>NC_080782.1:94499132-95190382 GCF_028018385.1 Neofelis nebulosa | reverse complement strand
CAGAGAGAGAGAGGGAGACACAGAATCCGAAGCAGGCTCCAGGCTCTGAGCTGTCAGCACAGAGCCTGACGTGGGGCTCAAACTCAAGGACCATGAGATCGTGACCTGAGCCGAAGTCGGATGCTTAACCCACTGAGCCACCCAGGCGCCCGTCTTTTCTTTTCCTTCCTTCCTTCCTTCCTTCCTTCCTTCCTTCCTTCCTTCCTTCCTTCCTTCCTTCCTTCCTTCCTTCCTTCCTTCCTTTTGTGTATGTGTGTCTGTGTGTGTATTTCCATTTTTAATGTTATAAGGAACCTCCAAGCTATTTTCTACAGTGGCTGCACCAGTTTACATTGCCACCAACAGTGGATGAGGGCTTCTTTTCCTCTGAAATCCTCAACAACATTTGTCATTTCTTGTCTTCATGATGCTGGCTATTCTGACAGATATACCGTATGATTGTGTCGTTTTGGTTTCCATTTGCATTTCCCTGCTACTTGTGATGTGGAGCATCTTTTCATGTGTCTTGTTGCCACCTGTATGTCATGCTGGGGAAAATGTCTATTCAGGTGCTCTGCCCATCTTTTAATCTGATTTGTTGTTTCATTATTTTAGCATAGTCTCAGAGATTTGTTACTGCTTTTGTTTTATCTGCCAGAGGAGACCTATCCATGGATCTATTGCTGAGGCTAGTGTCCAAGGATTTACTGCTTAGGTTTTCTCTTAGGAGTTTTATGGTTCCATCCGTCACATTTGGGTCTTTAATCCATCTTGAGTTTATCTTTGCATATGGTGTAATAAAGTGGTACAGTTTCATTCTTTTGCATCCAGCAAATTTCTCCAGCACCATTTATTGACAATCTTTCCCCATTGTATACTCTTGTCTCCTTTGTCTTTAGATTTACTGTAGTAAATCTAGTAGTTATATATAAAATTTATTGTTAAATTGGTTTCCATACAATACCCAGTGTTCATCCCAACAGGTGCCCTCCTCAATGCCCATCACCCACTTTCCCTTCTCCCCCACTCCCCATCAACCCTCGGTTCTCAGTTTTTAAGAGTCTCTTATGGTTTGCCTCCTTCCCTCTCTGTAACTTTTTTTTCCCCCTTCCTCTCCCCCATGGTCTTCAGTTTCTCAGGATCCACATATGAGTGAAAACATATGGTATCTGTGTTTCTCTGCCTGACTTATTTCATTTAGCATAATACCCTCCAGGTCCATCCATGTTGCTGCAAATGGCCAGATTTCATTCTTTCTCACTGCCAAGTACTATTTCATTGTATATATAAACCACATCTTTATCCATTCATCAGTTGATGGACATTTAGGCTCTTTCCATAATTTGGCTATTGTTGAGAGTGCTGCTATAAACATTGGGGTACAAGGGCCCCTATGCATCAGCACTCCTGTATCCCTTGGGTAAATTCCTAGCAGTGCTACTGCTGGGTCATAGGGTAGATCTATTTTTAATTTTTTGAGGAACCGCCACAGTTTTCCAGAGCAGCTGCACCAGTTTGCATTCCCATCAACAGTGCAAGAGGGTTCCCGTTTCTCCACATCCTCTTCATTTCTGAGCACTTTGTCTTGTTCCATGAATCTATGTGTCTCTTTTTATGCTGGCACCATACTGTTATGATGACTATAGCCTTGCAGTACATCTTGAAATTTGCAATTGTGATACCTGCAGCTTTGTTCTTCTCTCTCAAGGCTGCCTTGGCTGTTCAAGGTCTTTTTTGCCTTCATGGAAATTTGTAGATTATTTATTCTCCTTTAGTGGGAAATTCTAGTGGTGCTTTGGTAGGGATTCCATTGATCTATATACAGTGTGATTTGGGCAGTATGGAAATTCCAATGATATTCATTCTTCCAGTCCATGTGCATGGCATACCTTTCCTTTTGTGTAATCTTCAAATTTCATCAGTGTCTTCTAGTTTGCAGAGGATAGGTCTTTCACCTCCTTGGTTAGATTTATTCCTAGATATTATATTCTTTTTGGTGCAATTTTAAGTGGCATTGTTCTCTTAATTTCTTTCTGCTACTTTGTTATTGTATAAAATACAAGATTTCTGTATATTAATATTAGATTGGGCAACTTTACTGAATTCACTTAATCTAGTAGTTTTATGATGGAGTTTCTATGGTTTCCTATGTACAGTACTATGCCATCTGCAAGCAAGTAGTGCCAGCTTTACTTCTTCCTTACCAATTTGGATTTTTTTTTCTTGTCTGATTTCTGTGACTAGGTGCAGTACAGTATTATGTTAAATAAAAGTCCTTCAAGTAGGCATCCTTGTCTTTTTCCTGATCTTTGAGGAAGAACTCTATTTTTTCACCACTGAGTATGAAGATGATGTTTTTCTGTGGGTTTGTCATATAGGGCCTTTATTATGTTGAGGTCTGTTTTCCCTGAACTCACTTTGGTGAGTTTTTATTGTGAATGGATATGGTATTTTGTTAGATGCTTTGGTTTGCTTAGGGTGTTTATCCTCATTTTATTAATGTGTTATATACCATTATAATGTGTTATATATCAGGTTGATTTATGGATATTTATTCAATCTTGCATCCCTAGAATAAATCCCACTTGATCATGGTGAATCGTCTTTTGAATGTACTGTTGAATGTGGTTTGCTAGTATTTTGTTGAGTATCTTTGCATCTATGTTCATTAGTGATACTGGCCTGTAGGTTTCTTGTAGTGATTTCGTCTGATTTTGGTGTAAGGGTAATGCTGGCCTCATAGAATGTATTGTGATGGTTTTCTTCCTCTTCTGTTTTTTGGTATAGACTCTTCTTTAAATGTTTGGTAGAGTTTGCCTGTGAACCCATCTGGTCCAGGAACGTTGACAGTTTTTGGTTACCTGCTCAACTTTGTTACTAGTAATTAGTCTGTTCAAATTTTTTATTTCTTCATGGTTCACTTTTGGAAGATTATATGTTTTTAGGAATTTATGTACTTCTTCAAAGTTATCCAATTTGTTGGCATATAATTTTTCATAGTAGTTTCGTAAAATCCTTTGTATTTCTATGGTGTCAATTGTTACTTCTTTTTGATTTCTGATTTTATTTGGATCCTCTATTTTTCTTTGATGATTCTGGCTTATGATTTATCAATTTTTAAATCTTTAAGGAGGTAGTTCTTGGTTTCATTGCTTTTTAAATTTTTTTTTCTTGTTTTTAAGTCTCTTTTTCCTGCTCTGGTCTTTACGATTTTCTTCCTTCTACTCACTTTGGGTTTTGTTTGTTGTTCTTCCCTTACATATAAGGTTAGATCATTTATTTGATATTTTTTATAGTACTTGAAGTTAGATTTGTATTGCTATAAACTTCCCTCTTTGGGACACAGTGAAAGCAGTCTGAGATTTTTGACCCAGAGTTTTCATTTTCACTTGTATTCATATATTTTTTAATTTCCTCAATTTCTTTGTTGAGGAACATTGGTTGTTTAATAGCATGTTGTTTAACCTGCACTTGTGTTTTTTCTAGTTTTCTTGTAACTGATTTCTAGTTTCATACTGTTGTGGTTTGAAGAGGTGCTTGATAGGATTTCAGTCTTTTTAAATTTACAGAGACTTGTTTCGTGGCCTAACGTGTTATCTATCCTAGAGAATGTTCTCTGTGCACTTGAAAAGAATGTGTATTCTGGTTTTGGATGGAATGGGTCCATCTGGTCTGATATATTGTTCAAAGCCACTATTTCCTTATTGATTTTATGCCTGGATGATCTGTCCATGGATCTGAGTGGGGTGTTAAAGTCCCTTATTATTGCATTATCAATTTCTACATTTATGTCTGCTAATATTCACTTTATTTAGGAACGGTGATGTTTGGTGCACAAATATTTACAGTTGGTATATCCTGTTGGACTGATCCTTAGAACATTACATAATGTCCTTTGTCTTTTGTTTAGTCTTTGTTTCAAAGTCTGTTTTATCTGATGGAAGTATCACTGCCTGGTTGTTTTTTTTTTGTTTTGTTTTGTTTTGTTTTGTTTTTTTGGCTTCCATTTATATGGAATGTCTTTTTTTTCTGCACTTTCACTTTTATTTTGTATGTGTCTTTATGTCTGAAGGGAGTCTTGTTTTTTATCCATTCCACCACCTACTGTCCTTTAAGTGGTATAAATGCTCCAATCAAAGTAATTATTGATAGATATGTACTTACTGCCATTTTGTCAACTATTTTCTGGTAGTTTGGTAGTTCTTACCTGTTCCTTTCTTCTCTTGCTCTTTCCTCAACATTGATGACTTTCTTGTGTGTGTGTGTGTGTGTGTGTGTGTGTGTCTCCATCTATCTCTTACTGGTTTCTGGTTTGTGGTTACCATGAAGTTCCTATGTAACATTCTAAGTACATAGGAGACTATAAAATTGATGGCCACAGAAGTTCGAACACATTCTAAAAAGAACTTGATTTATACTGCCCCCTTTGTGTTAATGTAACATAGACATAAAACATTTTATTTTGTGTATCCCCTTAGTTTTCTAAATATATAATTGATTTTGTTACTTTTGTCATAAAACTTTCATACCTGCTTTATAAGTGACTGCTCTACTGCATTTATTCCATGTTTACTTTAATTCATGACATTTTTTCCTTCCTAATTTTCTTGTAATTATGGCCTTTTCTTTTACCCTTTAAGAAATCCTTTGAACATTTATTGTAAGGCCAGTTTAGTGGTGATGAACTCCTTTAACTTTTGTTTGGGAAACACTCTTTCTTCAAATCTGAATGATAACCTTGCTGGATAAAGTATTTCTTGTTGGAGATTTTTCCTGTCATACTTTGAATATATTCATGCCATACTCTTTTGGCCTGCAAAGTTTCTGCTGAAAAATCGGTTGAAAGCCTTATGGGGTTTCCCTTATACATAACAGGTTGTATCTCTGGTTATGCATCATGCATCATGGTTGTGGTATGGACGTCCATCTTAATGGAAACTATCTATGGTTCATCCTAATGGGAACTATGGTTTCTGAACCTGGATGGCTGTTTCATTCCCCAAGCTAAGAAAGTTTTCAGCTATTATTTCTTAAAATTTTTCTGCACCTTTTTCTTTCTCTCATCCTTCTGGAACCACTATAATCCAAATGTTTCTTTGCTTGATAATGTTCAAGAGATCCTTTAACCTATCCTTATTTTTTAAAATTTTTTCTTTTTGCTGTTCAGCTCTGGTGCTAGTACCCTGTCTTCCAAACTGCTTATCTGTTCTTCTGTATCCTCTAATCTGTTGATTCCACCTAATATATTTTTTATTTATTGCATTCTTCAATTCTGGTTCTTCTTTAGATTTTCTCTTTCTTGAAGTTGAGTTCATCTACCCTCCTCTCCAGTCTAGTGAGCATCTTTATGATCATTATTTTAAACTCTTGATCAGGTTGATTGGTTATCTGTTTCATTTAGTTCAGTTTTCTGAGGTTTGATCTTGTACTTTTGTTTGGAGTATATTCTTCTGTCTCCCAATTTTTTCAACTTTTTATTTCTCTGAATTGGGTGGAACAGCTACTTCTAAATTTGAAAGAATGGTCTTACGTATATTTTTCCCATATGTAGACTGTGTGTGTGCCTGGCGACTGGATGGCTGCAGCTGTGGCTGGGATGGGCTGGGGTTCCCAAGGCACTCTGTGTTGGGGCTGCCCTGGGGCTCTCCAAGCACAAAGCATACCTTCTATTTTTTTTTTTTTTTTTTGCAGTTATTCAAACACCTCTTTTAAAAACAAAATTTAGTCATATATTTGTTACTGTAACTATTCCATCATGAGCATTTTCTTATAATAAGTATTTAAAAACATTTTTAGTGACAGTAAAGACACTCCATTATCTTTTTAATCTGATTTTTTGATATTTGACCATATCTATACATAATTCTATAACCATATCTATACATAATGCTAATCACAACTCTGATTATTAGTTAGGATATAATTTTAAGAAAAGAATTCCTAGGTTAAAGATGAAGGGACCTTAAGACCAAAGAAGATTTGTATCAAGATGGAGTCCTTGTGGCAGTCAACGAGAGAATCACCTCATTACAAACCCTCAAAAACACCAAGATAGGTCAATGAGATAAGTAAAAAAAAAATATGTGTTTCAATGACTAATTTTCTGACTGAATCCTCTTTTGGGGCTCAGTTTCCTTATGCATGAAAAGGAGTGGGGAAGGGACTACAGTCAATCCTACCTAAGGTATGTTCAGCTGTAACCTTGCTGTTCATTCTTGAGTTCTTATCAAGCATTTTAATGCTGTCTGGAATTAAGTAATTTCATACTATCAGAGTTTTCATTTCTTTAAAAAAAATTTTTTTTAATGTTTATTTTTGAGACAGAGACAGAGCATGAATGGGGGAGGGGCAGAGAGAGAGGGAGACACAGAAGCAGAAGCAGGCTCCAGGTTCCGAGCTGTCAGCACAAAGCCCGACGCGGGGCTCGAACTCAGCACAAAGCCCGATGCGGGGCTCGAACTCACGGACCGTGAGATCATGACCTGAGCCAAAGTCGAAGGCTCAACTATCTGAGCCACCCAGGCGCCCCAGAGTTTGCATTTCTTTAGGAACAGTACAATTGATTAGGTAGAGGATCACAGGAAAAAGAAATTCGTAGGTAGATGTGCTTGAATTTAATAAAAACTAGTATTTGTGAATCAAAGTTCTAACTTTGTTTTAAAGCAGGAATTATAAAAAGGGGGGGTGGGCACCGATTGATTAGTCGGTTAAGGATCCAACTTCAGTTCAGGTCATGATCTTACCATTTGCGAGTTTGAGCCCCACATAGGACTTGCTGCTGTCAGCGCAGAGCCTGCTTCCAGTCCTCTGTCTCCCTCTCTCTCTGCCCTTCCCCTGCTCACACACACACACACACACACACACTCTCTCTCTCAAAACAAAAATTTATAAAAACCAGGAATTTTTAAAAGTTTATCATAATATAACTTACAAACTTTCCTTTAAGAAGCAAACTTATCTTGGGGCGCCTGGGTGGCTCAGTCAGTTGAGTGTCTGACTTCGGCTCAGGTCATGATCTCACAGCTCATGAGTTCAAGCCCTGTGTAGGGTTCTGTGCTGACAACTTGGAGCCTGGAGCCTGCTTCAGATTCTGTGTCTCCCTCTCTCTCTGCCCCTAATCCACTCGCATTCTGTCTCTCTCTCAAAAATAAACATTGAAAAAAATTTTTCAAAAAAAGCAAACTTACTTGATACAGTGAAAACATGATTTAATTGCCAAACATTTGATTTTAAACAATTTTTCAGAGAGCTATCCACTGTGTAAATAATATCTGAACTACAGATTACCGAGTGCTCAGCTTAGCCGCAGGTCTTAAGAGAGATCCAGGTCAAAGAACAAAACAAGGTGTCAGTGTAATTTTACTTTTAGATAAACTCATAGCAGAGACTGATGGGGAAAAAAGGGTTTGAGAGGCACATTAATGGTTTTCATATATTTAAAGAGTTCTCAAATGTAGTAACTCCATCTTTGAAATAATAAAAAAAGACTGAGTAGCCCTGTAATATCTCTGCTCTTCATCTCTGGCAATGACCATCAGATATCCTTCCTCTACAACACTTAGTAACAATTTCTTCTTTCTGATTATTTCTCTCAAGTCCATCTAACATGGCACTTTTTATTTGTCCCAGTATTGTTCTTATTAATTAATGCCTTGCATGTGTCTTCTATGCAAATTAATCATTTGTCTTTTTCACTATCAAAGGTTGAGCTTGTTCAGATAGTCATCGATGGAGTCAACTATCTGGTGGATTGTGAAAAGAAGTTGGAGAGAGGCCAAGATATTAAGGTCCCACCACCTCTGCCTCAGTTTGGCAGAAAGTGAACTTTCTCTTTTCCAAACTGTAAATAATCTGTCTGCTGGTATGACAGACATGAAGATATTTTACTCTGAGAGTTTTTATAGACTTGCAAAAATGTAACACTGTATGTCCTATCTTTACAATAAAACTCTCCTTAATCTGTTTAGTTTCCCTGATTTTTTAAAATCCTAAGAAAGGCAAATGCATGAAATTACAAGTAGCAGCAGGCAAAAGTGTTTTAAGTCACTGATAAAACATATTTCTAAGACCACTTACACGCCAAGCTAAAAACCCTCCATTCATCTAGATGCTACAATATCAGCACTGTAACAACTTTATGGACAACATTGGTAGATTAATTCCTCATTTCCCAATCATGTTTCTGGCAACTAGAACAAGAAGAAATTCATTTTCTTGAGAGTGTGGAAATAATTATAACTACACAAATGAAGACAAACAGAGGTTACTTAGGGATGGCTACACAAAAGGAGTCAGCCACGATCACTAAGTTGCTGACAAATTCAAGATAAGCATATAAAAGCATTCTGGTGACAAATATGGGAAAGTTGCAGATATACCCTGATTGGGGTTGTAGGCACTGGAGAAACTGAAGGCAGAATACATGGAAATGGGGTATCCAACAGAACTGGTTTGAAAAGCATATATGGCTTCCTTTGGTTGGTCCTGAGGTGGAAGAAGGGTAAAAATATTAGGGACGATTGAGGTCACCAAATCCAAATTGAGGATTATTCCCTAAGCCAGAATGGCCTCACTTCAAATCTTGTTATGCTTTTACATTCATGAAGTGATGTCAGAAACATGAAGTGGCATGACAGAAGAGTTGAGAACTCGGTAGCAAGTTAAGAAATTGTACCACAACATTAAAAGTTGTTAACTTCAATGACAGGAATGAGATCAAATTCTACATTCTGTAGGTGACACTGCAGATGCTAGAGTAAAAAAACAATGTGCTCATGCTAGTGCTTACAAGCACCACATTAATTTATGAATGGCAAATTGGTATGTGGTAAAAATTTAGACAAGGAAACTGGACCCAATATAATTGAGGATATTATGTTAAGTACCCTGAATGGGATGGGGTAGAGGGCTGTTCTGCCAACCAAGGCCTGTAGACAGATAAGAGATCAGAACTTCGCGTAGTACTGAGCATTCTAGGGACAGAAAGATAAAGGGTAGAGAACACAGGTATCCTGGCCAAGCATGTTGACTCTATAGCCAGACTGACGAGGCCTAAGTCCCAACTTTCCTACCATATGACATCAAATGATTTAGTTTCTGCGTTCCTCAGTTTCCTTTGTATAAAATGAGCACAATGGTCATGAACACCTCATAGGGCTGCTGGGAGCAGAACAGTGATCATTGGGAAGTGCATTGAGAAGTGCTCATCACATTGCATGTACAACGTAAGGGGTTTGTAGAAGAAGGCGTAATAACTTAAGAACCAATATTGTATTATTATGATACCTGATCTCTGAATATCCCTTAAACTGTCCTTTGGGCAAACCAACAGACATCAACATCCCTCTTCTGAAAGGACTTACATGAAAATAGGTGGATGAAGGCAAATACATATAGCTAAAGAGAAACATAAGCATACAGGAGTTGAAGAGACCCAACAACAGGGGCATATGCCAACATTATTCCTTTTTTTTTTTTTTTTTGAATAAGAGCTGAAAAGCACTGGCATAAAAATATAGGGATACTGATATAAAAAGGAAGCAACCCTTGTGATCTAAACCTACACCACAACATTTACAGAAGAGTTAATACCTATTCTTCTCAAACTATTCCCAAAACCCAAAGAGGAAGGAAAAGTGAAATTCATTCCACAACATCAGCCATTAGCCTGATACCAACACCAAAGACACAAAGAAGATAGAAAAACCACAGGCCAACATCCATGATGAATACAGGCAAAACTCCCTGGACAAACATGAGCAAATTAAATTCAACAATACATGAAAAGGATCATTCATCATGATCAAGTGGGATTTATTTCTGGGATGCACAGTGATTTGATATCCACAAATCAATGAGATATACCACATTAATAAGAGGAAGGATAAAAACCATATAATCATCTCAATAGATGTGGAAGAAGCATCTGACAAAATATACTATCCATTCATGATACAAATTCTCACCAGAGTGGGTTCAGGAGAAACAGACATCAATATAATAAAGGCCTTATATGAACAACTCAACAGCTAATTGCATACTACTTAATAGGTGAAAAATGGAAAGTTTTTCCTCTAAGATTAGGAACACGATGAGCATGTCCACTCTCACTACTTTTATTCACCACAGTACTGGACATCCTAGCCACAGCAGTCAGACAAGGAAAGAAATAAAAGGCATCTAAAGTGGTAATGAACAGGTAAAACTGTCACTACTTGCAGATGATATGATACTATACATACAAAACCCAAAAGTTCCCATAAAAAAAAAAACAGGAAGAAAGTATCAGAATATGTGAAATCAGTCAATTTGCAGAATACAAAATTAATATACAGAAATCAGTTGCATTTCTACACACCAATAATGAAATAGCAGAGAGAGAAATTAAGAACGATCCCTTTTACAATTGCACCCAAAAAGAGCACACACCGGAATAAATTTAACCAAGGAGGTGAAAGATCTATACTCTGAGAACTGGAAGATACTAATCAAAGAAATTTGAAGATTACACAAATGGAAAGATATAACATGCTCATGAATTGGAAGAATGAATATCATTGGAATGTCTGTGCTGCTCAAACAACCTACAGATTCAATGCAATACCTATCAAAACACTACTAGTATTTTCCACCAAACTAGAATGAATAATCTCCAAATTTCCACGAAGCCAACAAAGACCTTGAACATCCAAGGCAGCCGTGAGAGAGAAAAACAAAGCTGGAGGTATCACAGTTGCAGATTTCAAGATGTACTGCAAGGCTATAGTCATCATAACACTATGATGCCAGCAGAAAAAGAGACACATAGGTCCATGGAACAAGACAGAATGCTCAGAAATGAATCCATGATCCTGTGATCAGTAAATGTACAGGCAAAGGAGACAAGAGTATATAATGGGGGAAAGACAGTCAATAAATAGTGCCGGGAAAATTGGACTGCTAGATGCAAAAGAATGAAACTGTACCACTTTATTATGCCATATGCAAAAATAAACTCAAGATGGATTAAAGACCCAAACGTGAGGCATGGAACCATAAAACTCCTAAGAGAAAATCTAGGCAGTAAATCCTTGGACATTGGCCTCAGCAGTAGATCTATGGATAGGTCTCCTCAGGCAAGTAAAACAAAAGCAGTAATAAGCCATTGGGACCACCACAAAATAACAAGCTTCTACACAGTAAAGGAAACCACCAATAGAACAAAAAGACAACCTACCAAATGGGAGAGAATATGTACAAGTGGTATTTCCAATAAGGGGTTCATTTCCAAAAAGCAAAATACTCACACAAGTAAAGAAACAACAAATCATCACATGAAAAGATGGGCAGAGCACCTGAATAGATATTTTGCCCCAAGAAGACATACAAATGGCCAGATACATGAAAATATGCTCCACATCACTATCATCAAGGAAATGCAAACCAAAATCATAATGAGATAGCACCTCATACCTGTCATAATGACCAGAATCACAAAGACAAGAAATGACAAGTGTTGGTGAGGATGTGGAAGAAAAGGAGCCCTTGTGCCCTGTTGGTAGCAATGTAAATGGGTATAGCCACTGTGGAAAACTATGGAGGTTCCTGAAAACATTAAAAATGTAAACACCATAAAATCTAAGAATTCCACTACTGGCTATTTACCCAAAGAAAACAAAACACAAATTTGAAAAGATATATTCACCCCTATGTTTACTGCAGCAATATTTACAAGAGACATGATGTAGCAACAGTGTAAGTGTCCACTGAGAAGGTGAACAGATTAAGAAGAGCTCATCTATGCATACAACAGAATATTACTCAACCATAAAAAAGAATGAGATCTTGCCCTTTGCAACAGCATGGATGCACCTAGAGAGTATTTTGCTAAGTGAAGTAAGTTAGAGAACAAGCAAATACCACATGATTTCACTTATATGCGGAATGACAAACACAAAAGAATAAAAAACTAACAGATCCATAAATACAGAAAAGAAACTATTGTTTGCCAGAGGAGAGGTGAGAATGTGCGTGTGCAATCACTGAAATAAGTGATGTGGATTAAGACTTACAAACTTCCCGTTTTAAAATTAAAAAAAAAAAAACAATAACATGAAAAGTACAGTAATGGAAACATAGTCACAGGGGGAAAAAAACCAATTTCTGAAATCTGTATTACATCATCCTCAACAGCATAATTAACAGGAAGAATTAACAGCACAGAATGTATGGCGAGTATCTCTTCCTTTTTGTTGTATTTTTACTGAATTCATTTGTCACCTTTGCCACTAATTCTACTCATCAATATCAAAACCACATTCGCATTGAATATTAGTTTGCCCACAGACTTTAATTATCTTACCTACATTTGAAATTCTTGATTTATAAGGCTATTTGACCTTTATTGTATTTCCAGGAATTATTCATCTGTAACTTTCCTTTTTAAGAACAAGATATTCATATCTAAAGACATGCATTTAATAACCATGTCTACCATGAATTCCTAATGCTCAATCTGGCATCTCAATTTTTGTTGAAATCTCCATATTCATTAAATATCCTTCCCTGACTGCTCCTCAGACAATTTTCAGATCATGTAACAGCATCTTAATTAGATAGAACATTCTTTCTCCTCAAGCATTGCCAAATATTTGATAGATATAATCCTGTTTGCAGAAGTTGTGCTAAGTTATACTTCTGGCACACAAAACAAGCACATTGGCAAAATTATAGTGCAAATAAAAGATGTTTTATATGAGTCTCCTGAAAGAGATAAAGAGACTTGTAACTATTAAAATTCTAGTTGAATGTCTTATTTCAGCCAAAGTAGTCATAGCATGCCAGTAGTTCCCATTTCCTAAGGTCTAGTTCAATCAACATTCATGAAGCAATGATGTGCACAGAATATTGTTCTGAATCACAGGACCTTTTTAATTTGAAACGATCTTTGTATCTGAAGCAGAATGCAGAAAGAATAAGCTTTGGCAGCTGAGAAATCATTCTGGCCCTCTTCAGTGGGGAAGAGAAATGTTGTCCTTCTCCTTGACTTCTGTGCTGCCACATCATCATCATAAGTATGTTGGCTCAAAGGGAATTGGTTATTCTCTCTCAGGCCAAAAGTCACCCAAGAACATGTTTTGGAGGCAGCCACAAGACGTTGTTTTGAGGTCAAAAGATTTGCTTTAAATTTAGGCTCTGCCACTAATTGACTATATGACTAAGGGCAAATTTTTTCCATACTTTTATTTTTTTCTTTTTCAGGTTTTTATTTAAATTCCATTTAGTTAACATACACTGCAATATTAGTTTCAGGTGTAGAATTTAGTGATCCATCACTTACTTACAACATCCAGTACTCATTACAAGTGCCCTCCTTAAATACCTACCACCCATTTAACCCACCCCCCTGCCCACCTCTCCTCCAGCAATCCTCAGTTTATTCTCTATAGTTAAGAGTCTGTTTTATGGTTTGCCTCTCTTTTTCCCCTGCATGTTCATCTGTTTTATATCTTAAATTCCACATGTGACTGAAATCTTATGGTATTTGTTTTTGAATGACCTATTTTGCTTAGTATGATATTCTCTAGCTCCATCCACATCATTGCAAACGTCAATATTTCATTCTTTTGATGGCTGAGTAATATTTCATACAATATTACATATGTATGTATACATGTATATACAGTATACATATAACAACTTTAAGTTTGAGAAAGATGGAGAAAGCAAGTGGGGGAGGAGCTAGAGAGAGGTCCAAAGAGAATCACAAGCAGGCTTTGCACCGCCAGCATGGAGCCTGATGTTGAGCTTGAGCTCATGAATCATAAGATCATGACCTGAGCCAAAACCAAGAGTAAGATGCTTAACCAACTGAGCTACCCAGGTGCCCCAATATACCTCAACTTCTTTATCCATTCATCAGCTGATGGACACTTGGGCTTTGTCCATAGTTTGATTATTATTGATAATGCTGCTATCAACATTAGGGTGCATATATCACTTCAAATCAGTATTTTTGTATCCTTTGGGTAAATACCTAGTAGGGCAATTGCTAGATCATAGGATAGTTCTTTTAACTTTGTGAGGAACCTCCATACTGTTTTTCAGAGTGACTTTACTAGTTTGCAATCCCACCAACAGTGTAAAAGAGTTCCCCTTTCTTTGCATCCTCATCAACATGTTATTTCCTGAGCTGTTAATTTTAGCCATTCTGACAGGTATGAGGGGATATCTCATTGTACATTTGATTGACATTTCCCTGATGGTGAGTGATGTTGAGCATCTTTTCATTTATCTATTAGCCATCTGTATGTCTTATTTGGAGGAATGTCTATTCATGTCTTCTGTCCTTTTTTTAACTGGATTGTTTTTGGGGTGTTGAATTTTATAAGTTTTTGTACATTTTGGATACTATCTCTTTATCAGATATGTAATTTGCAAGTATCTTCTCCCATTCCAAAGATTGCCTTTTAAGTTTTTTATCTTAAGTGCCAATAGTTCATTTTTGCTTTTGTTCCCTTGCCTCCAGAGATGTATCTAGTAGGAAGTTGCTACAGCCAACATCAGACTTTATTGCCTGTATTCTCCTCTAGGATTTTTATGGTTTCACATCTCACATTTAGGTCTTTCATCCCTTTTGAAACTCAGAGTTTTCCCCTTATGATCAGGAACAAGACCAGATGTCCACTCTCACCACTTGTATTCAAAAAGTACTGGAAATCCTAGCCACAGCAACCAGTCAAGGAAAAGAAATAAAACATCCAATTAGAAGGGAAGAAGTCAAACTGTGACTATTCACAGATGACATGATACTATACATAGAAAACTCTACTCCATGAAAAAACTACTACGAATTCAGTAAGGTTGCAGGATACAAAATCAAAATACAGAAATCCACTGCATTTCTATACCCTAATAATGACGCAGCAGAAAGAGAAATTAAGAAAACAATCCCATTTACAATTGTCCCTCCCCCAATAATAAAATATCTAGGAATCAACTTAACCAAGGAGGTCAAAGACCTATACTCTGAAAACTCTTAAGTCACTGATGAAAGAAATTGAAGATGACACAAACAAATAGAAAGATAGTCTATGCTCATGGATTGGAAGAATATTGCTAAAGTATCTATACTATCCAAAGCAATCTACAGATTTCATTCAATCCTTATCAAAATACCAACAGCATTTTTCACAGAGCTGGTATAATCCTAAAATTTGTATGGAACCACAAAAAAAAAACCCCAAATGGCCAAAGCAATCTTGAAAAAGAATAATAAAACTGGAGGCATTACAAACTCAGATTTCAAGATAAACTATAAAGCTGCAGTAATCAAAATAGCATGGTACTGGCACAAAAACAGACACACAGATCAATAGCATAGAACACAGAACCCAGAAATAAACCCACAATTTTAAGGTCGATTATTCTTTGACTAAGGAGGCAAGAGTATGCACTGGGAAAAAGTCTCTTCAACAAATGGTGTTGGGAAAACTGGACCACTTACACTATACACAAAAATAAGCCCAAAAAGAATTTAGGATATAAATGTGAGACCGGAAGCCATAAAAATCCTAGAAGAGAGCACAGGCAGTTTCTCTGACATTGGCTATAGCAACATTTTTTAGGCATCACTTCTGAGGCAAAGGAAACAAAAGCAAAAATAAACTACTGGGACCACATCAAAATAAGTTTCTGCACAGAAAAGGAAAGAATCAGCAAAACTAAAAGATGAACAACCAAATGGGAGAAGATATTTGCCAATAATGTATCTGCTAAAGGTTTAGCACTCAAAATCTATAAAGAAATTAATACAATTCAACACAAAAATACAAATAATCCAATTGAAAAATAGGCATTTGAACAGACATTTCTCCAAAGTAGATATACAGATGGTCAACAGACACATGAAAAGATTCTCATCATTGCTCATCATCAGGGAATATAAATCAAAACCACAATGAGGTAGCACCTCTCACCTCTGAGAATGGCTAACATAAAAAACACAAAAAACAACTGTAGTAAGGGTGTGGAGACAAAGAAACCCTGTTGCACTGTTGGTGGGAATGCAAACTGGTGTATCCACTATGGAATACAGAATGGAGGCTCCTCAAAAAATTAAAAATAGAATTACCATATGATCCAGTAAATTCACTACTATTTATCTGAAGAACACAAAAACACTAATTTGAAAAGACATATGCACCTCTCTGTTTACTGCAGCATTATTTACAATAGCCAAATTATGGAAGCAGCCCAAGTGTCCACTGATAGAGGAATGGATAAAGAAGACATAATATATAAATACTACATTATATTACTCAGACATAAAAAAGAATGAAAGCTTGCCATTTGCAACAAAATAGATGGGTCTAGAGAGCATAATGCTAAGTGAAATCAGAGAAAGATAAATCCTACATGATTTCACTCTTATGTACAATTTAAAAAACAAAACAAAGAAAAAAAACCAAAACAAAACACAGACTTAACTACAGAGAACAAACTGACGGTTATGAGAGGGGAGGTGAGTGAGGGGGATGAGTGAAATACATCAAGGGGATTAAGAGTACACTTATCTTGATGAACACTGAGTAATGTATAGAATTGTTCTATACTGAGTAATGTATAGAATTGTATACTGTATTGTATACCTGAAATGAATGTAACACCATATACTAACTCTTCTGGAATTAAAAATTTAAAAACATAGTAAGTCAGGAGACTGATACCCTGAAGACACTGGAAAATGCAAAAAATGCTGATTTTTAAAAAATGTTTATTTTTAAGAAAGAGAGAGAGAGAGCGAGCGAGCAGGGAAGGGACTGAAAAAAGGAAACAGAATCTGAAGCAGGCTTCAGGCTCTGAGCTGTCAGCACAGAGCCCAACACGGGGCTCAAACCCACAAAACATGAGATCATGCCTGAGCTAAAGTTGGTCACTTAACTGATTGAGCCACCCAGGCACCCCCTAAAAATGATGATTTTAATAATAGTCTGAATCCTACTCAGTGAAAATAACAACAAAAAACTACAGATGCATGCAAAAAAACTGATAAATCTCCAAAACATAAAAAAAACCATTCAGCTAAGCCCAGGCAACCCAAATAATCATAAAAGATAATAAAATGGTCCTTGTTTTAAGTCATAAAAAGATACAGGGAGGACATTTTATAATTATACACATGTAAATCCACTAAGAAAACTTAAAAATTCTAAATATGTATCCATTTAGTAAGTTTCAAAATACATGAAGCCCAAACTGACAAAACTTAAAGAGGAAATAAACAAATACCCAACATTCCTTTCTCAGTATTCCATAGGACAAGCTGACCAAGTATCAGGAAGAATTCAAAGGACTTAAACCTCAACTGTGTATGGATCTGCAGGGAAAGCAGATGCCATGGCAGGATTCAACATGAAAGTGCTATTTGTGGGAAGGAGCAGGAGAAGCAGATGTGTTTGAATCATGACACTAGACAGAGAGAAAAAAGGAAGTCCCAGACTACAACACAGGTCCAGGAAAGTTTCATGCAGGCCAGTGGGGGTCTTCACACCTGTTAGAAGAGTCATGCATCTCCTAAGCCAAGAATGGGCCTTGCTCATTTATGGGCTGCAAGCAGACCATGACAACACTGGCCTCAGTACGAACATTATGGTTGATCCAGAGGGGCTGTACCTGGAGCTGTCAGTCAATTATGCCCCCTGCAAGAGAAGATCTCAGTAATACATTTTCACGGCCACTACCATCTACTCTTTGTATCATATACACTTACTTCTAGAAGAAGCTCCTCTGTGGCTTCCAGGAATCTCACTTCCTACAGAAGATCTTAGAAGACAGGTTAGTGGTATGAACTAAATCCCCCTTGTTGCAACTGGTATTTCTCTTCAGCTGCATCCCTCATCCATTCTAAATTTTCCTCATTTTCAACTATCACCTTGGCTGACGTTAGGGCCTTTTCTTCTGTGTGAGCAAAACCTTCAATCCTGAGGCCTTGGCAATTGCACCCTTTTTGCATCGGTCTTGTTTTACAGTGTTACAACAATACAAGGGAGTACCAGGAGGTACTCCAAGTACCTCCAAGTGGACATCTGAATTCCACACCTATTTCTCCCTGTCCCTTTGTATAAAAGCAGCTCTGTACCTCCTTCTCCTGTCACGACTGATTATCCCTTCCACAAACGTGACCACTTCTCACTTGCTTGTACCCAGAAATAAATTTCTTATTCATTTCTGAATGTCAAAAAAACTTCGTAACTACTTTTTAAAATTTTAAATGGAATGAAGTCTAACTTTTTAATGTGAAGAGATATGTAGCTGTTGTTAATTATAATAGAATAATTTTGGTATAAATTATGGACTATCTATTGTATTTAATTCAATAATCAAGGTAGAAATGAAGTAATCACCATCTCTCCACATTAAAAATACAGTTGACCCTTACACAATGTAGGGGTTAGGGGTGCCGATCCCCTGCACAGTCAAAAATCTATGTATAACTTTTGACTCCCTAAAACTTAACTAGTAGCCTACTGTTGACCAGAAGCCTTATAGAGAGTATAATCAACACAGATTTTGTATGTTATATGTACTATATACCGTATTCTTATAATAAAGTTAGAAAAAAAAGTCAAGAATATCCTAAAGAGAAAATACATTTATAATATTCTACTAAAAAAATCCACATGTAAGTGGATCCATGCAGTTCAAACCCATACTATTCAAAGGTCAACCAAAATTATTTAATATAGGTAGGTCATTATACATGGGCTTATAATTTAATTGAGATACAAAGCATATATGAGGGAGGCTCAACACCCTCAAGAAAAAAAAAAGGTAAATAAATAGTCATCTGAGAATTAAACTAGAAAAATCTGCACGTAATGGATACTAGTCATCTGGAAGACCAAACCAAAGAACTCCAAGTCTACAATCAGGTGATTCAGAATAAGAAGCCAAATTAACTATATTTTATCCTTTCTGCAAAAAAAACAAACAAAAGAACAACAATAACAACAACAAAACTTATGTGAAGAGAAGGCGAATGGTTATCATGGAATCTAGAAAAGGGAAGGTCACATCTGGTGGATAGGCCTTTTACATCACAAGAAAGCCCTTCCCAGTTGCTACTTATGTCTCAGTACTCTTGTTTCCTCCTCTGGTAGGGATGGCGTTGGACCATTTGATTACCTGCTTTGTACCCCTATGTTTATTGAGTCACTTATCCTAGTGCTGTAAAAATGCCCACAACAGAGGTCAAAGATTAAAGAGGTAGCACCATAATTATCTATCCTTTCTGTAAGAGTAACTTATATTTGACAATGAGTAAATCAGTTTGAGAGCTATAACTAAGGAATTGTAAAAGCAGGATTTAAGAAGATGTGGTATATATATACAATGGAGTATTACTCAGCCATTAAAAAGAATGTAATCTTGTTATTTGACCACATGGATGGATCTAGAGGGTATAATGTTAAATGAAATCAGTCACAAAAAGGCAAATGCTCTATGATTTCATTCATATATAGAATTAAAGAAAAAAAAGAAATAAACCAGTTTCTTAATATAGAACTTGTGGTTGCCAGAGGGGAAGTAGGTAGGGTAGGGAAGGAAACAAGTGAAATAGGTGAATGGGATTAAGAGTATACTTATGATGAGCACTGAGAGATGTATAGGATGACTAAATCATGTTGCACACCTGAAGCTAATATAATACTGTAGACTAATTATACTTGAATTAAAAATTTTACTTTTATGAATCTTAAGGCTACAGTGGAAATGCAATGAACTGATCCTGTTATTTGCTTTTTAACATATACATCAGACTCCTTACTTTTCAAAAAGGCATTGGACTCATATAGGCTATCTGTATATTGAATGTGAAGATAAGGGGAAGAAATGTTTTGTTTTAGCATCTCCACAAAATATTTGTACAGAACTCGGTTGTATAAAAGCATCTCTGAAAATAGAAATCTATTTTAAGTAACATAGGTGAGGTTCAAAAAGAAGACACTGGGCTCCTGGAATGTAAAAGCTGTGCTGAAGACATGGGCAAACATGCATGGAGTAGATGTAAACAGAGACATGTAATTTGCCATCATAGCCTGAATTACTGGGAACTCATCAGTACTGATGAGGCACTAACTACATTCCGGTGCACTTCAATCAGAACCAGATTATACCATTAAAATTAATGAAGCACCACAAGACTTTAATGAGTAAAAGAGAGTTGGTTTTAAAGTCTTTTATGCATTTTATTCATTTCACAACAATTTGGTTGACAGTGCTATCACATTCCTCTTGTAAACAGGTAAGAAGTTTTAGTTACTAAAAGTTTTAAGTAACACATTATATTCAACACACTCCCTGGCACAACTGAACATTCACTTAAATGGTCTAATGCTTTAACTTAATTAAAACAGATCAATTTGTCTTTTGCCATCATGTCTGCCTTTTAAAAGAAACTAAACAACTGTTCTCTCTCAGATCCCAAATTTTCTCATTATACTGATGAGTTGTTTTTTCTCTTTTAAGCTCCTAGTACCTTTCAAGCCAATAAGGCCCTGTTTTTGTCTTTTCTAGAAGTAGACACATCATGAGTATGTGTGTGTGCCAGAGGTGGGGGATGGGGAAGGGAGCCCAACCACCTCCAAATAGGACTCCACTATGAGATTCAGCAGAATATTAAACTGGGGAGGACTGGTGAATATTTTTCAGGTATGAACGTACTTTAGCATGTACCTGAAAAATAAGAGAATGAATTAGTAGGCAACCACAGGAAGGTGACATGGCCGTATCTCTGAGCACAGGAAAGGGACCAGATTTTAAATCCTGGATCCAGTTCTGAAAAATGTAATGTTAGTTACACTCCCCTTTCTTCCCCAGTGTAAATAACTATTACTGTGCACAAGTATTAGTATATAATGAGTAGTACCATTCATAACTATCTGGGAAGCTTTAGAGCATAAAATGCTTAATAAATAGGATTTTCAAAAAGGGGTTTGTTCTCCACAAATAATACTTTCTTTTTTTTTTTAATTTTTTTTTTAACGTTTATTTATTTTTGAGACAGAGAAAGACAGAGCATGAATGGGGGAGGGTCAGAGAGAGAGGGAGACACAGAATCGGAAGCAGGCTCCAGGCTCTGAGCTGTCAGCACAGAGCCCGACGCGGGGCTCGAACTCACGGACCGTGAGATCATGACCTGAGCCGAAGTCAGACGCTTAACCGACCAAGCCACCCAGGCGCCCCAATACTTTCTAAATTCAAATTGATAACTGATTTTTTATAAGAAAGGGAAATTATACATAGGTAACAACTTGATTCTTAAAGAACAGCTTCTTAAACAGTAAATAAAAGATGTGAAAGCAAGCTTCAAGAGAATCAAAATGAAAACACTACTTTTAAAGGGTTAATATCAGTTTTTCAATTTTTTAAATTGTGGTAAAATATACATAAAATTTACCATTTTAACCATTTTTAAGTGTACAATTAAGTGGTACTAAGCACACTCACAGTGCTCCATAACCGGCACCACTATCCTAAAACAAATCCCCCATAACAGGAAAAGCAGCAACACTTATAGATTGAAGACTGTAAAATCTGGTTTAAAAGAAGTCCCACTATCTGGTTTGCTTTCCTGCTCCAACACACTGTGTTTAGATATCTAAAGGCAACATATGCCCAATATAGCTAATGTTCTATTTGAAAACTAGCAAGAGATAACCATATTGAGCTGCTTTGGGCACACCTGGACACATTTGCCCTCCACTTACGCCTTGGGGTATTACTGGCTTAACTGTTTTTCTGGAGGTATGGACTGCTCAACTTGTCTTCATAGAACTCACCATTGTATGGTCACATCTTCCAGAATATACACAATATGATTTTATACATATTCCGAGTCCATAAATATTTCCTAAAATATTTGCAGGACCTTTTTCCCAAGACCATTTATTTTCTATGCCAAACCTTTTGGAGGGCTACTTTTTCCCTACTATGTGGTGCTCTTACATTAGTTCATCCTAAGTCATTTATGATTTTTTACCCAGAGACTTGAAGGTAGATTACTTCTTATGTCGTTACTAAATCTGTACTACACATTTTGATCACTTAGTTATGTTCACTTTCATCCTTTCTAAAGCATTAGCTTAAATTTTTCTCCCTCCCTCTGTGCACACACCTCATTTACCAAAGCATTTCAACTTACTGGAGAGAATGATTAAATTGACTATGGCTTTTTTATTGACTCCTTCCCATCACCTCTCTTATCTTCCTCTCCAGTTGTCTGCAACACATTCTACTGTGAAGTTTTCTAAAATCTCCCAGAAAGTATGAATTCATCTGTAATCTTTACTACCAGTGTAATTCCTTCACTTACCACCTTACGAGTCGTTTATGAGTCTGCATGCCTTACTCTCAAAGGCTATTGGGTAGACTCTGTCGTTTTTGTCTATCTAGCATTCAAGAAGGTACTGACATCCAGTAGAGATCAAAAAAAAAAAAAAAAAAGGAAACAATCAACAAAACTAAAAGGCAACCAACGGAATGGGAAAAGATATTTGCAAATGACATATCGGACAAAGGGCTAGTATCCAAAATCTATAAAGAACTCACCAAACTCCACACCCAAAAAACAAATAATCCAGTGAAGAAATGGCAGAAGACATGAAAAGACACTTTTCCAAAGAAGACATCCAGATAGCCAACAGGCACATGAAAAGATGCTCAATGTCGCTCCTCATCAGGGAAATACAAATCAAAACCACACTCAGATATCACCTCACGCCAGTTCAGAGTGGCCAAAATGAACAAATCGGGAGACTATAGATGCTGGAGAGGATGTGGAGAAACGGGAACCCTCTTGCACTGTCGGTGGGAATGCCAACTGGTGCAGCCAGTGTGGAGACCAGTGTGGAGGTTCCTCAAGAAATTAAAAATAGATGTACCTTATGACCCAGCAATAGCACTGCTAGGAATTTACCCAAGGGATACAGGAGTACTGATGCATAGGGGCACTTGTACCCCAATGTTTATAGCAGCACTTTCAACAATAGCCAAATTATGGAAAGAGCCTAAATGTCCATCAATTGATGAATGGATAAAGAAGTTATGGTTTATATATACAACAGAACACTACTTGGCAATGAGAACGAATGAAATCTGGCCTTTTGTAGCAACGTGGATGGAACTGGAGAGTGTTGTGCTAAGTGTAATAAGTCATAGAGAGAAAGACAGATAACATATGTTTTCACTCTTATGTGGGTCCTGAGAAACTTAACAGAAGACCATGGGGGAGGGAAAGGGAAAAAAAAAAGAGAGGGAGGGAGCCAAACCATAAAGGACTCTTAAAAACTGAGAATAAACTGAGGGTTGATGGGGGTGGGAGGGAGGGAAAAGTGGGCGATGGGCATTGAGGAAGGCACCTGTTGGGATGAGCACTGGGTATTGTATGGAAACCACTTTGACAATAAATTTCCTATTTAAAAAAATGCTTCTTCCTCACTTACCCCATTTTATAGGATTTGTAACTACAGATCTCCCACTGCTCCCTATGAAGGGACCATCTAGCTCCCAAATCAGGTAGCATTTCCTCAGACATAAGAGGAAGAGAAGTAAGTACTCATTTCAGAGAGGAGAGCCTGGAAATCTCACCACTTACATCTAATTTAGCTTTAAGTATTCACTTGAAGCACTAGATGTCATACCGCTAAAAAGCATGATTAGGAACTTGAACTTGAGTGGTACACCAGAAGAGGGTTAGAGTTGAGTCAGAACGCCACGTTACTTTTGTGATTAATATTTCCAATGTTATTCTTTATTTTTTAATTTTTTATGTTTTATTTTATTTTTGAGAGAGAGTGTGAGTGGGGGAGGGGCAGAGAGAGAGAGGGAGACACAGAATGTGAAGCTGGCTCCAAGCTTCAAGCCGTCAGCACAGAGCCCAACACGGGGCTCGAACTCATGAACTGTGAGATCATGACCTGAGTCGAAGTTGGACGCTTAACCGACTGAGGTACCCAGGAGCCTCCCAATACTATTCTTACTCATGTTTAAGCAAAGAATAAAGAAAAGATTCAAGCTTTTTCAGGGGAGAATATAAACGTCATATTATTCCTATTCCCTATTGCTTAGCCACCTCAAGCAACTTCCATTAATGGGTTTCTCTTATTAAACCCTTCAGATACAATTTTTTTCCATTTTTTTTTAAGAGAGAGCATAAGCAAGGAAGAGGAGCAGAGGAATAGAGAGAGAATCTTAAGCAGGATCCATGCTCAGTGTGGAGTCTGATGCAGGGCTCAATCCCATGACCCTAGGATCATGACCTGTGCTGAAATGGAGTTGGACGCTCTACTGACTAGAGCCACCCAGACACTCTCACTTCTGAAAGAAAGCAGTACTGCTTTTAACTTCCTTACTGAGAAAACCAACACTGCAATTGAAGAAATAAAAAAATAAGGCCATATCCATGTGCATGTCAGGTAATAAAACTGTCAGTGTGACAGTCACTTAACTTCTCTGTCATTTCATTTACTGACCTGTAAAACAAGAATAGATTTTTTAAAGGTATGTATTTCTATAAATCTGTATATATTGGAAATTCTCATGTGTGGTCTCAAAATTCTCATGTATTAAAAAACTCTTTAGTAAAAATTCTAGGGGGTGCCTGGGTGGATCATTCAATTGGGTATCTGACTCTGGATTTTGGCTCAGGTCACTATTTCACAGTCATGAGATACAGCCCTGTGTGTAGTGTGGCATGGAGTGCAGAATCTGCTTGGGATTCTCTCTCCCTCTCTCTCTGCTCCTCCCCCTCTCGTGTGCATGCTCTCTCTTGTGCACGTGCTCTCAAAGTTAATTTAAAAACTTAAAAAGATCAGGAGGAAGATGGCAGCGAAGGACACTGGGCTCACCACGTCCTGCGGATCACTTAGGTTCCACCCACACCTGCCTAAATAAGCCAGAAAACCACCAGAAGACTAGCAGAACAGATTCTCCAGAGTTAAGCGTAGACGAGAAGCCCACGGAAGAGGGAAGGAAGGGTGGAAAGACGGTGCACGCTACATGGACTGGCGGGAGGGAGCCGGGGTGGAGGGGCAGCCTGCCGGCAAAGCAGATGCCCCCAAGTCTGGCTTGCAAAAGCAGAGGGGCCGGACGGAGTGTGTTCGGACAGCAAGCAGGACTTAACATCTGGAAGGTTATAAGCTAACAGCTCTGCTCGGAGAGCGGGAAGGCTGGAGGACGACGGGAGGGAGAGTTGTTGAGCCCTGGACAACAGAGCTCAGCTTGGCGGGGAACAAAGGCGCTCGCCAGCTCCATCTCCCTCGCCCATCCCCCCAGCCAAAATTCCAAAGGGAACCAGTTCCTGTCAGGGAACTTGCTTGCTCCGTGCAAACACCCAACACTGTGCTTCTTCAGATCCATCCCTTCAGCGGGTCTGACTCCTTCCCCGTGCTGCAGGGCCCCTCCCTAAGTGGATCTCCGAAGGAAAAGCAAGCTGAGACTGCCCATCCCGCCCCTGTACACCTTGCCGATCCACCCCAGCTAATACGCCAGATCCCCAGCACCACAAGCCTGGCAGTGTGCAAGGAGCCCAGATGGGCCATGCCCCTCCACAGTGAATCCCACCCCTAGGAGAGGAGAAGAGAAGGTACACACCAGTCTGACTGTGGCCCCAGCAGTGAGCTGGGGGCAGACATAGGGTCTGAATGCCGCCCTGCCCACCAACGCAAGTTATTCAAAACAGCACAGGGAAGTGCCCTGCAGTCCCGCAACACTCCAGGGACTATCCACAATGACAAAACGGAATAATTCCCCTCAAAAAAACCTCCAGGAAATAACGACAGCTAACGAACTGATCAAAAACTATTTAAACAATATAACAGAAAGTGAATTTAGAGTAATAGTCATAAAATTAATCGCTGGGCTCGAAAACAGTATAAAGGACAGCAGAGAATTTATTGCTACAGAGATCAAGGGACTAAGGAACAGCCAGGAGGAGCTAAAAATGCTATTAATGAGCTGCAAAATAAAATGGAGACAACCACAGCTCGGATTGAAGAGGCAGAGGAGAGAATAGGTGAACTACAAGATAAAATTATGGAAAAAGAAGCTGAGAAAGAGATAAAAAAATCCAGGAGTTTGAGGGGAAAATTAGGGAACTAAGTGATGTACTAAAGAGAAATAATCTATGCATAATTGGTATTCCAGAGGAGGAAGAGAGAGGGAAAAGTGCTGAAGGTGTACTTGAAGAAATCATAGCTGAGAACTTCCCTGAAATGGGGAAGGAAAAAGGCAATGCAATCCAAGACGCAAAGAGAACTCCGTAACTGATTCAATTTCTTCGCCTGTTATGGGTCTGTTCAAGCTTTCTATTTCCTCCTGATTGAGTTTTGGAAGTGTGTGGGTATTTAGGAATTTGTCCATTTCTTCCAGGTTGTCCAGTTTGTTGGCATATAATTTTTCATAGTATTCCCTGATAATTGATTGTATTTCTGAGGGATTGGTTATAATAATTCCATTTTCATTCATGATTTTATCTATTTGGGTCATCTCCCTTTTCCTTTTGAGAAGCCTGGCTAGAGGTTTATCAGTTTTGTTTATTTTTTCAAAAAACCAACTCTTGGTTTCGTTAATCTGCTCTACAGTTTTTTTAGATTCTATATTGTTTATTTCTGCTCTGATCTTTATTATTTCTCTTCTTCTGCTGGGTTTGGGGTGTCTTTGCTGTTCTGCTTCTATTTCCTTTAGGTGTGCTGTTAGATTTCGTATTTGGGATTTTTCTGGTTTGTTGAGATAGGCCTGGATTGCAATGTATTTTCCTCTCAGGACTGCCTTCGCTGCATCCCAAAGTGTTTGGATTGTTGTATTTTCATTTTCGTTTGTTTCCATATATTTCTTAATTTCTTCTCTAATTGCCTGGTTGACCCACTCATTCTTTAGTAGGGTGTTCTTTAACCTCCATGCTTTTGGAGGTTTTCCAGACTTTTTCCTATGGTTGATTTCAAGCCTCATAGCATTGTGGTCTGAAAGTATGCATGGTATGATCTCAATTCTTGTATACTTATGAAAGGCTGTTTTGTGACCCAGTATGTGATCTATCTTGGAGAATGTTCCATGTGCACTAGAGAATAAAGTATATTCTGTTGCTTTGGGATGCAGAGTTCTAAATATATCTGTCAAGTCCATCTGATCCAATGTATCATTCAGAGCCCTTGTTTCTTTATTGACCGTGTGTCTAGATGATCTATCCATTTCGGTAAGTGGGGTGTTAAAGTCCCCTGCAATTACCACATTCTCATCAATAAGGTTGCTTATGTTTATGAGTAATTGTTTTATATATTTGGGAGCTCCCGTATTCAGTGCATAGACATTTATAATTCTTAGTTCTTCTTGATGGATAGACCTTGTAATTACTATATAATGCCCTTCTTCATCTCTTCTTACAGCCTTTAATTTAAAGTCTAGTTTGTCTGATATAAGTATGGCTACTCCAGCTTTCTTTTGACTTCCAGTAGTATGATAAATAGTTCTCCATCCCCTCACTCTCAATCTGAAAGTGTCGTCAGGTCTAAAATGAGTCTCTTATAGACAGCAAATAGATGGGTCTTGTTTTTTTATCCATTCTGATACCCTATGTCTTTTGGTTGGTGCATTTAGTCCATTTACATTCAGTGTTATTATAGAAAGATATGGGTTTAGAGTCATTGTGATGTCTGTAGGTTTCATGCTTGTAGCGATGTCTCAGGTACTTTGTCTCACAGGATCCCCCTTAGGATCTCTTGTAGGGCTGGTTTAGTGGTGATGAATTCCTTCAGTTTTTGTTTGTTTGGGAAGACCTTTATCTCTCCTTCTATTCTAAATGACAGACAAATTGTGGAAAGAGCCTAAATGTCCATTAACTGATGAATGGATAAAGAAATTGTGGTTTATATACACAATGGAGTACTACGTGGCAATGAGAAAGAATGAAATATGGCCCTTTGTAGCAATGTGGATGGAACTTGAGAGTGTTCTGCTAAGTGTAATAAGTCATAGAGAGAAAGACAGATACCATATGTTTTCACTCTTATGTGGATCCTGAGAAACTTAACAGAAGACCATGGGGGAGGGGAAGGAAAAAAAAAAAAAAGAGGGAGTGGGAGACAGCCAAAGCATAAGAGACTCTTTAAAACTGAGAACAAACTGAGGGTTGATGGGGGGTGGGAGGGAGGGGAGGGTGGGTGATGGGTAATGAAGAGGGCATCTTTTGGGATGAGCACTGGGTGTTGTATGGAAACCAATTTGACAATAAATTTCATATATTAAAAAAAATAAAAATAAAAAATAAAAACCTAAAAAAATAATTCTAAATGTAATGCATATTCATTAAAGAGCATTTGTAAAATGCTGAAAGAAGAAAAAAGGAATTCAATTTCTTTACCTATTAGCCTTATTGTAAGGGTTCTAAAGCAGCTTAAATGATTGACAGATTTTGAAGAAAGCAGCTGTTAGAATGTCACTGGTCTGGACCTCTTTTTTATTTTCAACAGTAGGGTCATTAATTCTTTCCTCTCTCTCTCTAGATGTATTTTTCTGTAGATTCCAAAGAAGTTCAGCAGGTGTCAGTGTTCTGAGCACTGCACTGGGTACACATTTGTACTGTACGTAACCCTCTTCTCTACATCTATCTTAGGAGATGCACTGTATAATCTAAAAAAATATGTATAGTTCTTCATTGCTTAAGCTGTCAAGGACAAAATGCAAACATTTTGTTTTTTGTTTTTTTTTAATGTTTATTTTTGAGAGAGAGACGGAGAGAGTGCAAGTTGGGGAGGGGCAGAGAGAGAGGGAGAGAAAGAATCCAGAAGCAGGCTCCAGGCTCTGAGCTGTCAGCACAGAGGCTGACGTGAAGCTTGAACTCCTGAACCTTGAGATAGATCATGACCTGAGCCAAAGTCAGATACTTAACTGACTGAGCCACCCAGGTGCCCCAAAATGCAAACACTTTGATTTAGCATTAAAAAAACACTTCAATTGACAAAATCTGGTCCCACCCATCCTTTCTAGATTCACTATCTTCCATTCCAAATTACAGTTAAACAGCCTGTTTTTTACATTTATTTATTTTGAGAGAGAGAGAGAGAATCCCAAGCAGGCTTGACGCTGTCAGTGGAGCCCAATGTGGGACCCAAACCCATGAACTGTGAGATCATGACCTGTGCTGAGATTAAGAGTCGGGCATTTAACCGAATGAGCCACCCAGTTACCCCAAACAGCTTGTTTTGAAGCTGCTCACGCTCGTTTGAGACTCAGTTAGAGGGCCAGCTCCCTGAGGCTGGGCCTTAGACACTCCTAGTTCTGCAGCATCTAGGCTTATCCAAGCACCTCTCACTCTGAGACAATCTAATCAAGAGTGAAGCTTCAAGGGGCGCCTGGGTGGCTCAGTCGGTTGGGCATCCAACTTTGGCTCAGGTCATGATCTCACAGTCCATGGGTTCAAGCCCCGCATCGGGCTCTGTGCTGACAGCTCAGAGCCTGGAGCCTGCTTCAGATTCTGTGTCTCCCTCTTTCTCTGCCCCCCCCCCCCCAACCCTGGCTCAAGCTCTGTCTCTCTCAAAAATAAACATCAAAACAATTTAAAAAAAAAAAAAAAGAGTGAAGCTTCAAAATTCTAATGGGAGTGGTTCCAATTTCAGGTAAGATGAATTGAGCACACTCCACCCTGTGTCGCCCACTGAATGCATCTATAAAGCATAGATCAGCTATTTGAAGACTTAAAAAATAAGTAGTAGCAGGCAAATTATGGAAGACCAGAATTCAAAGTATCACTGAACCAAGGCTAAGTTTACATTCTGGATTTTTATCCTGGACATTGTGGATGTTATTTTGTATATACTCTGAATTGGTTTATTCCTCATGAAAAAAACATTTAAGAAGGCAATTAACTTGTTTAGACTGGCATTATGGGCTTTGTCTCATTTTTTGTGAGTGGCCATTCAAATCTCAGTTCATTTCTTTAAGCCTCTGAGCTTGTCTTGTGCATGTGGGGTCAGAGCCTAGCTCAACACTTCATGTATAGAAGTAGAAGCATCCTTTTTATGGCTCTCTCCCTTTCAAAATTCCCCCTCACTATCCCGGTATGGCTGTTAATTGCTTTTTTTCTCTGGTTCCTGCAGCCAGAAAAATGATGGCAGGCTTTCTTAAAATTTTAAAAAAATTTTTAACATGTATTCATTTTTGAGAGACAGACAGAGCATGAGCGGGGTTGGGGCAGAGAGAGGAGAAGACACAGAATCTGAAGTAGGCACCAGGCTCTGAGCTGTCCCCACAGAGCCCGACACGGGGATAGAACTCAGGAGCCATGGGACCATGACCTGAGCTGAAGTCAGACACTTAACTGACTGAGCCAGCGAGGCGCCCAGCAGGCTTTCTATTATAGTTTTAACTGCTCATGCACTTTTTGACTGTGGCCCATTTTCAGTGCAAACACACACACACACACACACACACACACACACACACACACACACACACACTAACCCATGTGCTAGTTGCTTCTTCAAAGTTTGACTCCCCCCCACAAGGGTCTGCTTTTATTTACTCTTCAGGAACCTCACACAGTGAATTTTATATTTTTCCCAGAATTTCTAGTTATCAGGATGAGAGTTGGTTTATAGAAATCTTATATCATAACTATTTTGTTTGAAACATAAAAATGTGTTGCCCATGTAAAAAATTACATTAACATAATCTGGCAATGGCCAGCTTCTTAAGCTGGGTAGTGTTTACATGAACTTGTGTTTTGTAATTACTTCAGATGTTTTATATTGCTTTCTGTATGCATAATACACTTCACAATTTTCTAAAAATGAGGTACTTCAGCACTTCATAACTGAAACTTTAGCCGCTCACTTAACATTTACCCTGTGGATGATAGTGTTATGAAAATAGCATATTTGTACTATTTCAATAATATCTGAATAGATAAGACTTAATAAAAAGATAATACCTTCCACTTTAAAAGTGAATACATCCTAAGAAAATAAAGTATTATATGGGCATGGATAACTTAAGTCCGTTTTAAAGTGGGTCAAGCAGGCAGGCAGGCAATCCCCTGCAGTACTGCAATGTAGGGAAGGTCACACTTTTGAACAGGGATCTTGGATCAAGTCCTGACTCTACTTCTTACTAGATGTGTGACATTGGGTGAGTTACTTCATCTTTATGAGCTTGTTTCTTCATTGTAAAAATGGAGAATAGTACCTACCTCTCAGGATACTGGGTGAAGGAAACAATGATTGTAAAGCATTCAGCACACAGTGCTAGGTACCTATAAAATGTTCAATGAAAGTTAGCTATTATTAGTATTGACAGTAATATTTTCTTCTGAACCCCACAGCATTTCTATGACCTATTTACTTAATTACTAATCTTCACTTGGTATATTTCCACAAAAACAATTTGAGATCATGTTCTTTCACTGCCAGGAAATGAATAATTTTCGAGTTTAAAATTCAACATAATACTAAAAAGACAAGTTTTAGTTGAATGCACCCTCTAGTGGTGTACATTACATGCAAGTACCTGGCTTCTACAAAAGAAAACCTCTTTATGAAATGTCACTAGGTTGGTGCTTAGACCTTGAAGCCAGCTGGTTGAGAACATGGTATGAAGAGGATGATCATACAACTTTTAGGAAGCTCCCTCTCTTCAAGAGCTGGAGGAATTTTTTACCTTTTAAATCTTCCCCCACTGTAAAACCTAGGATATTTCTGATATTCACCATACCAAATCCTAGTATTCCTACAACACTGACTTTCATCTTTCCTCCTAAAGAAAACCAGGTCACTTTCGACTTTGCTGTAACAAGCATTGAAACGTACTTACTCTTCACTTAGTTAACAAAAACGTACTGAGCACCAACTATATATACTAGGCAGTGGGAAGACAATAAACAACTTATTCACAATTAATTATGTAATTACTAATTTGAAGCATTGTAAACAAAGATTGCCATGAGCTTCCAATAGGGGATTGGTCTAATGGCGGGGGGTGGGGGGGGAGCAGGGAGGGGTACAGGAAAGCTTACTTAAGAATCTAATGTGTAAAGCCCTGAAGGTGAAATATTTAACTAGAAGAAAAGAAGCACCATACAAAGAGAGCAGCATATGTAAAGGCCTAGAGATAGCAAGGTACATGCAGCATTTGAGAAACTGAGAAACTGGTCAAAGAAGAGGAAATTGTGCAGGCTGAGGATAGAGAAGTAGTCAAGGATTTAATACCAAGTTAAGGTTGGAATTCATCTTAAGAACAACAGGAAACTATTAAAGGATTTAAAGCAGAAGAATAACAATCTGATTTACATCTTTAAAAGTTCACTTGGCTAAGGCATGGAAAGGGATTCCAAGAAGTGGTGAAAACAGTGGATGCCCAGACCAGCTACCAGTAATCCAGGTGAGATGAGATGAAGCCTGGTACAAAGTCGGTGGCAGTTGAGATAAAGTGGACAGATACTTAAGGTGTAAAATGGATTGATCACAATGCTGGGCATCAAAGTGGCAGACCTAGTGAACTGAGTTCGTGTAATAATGCCATTTTTCCCACAAAGTACAACTTGTGATGGTAGCTGTTTGGGAGAGGTTGTTGAGACAATGAATTAAGAGGCTAGGGTTTTCCTCTTAAAGAGAACTTGTCTGACTACAAACTAGAATTATTTCCACTGAACTAGCAGTGGCAGGACAATTAGTCACCGACTTCCACCAACTAGGGCCCTAAACGTCTCTTTTATATTTCTATCACAGTGACCCACTACCACTATGCTAAGACTTTACCTTACATCTGCCTGGAAAGCCCTTAACTCACTCCCGCCCCAAATTTCACCAGATTTTTGCTTTTCAAAGTACAGTTCAAAGGTCACCTTCTCAAGGAAGTCTTCCCAGTGTTTTCCACCACCTCCCCCCAATCCTGCCGTGCATCTCTTCCAACTAGTTGTGGTTTCCAGACACACTTCATCTCTGTGTCCTCGTTGTGCAGCGCTGCACCTGTCAAACGCTAGACGCTCCACAAATATTTACTCATATTCATCTACCCGCCCAGGAAGAGACCCTAGCACCCGCCTGCAGGACTAGCTTGGCCCTCCGGAAGTGACGCGCTCTTAGCGACAACGCATTTCCGGTCCCCAGTGCCGACTCGGTCGCAGGGGGAGAGACTTGTCTGGTTCGCTAACTCGGCTGCCCTGGAGGATTCATGCGCGGTAAGAATTTGTGCAAGGCTGAGCGAGATAGGACCCCGGGACCGCCAGATGCTGTGGAGTCCTCCCGTTCGTTCCCAGGGACGTGATGGGAAGGCACAGCGACTGACTGCTAGGCCCCCAACAGCCCACAGCGCCACATGGGTTTGGAATGCCGAGCTGCGCGGCCCGCTGAGGGCGCGGGCGCAGGGGTCGCGTTCAGCTGTGGGGTGCTCACTGCTTGAGCTGGCGCGTCTAGCCTCACTGGGGCCCCCGCCGTGGGAGTGGGTCCCGCCGCCTCGGCCTTCTTACCCAAAGCTTTCCCCTTCACGGGTACTCAGGGTAATGCTAGTCCACCTCCTGAATAGCTCCAGCCCCTACTGTGGTAGTCGCAGGCTCTGCAATGATGAGTGTGCGCGCGTGGCATGTAGAGTAGCGTGCAACGTCTCACCTATTCATTGACTCCACCCTTCGGCTTGTGTTGCGGATGTTCCTGAAGACGAGAGCTGAAGTTTTAACTCTGGTTGGTACACGGGGTGCCGCCCTAAAAGGGGCGCGGCTTAATTGAAAATGATTTGAAACCGCTGGGCTGGAAGCAGTTTATTCTCTAATTAGAAGACCAGCATTATCACGTGACCGCAAACACTTGTCAGTCTGTTGGGAAGACTTGTAATGACAAACTTTGCGTCAAGGACAGGATTTCTGTATACTTAATTTGCTATGCAAATTGATTGCTTTGAACTGACAGACTAAGCAATATGATGGGGAGAAAGTAGACCTGGGACTTACAGACGGGAAACAGCCAGGAAAACTTCAGAATTGGGAAGAGTAACTTCATTCACTTGTATTACTATGTGATACATAATATTTTACAAAGTAATTTTTTTCTTGAATTGTTTTACAGTTTTAAGCATTTATATACGTGTGTTTCTTTATCTGGTGTGGTAGCTTCTCTGGTAAGGGCTAGATTTACTTCATAGGCATATCTATGCAGCATGTTACAGAATTAAATATACACGAAGTAAAAAGTGTTTTAATAATTAAAGCGTCAACATATAGGCATAATGTGATACACTATGTATATTTAGTGGGTTTTTTTTAAATGGTTATTAACCAGCCATGCTTGTCTTAAAGTTTGATAAGGTAACTTTGATGAAATCATGACCAGGTGGGCACGAGTTACTACCACACGTAACAAGAGACCTTTGGCTGCAACATCATGGGAGGACATGAAGAAGGGGTCCCTTGAGGGAGAAGGCCAAAACCTACCAAAGAGTAAACAACTTGAAGCCAATAGGCTCTCTGCTAAAAATGATACTCCTCAAGCAAAACACAAAAAGAACAAAAAGAAAAAGGAGTACTTAAATGAAGATGTAAATGGATTCCTGGAATACTTAAGGCAAAACCCACAGATGGTTCATAATGGAGAGAGGATAGCAACAGACAGTCAGGAGGTAAGGGAAGAAATTGCAGTTGCTTTAAAGAAAGATAGTCGCCGGGAAGAAAGAAGACTAAAAAGACAAGCAGCAAAGAAAAATGCAATGGTAAGATCATCGCTTCCACCAAACGGTTACTTTATGTAAGTCAAAACTATTATTCATACATTCACACACACACACACACACACACACACACACACACACACACTAGCCAGAGTATGATTGCTCTTGTGTACTAGATTTGTAAAGCATCTTTTTTTAAGTTTATTTTAAGAGAAAGCATGTGCGCATGTGCGTGTGCTCAAGGGGACAGGGACAGAGGAGAGAGAGAGAGAGGAGAGAGAATCCCAAGCAGGTTTTGCACTGTTAGCACAGAGCCTGACCAGGGTTCAGTCTCATGAATCATGAGATGATGACCTGAGCCAAAATCAAGAGTTGGACGCTTAACTGACTGATCCACCCAGGCGCCCCCTTTTTTTTTTTTTTTCCTTAATGTTTGTTTGTTTATTTTGAGAGAGAGAATGTGAGGCGGGAGAGGGGCAGAGAGAGGAGAGAGAATCCCAAGCAGGCTCCTTGCTATTATAGCGGAGCCCTACACAGGGCTCAGTCTCATGAACTGAGAAATGATGACCTGAGCCAAAATCAAGAGGCAGACACACAACCTTCTGAGCCACCCTGGTGCCCCACAAATGACAAATGTTTTAAAGATATTTTTTATAACAAGAATTGATAAAGCCACTGTAGTTTTGCAACATGGAAACTCATATTTTGTTTTCTCAGGTATGTTTCCATTGTAGAAAACCCGGCCATGGAATTGCAGATTGCCCAGCCGCCCTTGAGAATCAAGATATGGGCACTGGAATATGTTACCGGTGTGGGTCCACAGAGCATGAAATAACCAAGTGCAAAGCCAAAGTAGACCCAGCTCTTGGTACGTTTTCTATCGTTTTTTGATTTGGTTAATGTCAGAAGTGGCCAATACGTAACCAACTGGGTTTTTTTTCTGGATAGAATTTATCATGAGTATGCCACTTAATATTTTGAAATCAAGACTGAATTCTAAGTTGTAGTAAAAATAGGGGTTTTCAGGGTATTTAAAATAATATGAATTACATGACTTGTTCTATACTTAGCCAACTTAATAGGAAATGTTGATCATTACAGGTGAATTTCCTTTCGCAAAATGTTTTGTTTGTGGGGAAATGGGACATCTGTCCAGATCTTGTCCTGATAATCCCAAAGGACTTTATGCTGATGGTGAGTACTGTTAACTTTATATGTCAGAAAAGGTGAGTTACTATGTAGAGTTGTGATTTAATTTGTACTCAATCAGTTCTTGAATAAATTCTTGAACAAATAACAAAACCTTGAGAATTTTAATTTTTATCAAACTATTCTTTGTACTGGAGTTGATGTGTAATATGAGGATGTATTAGTCAAATCAGAAATAACTAAAGTGTGTATTTCAAGCATAGTGCTTTCAGCATCATTTGTGGGAGTAGGTTATAAATATCTACTTTTAAACATAACAGAAGTAAAGGGATTATATCTCAAGCTAATATAAGATTTAAAAATTAGTGTTGTGAATTTAATCACAGGCTAGCATACCATTTTGGATAGATGGGCTGGTACACATTCTTCAATATTTGTAGTAATTTTTATTTCTGAGTGTTTTCCTTAGTCAGTTGTCTAGCATGGGATCCTGTAACTTTCTTATCTGTAGCTCAGCTAACATATTAAGGTCCCTGAATAAAGTCTGTGATCTCTAAAGCTTTAAGGAGGAAATTTTCTGGTAATGTGAATAATGTGCTCATGTGATAGCTGGTACCATCAGATTCTAGACATCTCTTGTGTGTCATGTCCTGGGTTCCATGGGACAAGTCCAGTGAAAAGGCACAGCTTTTGGAATCAAGCTGACCAGTTACAGCTCCAGTACCACCACTCACTACTTGTGGGACTCTGGCTGAGTCATTTAATTTCTCTCATCTCAATTTCCTCCCTCGCCTGTAAAATGGAGAAGACAAACTGTATCTCATGGACTCTAAGATGAACATTATTTCACATTTTCATGTCCCTGTACTCAGAATGTATCTTACCATTGGTGACTGACATGTAATTGGCAGATTTTTTTTCCTGAGAGGTATGTAAAATAATTATAATCAATAGTGTATTCGATATGATGAACTATGGTATTTACCTTGAAGAGCTATGAGAATTAAAATATATTGTTCAAAACTACCTCTTCTATTTCACTATTACATCTACAACAGTAAGGAAGCCTAACCCTGGGAAATGCCCAAAGGTGTCTTTCAGTTTTGAACTTATGACACAGGTCAGATGACATGAGTAATGGGCAAAGATGGTTTTGGATGGTTACGCAAAATGACTAGGTATTTTTAAAAAGTGCAGCAAAGAAAACAGATCACACAGAAGTGAGAATTCAGCTATGTTTATATCCTGTAGGGTCATTTTTCTGGATAAGTCACTTAACATTATAAGCATGTCATACTTACAATGCTTGACCATTAAGTAACATGTTTGACCATTAAGCTAATCTTAGAAACCATATGCGTTGTAATTCACAATCTGGAATGTTGCTTAAAGTAGGCAGACAGGCATTTTTATTAGGATGAGGCTGCCTGGCAGTCAGAAGGCCCTAAAACAAAAGTTAATTTCATTCCTTTTGTAACTGCTCACCCTTGTGTGACCTGTACAGATGAGCAGTGGGTCCTAACCTTTTTTGAGGTTATTGGTCATTTATTTGATAAGAATTACAGACATCCTCCTCAAAAAATGCATCTGGACACAACTTTTGCCTACAGGTTCAACAGTTCACAACACTTTGCCTATCTAATCATGGTTTAAGGTCTAGTCTTGTGTGCAGTGGCTCTCGAACACTCCAGAGGACACGTATCTTCTTCCATTATATCTCTCTTCTCTTTCCTCCTTCTCCCCTGAAGGCCAGGTACGAGAAGTGGTGGGTAGGTACAGTTCAGTGCTCTGTGAGATCAAAAGGAATGGACAATGGACTTACTAACTGGAATGGTGGCACCTACCTATGTTCCTGTTTTCAACTACCTTTACAACTGACAAAGTTGTGAGGACCAAATAAGAAAAGTGTTTTGAGACATTATAACCCCTTCTAAGTATGAGAGATTTTCAGTGACTTTGTTCTTTTAATAGGTGGTTGCTGCAGACTTTGTGGCTCTGTGGAACATTTTAAGAAAGATTGCCCTGAGAGTCAGAATTCAGGTGAGATCTCTTGGCCTCCATTAGAAGGGGTGGGATTAGTATTCTTTGTTTTTCTTGAAATTTTTTATGAAGAGTTCATTGAGGTACCACTGATTTTAAGGCAACCTGGTTTCCTACTACAGTGATGACTTAATCATTTCTCTGTCAGGAGTAGACACAATAGTATTAGCTGAGCGTTAGCTAGTATTATTAGGTGAGGAAAAAAAAAGTGACCACTAAGTCCTAGAAGACCTTGATTTTATACAGCATTGTATTCATAAACATTCATATTTGGCAACTAATGAATTTAATAATGGAGGCAATTCTGTTACTAAAAGAAAAATACTGATTCACTAACAGAAAATCAGAAATATGAAAATAACTCAATATTTTTATGATTACCATCCTCATATATGCTTTGCTTTGTGTATACCTGAAGGACTCAGAGTTGGTTGTAAAAACTGCCAAAAATATTAAAATTGTGTTAGGTACACTATCTGGCCAGATACATTTTCTTCCTAATGAAATACCCTTTGTCACCAAAAACTTCATAAATGTTTGCTGTACCTATTGCAGATTTGGGGGGAAGTGGAGACCATTATTATATTAGTTTACCTAAATTAGAATGATGATAATCTTGAGCAAAAGAATGCAAGATAGGATAGCAGTAGTCCTTCTTAAGGAAAAACACATTTCTTTTTATTTCAGATAGTCACAGTACTACCCAATAAGTCTGCCCATTCTTCCTCCCTGAACACTTAAATTTGAAAACCAAGAGTTCTTGTTTATGATCTTGTCTAGAAGAAGATGGTCTTCACTACATTGTAGCCAGTGAGACTGAAATAATGGAAGTGGAGTTTGAATTCTCCCTCCTGGGAGGATTGCCATTCCCAAATGACAAGACTGACAAGCAGATGTTGTATAATTTCACAGGTGGAATCTTGTGCATTTAAAACTGATGCTTCATAAGTCTTACTGTTTACAGAGTCTTAGAATTCATTGACTCTATAATGATGAACTCTGGGAAAGAATGAAAGAGCTTTCTCATCAATTTCTGCATTGCAAGGCAGTTGCTGCATTTCCCTAATTGGGATGAGAAATTGCCTGTGGTACTCCAAAATCAAGTGTTATAATCAATTACAGAATTGCTCACTCTCCTTTAGTGATGGAGTCTTCCCTCCTTGTGATTATTCATGTCAAAACTAATTCCTTTGCTCAGCTAGTACCAATCTGGGTGGATGTATTTGATTACCATTTTTCTTACATTCTAACTTTCATTCCTTAACAGATCGAATGGTCACAGTTGGTCGCTGGGCAATGGGAATGAGTGCAGACTATGAAGAAATTTTGGATGTGCCTGAACCACAGAAACCCAAAACAAAGATACCTAAAGTTGTTAATTTTTGATAATGATTAGTACTATCATTAGTTACCGCCTCATTGTGAGCTACTCTGAACTGGGCCTACCTCACACACTGGAGCTGAGCTCCCTTGGAGACCTGTGTTGTAGACATCAGTATGATGTGCATATGGTCAGATAGTTTCCTGAGTGCTGTCCATTAAAGAGTGCCTCTCTCACTGGAGAAAATCACTGAAGAAAAGTATAAGATTTTTAAATTGGATTCTCTAAAAGAATATTTTTAACAGGTAGAACTTAGGTATAACTAAGTGGTTACATACTTGATTGTAACAATCATCTTTTTCTTAAAAACTATGCATTAATGTGAACCACCCTTAAAGTATAACTTTTGCGTTTAGAAATGAAGTTTTGGTTATATTGTTTTCTTGGTTCAAAATATCAATTTATTACTATATTAGGAATTTATAAGTTGCCACAATACTGTATTTTTAAAATATTTAATTCAAAAATCATTTGCTATGTACTTATTTTTCTGAATACCTCATTCTGGATTGAACTAGCCATTGTCTGTTTATGTCCAGGTAATCCCTTTGGGAACACAATCTTTTTATGAATTCTAGATGAGATTAATTTTGGTTAATTTTTGTTTTAGTTTTGACATAAAGAAGTACAAATTATTGAGGTAACATAGAAGAATACGTTAACAACAGCTCCTTCTTTGTCCTGGATTTTCAAGAGTGAAATTCTAGCCAAAATTATTTTGGGGTATTTAACCAGAATGATGTTACTTAACAGACTGTATATCACACTTAATAGCATTTTGTTCATGTGTTTTAGATGAGTCTGGGTGAGATGCAGGTATCACCATAATAGAGTTAGAATGCTAATCAGAGACCCATTAGCTTCTTTGTTGGATTTTATGAATACATGCATACTTAATACATGTATTTCACAAGGCTAGGGCTCATATTGTAATGGAATGACTCTAGTGGATTGTGTGTTTCATTTGGAATTTTACCTGATTGGATACATTTGTAACTAAAGGAAACAGCTGTGATTAGTTACTGTAGCTTCAAAAGCAAAATATTTACCAAATAAGAAACACTTTTCTCTGTTTTAATGTGTGCAAAGCTCAACAGTTCTAGTCTTAATAGGAGCTGTTGTTTTACTTTTGGTGTGAGAGGAAAACATGACAGAATACAACTCAGCATCCCAGAATGTAAGGAAAGGAGTGTCATTTAAAAGAAACCACACAAGTCATGTAGCTGGAAAAGGATAGCAATGCTGCCTTAGTCATTTAGCCCAAACACACTCAGATTTATTTCACCTATCCTATCAGGTGTCAAGGACTCTGGCCAGTCAAAACCTGTCTCCAGTGAGGAAGGCAAGCATTAAATATTTCCCAAGTACCTGCTATATTCCTGGTACTCTCTTAGGCACTAGGGATTGTAACAGTGATGAAGACAAGGTCACGTGCTTTCTAATGAGGCTTTAGGATGGAGAGGAGACTTGGGGAGAGATGCATATCAGAAATATCAGTATATCAGAAAAATATCAGATATTTTATTACACTTTAAAAATATTCTACTGAATCGCCTAAGACTTGGTCATTAGTCACTCTTCCTTCAGTCCTTTGGAAATGTCACCTCTTACAAGCTTATCATTCACTTTTCTATGGCTGACTCCTAAATCCATCTGGCCCTAATATCCTCAATTACAGTTCCTACTTGGATGTTCCACCAATACCTCAGGTCATTACTGCAGTAACTTTCAAAACAATATAAATTCAAAGACCTACGACAGGCAGAGGTTGGAAGTGTCTCAATTGTAGGAGAGGTGTGAAATTTTACCATACAAAATTTTAGTTAAGTAACTCCATTATAGCTAATTTTTTTTTTTGCTTTTTAAAATCTAAAAATATTCTACAAAATTTTTCTGCTTCTGAAATGTATAGGCATTTAAATCTACATATTCACCCTTAATGTATGTAAGTGTTAATTCATAAAATTGGAGCACAGTCCAAAGTTTATGTAAATGAAAACCTGCTGACACGGAATAAAACTAATTAACAACCAGACCTAGGCTGGGTGAGTGGACGGGTTGGGGAAGCGGGTAGGCTGGGGAAGCAGAGGTAGAGATCTGACATACAGCAGGATGTACCTAACCTCTTAAGTGCTCTAAACTCTAATGAAGTCCTTCAACTTTTAAATGCTGTCTTGTAGAGGAGGCTAACTTGACATATGCTGGTTTGTCTTACGAGTTAAGACAAATCACAGAGTAGAGTAATGAATGCTGAAGTCTAGGGAATAAAGTGCTAATGTAATGGTTATGAAAGAAGAGCTCAGTTAATATTCTTTCTCTGCGACATCACATTGTGCAGGTACTTTTCTGTGTGTATATATAGCAATAGATACTAAATTGGCCAGCCACCTTGAATATATGTTAAATGACACTAGTAAAGTAGTTTCTATTACTAAAATTGATTGGATTCCATTATGTTTTAATGTCTTCCTAATTTAAAGCTCTAAACTATGTAATACATCTTGTCAGTTGCTCCTGACATACAGATATCCGCCATATATGGAACAATCCCACACTATTAATCACCTAGCCAACTTATCATTTTTTATTTTGTAAAATTTTATACAATTTTAAACAGAACACATGTTTCATCTCCGTAGCCTAAACATGCTTATGATCATTTTAAACCATATTTGTACCATTTTACAGGACACACAAAATTGAATATGGGCAATTCCCACTGCCTGTGTCCCTGGAAGGAAGCAGAGCCACAGACAATGTAAAACAGTTTTAAAGCTCTTTAAATAATGCTATCCAAATCACTGGTGTTTGACCTGAGATGAATTTTATTTTTTAACCCCTTCCTAACTGCATTTTGCTTAAGCCAATATTAAATTACTGTGGCCCCAAAGCTTGCCAAAGTGTCAGGGCTAAGGGTATGCGGAATTGAAAGTGGTAAATAAAACTGGAAGTAAGTGACAGTTTACCATTTAAAATGTGTTTATCAACCCACCATCAGTAGCATTCTCTATGAATTTTATACAAGAGGCTGCTGTCTCTTCTATGGATTTTGACCAGCCACCAAGATTTCCAGCAAAGTAAGGAGAGATGCTAGCAGAAATCTGGTTGAAGTATGATACCTGTTTCAAAAAGAAAATACATTATTTTAATTATTTATTGACTTGGAGCTTCTTTCAGCAGGGATCTGAATCTTGTTGGTATAGGGAAGGCTATGACCCTAATCTTCTGGGGACTTTCTGGAATGATCTACAAGGATGACCTCAGGATTCCCCTGATGTGGACACATGACAGAATTTCAATTAATTAGGGAATGTGGGTAAAAGCCTTCTCTCTATATCTGCAGTAGCAAATTCATGTGCAGATGTTCCATCAAACTTACGGTACAGGAGCTGCTGTCAATAGCACGGATGAGAAATCCAGCACATATGATTTCACTTCTGATGTAGTGTGGACAAGGGGGGACTGAAGGCAGAAGAACCGATTTCACTGCTACCGTGTAAGTGCTACTGAAAAATGAAAGGACGTTTTCTAAGTTATTGTGAGAGATTAAAACAATTGTTAGAAAATAAATTTCTAGAGTTAATTAACCTTATTTACATAGGTAAAAGTGAAACTATAGAGACCCAGATCTTCTAGATGAGGGATCTACATTCAAGTAGACTACATTCAAGTGTAGGAAAGGTAATAAGGGCCACAGGTGTTTTCTGCCTGTGTAAGAATTACTTAATACTTTGCGTAACTCTACAAAGTGGAATCAACTTCCAAGCATGCTTTATTATGTATGCCCTAATGAGTTGTAATTTCAGGCTCTTCTCTTTTTTTAATTAAAAAACAAAACAAAACAAAACCCATTGATTTAAAGAAACTTCACACAACAGAGAACCTTATAGACTACAAAACAGTCTTCCTCAGTCCACCCTAGCCACAGTCCATTCTCATCCTGGAGATGACCACTGTTAATATTTTGCTCTGTAGCCTTCCGGACCTTTTTATAAATATATAACATTGATGTAAGCAAATGCAAATATAGATTTTTGCATAAATATTATCATTTAATAAATATCGGTCTATAGTTTGATTTTTCACCTAACAATAAATCTTTGGAGGTATTTCTGTATCAGCACCTCTATAGCTACTTCATCTTTTTTAATGATGGCAGGATGCCTGGGTGGCTCCATTGGTTGAACATGCGACTTTGGCTCAGTTCATGAACTCGCCCTTCCAGAGTTCCAGCCCTGCATTGCACTCTGTGCTGACAGCTCAGAGCCTGCAGCCTGTTTTGGATACCCTGTCTCCCTCTCTACCCCTGGGCTCCTCTGTCTCCCTCTCCCCCTCCCCCACTCATGCTCTGGTCTCTCAAAAATAAACATTTTAAAAAAATGATGGCATAGTACTCTGCAATATGGCTCTACCATAATTTATAAGATGGACCCTCAGTTTATGTCCATTTCTTTTTCCATAATAAATGGTACTATACTGAACATCCGTGTGCATTAATAATATTCACACATGTTCGATTATTCTTATAGGCCAGCTTTCACATGGGAAATCATGCTGGCCAGTTCCAGGTGTAGACTTTAACTGTCCTGGAAGCTTCTACCTCTTATTTATTTGAACACTGACTCGTAGGACACTTCTCTTTAGAACACAGACATTGTGCCATGAAAAGTCCAACGCCCACAGAGAAGTCATGGACAAACACTCCGATCAACAGCCCTACCTAGCAGCCAGACATTTTGCATGTCTAGCACAATTGAGCCTTTGTAAATTCTAAACCTATTCCTAATGTTTTATTTGGTAGTCACATTGCATTCTTACTGATACTGGAAGGTTCCCAAGGTTTGCTAAATACCAATTTTATATGTGCATACAGCAAAAGGAAAGGAACTGCTTTAGGAATCTTGCATGGTGCTTTGCACACAGGCAGCATTTAATAGATGTTGTTTTTAAATGATAACTAAAGGTCCATCTAGAAAAAATTCAGATGCACATCATTCAAGATCAGAAATGCCTATATTGCCTTCTTTTCTTATCAACTTTTTCATTTTACCCTCTTCTATAAAACAATACAGCACTTGAATTGCATATACTCACCCATCTTTGAGAGGCCTTCTTCGTGATACAAGTACTACCAAGTCTTTGGGTTTGTCACCATTCACTATAGGACAAGTGATATAATATATCTGATCACCTTCACTCACCCAGTTTATGACTTCACAGGACCTATGTAAATACAACAGTGAAAGAAAGGCCACACTTTTCTACCTGCTTGAATAAGGCATTCACTTCTTTTGTTTATTTGTAAAACTTCATTACTGAGGTCCACATTCACTCTTCTGCTTACATAACTATCCTGCCAAAGCCAGCATTATTTCTCAAAGTCTGTCTTTAGAAAGCTGTTTGGTCAGCAGGAATAATTATGCGTGTGATGGAGAGACTGGTGGGTGTGTGATTCTAAAGTCACTGCCCTCAACACTTCAGAGAACAGCATTTATGATTGTTTAACACAAAATAATTTTTCTCTAGAATCAGGTAACAATATTTGAAGACTAGTGAATTGTTTGGATGTCAAGGAAGGACTCAGGTAAATGAATATGGTACACTGGAAAGAGTACTAAGTTCAGAGCCAAACATCTTTGTCTTTGAATCCCATACACACACTTCATATCAATGTTATGTTAGGTAAGTCACTTTGTTTTTTTCATTTGTAAAATTAAAACCCTGTACCTATGGGGTTATTGTGAGGATTAAATGAAAACACCTGGCCTGAATCACAGTAGGTACACAAGACAAGTAAGCATCCATTCATTCATTCCTCCCTTCATTCAAGTTCAGTTTGGCTGGAATGTCAGGTGACATAGGAAATAGTAACACCAAAATTTAGGCATTGTTCTTGATAAAAGCTTTGTACCTACAGAATATCTACAAATATTGATGCAAGAAAATCATGAAATATTTCCTCTTCTCTCAGAATGTTTTATCATGATAGCATTAACCATGAAGTATTTTTCTGGCATCTATGCAAATGTAACACATGACCCCAAAGGTGTTCAACTTTAGTGATATTATATTGCCTCTTACATGGTATTAATCATAATCAGGTTTAGGCATTTTATTTTATTTTAAAGTTTATTTTTGGGACCGAGAGAGCAAGCAGGGGAGGAGCAGAGAAAGAGAAAGAGAGAGAGAGAATCCCAAGCAGGTTCCATGCTGTCAGTGCAGAGCCCAATGTGGGGCTTGAACCCAAGAATCATGAGATCATGACCTGAGCCAAGATCAAGAGCTGGACACTTAACCGACTGAGCCATCCAGGTGTCCCAGGTTTAGCCATTTTATTTTATTTTTAAATGTCTTCTTTGTTTTTGAGAGAGAGAGAGAGAGAGAGAGAGAGAGAGAGAGAACAAGTGGGGGAGGGGCAGAAAGAGAAGGGAACAGAGGATCTGAAGCAGGCTCTGTGCTGACAGCAGAGAGCTTGATGTGGGGCTCGAACTCATGAACCCTGAAATCATGACCTGAGCCAAAGTCAGATGCTTAGCTGACTGAACCACCCCAGTGCCCCCAAGGTTTAGTCATTTTAAAAATGAGCTTCTACTTCATCAAGATTAGGAAGTAAATGGTAACGTTTAATAAATAGGAAGCCCATCTCACCAGTCCTTCCCTTTCAGCAAGACGCCCAGTGAGGCCCTAGAGTGCTATATGTAGCCCCAGGAGCTGGAACTTCTTGGAGGAGGGGGTGTGGCCTGAGTGTAATCAGACCCAGTCAGTGCAGGTGCCTTGCAATCCAGGAAAGGAGTAAGAATGGAAGAGGCCGGATTGGGATGCAGGAGACAGAAAGTAACAGAAGGAAGAGACTGAGGCTGACAGTGGGCCCTGATCAGACAGGAAAAGCTGGCAGGAATGCCTTTGACTTCAGTTACTCACACAGCTTCGTCTCAGCTTCTCACCAGGGAGTGCTGCTTCACAGAAAAAGAAGGAACCGCTAATTAAATATCCAGAGTGGAAAGTGGGAAGACAATTAGGTAATCACTTTCTCAAGTACACTGAAGCTGTGTGCAAGCGTGTGGAATTCAAAGCCTGATGGATCTGGGTTCCAATTTGGGTTCTGTTGCTTTCCTGCCTGTGCAATCTTGGCAAGTCTCAGAACCTCTCTTGTTGAGTGGGAATAATAACAAACTTGAAGAGTTTTTTGGGAGGAGTACAACAGATGTGGGTAAAGCACATTAATATAAATGCTAAACGAAGTATTAAGAAAATTTTTGTTTTTATGTCTCTCAGTAGCACTTGATGCAGTTTTCTGTGCAGGGCAAGTTTTAAAACATACTCTTTAATTAATATGCAATGGGTCATACACTGGGCAATGGAGATGGACTGCAACATGGATGTCATCTTTTACATGAAGTCAGAGTTGCTTAAGAAAATACTTTAAATGTATTCTTACACGAAATGAGGGTCCCACAAAGGTCTCTTGGTAAAGTCAGACAGGAGATGGTAAGTCAAGTGTGCTGGTCTTTCCACATGCTTTTCAACCCAAACAGATAAAAGGTCATGCTCTTCCAGGGTATATATTTTTATCTAAAATATAATAACAAGAGAAAATAAATTACAAAATAAAAATGGATGTTTTCACTTTAAAAACCACACACAGTCACAGGCTGATTGTGCTGGCTAAGGCATCTTGGCACCTGAATAACAATGAAGCCAAATGATGGCAATTTCCCTTCAAATACTTGGATGTCTGGAGCTTGGACCACGGTGATATCCTCTGTGCCCTCTAAACAATATGTGACATAGGTTAATTATTGTGCCACAGTCTTCTCTAGAAAAATAAAGAATGTAAGCATTTCTCTTTTTATCTCTTTGAGATATTTCCCTGACTCAAAGAACGACAGAAAATATCACCAGGCTGATAGGCAACTCAGTGTTTCATCTCCCTCCAGACACCTTAGACACTTTCCCAGGTTGTCAGGCATGACAACGGGACCCAGAAAGCAAGCCACCACTTCTAGAACCAACTCAACCTTGCAAAGGGTTGAAAGCACCATGCTTCTTCAGCACAAAGCATTCTTTCAATTGTGAATCACAAGAGCTCATCCTCCTGAGAGCCAATTCCTGGGTTTCTAACGTTGTTATCCCTTAGATAAGAGGAGGCCTGTCTTGGGGAGCCATTTGACACATACTTAAAACAATACATATCCCCTATTACTCCAAACTCTCCTGCCATTGCACTTTTGATAATAATCAGAGATACGTGCTCAGCTAAGAGCACATTTCTATCCTGCCCATTTTCTCCATCTCTTTCAGGGTGCTTTGAAGTTGGTGTTGAAATGTGCCATCTTATAATCATCCCCATGGCAACAAGCTGTGAGAAGACAAACAAACAGAGGGTTAAGACTTCACTGCAAGAATCAAGCAGATGGACAAGTCAGGCTGTGAGGGAGAAAACCTTTATTTAAACATAAATATCTTCAAGAGAATGAAGAAGTAAGAAACAGACTAAAAGCAGATTAGAAAGAAAGGGAGTATCAATTTGTTTACACATGTTAACTCTCCAGTTAGTTAACCTCTGTGCAAAGACCATCTTTAAATCAAGCCCACAGAGGAGGCCATGGCCTGGGCCATAGACACGTGAAACAGAAAGCCATGAATGCAGTTCCAGTGGGGGGCTGAGACTCACCCCAAAATGGCCATGCCTAACTTCACTCCCTATACAGAAGAAGTAAAAGGAGGTTCCCTGGTGTAAATCCAGAAGGAAGTCATCTTATCAAAACTTGGTGGCCATGTGGCTCTAAGCCAGGTTTCTGGGTTCTATAGTCTCAGAGGGGGCAAGGGTAGGTGGCCAGGGTAAATTCCTCACCTTCTGTCAGAATCAGACCTTGGGGCAGCCATAGTCTACACTGATGGAAGCAGTATGGAAAAGGATGTAATATTGGGCTAAGCACTTGCCAAGGGTTGAATTGTGTCTCCTCAAATTCATATGTTAAAATTCTCCCAGTACTTTAGAATGTGACCTTATTTGGAAACAGGGTCATTGCAGATATAATTAGTTAAGATGAGGTTATACTGCAGTAGGATGGCCCCTAATCCAATAATGACTGATGTTCTTATAAGAAGGGGAATTTTGGATGCAGACATGCACACTGGGAGAACGCCATATGAAGATGAAGGCAGAAATCAGGTGACACATTTACAAGCCAAGGAACACCAAAGATTGCCAGCAAACCACCAGAAGCTAGAAGAGAGGCGTGGAACAGATTCTTTCTCACTTCTTCAGACGGAATTAATCCTGCCAGCACCTTGAACTCAAACTTCCAGCTTCCATAACTGCGAGACAATACATTTCTGTTGTTTAGGCCACCCATTCTGCGGTACTGTTACAGGAGCCCTAGGAAACGATCACAGTACTTTTTCAGGAAGCTGCTCCCCAGGTCACAGACACATACTGCTGCTTTCCAACCTGGAGCCAAGGCAAACACCAAGCTGAATAGCCACCATGAAACTGCCTCACACAGCTTGCTACGCTTATCCAGTGCTGAGTACATTATCAGATGAGGGAATGATATTTTGATCCTTCTCCCAGAAGATGAAGGGAGCAGGAAGTCCTGCTCACTGCTGTGCTGTGGGAACCCATGACACTGATGTAGACAGAGCAGACGAGTAAAGGCAGCTGTTGATGTTGATCTCTTTAAACCCTAGTATTTTAGAAAAGCCAACTTCTGCTTAGTGAAAAAATTCTCTAAGACCAACTCTTCAAGAAAACATGTTCTCTTTCATGCTCAGAAGAGTACAGGTTAAATTCCATCTGGAACCAACTCAAACATTTTATCACTTGACGTCTGGCGAATTTTATTCTATGAAACAAAGCTGAAAGTAAATAAGCTCAAAATTGCTAACATTTTATAATGATATTGCTTTTTCATTCTAATAAGATTCCACTTAATGGATTTGGATATCTTATACAAACAGCACAAGAGGAAAGAGTATAATTTTAGAATTTTATACTATCTGTTGACCAATATGCTATGGAGACAACATTGTGGAAAGGAGAACAAAACTGGTTTTTACAGAGGCCTCCGTGGTGAGAGGAAGTGACCTGACCTTCCCTGGGAACCCCCAGGGGTGAAGGGGAGGAGAACTGGTCAGGGGGAGCTGTGAGACCCAGACTCTCCCCAGATTCAGTCAGAATAGCTCCTCTGGTCTGTTTCCTGTACTCGGCTTTGTTCTGCGTAAAGGTTGCCATGTAGTCCTTGCCATTCTGGCTTTCATCACAGCCTTTCCAGTACACTCTCAGCTGCCCCCTAAATAAAAGGCTACTCCTGTCAGATTAGTCTCCTACCCATGCTGATTTCTACCACAAGGACTGGAATCAAACTCCTCATTGCCTAGAGAGCCCCCTTCACCCTCCAGCAATCTACTTACACTATCTTCAAGGAGAAAAGAATCACCCCCTCTCCAAAGTCCTCTGTAAATAACTGTCTTGCTTTACTTTGTTGAAGTGCCTAAGAGCTGACCTTTATGATTTAAATATTATAATCCCTCACTTGTTTATAAACCACCTTAAAGTTACTCTTCAGCTGTTCCATGTGTATGTGTGATGTTACCCAAATAGACTGCAACTACAAGCTCCTTTCAGGTGAGAGTACACATTTTGCTCCTTGTATTACTATACTATGATTAATTCCACGATCATACATAAAAATGAAACATGAGTTAAAGAATAAGTAGTGCCCAATTACAAATATCAAAAATCTTACTTTTTCCATTTAACTCATTTGTATCAAAAATAAGTATAGACTTTAAGCCCTGAAATAAATATGACTCCTAACACATAACTGGAAGAATTATTCAACTAAAAGGTGACAGAAAAAAGTCAGAGAGCTGTATTTTAAAATTAAAAGGATACAAACACTTTAAAAAGTAGGAGAGAAGAGGAGGGTAAGTCAGAAAGGAAAAAAAATCAAATTTTTATCATAAGTACAATCTAAAGAACTGGAGGGCTTCAAATTCAACAGAAATGACATAAGAATGTTGCTTTAATTATATAATATCTTTTAAAGTATCCACACAAAAATTAAGAATTAATTATTGTTGGCTCTCCTTAGATATGAGCCAATACACCATTTATTACTTTAGATTTATTTCTGGCCCCAAACTCCCAAAGAACTCAAGTTTTTATATATTATATGATTTCACAAAATGTGCGCTCTTCCTTCATTCCAGACACAAGTCTGCCCTTTTCAACACTGCTTAGATGCCAGCAATGATGCAAGAAACAGACTGCATGTTAGTAAAAGAAAACAAAGACTTGAAGCATCTTTTATGTGGGATAAAGAGAAGAAGATCATTTTATTACGTTTAACCTGTGTTTCTGCATCACTGAATTTGGTATACATGGAAACCTAACTGGATCCAAACAGGGTAAGAGAGACCCTGATAGGATTCAGAAGAAAAGATAAAAACACACTAAAAGCCAACAAACCAGAACAAAACACTGACAAAAGGTCAAGGTGAAAACAATCAGTGAAGTAGCATCTCAGTTTCCTTCAATTTTAGGGTAAGTGACCATATAATTTATTGTCCAAACTGGGCACTGAGGCATTATCAATATTTATGACAAGACATCAGATGATGATGGAACAATCACCAATTATGATGGACAACCAGGAATATGGTCACCCCTCTTGTAGGTGCTGCTGCTTCACTGATGCTGAACAACAGTACACACTGAAATGTGAGCACAAAGAACTGGCATTACTGAGCCCCCCCTGAGTGCCCGGCACTGCTATGTTCTGGGACCATCTACAGCGGTGAGCTAAATGCCCACAGAGACCTTACAGTCTAGTCTAGTTGTGGGCATCAGCTTCAAAGGGTCTCCTAACCACTTCCGAAATGAGATAAAATTAGAATCCAAATTATATATGTTTACTTAAATTTGATGACCTGCAAAATAGTATAAAAGGTGCTAAGAGAGACACAAAGAAGTCAAGACAAGGCTTCTTTCTTCAAAAGTTCATAATCTTGTTAGGGAAAAAGGCCATGTGTAAAAAGTTAAATTACTATGTAAGACATCAACATCAATTCAACGAAGCAGTGGAAGCACTGTCACAAGACAGGGCATAATTAATTGACAAATTAATTTTGAAAAAGTAATTGCTAAGGGGGTTCCTCCAGGGAAGTTCCTTCAGTCAGGATGATAGGAATTGGCTTTGTGCAGAAAGCATTTGTCCTGGTCTTGAAGACCAGGTTGGACTGAGGCAGATGGAGAGGAGAAAGAGAGAGAAGTGGAATATGACAACTAAGTTCAGAGGCAGGAATGTGTGGGGCAGCCTGGAGGACCACAAATCAACCGGCATGGAGCAGTAGATTCAGCCCTGGAAAGATACCTGCCTCTTAGAAATAGTTTCCCAGAAAGACTTTTTACCTTCTTAAAAGCAGCAGCAGAAGCAGAACCACCACCAGCAGCATGACAACTTTCATTTGTGATGGACAGCAGGTTGTACATAGACCTGGATGCCTCCTACCTTTTCCACAGCACTGGTAACCTCCCAGCCACTCTTGGCTGCCAGATTTTTGAGAGCCTCCACATTGGCATTACTCAGGGATACCTAAAACACAAATATCGTAAAAGCTGATTCGGTCCACAGATATGTGATCAAACAGTTTCTGCTTAGAAAACGGGAACTGTTAGAGCCAAAGTGATAATGCTAAGCTCAGAACCAAGCTGTCGGTAACATAATTTGTCTCAAACACTTAATTCAGAATTGAGACAAAATAAAATGAGGCCTGCATGCTTAGCAAATTAGTATCATTTTAATTGGTGTCCTGAGCAAAGACAACATAACCTTTCAGTATGACTTATAATCAACATGTAATCAGTAAACTTGTATCTCCTTTTATAATTTATGGTCAAAAACCTTAAAATGACTAATACTTTGTTGTTGTGTTATAAAAATGCAAGCCGGAAGGCATGTCTTTTCAGCACAAATTATGGAGAGACACTGTATCTCAGTGTCATGCTCCTTGAATGCATTTGATGGCAGATCATTCTGAGTCTGTAGTTTGGAAACTGTACATGTAATTCAGACAGGGCACGGAAACTACTAGTTGGTAACCACTTACTAATAGTTTGGTTTTGTTTTATTTTGAGATGATTGGTTGATATAATTTACCTTTTCATCTAACCTGTATAGGCACAACCTGAAGCAGTTAAACATGGGAACTTTGATGTTTATAATGATACCATTTTCCCTTTTTACATGAAAAGCTCCAAATCATAAAACTGCTACCTGGTTGCTTATGTCCCATTGTACACAAATTGGCACTTCTTCTTTGTGGGAAGTAACATATTTTCTGGAAAAAAATTAAAATGTTACTTAACATGTTATAATAATGTTATAATAATAAAGTTTTCTTCCCTGCATTTGGCACACAACAGTCACCATGACACTTTCTTGAACTGAAATCAGCAGTTTTAAAAGCTACTTTTACTAGTGGAACAATCAAGAAAAAAAAAAATCTGTCACAGCCTCCAGTCAGCAAATATCAGACCGTCTCATGTTACATTATGTGGGAACAGACACCTAGAGAGGGGCCCTTTGCTGTATAATTTGTTAGATAAGAGAATATAGCCTCAAATCCTTATGCCCACATCCCTTACCTGCCTAGGCGAATTCTCTTGCGTGCAATAGCTCCACGATACCGTCTAAAATCATCCTTTAATAAAAAACAAATTAAAATCAATACATTTCTAATTTAATGGTACAATCCTTAAGTGTCTCTCTCTGAATTCAGTTGAAGGGGCTAGTTGGAACATACATGGTGTCTCTGTGTGAACTATACTCAACACCCACAAAGGGCAAGTGCATGGATAAAGACAACCTTTGCAGCCCGTTTTTTTTCCCTTTTTTAAATTCTTTTCTTTTTAATTTTTTTTTATATTTATTTATTTTTGAGAGACAGAGTGAGACAAAGTGAGAGTGGGGGAGGGGCAGAGAGAGAGGGAGACACAGGATTGGAAGCAGGCTCCAGGCTCTGAGCTGTCAGCACAGAGCCTGACGCGGGGCTTGAACCCACAGACTGTGAGATCATGACCTGAGCCGAAGTCGGACGCTCAACCGACTGAGCCACCCAGGTGCCCCTTTTTCCCTTTTTTAAAGTGGTGACTGTTATCATTTCTGTTATCAGAATTATACATCTATCTCACTATACAGTTTTTAGAAAAGGTGAGGGTGGGCAGCAAGGCCCCTCTCAGATAGGGAGAAGATACAGTTCCATTGCATGTAGAGAACCATGGAGAGCTGGAGTAAAGAAGTGGGAGAAGAGAGTCAGAAATAGGACATGGAAGATGATGTTCTTCCCACAGCAGCACACAGCGGAACAGAAGTGAGGTCTCCAGGGCCTCTATCATTCTAACAAATGATGAGAGTGATCGGGGGTGGGCAGGGGGAGAAAAAGTCCATTTTACTTCGTAATGTAAAAAAGAAAAAAAATCTAAAGAGGAATAGCCTTGGAAGTTGTTGCTGGTGTGGGGAGATTCTGGGGAGAGCTCTGTAACCCACCACTTCCCCCAGAATAAGTGGTCTGATTAATGAACTCACGTGCTAATAACTGACCTTTGATATGGGTTTGATTCTGGGAAATGTGACCATTTCTTCCTTATCATTGACAGCATTATAAATGAGAAAAGCACTGTTGATGTGACGGCCTTGGCCCTTAGACCACTCCTGACAGTCAAAGGCTTCCACGCGCACTCCCACTTCAACACTGCAGAGGGCGACACAGAGCTGTGGGCAGAGAACCAGAGCCTGCCAGGCCTCCTCTGCCCACGCAGCCACCACCGCTTCTGAGGGAGGAAAAGAATGAGGGCTCTGGGCTTTTCTTTTTGTCATCGCAAATGTATGCAACTGTTAAAATCCATTTCATCAGAGTGATGAATCTGATGCAGAAGCCCCTGGGAGAACTCCCACTTCACTTTCCCACCAAGTGGGAAAAAGGCCAGTTAGGAAGGACTTTCTATACCTTCATGAACATATTTTGATAATGGGGAATGGGGGAGTTAATAGTGCCAAAGTCAAGTTTTCTCAAAGTCAAGTTCCATATTAAAAGCATCAAACACTAAAATTGGATAGGAAACATAGATACTCTTTTTCACATTTTAAAAGATTTAAGGCAATTAAATCTTTTCATTGTATATCAAGAATAATAAAAATAACTGGGAAGTGGTTTGGGCTTCATGGTGATTAATAACAGGGTCATTAGGAGTCAGCTGACCATAAAGTCACTGGGACTCTTCTGAGAGTGAAAAAAAGAGTAATAATTATGACAGGTACACACCAAGATGGTACTGGGTTAACTGGAAGTCACCCTTATTATGAGACAAAAACCAACCCATCACAATTTACTAAGTGCAAAGAGGCTCCAAGAAGAAAACAGAGTTAAAATGAGTTGTCTATAGATGTTGAAGATGAGTGAAGTTAAAAAAAAAATTAGAAGGAACTTGGTTATTTTAAAGTAGTCCCTGCACTTACCTCTACACTGAAATAAGAAAATTTATTCATTTGCAAGTTTGAATTTGTCCACAGTAGCCTAAGGGCACTAAAAATGCTTTACCAGGTCTGAAATGTATTGTTGACAATGGCATTGAAAACAAGACGATCTCCAACAGCAGATGGTCCCCGAAACTTAAACATGTCCACGGACTTTAGGAGGGGGTGTGCCCTACAGAGGCGGCTGATGAAACAAAGGGAAGAGAGAGAGGAGAAAGAGGTCACTCTTCAAAATATTTTCATGAACTGCTAATTTGCGTAACAAATGCGACAAATAGTTCTTTTTTTTTTAATGTTTTTTAATTGTTTGTTTATATTTTGAGAGAGAGAGAGAGAGCAGGAGAGGAACAGAGAGAGACGGAGAGAGAGAATCTGAAGTAGGCTCCAGGCTCTGAGCTGTCAGCACAGAGTCCGACTCAGAGCTTGAACTCACAAGCTGTGAGTTCACGACCTGAGTCGAAGTTGGACGCTTAACTGACTGAGCTACCCAGGAGCTCCTCAGTGTGTTTTCTAAATAAACATCTTTTAACTCTTGTAAGAATGAAATAAGTAACTAGATTACATAAGTTGAGAGTGGGTCTGTACAATCCCTGCAAACATTTTGGGAAATACTATGTCCCCAAGCTGGAGGGTCTTTACTGAGATGCTTGGTGCTTCTGCTCTTGTGGTGACAGTCATGCTCTTGTTTTGTTCCCTATCTCAGTCCCTCTGAAAAACAAACCAAGGTCTTCTGTCCTCATTTGAGGGTTCTATTCATCCTGACAGCTCATGGCCACAATCACAGGAAGTTGTAACTCTCAGGTTGGAGGGGAGCACAGTGAAGGAACTACCAGCTAGTGCTATTCACACTAGTTTCTTAGCTTCAACTGAATTCACTCACATATCAAAAGACTCATATTTTTCCCTATTGGAAAATTACCTAGATTGCTACACAAAGCCTGAAAGGCTACAAAGTACACATTTTACAATTTTGTATGTGTGTGTGAAATTTTGAAATTTTGTAAAGTATATTTAATCTCAGAAAGTTACTTTGGTAATTTTCTACATTTTAGATCCCCACGGTAGTCATTCAATTACTCAAAGGAATTGTGCCAACACTATGTGAACAGATTCTGCCATAGTTAATTATATTTTAAGCCTTACAAAAGAACAGGTTCAAATTCTTTATTGCCATTGAGAACGACAATCTCATTTTAAAAACAAGCTGTCTTATTTGCGCATAATTTATAGGAAGGATTACTACAGGTTTCTAACTATGGTCACAATTATAGACATACTCATCATAAAATTCTTTTCATTTTGGGAAAATAAAATCTTAACAATGTCCCATGGTTGCAAGATTGTCAGTAGGGCAATTCCTGTTCAAATGCATTTTCCGAATACACAGTGTTCCTTAAAACTGCTCAACTGCCTACATGGTTCCATTAATAATAAAATACCTTTTTTTGAAACTGAGGAGTACTTAAAAGTATTCTTTCAAGTTCCTCTCTTTGTTATCTTATTTTTCAGTTAATCCTTTGGCCATAGTGATTCTAACCAGCACCTTCAAAGGTCAAACCAAATTGTAAAGTGTCTTTAAAAAAGTTTGCAATTTGAGTATTTTTAAGTGTAAAGGTCGTCTTCCATTTCTATTCTGCATCCACCATGTCATAACTATCATTACAAGAAGCTGCAGCGTTACAAGATCAACATTTACAATTCAGAATAAAGTACTAGAACTGTCATTTCATTTTTATTTTTGAGCCAAGAACATAAACATTCACCTTTAAACAAAAGGGCAGATTAGGGGCTCCTGATTGGCTCAGCAGGTTAAGTGTCCGACTCTTGGTTTCAGCTCAGGTCATAATCTCGTGGTTTGTTGAGTTGGAGCCCCACACCCAGCTCCACATGCAGAGCCCGCTTGGGATTCCCTCTCTTTCATTCTCTCTCTCTCTCTCCCTCCCTCTCTCTGCCCATTCTTTGCTCATGCTCTGTCTCTCTCTCTCTCTCAAAATAAATAAACTTAAAAAATGAAAAAAAAGGACAGATTAATCCTAAGGTAAACAGATAAATGACTTATTTTCTAATTTTAATAAATGGCAACACTCTCCTCTCCTTCTCTCCTAGCTCAATAACCAGGACTCAGACCCTTTCTGATCTCTCCCCACTGGACACAACATCACACACCAAAAGTCAAAACCAAGAACCTTGCAGAAATAGTAGCCAGACTCTCCATCCAAGCCATAATTTGGCCACCAAATGTATTTCCATGATGGTTTGCATGGGGTGGGAGGACAAGTTCAATGCTCTGAACAGCGGTGCCACCTGTAGAAACCATTCCTTCCTCTTCATCACAAATGGGATCTGAAGGAGGGATACAGACATTAATATTGGTGGAATTAACTGCACAAACTGGGACTACTATTTTTCCTTCCTAGCTGTACCCTTAACTCGTGGGATTTTTAGAAAAATTAAATTATTCCTGAAGACTTAAATCTCCTGAGGAAATAAACAGGTTTGATTCTAAAGAGTGACCTTCATGAATTCCAGGGAATTGGATAGCTGATTAGAAAGGCCCTTTTAGAGATTGTATTCTAATCTATCACACAAGTTCATTGGAATTTTGATTAAAATAATGATTAAATTTAAACTTGAGTTGTTTGGAGTGGAGAAGGGGCAGATCAGTGTCGGGAAAGTCAGAAAGAAATTTGGGGGTTGATGGTATGTTACTATCTTGATTGTGGTGATGGTTTTCTGGGTGTACACGTCTCAAAACAAACTGTATACTTCAAATATGAGCACATGAATTTAGGGTACACCAGTTATTATTTATAATTAAAATAATTATTATGTTATTTATAACTGCATTATGTATGCATAATATTATTTATGGTGCATCAATTATACCTCAATAAAGTTGTTAAAATGAAAGGACTTTAAGCTATAAAGGGCCAAAGATACAGAAAATCTGGAATAGTTTGCTCTAGTATAAACTTCAGAATGGGAATGTGGCCTCCATAGTTACTGTTTTGCAATGAATGCAGTCACCAACAGAAATGGCACAATGAGTTGTACTTCTCAGTGTCCTTCTGCTTCCTTCGAATCATATCTGTTCATTTACTGACAAATTGGTTTTTACTCTCAACAATGGAGAAATCATTTACTCTGGCTGCAAAGCAGTAAAATGTATTCAATTATGCGTCTTGCATCATCTAGTGAATCATCAGCTAGGCCTAAATCTTGTGTGCCTTTGTTGAGGAAGTAGAGGGAGGATTTACAAATCAGGGGGACCATCCCGGTTGTCCTGTCAGAGGCAGAGCTGAGCTTGCAGCCCAAGAGCATAGATTAGGCAGCTGTTGGGAACTGGGAATGGGGCCATTCTTGGCACAGTCACACATAAGTGAGCAGAGAAGTGTGGCTACAAAGACCTGAACTGCATTTCCTCATGAACTTTTTAGATTTATAATTAATTGATGGTCTTTTAATTTTTTTCCCCTTCATTTCACTGATCATTTCAGTCTCCTACTTGAAAACATGTCAGAAACTTCCAAAAACACCCTAGTACAAAAGCCCAGGGGCGCTTGGGTGGCTCAGTTGGTTAAGTGGCTGGCTTCAGCTCAGGTCATGATCTCAAAGGCTCTGAGTTCAGGCCCCACATTGGGCTCTGTGCCGACAACTCAGAGCTTAGAGCCTGCTTTAGATTCTTTTTTTTATTTTTTTTATTTTTATTTTTTTTTATTTTTGGGACAGAGAGAGACAGAGCATGAACGGGGGAGGGGCAGAGAGAGAGGGAGACACAGAATCGGAAACAGGCTCCAGGCTCCGAGCCATCAGCCCAGAGCCTGACGCGGGGCTCGAACTCACGGACCACGAGATCGTGACCTGGCTGAAGTCGGACGCTTAACCGACTGCGCCACCCAGGCGCCCCTCTGCTTTAGATTCTGTGTCTCCTCTCTCAGTTCCTCCCCCACTCACACTCTGTCTCTGTCTCAAAAATAATTAAAACGTTAAAACTAAATGAAAAATAAATAAAAGCCCAAATCCTTCCCTTGGCTAGGGAAGTCCTTCCTTCCTTGTCTGGTCTGTCTACTTCTCCAGTCCCAGCGAGTCTGATTGCAACTACTACCACTCTCCTCCCATCATATTCTCTTTCACTCTCTCTCTTTGTTCTAGCTATGAGGGCCTTTTTTTCAGTCCTGTAACTAAGTACTGTCTTCAACATCAGGGAATTTGCACATATTGTTTGCTCTATCAGCAGCACTATCACATTCTTCCACTTATCTCTTATCCCCTATTTTTATAGGGGAGCAAATTTTGCCACCTCAAGATATGCCTCTTTGGCATGTTGCTTCTTTTAGGCTTATTATTTTTAAGAAACCATAGAGAAGCTCTGAAAACCCAGTAGAAATTACCCTTTGGTAAGTGACATTTATGTGTATAAGAAAAATCTCTATTTGTAAGCATATTTCCCTTGCTGTACCAGAGAGAGGGGGATGACTGTAAATCTAGAAACTTACCAGAGAAGACAATGATTTAAATCTACAAAATAACCTTATCCTTGTTTACTGTGCTTTCCTCGGTAACCTCCCATAACTGACCCACCACCCCCAATATCATCTTTTGTCTTTGACTTTGCCATTTCAATGAGTTACTCATTTTTTTCTGGATCTCTCCCATGTATATAAGCAGTATCCTGTAATTAAACTTTTGTTTGATTTTCTCCTGTTAATCTGTCTCATGACAATTTAATTCCCAGACCAGCTAGAAGAAGCTTATAAAGTAAAACTTTTCCACCTCAACACTATGTTGGCTCATCTCAGTCAACACTTCCTCAGGAAAGCCTTCCAGATCTAACAGCTAATTCCCATTTATGAGCTCACACATGCATCTTTCTTTTATAATTATACTTTTATTTTTCTTTGTGTGATCTTTGACCCACTAGATCCGAAGCTCCTTTGGACAAGAACTGATTTTCTTTTTAAATTCTAATATAATTCCTTATTATGAGCACTCAGTAAATATTTATTGAATGAATGAATGAATGAATGAACTTAATTTTGCTGATTTATTCCACATTCATAGTCCTTGCTTTCAACAGAATTTTCTAGGTAACAAAGCGTACCAATGTACACTTTTGTATGTTGTTTACTAGAGTTCCTACTGCTTTGCATTTTCACTTAAACAATACTGTAGACTTCAAATTTTTCCAGTTTTGTGGGTGTGAAATATCTTATATTGGTTATAATTTGGATTTCCCTGATTAATGTGGTCCATCATCTTTTCATATGGATACCAAACTTTCTTGTTACCTCTGAATAAAATGTCCATGTCATTTGCTTCAAATGCTATTTTTCTCCCATTCTTCTATCCTTTCTTTCTGGAACTCTGATTAGATGCATATTAGACTTCTTACTCCTTTCTCTATGTCTCCAAATCTTTCATATATTTCCCAATTCTTTGCCCATCCATCTGCATTCTAGGTGACTCCTTCAGATCTATCTTCCAGTTACTGTCTTATCTGCTGTTTAATTCATTCGTTCAGTTTTAAATTATTATATATATTTTTGTACAGAAATTCTCTTTCTTTGTCAAACCTTCTAGGTAATTTTTTTAATTCCTGGATAATACTTTTGATTCTATTTCTTTAAAATATATTAACGTTTTTACTTCAACATTCTTTATGTGATAAATGCAGTAATTGTCGTCTTTGTAGGCTTCCTCAAAGGGGGCCCACCTCCCCAAAGCACCTTCAGAAGGTGATTCCTCTAGATTTTGGTGACTTATTTATTTTTATTTTTCAGGACTTTTGACTAGGAGTTCATATGCCTTGGATCTGTATCTGTGGGAATTCTTTAGAGTGGGGCTTAAAGTTATGTCTCCAGAGGTTTGCATTTGTGGCTGCCAGTCACCTGGGGGTACTGTAACACAGTGCCACTTCATAATAAATTTCTCTTGGTCTGTTTCAGTACAAACAAGTGATGTGGATTCTGATACCAAATCTACCTAAGAATGTACTTGTGATTGAATTCTCAAAGGAAAACAGGTCCCCCCATCCCCAACCCCACCCGTTTTACCTAGGGTTAAGGTCTCAATGAGATAGGAAAGCACCCCTACCAAAGCTCATTGAGGATTAGGATTTTTTTCAACTGACTCACTGAAAGTATCATTTTTTTAGGTTTGCAGCTCCATTTAAGGTTCCCTGATTCAACCTTCCACCCATCATGGGCCACTGGCTTTGTTTCCTGAGCCTATGCAGGCCCATTAAAACACAAGTTCTAGGTCTTCTAGTATCTACAGAGTCCCAAGCAAATTTGTGTTTTCCAATTATGGCCAGACTTCAAGATTTTCTCTTATTCTTCTTCCTGCTGAGATGTGTTTGCAAAGATGTTTGTAAATATTTTATCCAGAAATTTTAGCTTGTTCTAGACACCAAATCCACCATATTGCTGTAATCAGAATTGGACTGCTTCCTAAAGTGATATTTAAACACACATGAAATCTTGAATCTTTCAACTTCTTTTTTCTTTTTTTGCCATTACTGACATTGTCAGATGATGTCCTATTAATACCTAAAACTGTACTGATTTTTTTAGGTTAATATCTCTTGCTTTTTTGTTGAAAATAAATATAAACTACCTCTAAAATGCACTGTTAAATGAAAAAAAAGAAAAGTACATAGCTATTTGAATATTGTGCTCTAAGTGTGTGTTTGTGTGTGTGTGTGTGTGTGTGTGTGTGTGTGTGTAATATTGGTTGTCTTTCAAGATAGGAACTGGTTAACTGGGAGATACTGATGGCAGGAAGTCATAGCTTTTTTTTAAAAAAAATATTTATTTTGAGAGAGAGCATGCACATGTGTGTGCATTGGGGAGGAGCAGAGAGAGAGGGAGACAGAAAATCCCAAGCAGGCTCCACATCATCAGTGCAGAGTCTAATGCAGGGCTCAATACCATGACCATGAGATCATGACCTGAGCCAAAATCAAAATTGGACACTCAACCAACTGAGCCACCAAAGCGCTCTGGAAGTCTTATCTTTTAACTGAATGCCCTCATACCTTTTGAACTTTCACCCTGTGCATGTGTGCTACCTATTTTTTTTTTTTCAACGTTTTTTATTTATTTTTGGGACAGAGAGAGACAAAGCATGAACGGGGCAGGGGCAGAGAGAGAGGGAGACACAGAATCTGAAACAGGCTCCAGGCTCCGAGCCATCAGCCCAGAGCCTGACGCGGGGCTCGAACTCACGGACCGCGAGATCGTGACCTGGCTGAAGTCGGACGCTTAACCGACTGCGTCACCCAGGCGCCCCATGTGCTACCTATTTTTAAATAATTTAAAATAATAAAATAAAAAATTGAGTAGGCAATATATTATGGAAAACATTGTAAAGACACAAATGTAAGGCAATTCCTTCTTTTCTGAGTGATAACTTTAAAGACAAAGCTACTTGATTCTTATAAAGACATACATGGCATACACTGGGATACAAAAAGGTGGGTACTAGGGCAGGTCATGTATGCATAAGCATGTATGCAGAAATATACTGAATACAGGTGACCTACGACATGGATGCAAAAATATACTGAGTACAGGTGACCTCAGCATAGAAGCATGCTTATTTACAGGTAACTGCCAATCATTGGAGAAATATAGCTCTCCTAGGCTCAGAGACCAAGTTAGGTCACAGTTCTGTCTGTGTACTCAAGTATGGTAAACAAACCTCACCCTTTCTACAGACTTCCAAATAAGACCATACCTGTCCAGAGGTCAATTACAATACTTGTACTTTGGATGTTCGTTAAGTATTGTGTCATCATTCTGTTTGGACAATTTTGCATTCATTCTACAATTTCAGGTCAGGAACTTTAACCTGAATTGAGGTCATTTTAACTGTTGTTTTCCTTCTCACAACCAGAAAGAATTAACACAGGATAATGCTCATAAAGATTTGATTTCTCACTAAAAAAATAATTTAATGCTCCAAATATGAAGTCTTTTCCTATATACCAAGCCTCCAAACAGTGACTCAGTGATACAAGAACACACTCCAAAGAAGTCCTGCTTTTATGTAATCTAATCTCATCTGTTTCCCTTTTCTTCTGAAAGCATATGATTTTAACTAAAATTTCTCACTGTTCCAATGATATGAATTTCAATCACACAAAATCTTAAAAGAGATTCCAATTAGTTCTGATATTACTATCAATGTTAGAACCCTGGGTTTTCTAAAAACACTGTTCAATAACAGAGATGATCTAGCTGTCTTCCTTCAGAAGGTATTGTCCAGTTCAAGACAAACCCTATCAGATACACTGGGCAGCAGGTGGACAAAACACGCACTCAAGGGCAACTTAAAGTTCTGGGGTCTGGCTCTGACATTACGAGAAATTGCTTTTAGGTTCTATGGTTGCTTCGGTGGCATGAAAGCTTGTAAAATTTCTAAAAAGATAAAATCAACAAAATTAAGTTAAAAGTTGTATTGTACAAAGGAATGTAGAATAATCCACTTTCACAGCAGATTAGAGGAAACATGATAGAAACAGACTTCTAAAAATCTATAATTCTGAAGTATTTTTTTACTTTAAAGAGAGAAAGAGATAGTGTAAGCTGGGGAGAGGGCTGAGGGAGAGAGGTAGAGAGGGAAAGAGGGAGAAAAGGAAAGATAGAGGAGGAGAGAGAGAGAGAGATGAAGAGAGGGACAGAGGGACAGGGGGAGAGAGGGAGAGAGGGAAAGAGAGAGAGAATGGATCCTAAGCAGGCTCCACGCTCAGCACATAGCCTGATGTGGCACTTCTGGGATCATGACCTGAGGTGAAATCAAGAGTTGGACACTCAATCAACTGAGCCACCCAGGCACCCCTTCAAAATCTATAATTCTAAACTGAACCAGACCCATAGAGGAGATCTTGCTCAACTTCCTAACACACTGAAACTGAAGTCAATTGAAATCATTTTACCTCTACATTTGAATGGCTGTAGCATGTGAGAATGACTTTTCTATTCCCAATTCAGTGGACAGTTTTTATTTCTCACTTCCTGGAACACAGTTGACCACTCATTTCTTCATGTAACTCTACTCCCTTGACTTATGATGCTAGTCTCTCTGGTTCTCGCTGCATCCCTCCCACTAGTCCCTCTAGGTCTTCTTTGTAGATCCATCCTCCTCCTCTGATCATCTCTTATGGCCATGTTCTGCAGGTTCCACTCTTGGCCCACCACCCTCTTGCCCCTATGAGCCCTCCCTGAGTGACTGTAGGTACTGGCTTCATTTGAATTGCCATCTGTAAGCTGCTGTGTCTCAAACTAAATCTCCCCAGCCTGGTTTTGTCCTTTTGGTTGTTCCACAAGCACATGAGACTAAACTGAACTCATCATCCACCTCATCAAAACTGCCCCTCTCCTGCCCCTCATATGCATGACCTCAGTTCAAGATACTACCATTAATTAGCTAGTTGCTCACACCAGAAACCTGAGAGTTTTCCTGAACTTCTTCTTCCTCACCCATCTCCCCATCAGTGACCCTATTCTACTGATTTTACCCCTTGTATAGTTTTGGACTTTTCTCCTCCTTTCTATACTACCACTGCCTGGAGTAGCCACTCCTCATCCTTTGCCTAGTCTCCCTGCATATAGTCTCTTCTCCTCTACACAGAATGACCATATTAAATGCCAGCCTAATCATGCAACAAGTGTGCCCAAATCTGTATCAGCTCTCTTTAAGGAGAGAATAAAGTTTAAGCCTCTTAACTTGACCTAGGAGAGCCTCCATGATACAGTCCTATCTTTTCATGTACTGCCTCCTTCTACCTTGAATTTTCTTTGTAGTTTGCCCTTGTTCACGTGGTTCGGCCACTTTATTACTTTAGCAAAAATGCATTTAAAATATATTTTGGTACAGAGACCATCTTTACAAAAGGATGGACTCTTCTCAGCATAGTAATTTATTTATTTTTGGGACAGAGAGAGACAGAGCATGAACGGGGGAGGGGCAGAGAGAGAGGGAGACACAGAATCGGAAACAGGCTCCAGGCTCCAAGCCATCAGCCCAGAGCCTGACGCGGGGCTCGAACTCACGGACCGCGAGATCGTGACCTGGCTGAAGTCGGACGCTTAACCGACTGCGCCACCCAGGCGCCCCTCAGCATAGTAATTTAATGATGAAGTCTTCATTTCTTCTAAAGTAGCTTTGTAGGGCTCCCGGGTGGCTCAGTCAGTTAAGCGTCGGGACTCTTGATTTGGGCTCAGGTCATGATCTCATGCTTCATGAGTTTGAGCCCCACATTGGGCTGACAGCACAAAGCCTGCTTGGGATTCTCTCTCTCCCTTTCTCCCCTTCCCCCATTAGCTCCCATGAGCACACAGTATCTCTCTCAAAATAAATAAATTTTAAAAAAGTAGCTTGGTAACGGGCATTGTCTTTTAAAAGGTCTGCAATAGAGGCCTTTGAAAAACTTTTTTCCAACCAAAAGGTCCTCTGTAAGGTTGTCCCCAGGCCATGATGATGTCATGCAGGGCAGAATAAAGCCCACACACACAGGTCACCCCTGCTTCTGCCTTTCCTCTCTCCTCTGGCCTCTGTGTCTCCTCTTCTTCCTTCCTCTCTTCTAATATTCTCATTCTGATCCTTTCCTTCCTCTTCTACTAGTAGCTGCCTTGGAGCCCAGGAAAGTTGAATCTTCTGGGAACTTCCTGTCTCACCACTGGGAACAGAGTGGCTCAAGCTAGACCACTCCACTTCCTCCCCTTCACCACTTTGCTCTCCCTGAAAGGTCATCTCCCCTGGGGCTGAAGGAGATGGGGTCAGAAGTAAAGGAAGGGCAGGGGAGGGGCAAAGTGGCCCTCTTTTCCATGCCATTCTGGCCCCATGAGGCCTCCAAGAGCCTGGGGGTTCACAGCCAGAGAACTAAGACACTCTGGCTAATCAAACAGTGCTACTGGGGGAAGAGCCAGGAAACAGAAATAGAATCTTATCGCTTCCATTCATAGCTCCTGTGATCTTTAGCAAGGCTCATCATGGCTCACTTTCAGTTTTCTCCTGTGTTGGTATTATAAGCAATTCATATGAAGTAATGAAAGAGAGCCTGCTTAGTAAACTGTGAAGCACCAGATGGACATATCCCTGTGCTGTTGTTCCTTCATTCTTTGGTCACTACTGAGTGCATACTTACCAATAAGGACTGCCTGGTCCCTGTGACCCTTCTTTTCCTCTCTCCTCCCCTGTAGATCCTCCAATTTAAAGAGGTCTTAGATAGCTGCAGTTATATTTTGAATTGGCCAGGCCCTTCCTTCTCCAGCCACTGAGTTTGTTGGGGAAGACACCTACCATTGCCAGGGCTGAACTGTAATAACAAGGTGAAAATAAATGTACTCTAAGAAAGGACCCCTCTGCTTGTCACAGTCATATAATTAAAGTTCCCATAAGTAGATTTACTGACCATCAAACTCGTTATTTTCTTTCATCAAGTTTTTAAAGGTATCTTCATGATGTAATCGAACTTTCCTTCTCTCTGAAGCCAGATTATGTTCCACATGATCTTGCTCAGTCAGAAGTGTGACTGGTTTTAAATGAATCTAGAGAAAGAAAAACATTTATCTTTCATTGCCTTGTTAAATTATAAAAGCACAGCATGGATTTTGCAAAACCAATGATATGTTACATTGTTTTCTAACTCCAAGTAAATAGAGTATTTCTGGGGGCACCTGGATGGCTCAGTCCATGAAGCATCTGACTTTTGATATCAGGTCAGGTCATGATCTCATGGTTGTGGGATTGGCACCTGTGTTGAGCTCTGTGCTGACAGTGAGCCTGCTTGGGATTCTTTCTCTCCCTTTCTCTCTACTCCTCTCCGGCTTGAGCTCACTCTCTCTCTTTCAAAAATAAATAAATAAACTTAAAAAAAATTTTTTTAAATATTTATTTTTGAGAGAGAGAGAGAGAGACAGACAGACAGACAGACAGACAGACAGTGCATGAGCAGGGGAGGGCAGAGAGAGAGGCAGACACAGAATCCAAAGCAGGCTCCAGGCTCTGAACTGCCAGCACAGAGCCCGATGCAGGGCTTGAACTCACTGACTGTGAGATCATGACCTGAGCTGAAGTCAGATGTTTAACTGACTGAGCCACCAGTAATTATCTTCTTTAAATACATTATGTGTACATCTCTTTCTTCAGTAGAAAGATCTAGTCTTGTTATATCATAGTTGTCATTATGAAGTGCCCTTACAGTGTATTTTTTATGTACATTTTAGTTTTTCTCTGAGTCCAGAGGGATGCCACTTCCTCTGCCATAATCAAACAGTCATTCCAGTGACAGCCCTTTCCCAGTCTCTAGATACAGGGGTGCTCATCTCCTGAATCAATAGCAAGATAGTTAGGATGGTTGTTCTCACCATGACCTTGCCATCCCAGTTTTCCTATAGTGTGTGAGGGACTGAAGTTATCCAAATAAGACTCTGATTCTCCCAGGGGCAGTATGGTATAACCAGGAGGTTTTTAGAAAATTGCATTTATAAGGTTAAATATCATGAACGTTTCTTATTTTGTTATAAAATCATCTGTGTGAACATTTATATTGTTTTCAATATTTTGCTATTAGAACAATGATGCGTGAGGGCTCCTGGGTGGCTCAGTCGGTTAAGCGCCCGACTTGGGCTCAGGTCATGATCTCGCAGTTCGTGGATTCAAGCCCTGTGTTGAGCTCTGTGCTGACAGTTCAGAGCCTGGAGCCTGCTTTGGATTCTGTGTCTCCCTCTCTCTCTCTGCCCCTCCCCTGCTTGTGCTCTGTCTCTGTGTCTCAAAAAATAAATAAAATGTTAACAAAGTTAAAAAAATTTTTTAAATAGACCATTCCTGGGTGTTTTCACACATATTATTTGACTAAGTTTTTTTCTTAAAATATCTTTAAACTAAAAAAGTCAATATAGGCATAATTATTTCTTCATATAATATATGCTTTAAAGAGTTTTCCAAATATTAATTTTCCCTGTTTTTTAAAATTTTCAACAGGCCTACAGAATAAAAAATTCTTCAAATTAATGAATGAGGAGAGGAACTTTGAATCCGCTGAATTCTTACTATGAAATGTTTTCTACTTTTTGCAAAATTAAAATCTCAAAGGAAGGGAATAAAGATGTACTCGAGAAAGGTATCATGTACTGAGAGAGATTTCTAATTTGGAAATTTCATCACACAGTGAAAACACTGTCTAATAAGCAAATTGAAAGAATCAGTAGGTCAGAACAAAGCTTTAATTGACCTCCAGAAATCTGGAACTATGGTGCAGCAGAACGAAGGGCTCAAGCTCTGCCAGAAAAGCCTGTCTGCTAACCTGCGTGCATGAAAAAGTCACCCTGCAGCTGGATGGGAATAATTCCATGCTTGTTTCCAGGACACCTAAAGGCTGGCACTGACCCTTAGCCAAGACTACAAAACAGCTAAGGGATTCATAATATGCTGCTTTCAAGTCTAAGATTCCCCTGGAGTACCTTGTCTAATTTGTTTAGGAATATAGAGACTTGATAACTTACACTGGTTTAGCTCTATACAACCTTGTTTTAGTTACGTGACCAGCAGGGTGTAAAAGTCCACCTAGTAAACTTGTGCCTTGGCTCTCCAATCTTCATCCAGATGAAGCATATTTTGTATAACTGAAAAGGACTGTGAGAGTGAAAAACAGAGAGCTTCCCCCTAAGGTCAGGAATAAGACCAGGATGTCCACTCTCACCACTTCTATTCAACATGGTACTGGAAGTCCTACCCACAACAATCAGACAACAAAAAGAAATAAAAGGTATCTGAATTGGTAAGGAAGAAGTGAAACTCTCACTATTTGTAGATGAAATGATACTATATATATAAAATCTTAACTCCACCCAAAAATTACTAGAACTGAAAAATGAATTCAGTAAAGTTGCAGTGTACAATGTATAGAAATCTGTTGCATTCCTATACACTAATGATAAAGCAGCAGAGAATGGAATTAAGAAAACAATCCTATTTACAAATGCACTCCAAACAATAAAACAGCTATCAAAAAACTTAACCAAAGAGGTGAAAAACCTGTACTCCTAAAATTGTAAAACACTGATGAAAGAAATTCAAGATCATGCAAAGAACAGAAAACTCAGAAATAAACCCACAAATACATGGTCAATTAAGCTTTAACAAAGAAGGAATGAATATACAATGGAAAAAAAAGACAGTGTCTTCAACAAATGGTGTTGGGAAAATTGGATAGACACATGCAAAACAATGAAACTGGACCCCTTTCTTTCACCATATACAAAAATAAACTGTAAATGGATTAAAGGCCTAAATGTAAGACCTGAAACCATAAAAATCCTTCACGATCTCGCGGTCCGTGAGTTCGAGCCCCGCGTCAGGCTCTGGGCTGATGGCTCGGAGCCTGGAGACTGTTTCCGATTCTGTGTCTCCCTCTCTCTCTGCCCCTCCCCCATTCATGCTCTGTCTCTCTCTGTCCCAAAAATAAATAAAAAACGTTGAAAAAAAATTAAAAAAAAAAATCCTTAAAGAGAGCACAGGCAGTAATTTCTTTGACATTGGCTATAGCAACATTTTTCTAGATATGTCTCCTGAGGCAAGGGAAATAAAAACAAAAATAAGCTATTGGGACTGTATCAAAATAAAAAGTTTCCGCACAATAAAGAAAACAACAAAACTAAAAGGCTACCTACTGAATGGGAGAAGATATTTGCAAATTAGATACCTGATAAAGGATTCGTATCCAAAATATATAAAGAACTGATACAACTCAGCATCCAAAAACAAATAATCCAATAAAAAAGGGACAGAAGACATAAACAGACATTTATCCAAAGAAGATATACAGATGGCCAACAGACAAATGAAAAGATAGTCAACATCACTCATCATTAGGGAAATGCAAATCAAAACTACAATGAGATATCACTTCACACCTGTCAGAATGGCTAATATCAACAACACAAAAAACAATAGGTGTTGGGAGAGGATGTGGAGAAAAAGGAAACCTTGTGCACTGCTGGTGGGAATGCAAACTGGTGCAGCCACTGTGGAAAATAGTAGAGGGGGTTCCTCAAAAAATTAAAAATAAAACTACCCTAGGATCCAGTAATAGCATTACTGGGTATTTATTACCAAAATACAGAAACACTAATACAGAGGGATACAAGCATCCCTATGTTTATAGCAGCATTATTTACAATAACCAAACTATGGAAGCATTCTAAGTGTTCACTGATAGATGAATGGATGAAGAAGATGTGGTATATACATATACAATAGACTATTATTCAGCCATCAAAAAGAATGAAATCTTGCCACCTACAACTATGTGGATGGATATAGAGTGTATTATGCTAAGCAAAGTAAGTCAGTCAGAGAAAAGACAGATGCCATATGATCTCACTCATATGTGGAATTTAAGAAACAGAACACATGAGCAAAGGAGAAAGAGAGAGAGAAAGACAAACCAAGAAACAGACTTAATTACAGAGAATTCCACCCAAGGGAGCTGGGTGGGTGGATGGGTGAAATAAGGGATAGGGATTAAAGAGTACACCTATCATGATGAAAAACAAATAATAATAATAATAATAATAATAATAATAATAATAATAATAATAATAAAGGAAAAGAACCCCAAGAGCTATGCCTGAAGTCTTAAACTTCTCTGCTGTTCGCCAGTGCTTTCTTTCTCCTACAAACAACCTCTTCTAGTTTAGTAAGGCCCTGCCCGAGCATACCCTGTGGTGTTCTGTGAGTCCTTCAATGATCCGGCCTATGAAACTGATGAACTAACTAATAAGCCTAGTTAACCATTGCCCGTCTCATCCTGGAACAAACTCACTTTGGATAGAGATGCAGGTAGGCCTGTTGGTTCATACCAAACCGCTGACTTTTTGTGGCTCTCTTTGTGATGTGCCCCTGAACAAGAACATTACTAACTGGAAAATAATTCATTTGGGAAAGCTGTTTTACAATAAAGGTTATCTGAGCCAACTTATAATGGCAGGACCATAAGGCATCTGACTTCCCAGAAATGCTCTCAGAAAAAGTTTCTTCAGGCTCAGGACAGGTTTAACTGAAGTGTTACTATAGTATTCTTATTTCATGAGTCCCTGAAGCCAAAATGAGAAGTCTCACGCTTGAGAGGAAAAACAATAGTCCTTGTGTTCTTCTCCGTGGAAGGAACAGGATGGGATGGTGATGTGGACTCCTTTCTGTCACTTTTTCTCAGATATGGAAAATCTGCAATCACCCCCATAGTCTCTCATTCTCAGGGTTTGTAGATTTGGGGGGACTCTGGGAAAAAAAACAATGGTTTGCAAGACCTATCTCAATGTCTTAGATTTTAGTGAACATAGGATCCTGGGATGCTTTGTCAAAGTACAGATTCCAAGTTCCTATACTAGTGATTCTAATTCAGTAGGTCTGAGACATAGCCCAGAAAGCTGCATTTTCAGTATTAGCTGATATGAACTTCAGTTTCAAATAGAATGCCCTTGGGCAATATGAATATGTCTTGTTGAATGTCTAATATTGGACAGAGACTGGGGGAAGTGCCGTGGTGCACAAAATTCTTCAGGGACACCTGCCACCCAGGCATCAGGATGGACTGAGTCAGATCCATCTATATCTTTGCCTGTTGGCCCAAGTAAGGAGTTGCTGGTGAGCACTACCCTACTGTCATCTCTGTTGGGTACAGAGAAAATATGGCTTTGTCCCGGCTCTAAAGTTGGATGCAGGCTGAAGAACACTTTTGCAGAGTAAGAAGTACCCCTTGTTGCTTCAATATGGAACTAGGAGAAGCTACTATGCCCATGTTTGAAGTGATCCTTGCAGTGAGAGATTTAATTCTAAATTGGATTATTACCTTTAGACTAAATGGGGACCCTCCCCCTGATCCTAAAAATGAAAGCCAAGAAACAATGAGTAAACCCCCAGCAGACTATAGACAAGCTGCTCTGGGCCCATAGCCAGGTAGGCCTGCTGGGCACACATACACATATCAGAATAATGCATATATTTTAAGGTTGTTTTTACTCCATATGCCCTGAAGCTTATTTCTAAACTTCAATAGTTCAGCCTCTTTGACATTCTTCCTTCAGGTATAAACAAATGATTGGACTATAATATGCAAGTTCTGACTAAACTGTTCTTGCTTTTTTAAAAAAAAATTATTTTAACTCAATTTTGAGTTATATAACCATAAAAGAAAAGAACTAACCCAGTAAACACTATTTTTGAGAAACTGATAGGCACTTTGGATCATTTAAAACACAGTGTTTTTTTCCTCTTTAACAAACTGACTACATCTCCCTTCCTCTAAGGTGCTTAACACTGTATTACCACAGAAGGACAAATTTTACAAAAATATTGATGGATAAAAAATCTTGGGAAAGCATACTGCACAGTAACAAGAAATGTCTTTTTCTCCATAATAATTCTGATGCAATCATTACTATGTCCCTGAATTACATCATAGATACTTCTTCACACAGAAAATTTACCTTTTCTTTTCCAACTGGTTTGGCTACAAATGTAGAGAAAGCCACACTAACAAGTTTCTCAATACCAGTGAGCATGTCCTGTACTATCACCTTGATGCTGATCTAAAATGAAAAGAAAAATAAATAAGGAAACGTTCAGCCATCCAGAAAACAGATGAGATCACAGCAATCAAAATTCAGTCATGCATTTCAATGTTCTTTTGTTTTTGAATTAAATCAGCATTTTAATTTATTTTTAAGCAATACTATTCTTTCAGTGATGTTCCATAAAATTAAAATATAACTTTTTTTCTGGGGCACCTGGGTGGCTCAGTTGGTTGAGCGTCCAACTTTTGATCTGGGCTCAGGTCATGATCTCACGGTTCATGTGCTGACAGCACGGAGCCTGCTTGTGAGTCTCTCTCTCCTTCTTTCTCTGCCTGTCTCCTGCTTATGCTTTGTCTCTCTCTCTCAAAATAAATAAACTTAAAAAAAACTTTTTTCTTATTAGAAAAATAGATATTTGACATGGAAAATTTGGTAAACATAAAAATACATAAATGATAAAAATGGAATCTGATTACCCAGAGTAAATATTATTAGTAATCCCATTACCCATATTAATAATCACTAATGTTTAGGTGAATTTTATTCCCATTTTATGTGTGTGTATGTATTTACATAAAATTATCACACTGTATTTACAGTTTCATGTTATAATTTTAAAAACTGGCATTATCTGACAAGTATTTTCTAATCCCATTATTACTATATGTGCTTTTGAAAACAAGATACTAATTAATGCCTTGTAGACCATTAAGGAGATACCCCATAACTTTTTTTAATCTTCAGTCTCTGGCTTTTATAACTGAGTTAACATGGACAAACTGCATCATGTTATCAGTAGCTTTGTTGCCTTTTTCAGAAATTTTGTTTTTCAGGAAGAGCAAGAAGGTGGCTGAGGCACTTTTTGGTGACACTACAAGGGAATGGATTTCCTTATGGGAAAAGATCTGAAGCTTATGTCCTGAGGATTTCACTTTGTACAAGTATTGGTAAACTCAGGAATCTGTTGTTAGATTTTGGCTAATAAACACTTGCCCCACATATCCCTGATATGTAACACTATCTTCTTGGACTCATGGGCAACCTCAGGCCTCTTAGTTTAGCACTGTATTATTAACTATAGAGAACAGCTGTTTCTACATCTTCACCAACTACCTCATGTGCAAAAATAATCAATAATCCATAATTCATTTTACATCACTTACCTTACGAATGCAAGTGAGTATTTTCACAGTAACACTCAAGTTAACTCGACAGTGGTTAACCAAATTTAAACCATCCATTCTCAAGCCCACAATTCTGGAGAGTTTAAACGAGTTCCAAACACTGTCTTCTGTTAGAACAGTTAACTTAGTTATGTATGACGGCCAAATGTCTCAAAAACATACGTAAGGGGGACTTCCACTTTGTGTCATGAAAAAGTAGGTCAGATTGGAATTACACCCTGCAAAAACAACCAGAAAACTGAACCAACTATTTTCACACTAGGATAGCAGACAATGTAGAAATGTCACCACTAAGAAGAGGGAAACAGATAAGAGGAACACTTGAATTTCTGGGCTCTCAGCCAGAAGGTAAGTCCCAGACTATGGCCAAGGAGGGGAAACTGAACCTTCCTGAAATGTGGAGGCAGAAATCAAGAAGACCAATGCTCCTGGGATTTGTGGGCATTCCCAGAAAAAAATGTAACTACAAAAGGAAAGAATTCCAAAAATCTGCACATAGTCCTGTTAAGTGTTTGGGATGATACCAGTCTGACGTTTACAAGGTGGACGTTTACAAGGCCAGACATGAGAACCTTCCGAGGCAAAAATGATTCCTGGGGAGTGTAACATGAGCAGTCCCGAGAACTTATGCAGAACTGAGAGTCTGGTGTTCCCAACAGCCAGACCTTATTGAATACACAACATATGCAGAGACCACAGAAGACTTCAACTTGGAAGAGGGACTAAATTAGCCCTAGTCAAGGCTAGGATTTACTTTCTTTGGGATCAGAAATCTGTGCTTTTAGGGGTGCCTGGGTGGCTTAGTCAGCTAAGCGTCCGACTCTTCATGTTGGCTCAGGTCATGATCTCACGGTTCATGAGACAGAGCCCCTTGTTGGGCTGTGTGCTGACAGCATGCAGCATGGAGCCTGCTTAGGTTTCTCCGCACTCCCCCCCAACCCCGCCCCACTCTCTCTGGTCCTCACCCACCTCTCGAGCATGCGTGCATGCTCTTTTTCTTTCTCTCAAAAAAATAAACTTTTAAAAAAGAAATCTGTGCTTTTAAACTCACCGGTTTTTCTTTTCTTAGCTTTTAATCAAATTTCCTTTGGAAATTCTACCTTTTCTCATGGAATAGGAGGAAAAGGATAAAAGAAAAGGAGCTGTTATCCGTGTTTGGGCTGAATATAAGGTAGAGTGCTAGCCTGTAGTAGGGAGGCTGAGAAAGTACCATCACGATCGTTGCTGACAGAGCTGACTTTTAACACAAATATTTCCTTTCTGATTTCAAGTGTTTTGTATTCTGTTCATAGGGATACTGGGAGAAAGTGACTAACTCAGGGTAAAACCATCACCATTAGGTATGGTTACTGTCAAATAGTTCTGTTGAATAGGAATATGGGTTGAATCCAGTACCTTATAATGTGACCTTATTTTGGAAATAGGGTGGTTCAGATGTAATTGGTTAAGGTGGGGTCATACCAGAGTAGGGTGGTCTCCTAGTCCAATGTGACTGATGTCTTTCTAAAAAGGAGGGATTTGGACACAGACCCTCAGAACACTATGTGAACATGAAGGCAGAGATCAGGATGATGTGGCAGAAGCCAAGGCAAATCACCAGAAGAAAACACTGGGACACACTCTCTCACACAGCCCCCAGAAAGAATCAACCCTACAGACTCCTTGATTTAGCACGTCTATCCTCTAGAGATGTGAGACAATAAATATCTGTTGTTTAAGCCATCTGGTCTGTGGTATTCTGCTATGCCCTAACAAACAAATATAAGTCCCTATATATCTTTTGTGCCCAAAGATCAAAGGGACTGCTACAAACCAACCTAGAAGTTGCAAAATGGGATCCAGTAAACCCTTTGCTACTGGTTCAATCAGAACAGAAAATTCAAAAGCCCCTGAGAATGCTGCATTCACAACTATGGTAAAGAAAATAAAACCGAGTGGGTGAAGAAGAAAAATCTAAGCTTCCTTTCTCACTTCAGTTACTCTACCTTTCAAAAACTAGTTAATTATGGGGCTAGTTTCCACTAGAGGGTGCAGAGATGGAGAAAAAGCAGAGTCACTATAATTAAGAAATAAGACCCATGGCTTGTAAAGAACCAAGAGAGTGCCCTTCTCCCTTATATGTTTACTTCCTATGTATCCTTCTATATAAAAATAATGTGTCGCATCACATTTAATTTTAGTAGCAGAGTTGACGAGGAAACTCAAGGTCCTTATTATTTACCTGTGACACTGACTCCAGGTTCAAGCACCTTCTGAAATTCAGAACCTCATGAACTCCAAATTATGCCAGGCCTCCTGCTCTGCCCTCTGTACACAATGAAAAGAGAGCACCAGTAGGCAGAAGTAAGAAAAGAGGTCTCTTACCTCCATGCTTGTGCTGAACGCTCTGGTAACTTTCGCTTTGATGGTTATCACTTGTCCAACTCTAGTTAAAAAAAAGAGGGAGGGACCTTAGTAATCCTAGTACCGCTCATTTCAGACCTAAAGATTCACTTAAATGCATGTGCAATCACTCCTTATCATGCTGATAATGATTATGCATGAAACTTCAGGTTAATGATAACAGAAAAAGACAGTTCTACAAACAGATGCCAGTCATTGTAAACCACACATATGTTGGTTGCCTCCTATTCAAACAGAAAGAGGCCTTTGCAAAGTTGGTGTGCAAAAGGACTTCCACAATCTGCAAAGGATACTTTGAGTGTCTCACAGCTGTTTCCTTAAGAGAAGTTAAAATAGACAAGCAAACCTATACAAATGACATTTCTTTTTTAAATGTCTGTTAACAAATACAGGGAGAAACATGCAAACTGATCAACTTCACCAGGTTTACATGGACCCTCCATTCACTCTTCATGATTATAGGGATTCTGGTCATATAGTCTGAAGTTGTTCCAAACCTTCTGTGTTCAGTCCCTTCAGTTACCACTGATCCTTTAACCTTAGCAGAAGGTAAGGGTCTTCCTAATGCAATCCTCTTCAATTTTTCTCAATGACTTTCAAACTTGAACTATATCCTCCTTACTTTTCTGTTTCAGAGGAAGAATGTTAGATCTCTTTCAGAACCTCTTTCTGTACCTGTGCCCTTGTTACCTCTTCTCAGCCACCATGGCTGGCTTAGTCAGCTCTTTCCTCTTTTGTACCCTCATCCTCTGCCCCTTCCCTGACTCTCCTTACTAGTCTATGAAAATGTCCAAGGCTACTTCTTTCTAAAAACGTTTCTCTCCAACCGATTCTATTTCAAATTTTTTCTCTTCTTCTCCATATTCAAACTTCCTAAAATATTCATTTCTTTTTCTAACTCACAGATTTAAAATAAAATAAAATAATAAAATTAGAGTCAATCCTCTGTAAAAAAAATAAAGCTTACACAAATCAGGGAAAGAAAAAGAAATGTTTACTGAAATGTTTAAGAAATGTTTACAACTAGTCCTGGCATTAAGCTAAGACTTCAGGATACCGTGATGAACAAGATGAGGCTCCTGACTTCAAGGAGACCAGTCTTCACTTAGGTCACCAGGATGTAAACAGATGAGGTTCAGTGCCATGATATTTTTCAAAAGAAAAGATCGAGTATTACAAAGATAACCATAAGAAGAAGCTAATTCAGAAAGCTGGGAAAGGAGTCACAGAAGAGGTGACGTTTGAGATGGGTCTTCAAAGATGAGGATTTTGCCAGGTGCAGAGGTTTGAGGGCTTCGTTTCCCATTTACTTCTCAGCCACTTGAACCTGGCTATTGCCTCCCACATCTCACTTTCGGTCCCTGTCATTTCCTAAAAGCTAAATCCAACATCTCACCTCTTTAATGTCTTTCTTCAGGAGGCTTTCTCTTCCCTTGGATTCCAGACCAGTGTTCTCTTCTCTATCTCAGCTTCCTTCACTGGTTTCTCTTCTTTAATCCATCCCTTCAGGGTCAACATCTCCTAAATTTCTGTCCTTTATCCTATTCTCTTCTCACTACACCCTCTTCTTAGAAGACCTTGTTCTTGTCCATGATTCCGTCATCTCTATTAAAATGATTCTCTAATCTCCATCTTTAGCCTGGACATCATTCTTGAAACTCAGAGCCATATTTCCAAATTCTCTCAACAGATTCAACTAATAGTTATGGAGGCTCTACTAGACTTAGTGTTAACAACCTCCACACACATTCCAATTTAACTTAATCTTTACATCCAGCATATGCAACCAAATCAATTTTCTTTTTTCTTTATATTTGTTCCTTTTAAAGTTCCTAGCTCTGTTTGGTAAAGTTTCTAGAAGAGATTTGCAGTAATAGTGCGAGGCAGAGTTAAGAGTCCCTCTCCAAAGCTACTATGATACTTTGTACTCATCAACTACTAAAATGTTATGCTTCTCTGTCTCTCAGACTTGGAGTTGGGGGGGGGGGGGCGGGCAGAGCAGAAGCCATTTTTCTTGTTTTGTGAACCTGTCCTGCCTTTAAAAGTAGGAGAATTCCAAGAACCTGGTTCTCCACACCAATCTCCCAATATTGAATGTCAAATGAATGGAATAACTGAAATCTCAACTAAATAAAACCAATTTCATAGCATGGCATTCAAGGTCTTCTGTTATGTAGCTCCAGTCCACTGCTGGGCATCACCTCTCTGCAGACCAGACTCTTCCTGAACTCTCTCTGCTCCTTCCCATCTTGGTGCTTAGGTTCTTACAAGTGCCTCATTGTGTGAAGTCGTTTTCCTATTCACCAGAAAAAAGTCTATGCCTCAGTTAAGGCACACATCAAATGCTACTCCTCTATGGTAAAATTCTCATTGATTTTCTAATCAAAATGTGCACCTTTTAAACTACCCCACAGAACGGAGTTTGTATCTCACCCAAGGGCTGCATCCTAGCATGCTTTCTATTCTGATGATTATGTGTTTGTCTGACTCTCACCAGACTGAGTGACCGCTCCACTTCAAAATTGTGCCATAATCAAATATTTATGTATCTTACTGAGTCCATTGCAGTATTTTTTGTATAGGCAATAAATACTGAAGAATTTAATTTAATTAATTAATTAATTAATATATGATATGGTTTATAAACAAATACATGGTTTTGTTTAATTTTTTTTTAATATGAAATTTATTGTCAAATTGGTTTCCATACAACACCCAGTGCTCATTCCAACAGGTGCCCTCCTCAACACCCATCACCCACCCTCCCCTCCCTCCCACCCCCCATCAACCCTCAGTTTGTTCTCAGTTTTTAAGAGTCTCTTATGCTTTGGCTCTCTCCCACTCTAACCTCCTGTTTTTTTTTGTTTTTTGTTTTTTCCTTCCCCTCCCCCATGGGTTCCTGTTAAGTTTCTCAGGATCCACATAAGAGTGAAACCATATGGTATCTGTCTTTCTCTGTATGGCTTATTTCACTTAGCATCACACTCTCCAGTTCCATCCACGTTGCTACAAAAGGCCATATTTCATTTTTTCTCATTGCCACGTAGTACTCCATTGTGTATATAAACCACAATTTCTTTATCCATTCATCAGTTGATAGACATTTAGGCTCTTTCCATAATTTGGCTATTGTTGAGAGTGCTGCTATAAACATTGGGGTACAAGTGCCCCTATGTACCAGTACTCCTGTATCCCTTGGATAAATTCCTAGCAGTGCTATTGCTGGGTCATAGGGTAGGTCTATTTTTAATTTTCTGAGGAACCTCCACACTGCTTTCCAGAGTGGCTGCACCAATTTGCATTCCCACCAACAGTGCAAGAGGGTTCCTGCTTCTCCACATCCTCTGCAGCATCTATAATCTCCTGATTTGTTCATTTTGGCCACTCTGACTGGCGTGAGGTGGTATCTGAGTGTGGTTTTGATTTGTATTTCCCTGATGAGGAGCGACGTTGAGCATCTTTTCATGTGCCTGTTGGCCATCCGGATGTCTTCTTTAGAGAAGTGTCTATTCATGTTTTCTGCCCATTTCTTCACTGGGTTATTTGTTTTTCGGGTGTGGAGTTTGATGAGCTCTTTATAGATTTTGGATACTAGCCCTTTGTCTGATATGTCATTTGCAAATATCTTTTCCCATTCCGTTGGTTGCCTTTTAGTTTTGTTGGTTGTTTCCTTGGCAGTGCAGAAGCTTTTTATCTTCATGAGGTCCCGATAGTTCATTTTTGTTTTTAATTCCCTTGCCTTTGGAGATGTGTCAAGTAAGAAATTGCTGCGGCTGAGGTCAGAGAGGTCTTTTCCTGCTTTCTCCTCTAGGGTTTTGATGGTTTCCTGTCTCACATTCAGGTCCTTTATCCATTTTGAGTTTATTTTTGTGAATGGTATAAGAAAGTGGTCTAGTTTCATCCTTCTGCACGTTGCTGTCCAGTTCTCCCAGCACCATTTGTTAAAGAGACTGTCTTTTTTCCTTTGGATATTCTTTCCTGCTTTGTCAAACATTAGTTGGCCACACTTTTGTGGGTCTAGTTCTGGGGTTTCTATTCTATTCCATTGGTCTATGTGTCTGTTTTTGTGCCAATACCATGCTGTCTTGATGATTACAGCTTTGTAGTAAAGGCTAAAGTCTGGGATTGTGATGCCTCCTGCTTTGGTCTTCTTCAAAATTACTTTGGCTATCGGGGTCTTTTGTGGTTCCATACAAATTTTAGGATTTCTTGTTGTAGCTTCGAGAAGAATGCTGGTGCAATTTTGATTGGGATTGCATTGAATGTGTAGATAGCTTTGGGTAGTATTGACATTTTGACAATATTTATTTTTCCGACACATGAACACGGAATGTTTTTCCATTTCTTTACATCTTCTTCAATTTCCTTCATAAGCTTTCTATAGTCTTCAGCATATGGATCTTTTACACCTTTGGCTAGATTTATTCCTAGGTATTTTATGCTCCTTGGTGCAATTGTGAATGGGATCAGTTTCTTTATTTGTCTTTCTGTTGCTTCATTATTAGTGTATAAGAATGCAACTGATTTCTGTACATTGATTTTGTATCCTGAAACTTTGCTGAAGTCATGTATCAGTTCTAGCAGACTTTTGGTGGAGTCTATCGGGTTCTCCATGCATAATATCATGACATCTGCAAAAAGTGAACGCTTGACATCATCATTGCCAATTTTGATGCCTTTGATTTCCTTTTGTTGTCTGATTGCTGATGCTAGCACTTCCAACACTATGTTAAACAACAGCGGTGAGAGTGGACATCCCTGTTCTGTTCCTGATCTCAGGGGGAAAGCTCTCAGTTTTTCCCCATTGAGGATGATATTAGCTGTGGGCTTTTCATAAATGGCTTTTATGATGTTTAAGTATGTTCCTTCTATCCTGACTTTCTCGAGGGTTATTATTAAGAAAGGATGCTGAATTTTGTCAAATGCTTTTTCTGCATCGATTGACAGGATCATATGGTTCTTTTCTTTTATTAATGTGATGTATCACATTGATTGATTTGCAAATGCTGAACCAGCCCTGCATCTGTCTGGGCTACTTGCACACTTCCAGGCTTATGGTGCTGCTTTGATGGGATCTGGTGTATTAGCCAGGGTGGATCTTCACGGTACACAGGGGTGGGAGGGGCAGACTCAGCTCGCTTTGCCTTTGGTGGTCCGCTTCGGGAGGGGCCCTGTGGCACTGGGAGGTAGGCAGATCTGTCGGAGGGATGGATCCACAGAAGCACAGCGTTGGGTGTTTGCGCAGTGCAAACAAGTTCCGTGAGGGGAACTGGTTCCCTTTGGAGTTTGGCTGGGGGATGGGCGAGGGAGATGGCACTGGCTAGCAACTTTGTTCCCCACCAAGCTGAGCTCTGTCTTCCAGGGCTCAACACCTCTCCCTCCCAGTGTCCTCTTGCCCTCCTGCTCTCCAAGCAGAGCTGTTGACTTTTAACATTCCAGATGTTAAGTCCCGCTGGCTGTCAGAACTCACGCAGTCTGGCCCCTCCGCTTTTGCAAGTCAGACTCGGGGACTCTGCCTTGCCAGGCGGGCTGCCCTCCACTGCCCCGGCTCCATCCCACCAGGCACCGCCTCGCTGCCCTTCTTACCCTCTTCCGTGGGCCTCTTATCTACGCTTGGCTCCAGAGAGTCCGTTCGCCTAGTCTTCTGGCGGTTTTCTGGGTTATTTAGGCAGATGTGGGTGGAATCTAAGTGATCAGCAGGACGTGGTGAGCCCAGTGTCCTCGTACGCCACCATCTTCTCCCAATCCATCAATATATGGTTTTCTGTAGGTAGCTTTCAATTTTCTCTTTTTATGATCCAGGTCCCATGTAAAAAATAGAAGAAGGCCCCTTTCCATGATGTTAGTGGCCACAAATCCTTTTTGATAACACCAACACAAAATGGCATAAAAAAACTAACCCATATTTCAGTGATGAGATTGCTAGTTAAGTGTAAATTACAGAATTTAAGTTTGGAAAGTACATGATAGATACTTTATTACAATACACTTTTGGAACTCCTAAATTAATAATGGCGCTTCATCTAGTCTTAAGTTTGGGTTTATAGTAATTTGTAATTTTGCTGATATACAAACTCCTATCAATTTTTTCTACTTCAAGGAAAATCACATAGCTAGTATGTGAGCTTAGTCAGTGGATCTCTATCTGCATCTGCAAGACTCTAGAATGTCAAGAGCTCTTTCAGTGACACTGCAGCTGCCTGTGAGAACAACCATTGAGAAGTGTTCAGTAAAAGTTGCTGATCACAAAAGCAGAAACAGTGGGTTGGGAAAAGCACTGGATTAAGCATAAGGAAATCCAGACTCTAAGCACCCTCTGTCTCCTGGCTTGCTTGGGGAATTAGGCCTCAGTTTCTTGTTGTTACAAAGAGAAAGCTGGGCTGACCTATAAAGGTCTCTCCATGTCTATGATTCTAATTTCTACCAAAAATTTCTTCTGTATCAGCTTTGAAGAAGTGATTTTTTTATGCATGTGGTTTCATTTAACTTAATTTTCCTTGTATCTAAATAAATAAATGCCAAACAGGTAAATGTAAACAGTAAGGTTGGGGAGATAAACTGAGTATCTCATTGGACAAGACTACTTAGGGCCTGAAAACAATGCCAACTACCCCCATGGTCCTTGAGAACCATCCAAGACCAGAAACAGATGACTTTCTCTCTTCCTTTTCCTTTTAAGTTATGTTCACGTCTTCAAGGATCAAGATATTCAGGGAAAAACAAAAACAAAACCAGAGATACAAACATAAAAACATATAATCCTCCTTAAAAAAAACATATAATGCGAATTTATTATGGTTATTAGTATAAACTATTTATTTTTTAAATGTTTACATTTATTTATTTTGAGACAGAGAGAGAGACAGCACGAGAGGGACAGATGGGCAGAGAGAGAGAGAAAGAATCCCAAGCAGGCTCCCTGCTGTCAGCATAGAGCCTCATGTGGGGCTTGACCCCACAAACGAGAAGATCATGACCTGAACCGAAATCTAGAGTCAGACACTCAACCAACTGAGCCGCCCAGACACCCCTAGTATAAACTCTTTAAAAAACAAATAATTCTTAATTCTGTCCACTGGAAAAAAATCTAGAAACAATGACCAACCCTATATAAATGAGCACATTTTCTGCCCAAATTGTGATCTCTACTTACAATTTCTTTTGAAGAAATTTATGACTAAGTTTTTGTAAGGAAATGTAAAAGATGAGCCCATCTTGTCAGAATTGAAATGCATCAAATATGTTAAAATCCATGGGTTTACAATGACACTAAATAAAGAGAAAGAATTAAGCTTGTCTTTCCTAGACAAACTTTACTTAAGGGTAACCAAGTAATTAATGAGATAAGAAGTCTCTCTACACAAATACTTCAGAAAATAAATGAAAAACAAATGATAGTATTAGCACATTACCATTCTGCCAATATGTAATGAAATAATGGTTCTAAGTAATGATCATTAGACATTACGTGCTCTTGACAAGAACTAATTTTACCAAAATATCAAACCTTCATCTGACCAATTTTTAGATGTAACTATCATTGTATAAGAAATACAAAGGGTGGGTGAACAGGTTAAACAGGGATACAATGAGCAAATACAAAATGTAAAGTCTACAGAACAAATGACCAGGTTTCTTTAAAAAAAAAAAAAAAAAAACTAGGAGAAAAGAAAGAAGAGAAATTTTATGTTAAAAGCCCTATCAACCATATTCAATCCTGATTTAAGAAACCAACTGTTTAATTTTTAAAAAAATATCTTTTGAGGTCATTGGGAATAATGATTTCTGTTAATGGTATTGTTATTATATTATTATGTTTTCTAAAAGAGTCCTTATCATATAGAAATATATAATGAAATATTCATAAATGATGCCTGGGATTTCCTTTCACAATAATCTAGGTGTGTGGGGAAGTATGGAGAAGTAGTGATAAAACAAGAGTTTCCATGAGCTTATTATTATTGTAGTTAGGTGATGGTCCTTGGGGATATACTGTACTCTTCTATTTTTGTATATGTTTGAAACATTTGTTAATCTTGAAATTTTCTACAATAGGAGATGGTAAAGCACATAAACGCTCTCACACATTAAATGTTTTTCATAATTTAACATTTGTATTCACATGAATTAATGTTCACTCAACAACTTAATGATGAAATTCACCATCATAAATACTCTTATTATCATTAATTATTCTTCTTGTAGAGGAAGGAGCCATTAAGAATCAGCTTTTAGAAATCCAGCCCTGCCTCATACCAGAATGCCATCTATTTGGAGAGCTATTTCTCAATAAAACCAGGACTATGAATTTCTACTTCAAAGTGTTTACTAAAAGTAGGTCCTGCAATTACTATTTTATTGATTTATATTAGGTCAAATATTTAATTAACAAATTGGATCATTGACTCCAAATAAACAAGCATAGGTAATGCAAATATATGCTGCAAATGAGCCAAAATGCCCAGGAGAAAGGTGTGATAGAGCAATACCACTTACCTAGCTGTCTCCTCAAATTGTATGTCATCCACTGAGGCTGTAACACAGGAAATCCCAGCATGCTTTTCAGCTTCAAAAACAGGCAAAAATGTGTTAATTAATAGTTATGTTTAAATATTTCAGCATAAGGGAAAAGAATAAAAGTTAAATGGATGTATTCTAGTAACTCATCCTCTGGTTCAGTGAAGTGCCACTATGCCCACACTTAGAGATGACCTGGATCAATGACAGTTCTTTTGCTCTGTAAGTTGTACTTCTACTGAATGGAAATTATTGTACTGTCTTTGATTTGAAATTCAAAACCAATACCTAGTATATCTAGCTATTTAAATAGCAATTTTATTAAGTTAGTACCAACTTTAAATATTTTGTTAGATATGACCCTTCTTTTGCTTTAAAAACAATTCATCAAAGCTGTATCCATTATCCCACATAACCAGAAGCTGATTATATTTAGACCACTTAACAAGTGTAAGTACTGAATAGTATAGGAGACACTGACATCAGACCCCAAATTGGAGAGCAACTTCTCTTGAGTAGCAGAGAAATATTCAGCATCTATTAGGTATTTAGTCAATATTTATTGTTCATTATTACCAAATTCTGTATGCAGTAATTATGTTGGAGAGGAGAATATTAAATAGGGTATAAAGAGATTAGGGAAGAACCCTAGCTATCCATATTCCATGCCTGCATTTAATTTGTTGAGATATTTTTTGATTGTTGATTTTGCTTTATATAAAAATATCATAACTTAATCTCTTTAGGAAAAATGTTGACATGTGCTTCTGTCAGAATTTGATTTTGACGAACATTCAGTTAAAACCCAAACAGACTGCACCGGCTTTTTAAGTGCTTTGAACCTCATTTTAATTTTGGAGACTTCACTCTTTATTCTTCACACTTTTAGAGACATGAAAAAGAAAGACAGTGAATTATACTAAAGCTGTATTCTTTGTGTGGATTACTTTAACTACAATATTACTTGATAGTGCCAGGTAAAGAGACATGGGGAAATACTCCAGAGAGCAGCTATTTAGAACACTCCTCTCTATAATCTAATTTGTAGAAAATTGCACATTCTGGTTTTATAAGTTGGAAATAACTAGCTGTTCTTCCAAACATGCACATAATACAAACTGAGTTACCAGAAAACTAACCATAGTTAGTGTGTGATTGATGGAGAGGGAATGACTGCCTTCCCAGGTGTAAAGTTCAGTGAGAGGAAGGGAATGTAAAAGTACCAGACTCTAGAAATATTCAAGATGGGCTCAGTTGAATTCAGTGTATCAAACATTTGTTAAATTCCTACTGATTTCCCAATACTGAGAAGTCAGTGTTATCTCTTAATAACTCCGCTCAGTGGCAATTAGAGAGCCAGCTATAGTAGATGACATTTTAGAGCTTAAGATTTCCAGAGAACTGCCAGATCCTTGCAAATACAGGCTATAAGACATTCACTAAGGAGTACCTAATAGACATTCATTCCAGTTACCTGAGAGAACAGGATGTTGAGTTTATTAAACTATTCTTGTTAATAAAATGTTACCATGTATGCCAATATGAATAACCAGTTTTGAATGATTTAAATGATAACTAAAGTGCAATAATCAATAAGACTAATTTTTTTTATTTTTATATATTTTGATTGTATATATCGAGTATCTATTATGTATATACAGCACTATACTAGATTGCATTAGGGATCATGAACGAATATTATCATAATAATAGTTGCCATTTATTAAGCATTTATTATTGACCAGGCACTGAACTAAGTATTTATGCATGTCAATTACATGAGGTTGGTACTATTACTAGTTTCATTTTACAAACGAGGAAATCCAGGCTTGGAAAGATTGAATACAATGTTCTAAATAGTGATTTTGACTACAGAAGCAATAGGAACTCTCAGAAAAGACCAACCAAGGAACACTCTTCAGAGAAGTGCTTAGCTAAAGATGGGCTTCAGATGCTCAACAGCCATGGTTTACACTATAGACTTTTAAGGGTCATGAAATTAAAAATAGAAATATGGGGAGCCAACATATGATCACAATTTTTATGTGTGATTATATGCAGTTGTTTTGTTTACAAGTGTGTCAGATATTAATTTAACAGGACCAGCTTGCTCTGGTTCTTGATTTTGATTGTCTTTCATACAGTATGCTAATCAAAGTGGAGAAACTCTAAAGCTATTACTGATTTCCCGGGGGAAACAGAGAAGCTGGAAACAGTAGCAGACTAGGTAAGTGGTTGTAATCCAGGTATGAGATGATGACTGATTAAAATGGTGGCATCTCCATTCATTCATTCCTTTAACTAATATTGACTGAATACCTGCACTGTGTTAGCATCTATGTAAGGTGATGAAAATGTAAAACAGCCATGATCTCTGTTCTCTTGGAGACTAGTGGAAGCCATGGATTAATTAAAGGAATAAATAACAAAATGAATTAAGTGCCCTGAAGAAAACATCAATTTTATGGGAGTCATAACATGAGAAACTAGACCTAGGGAGGATGTCAGGGCAGATGTCCAAGTGGAGGGGATGAGTAGGATAAAAATAGATGTGTTGAGGAGGAAGAAGAGAGAAAAGGAGAGCACACTGAGCAAAAGGAACTGCAAAGATCCTGATCAAAGTCTTTAAGGATAAAATGCAGAAAGCAAGAAGGAGAGCTGGTAAGGCTGAAGGGTCGGCTGAGAATGGACTATGCACAGGGCCTTGAAGCTCTTGGTTGACAGTTTTATAATTATTATTTAAGATATTGGTTCACTGTCTTATGGATTCCATTGTTTCTGATGAGGTCATAAGTAATTCTAACCAGTGTTCTCCTATGTATAGCACAGTGTTTTTCTCTGCCAGCTTTTAAGATTTTCTTTTCATCACAGTTTGCCTGTGATAGATGTGAGGTTTTGTTTTGTTTTGTGTTTGTATTAATCTTGCTTGGCGTCCTATGATCTCGAATCTGTAAATGTATGTTTTTCACCACATATGGGAAAATTTCAGCTACTATTTCTTTAAATGTTTGTTTTATGCCTCAGACTTTCTCTCATTTCTTTTGGGGCTTCTTTTACATGTATGTTATACTTTTTGATGTGGTTTTGATATATCTGTTCACTTGTTCATTTTTTAAATTCATCTTTTCCCTTTTCTTCAGACTGAATAATTTTTATTGTCCATCTTTATGTTTACTTACTCTCCTCCAATCAGCTGTTAAGCCTATCCAGTGAATTTTTAAATTTCAGATACTGTAATTTTCAGTTTGGGAATTTTCATTTGGTTCTTTTTTTAGTTTCTACTTCTCTCTTGAGACTTACTATCTTTTCATTCTTTATGATGATTTTTATTTTATGATGAGTTTTTATTACATCCTCAAGCATACTTATTATAGCTGCTATAGAATAATGGATGCTTAATTCTAACACTCGGATCATCGAGGCTTGATCACCATTATCTTTTCACTTAAGAATGCATCATATTTTCCTGTTTCTTTGTATATAAAGTAATTTTGGACTATATCCTAGCCACTGTGAGTGATACATTGTAGAAATTATGGGTTCTTACATGTTTCTCTAAAGAGTATTGTTTTGTTTTGTTTTGTTTTTCCAAGTAAGTACTTAACTAAATTCCCACTATAAAACTCTATCTCCCTAGAGGTTGTAACAGCCCTTTCCCAATTCTTTTGGCATCATCTAGCAAGGCTGGAGTTTCTTCTATGCATACATGATTCAAGCTTCACCAGAGATTTGAGCCAAAAATATAGATAGATTATACAGCTCTGCCTCTTCAGTTCTCTCCTCTCTTGAAACTTCCTCCTCACATTTAAGTAGCTGTGTTTTCCCCAAATCCTATAGCTCTTCAAATCAGCAAGTCTGTGGGTTTTCCATCAAAAATTTAGCTGGGAGCAGAATAAGGTCTTTCTTCAGGCTTAAAGGCATTAAAAAACCAAAACAAAACAGAGAAAGTTAGCTAGTACCATTCTCTTCTTCCAAGTGTTGACTTCCAAGTGTTTAAATCTGCTTTTTTTCACCTGTCAGTTGCCCATAAGTAGGTTTTATTTACTGTTTTTTCCAGAGTTTATAGCAGTTATCTATGTGCCTTTTTTTTTCCTAATAGATACTTACTATGCCAGAAGAGGAACCTTTGTAACTCTTGATAAAGAAGACAGTGGGGGAAGATAAACAACAAATGATATGATTAGATTAGCACCTTCAAAAAATATTTTAGATGTAGTGTGGAGAGGACACCAGAATTAATGGAGATGATCAGTTTAGAAACCACTGCTGAAGTTCACATGAAGGATGATGATAGGTTGGCCTAGGTGGTGGCAGTGGAGCCACAGCAAGGTGGTTGGGTTTGAGTGATTTCTTTAAGGTAACACTGATAGGACTTAGTTCATGGGTTGAGTATGTGGAGGGGGAAGCAAGGTAGAGAGAGGTATCAAGAAGGGATGACTTCTAGATTTTTTACTTGTGTTACTGTATGGACTGCATCCCATTCCTAATAGAGTGAACCCTGGACAAGATTCAGAAATGCAATACAGAAAAGGGTGAGTTTGTGATATTTCAAAATAAGAAATGTATACAGAGGGTGGAGAATGACTCAGATATGGTTTCATTCCTCTAGGCTTAAGGAACGACTAGAAAAATGGGACTACTGACAGAAACGAGGTTTAATGCCAAAATGATAGTGAACATGTTTAATCTTTATTTAAATATTGAGAAGATCTTTTGGAGTCTAGCAGTGTCTGGGTGTCACAGAAGAGCCTTAGGTCCATGGCTGGGATCATTATTTATCATAGTAATGGGCCTGTGGAAAAGTGCTGGTCAACAAGGAACTCTGGCTGGGAAAATGCCAGGAAAACCAGTTTTTGTATTATTCTTATCATAGAAAGGACAGCACTATGGCGGAACATTTCTCTGCCACAGATTCTGTTGCACCTTGGTTAAATAACGTCCCTTGCTTATGTGGTGCTTCTCACCATAGAGTGTTTAACACAGGTATTTCCATGTTTCCAAACTGACTTTATCATAAAGGTTTCTTTAATGTTGTATTTATTATTAGCAACAGAGCTATTAATCCAAAGCAGTTGGTTATCAATTGAATCAGTCTATGGCCTGAGTTTCCAAAGATGTAAAAAGGCAGACACTTTTATGACAATTGCAGCACAGCAACTGTTTATTCTTTACAGGACAGAAGCACAAAATGATCACTTCATTATTCACATAATGTATTCAGTTGCCTTGGCAATAGGCATCATTTTTATCAGCAACCTCAGTGATTTTTACACTTGTTTCCCTTAGATGGGAATTAATTTTACATTTATTCTTCCATTATTTATGTTATTATAATCAACCTCAAATACTGATAAAAACTGTTAAGAGAGAAACCAAACAGACCTATCAACAAACATAAAACAAACAAACAGATTGGCATGAATATATGACTAAATTTTGGGGGCGGTTAACACACAGGGGATTAGAAACTCTATTGCTACTCAGTGAGAAAAGCGGGGTTCTGTCATCATCTGAACTTTACTTTTGTCCTTTGTAAAATAAGAGTCCTAAGAAACATGATCTTAAGCTCCTTCCAGCTTTAGTTTTTAATCTTAACATATTTTCCTTCACAATATACCTTTGCCGGGTCTGTTCCTGCGTTATGCAAAGCCTGACTTCATTTCGGAAATGAGATTCCAAGTTTTGGACCCATTCATCACCAACCTACCTATCCATGAAAGCAGAGGTTTTTGTTTAGTGCTTACTAAGCACTAGAGAACTAACTTTAGCTTACATGCGAATTGGCCAGGCAGAAAATAAAGAGGTGAAGAGATCAACACACAAAATAATTACAGATTGTGCTAAGCAGTAGGAAGGAAATAAGGGCATTCTGCTAAAATTGCTGGAAGAGTACAAATGTAAACAAGTGGTCAAGAAAGACTTCTCTGAGGAAAGGCTGTTTAAGCTGAGATGTAATGCATGGAAAGGGCAAAAGAAGGTCATAATGGTAAAATGAGAAGCAGGTGCAAAGGTCCTGAGAGGAGACGAAATAAGGTGTGGTAGCAACAAACTGAATGCAGAAGCAGATGTAAGAAAGGAGTAATCTATCAAACTAGATAGTAAAGAGATCTGCAACAATGTAAACCAAGAGCATGCCTTTAAGCATAGTTTTATTACTGGTGAAAATAGTTATTTTTCAATAAAATTATGTCATGGGTTTATTCTTGTTCTTTTTAAATGAATTCATTTTAGAAGATTTTGAGGGTCTCCTGGGTGGCTCAGTCAGTAGTGCATCTAAGTTCGTCTCAGGTCATGATCTCAGAGTTGCTGAGTTTGAGCCCATCATCAGGCTCACTGCCGTCAGCCCAGAGCCCGCTTGGGATCCTCTGCCCCCCACCCCCCACCTCTCTCTGCTGCCCCAACCCAGCTTGTGCCCTCTCAAAAAATAAATATTTTAAAAAATAACAAAAGATTTCGGTGATGGTCAATATCAACAAAATAACCCACATAAACAAAAGTGCGGGGTCCTCACTTACCTAATGGGGTAAAGGAGTCCTGAGGCTGAAAGGTTTGAGAATCACTGGTCTAGGTTATTCCCGGTGTTGGATGAACTACCGCAACCGTTAGGGTCCCCAACTACTCACAACTGGAAATACCCTCTCCTTGCCTCTCTCTCCTCACGGACCCCGGGTTCAGGAATGGTGAGGACTGGGGCGCCAAGCGTCTGGTTCCGTACTGGGGTGGGTCGGCCTGCACCCCTGGCCTCGGGATCCTCTCATGTCCCGACCCCCACCACCCCACATCCCGGTATCCAAGCCAGCCCGCCACCCCCGCCACGCCGGCCTTCCGCGCTCCCCTTCCGCCCCCCCCCTCCCCCCACAGCGGCCCTCCGCGTCGGCCCCCTACCAGCCAGGCAGGCGGTGGCGTCGATCCACTTGAGAAGCTGCCCCGCGCTCAGCTCGCCGCGCGGGTTGGCGTGCGCGGGCTGGATGGCCTGGCTCATGCGCACCTCGGCGGGCTCGGGGGGCTCCATAGCCGGGCCCGCCGCGAAGCCCCTGGGCTGAGGGCGGCGGGCCGAGCAGGTCAGCGCGGAAACCACGCTCGCTCCGCAGGGCACCGGCGCCGCAGCCCTGGGCCCGAACCCCGCGCCCCGCGGGCCTCCAGGGCCCGTCCGGTGCACTGGCACGTGGGATTCGAGGTGCCGGGAATATCGCGAGGAGCGCGAAAGAGATCTCTCTTGGGTGTCAGAAGCCAAATCCGGGGCCACCAAGCTTGGCAAAGCTGGAAGCAGCCCGAATTTCTCAAGTGTAAAGGGAGGACAGCAGTACTCAGGTCAGAAGACTGTAGAGAGAATTAAATGAAGTAATGTACGTAACTCAGAGCGTGTGCCTGGCTGAGGTAATACAGGTGTTTGCTAAGTAAATAAGTAGTGAGGATAACAGCCATCTGAAGAACTTGACAGACGGTGGGAGGTTAAGGATTGATTTGTTAAATGTTGTCCAGAGAATGCGGACAACATTTTGGTTTAGAAACTGATTTTAGAGTGTTTGACTACCTTTTCTTTCCCCTGGCTGTTCACTGCCAGGTAGAGTGGACCCTCACTCCTCAAGCCCTAGTTCAAAATACACCTTCTGATTCTTAGGATGTTAAAATAGCTCCCCCAAACCCTTTGTTATTGATCAGTTTGTTGTGAAATTACCCCCACCGCCAAGCAAACACAAAGTGCTGATGTTTGCAGGGACATGAGAGTCACTCAACAAAGAAAGGCAATCTTTTGGTTTTAATCTAGAGAATTTAAGATTAGAAACTGTCGCCTCACTATTAATGATGCCAGCAAATCCCAAGAGACTCTATTCAGGAGACAAAATCTAGAATATTAAATGAGAATTTTCATTCTCAGCTGTTAACACAAAGCAGCCATTACTTTCTAGAGTTGAAATCAGTGACTTTACAAAGCAGTTCTCATTCAGGAAATAGAGACACCAGAAAACCTCCAGCATCTAATAGATTCATAGTTATTGTATTGTTAGGGGTGGCTGCACCCAGGAGAGCATTTGCAGGTGAAGAAATGGAAGCCTGGAGAGATGAAGCAACATGTCAGACATAATAGGAACAGCTAAGAAAGTAGGAGCATGTGGCTTAAACTTGGGGCTCCTGATTGTCCAAAGTAGCTTACCACAAAACCTAATTGCTTTCAACAAATTGGTGATGCTTTCTCATTCCTTTAGAGCCTGCTAAGCCCCAGCCTAGACACTTTGGAATGGGACATTCTGACAATTTTGCTTTTGCTTTTTTTTTTTTTTTTCATTTTTTTTTTTTTTTGGCAAAGATCCTTATTTCTTTTTTTTTCCAATATATTGCTTTTCCTTTTAAAGATGTTTTGAGGGAGAGAGCCAAACCATAAGAGACTCTTAAAAATGAGGATAAACTGAGGATTGATGGGCGGTGGGAGGGGGGGAGGGTGGGGGATGGGCATTGAGGAGGGCACCCGTTGGGATGAGCACTGGGTCTTGTATGGAAACCAATTTGACAATAAATTTTATATTAAAAAAAATAACAGGGCTATAAAAATCTAAAAAAAATATGTTTTGAAAGAGGTTTCCGTCCCACATAAGCATACATACAAACTGGATGCATTGTTAGGCAAGAATTAAGTTTGGCTTTTATATAAAGCATAAAAATGACTTTTAATTGTTTATTTTAATGTTTTTACTTATTTTTGAGAGAAGGAGAGACAGAGCATGAGCACAGCAAGAGGCAGACTCTAGGCTCTGAACTGTCAGCATGGAGCCTGACGCGGGGCTGGAACTCGTGAACTGCGAGATCATGACCTGAGCCGAAGTTGGACAGATAAAAATGACTTTTTAAAACAAAGTCAAACCCATGCCTCCAAGATGGTCCTCATATGCAGTTGCATACTTATTTCAATAACAGTGTTATTACTCGTATCACTCCTTCTTGGAAAATGCCTCTAAAGTTGTTAATGCCATTTTGGCAGATCACAGTATTCAGTACATATTCATTCTGTTGGCTGATAACTTCACGGGAGGCACTTATTAATGTTGGGCTTTGGCCACATGACTTGCTTTGGAATGGAACACAGTGAGTTAAGGGGGTACCAGTTCCAAGCCTAGCCTTCAAAGCACCACATGTACCTGTTCTTGGGTATGTCTTACCTCTGCCATGGGAAGTTCATATGCCTGAGCGGCTTTCCATATCAGCATCTGGGTGCCATACTGGATCCACCTATTGCAGAGCCAGGCACCCAACCTACAGACTTGCAGCATGAAGCTGAGCTACCCAGCAGGCACACACACTCATGAATGAGACATAACTACTTATTGTTGTTAGGTTTTGTGATCTGGGGATTATTTGTTGCACAGCCATAACTGATGGTTACATGTATAAATTTCATGTATTAATATTTTAGGAAATGCCTGAAGTTACCAAAAATAAGGTTTTTGTCCTGTTGGTTTATTTTGCATTAAAAAATGGCGACTACAGTGGTAATATTATATATGTGTTCATTTCTTTGGTTTCTGGTAAACTAGAGGAATTTCAAACTGTTTTAAGCATAGGTGTAAGAAGGTAGCTTTCCAAAGGGACTATCGGAGGCAGGCAGCTTGTATCTGCATATGTATGTGAAGGGATGTTTGATCCAAAAGCAGACAAGTTCACACACTCACTATTGTGTTTTCTATGTGTATTATCTCCTATTTAGATGTCCTTTGATTATGGTTTCATATCTTTTGTTGGTTTCTCACTGATTTTTGTTTTCAGCCTCTGCCTGAAACTACTATTCTTATGTTTTTCTGAATGGTCTCTTTTTCTCCCACACAATGAAAATGTCATCTGCATGTGTGAACATTTGCTGTATCCTTTATCTGTCAAGGAGTTTTGCTATTATGTTTAAAGAAAAGGCTTCCATTTTCCATTTCTGTTTAGAGCCATCTTTTGAAGATGAGCAGAATGTGAAGCCAGCTTGATTTTAAAAGGTCATGCACAAGAGCAGGAAAGCAGATCGGGAGGAGTGTGGAAAGTATGATAATAACTAGAATAAAGAGAACTTGTTTAGAATGTTGGAGTAGGAAGGAAACTAGACAGTCTAACCCCCTCATTCTGGAGATGAGGAAATGAAGTGTTTGCCCTGGGTCAGCCTTTTAGAGGTAGAGGTCAGCCTTTTAGAAAACTGAGAACAAGGGACATAAAATATAAGAAGAGAGATGGAACAAAGTGCTTCCCCTGAAGCACACCCTCCAACAAGAATTTGAAAGCAAACAGTTTATTTGGGAGGAAACTGCAGAGGGCATTAATAGGGGAATCAAAGTGTGGTCCCCAGACCACATGGGCACTGCCTGGGAGCTTGTTAGAAATGCAGAATCTTAGGCTTCATCCCAGACCTGCTGAATCAGAATCTGAAATTTATTAAGACTCTCACGTGAGTCATAAGCACATTAAAGTTTGTGAAGAACAGCCTAAGTTACCCCTCCTGGAGAAAGGGGAGCTGGAGGATAAAGACTTCATTGACTAAGGGCTGCCCTGGGGAGCATTAACTCCCCAGCACTTATGCTGACTGCAGGGCAAGGGTGCTCAGAGCATTGCATCAGTAGGCATTAAGACACTGTCAGTGTGTACTGGGCACTGGCATAGTGGCTGCTGAGGGAATTCACACAAGGCACAGAAAGCCATGATACTTACACTGTGCTGAATATCAGAGGCAGCTGGGAGTCTTTTCATTTTAGGAGACGAATCCCAGGCAGAAAGTTTGGAAACTCAAAGAATTTCATATAGAGATGAACTTCATTAGTTATCAGACTCGATTCTACCTTTGGTATGTTATGCATGGTGTCAGGCCAATGTTTTCAAGTTCAAATTTCAGTTATAAGGATGCAGTTCAAAGTTTAAGTTCCTAAGCAAAAATTCCAGAATGGGCTTTCTTATATTTCAGTTGCCAACTTTTTCCAGGGTCTCTTCCTCTTCTTCACTCCTGGACTCTACTCTTGGGATCAGTCTCCCCTTGGGGACATTGGACTGTCCCATTTAGCACCTGGGGCCTCAAGCCAACCTTTCTCCTGTTTGTCCCTGTGCTTCCAGTGGCCCCAGCTCTCAGAGAGACAAGCATTAGGTGTGAAACCTGGGAGTCACCTATGCATGTGGAGTGTAGCACTTTATTTTGTTTGAACACAAGCCGTGTATATACAGACTAATTTTTTCACTTCCCCAAAATTGCTGGGCCCCACCTACATCCTAGGCACTGCTTAGTGGAGTCCCCTGGATGCCACCAACACTACTTGTCAATATGGGGGACTGCAGTGATTGTTTTCAAATATTGAACCAGGCTCTCATCCTAGAATAAATCCCTCTTGGTCATGGTGTATAGTTCTTTTTATATACTGCCGAATTCTATTTCCTAACATTTTGTTAAGGGTTTTTGCATCTATATTTTTGATACTGGTCTATAGTTTGTTTACTCTCTCTCACTTGCTTGCTTGCTACTGTCTTTGTCTGGTTTTGATGTTACATTCATAAAGTGAATCAGGAAGCATTCCCTCTATATTCTGGAAGACATTGTGCAGATTTGGTGTTCTTTATATGTTTTCTAGAATTCTCCAGTGAAACCATCTGAATGCTGGAGATTTTTTTTGATAGGTTTCTAAACTATAAATTCAAATTTTATAAATAGTTTTAAAGCTACTCGACTTAATGTTATTTGGTATGGGTTGAGTTTTGGTAGTTTGTGGCTTTAGAGGAATTGGCCTGTTTTGTCTCAGAGACAAAGGTAGAGACTGAGCTAACATCTGATGGCAGAGCCCTCCCATCTCTTCTTAACCCCTGAAGCTGACCTTCCTTTGCCTCTAGGTTCACTCATATCCTTCAATCTCCTGCCCTCAGCATTTCCTTGCTTTCTAAGCTGACTCTCAACTAATTCCCTCCCTGGCAGTTGTTCTCTGGCAAAATTCTCTGGCCCTTCCCAGACATGCTGAATACATACTGAATACAATACTGAATAATGAATTAGAAACTATGGAGTGGGGCAATAACCTGTGTTTGAACAAAAATTGCATGTGATTCTGTTGCACACTAATAGAATGTGATAGAACTTTCATCGCAATCTTTTCCCGAGCATGTATTCAGTTTAACAAGAGCCCTTTACAATCACTAAAGGAAGCAGTGATGCAGGAGAAAGAGACACAGTCTTGGTCCAGGGAGATGTGTTTGTGTCTGAGGTGGACTCTCCTCTTACTGGTGTTGACCTTGAATATGTCACTCAGTTGATCTGAGTTAAGAACTCAAGCCCAGATAATTTCATCAATACTCATAACATGCTACACAGCCCTGTGAAGTGTGGGAACTATTATAGTTGCCATTTCATAGATGAGGAAACTGAAGCAACTTGCCCGAGACCATATAAGGTAGTAGTAGATCCCAGATTCAAACCCATTAGTCTAGCTGTTGTCTCAGCTACTCCAAAGGTCATGCTTTTTCTAGTCTAAGCTACTTCGCTCATTCATTCATTCATTCATTCACTCATTCATTCATCATTCAACTGGTGCACATTCATGAGTGCCTACTGTGACCCGGAGACTATTCTAGGCATTGGATAAATGAAATGGTATGTGAGACAGATGGAATCTCTGACTTTATAGAATTTATAGTTTATAGAGTTTATAGAGTTTACAGCACATGTGAAAGTGCTACATAAACACAAATCATTCTAATAAAGATGAGACAGAATGATAAATATGGATGGAAGCTGGCTGTGGGCAACTCTTCAGATTGTATCCTTCCACTGACCATTTACTAGACTAAAGATCAATCTTGATTTGTGTCCATGTTTTAAAATTTTTTTAATTTTTATTTATTTTTTACATTTATTTATTTTTTGAGAGACATAGAGAGACAGAGCACAAGTTGGAGAGGGGCAGAGAGAGAAGGAGACACAGAATCCAAATCAGGCTCCAGGCTCTAAGCTGTTAGCACAGAGCCCGACATGGGGCTCGAACTCACAAACTGTGAGATCATGACATGAGATGAAGTCGGACGCTTAACCGACTGAGCCACCCAGGGGCCCCATGCTTCCATGTCTTTTAAATAATCACAAACTTACAGAAAAGTTGAAGTACCCACGCAAATGTTTTCCCTAAAACATATTAGAGTAAGTTGCCAACTTGATGATCTATTACTCCTAAATACTATAGTTTGAATTTCCTATAAGCCAGACATTCTCCTGTTTAACCAGAATACACTGCCAAAGTGAGGAAGTTAACATTTACACTTCATTACCACTGATCCTTGGGCTCCTTTCTGTGTCACCAATGGTCCCAAGGGAGACAGTGCTTTGTGTTACATTCAGTTGTCATTTCTGTCGTCTTCCCTCAGTCCAGGAGTCTTCGATCTTTTTGTGACTTTCATGACCTTGCCACTTTTGAAGGTTCCAGGCCAGAATTTTTGTCAAATGACCCTCAATTTGGGTTTGTCTGATGTCCCCTTGTAACTAGATAGAGTTTATGCATCTTCGGCAGGAATGGCACAAAACGATGCTGCATTCTTTGTGTATTTTATCAGGTAATGCACAATTTCTTTTTTTTTTATGTTTATTATTTATTTTTGAGAGAGAGAGACAGAGTGTGAGCAGGGGAGGGGCAGAGAGAGAGGTAGGCACAGAATCTGAAGCAGCTACAGGCTCCAAGCTGTCAGCACAGAGCCGGACGCGGGGCTTGAACTCACGAACCATGAGATCATGACCCGAGCTGAAGTCGGAAGCTCAGCTGACTGAGCCACCCAGGTGCCCATGCACAGTTTCAGTCTGTGCCATTTTTGATGATTTTCATTTCTAAAAATAACTTTTTAAAAGTTTATTTATTTTGAGAAAGAGAGAGAGAAAGGGAGGTGCATCGAGAGGGTGAGAGAGAGAATTCTAAGCAGGTTCGTGCTGTCAGAGCAGAGCCTGACATGGGGCTCGATCCCACAAACTGTGAGATCATGACCTGAGCCGAAATCGAGAGTCGGTTGCTCAACTGACTGAGCCAGCCAGGTGCCCCAATGATGTTCATTTTGGTCATTTGATTGAGGTGGTATCTCCAGGCTTTGTAATTTATAAGCATTTTGTGTGGAGGTACTTTGAAACTATGTAAATATCTCATTCTTCATTAAAATTTCTATTTATACATTATTTATATCTCTGTGGACTCATGGTTCCTATTTTATTCAGTGGGCTATACTCTCTTATCATTATTCATTTTGAAGCTCAAATTGTCCTCAGTTGGGTCAGAGGGAACCCCCCCAAGCTGGCTTCTGTGTTGTTGTTGTTGTTGTTGTTGTTGTTGTTGTTGAAATACCTCTTTCCTCCTTTTGTTATTCTTCATTTCCCAGTACAAACAGATGTTGCAGGCTCATCTTGTATTTTTTGCTTCCCCAGCCCTGAAACTAGGCATTTCTTTAAGGAAGACTGGTTCCTTTTAGTGGGAAACAAAGAGTGTGCAATGACTTCTCACAAAACAGCCTAAAAATGTTCTTTCTGGCAGTTCCACACTTTGTAAAGAGCCCTTATGCTTTCTGCTTAACAATATACTGCCTTAAATTTTAGAATCATTTAATACCGACATGTCTTTTCTCTCCAAATAGATTAATTAATTAAATACATTATTTTATATACCTCATATTGACCACACACTGGGCTAAGCATAAGCCAAGGCCCCTGTTCTCAGGGAGCTGTCAGTCTGGTAGGGAACACAGGTGGATAAGTCAGTAGTGTAATGTGGTGAGGGCATATCAAAGGATAGGATATACGGTGCCATGGGGACACAGAGATGGGAAGCTCTCCTCTGGATGGCCATGTCCAAGAAGTCTTCATTGCTTTGGTAATCAAGCAGCAGGGCCTAAGCATCCTAAGCAAGGAAGATGTTTTTGCTGCTCTCAGAATTGACTAGATTTGGAAAACCAGGCTTGACAGCAGGCAGAAACAAAGGCTGTGCTTCAGGACTGGGAAGCATAGCAAAGTTGCTTATTATACCACAAGATTCTGGTATGGTCTTGCCTGTTTTCCTTCCTGGTAGACCTTGGTCAAGATCTAAAGACCCGAGAGAACATTTGCCTGACCAAGTTTAGGTCATGTGCCTATTCATGACCCTAGGGCTTAGGAAGAAAAAAGTATAGGAAGGGGTGACATCAGTTTCTCTCAGTTTCAGTAGAGATGAGACAAGTAACTAGAATTGCCTTTTCACTAAGATTAAACAATTATTTCTTTAATTTTTTTTTTCAACGTTTTTTATTTATTTTTGGGACAGAGAGAGACAGAGCATGAACGGGGGAGGGGCAGAGAGAGAGGGAGACACAGAATCAGAAACAGGCTCCAGGCTCCGAGCCATCAGCCCAGAGCCTGATGCAGGGCTCGAACTCACAGACCGCGAGATCGTGACCTGGCTGAAGTCGGACGCCTAACCGACTGCGCCACCCAGGCGCCCCTAAACAATTATTTCTTAAAAGGAGATTGAGCTCTGAATGGGAATGGAGAGTGGAAGCAAGACAAATTTTTAAAATGACCAATGAGCCATACAGGGGTATTCAAGCATGTGGAAGACTATAGGGAAAGGCAAGTTCTTGACAATTTTGTTGAACTGCTAGATCAAGTCTCACCTGAAATCACTTTGGAACTTTCCAGTTACATGAACAAATAAATCTTTCCTATGTTCCCGTCTACTCTCTCTCCCCCTCTTAGTCCTTTAAGACCATTTGCCTTTGGTTATCTGTCATGTGTCACCAAAAGATTTCTAGCTGATACACCACCACAATGCTTTTATAATTACTGTTCTTTTATTTCCTATGAAAATATTCATTTCTATTTTTCAATCTCTGAGTGACATCAGGCTGTTCATTGTTAGCTCATATCAGGTGAGTGATCAATCTAGCTTATAATATCATACTTTCATTTGAGGTCAATTGTCTCAGATAGGTGATATACTTGTATAATGATGTTGGATCGTACCCTGTGTAGTATCCTAATAAAACAAAGGAAACATTATATTGGAAATCGTTTTTTCTTACATCAATTTTGAAATAAATTTTTCAACCATCTAGCTAATCGTGCTAGAGATGCAGGAACCTACACAGTCATCTGTGTGTCCTCAAATCAGGCAAATGGTCAGTTTCCACTGGGCTTTACCTCACCAGCTGTACATGGGTGCTACTGGGTATGGAAAGCAGTGTCAAACAGATCCAGATCAGTTCCTGCCCCTATGGGAGACTAAGAAAGTAACCTAAGCAGAATGGGGACTTGACACTTCTCACATTGAAAGATGGGGTCTTTGTCCATTCTCCTTAAATCTGTCAGGACTGTGACAGCTTCCTATGATAGGGTACATACTTTGTGACTACGTGATATTGTGTGACTTCCTAGGCTTGGTCATAAAAGACCATGCATTTCTGCCTGGTTCTCTTGGGACTCTTTCTGGAGGCAGCCAGCCTGTAAAATCCAAGTTCCTTTCAATTGCCATGTTGAAGAGGTATGTAATGGCCTCTGGTCAATAGTCCCAGCTTAGCTCCAGGCTGATGGCCAGCTTTAACTGCCAGTCAACTGAGTGAGCCTTCTTGGATAACCAACCTTGTCAAGCCTTGAGAATGACACTGCTCAGTTGACATCTTCTTACAAATGCATCAGAGACACCAAGCAAAAACTACCCAGCCAAAGAGTTCCTATATTGCTGATACACACAATTATTTTCATAATAAAATGGTGGTTGTAAGCTGCTGAGTTTGGGGGTAATTTGTTAGGCAGTAATAGTAACCAGAACAGGGATCCAGGGCAGAGCATACTCTCTTTATTTGTAGTCCTGTCTCTAAAAATTGTGGGTCTTAGAGCAAAAGTCCAAGTGGAGCCCCATATACCATATGTCTAAATATTTAAGACTATACATCAAGTGAGCGAATTGTTAAATAAAATTTGTGCTGTCATCTCATTTTAAAAATATACATTCATGATGACAAAATAGAAAGTTGGCAAAATGTAAAACACAACTGAATTTAATTAATGATATACATGTCTGTTCTGTTGATGGGCTGGTGATGTTTGGATGAATAACTGTTCCATGTCACAGAAAGTTACACGGCTACTATGTGCCACTGTTATAAGTACTGCCTTAATTCCCAAGGGTCTCCTGAGTCAGGAATTAGAACATGAGGACGGAGGGCAGAGATAGCATTCTTGGGAAATATCTTGGTATGCAATAGAGTCTATTGTATACATAACCATCCCACAGTAAAGTTTTGGCAAGTGAGTTAATTTCTCTTTTCACTTACCTGAGAAATTCTCTCACTCAGATTCTCATACTCTCTAAAGCAGTGTTTATCGCTGACACTGAAAAAAAACAAACCTTTATTAAATTCAAACACAGCCCCCTTTGATTGAGAACATAAGGCAAACAAGGTGGAGAGGCATTTTCCTAGAGCCTGAAGAGTATTACCATCAGAGTGGATATTTAGGCTTAAGGATAATGCCATGTCAGTGCCGAAGGCCAGATCCCGAGGCAGAGTATCTCATATACTTTAATACTAATTTAGGTGAGTGAACTTGTGATATGTGGGGCCCTTTAAAGTGCAGTGGTTCAGTTGGTTAAGCGTCCTACTTGGCTCAGGTCATGATCTCACGGTGCGTGGGTTCGAGCCCCGCCCTGGGCTCTCCATTCTCAGCACGGGGCCTGCTTCAGATCCTCTGTCTCCCTCTCTCTCTCTGCCCCTCCGCTGCTCTCTCTCTCAAAAATAAACACTAACACCTTTTTTTTTTTTTTTTAAGTGCAGGATTAAGGCAGAGGCCCCTTTTGCTGTAAGGGCATTGTCACTTCATTGTTCTATGACATAGGGACAGGTATCTGGAAAACAATGGTGGGAATCTATGTGGGGTTTTATCCACCTCCAACCCCCAAACCCCAGTAGAGAACAATGATGAGGATGCAAACCTACTGTTTAGTGATTGATAATCAGCCACTGTTTTCATTTATTGAACCCTTACTATGTGCCAGAAGCTTTTCTAGGCACAGTAATGAGCGAGGCAGTCAGAGTTCCTGCTTTCAGAGAGCTCACATGCTAATGAGAAAAGACCAAAGACAAACACACAGATTAACTAATAAGATAATTTAACATCAAAATGAATGCTAAGAAGAAAATAAAGCATGAAATGGGGGTGGGAACAGACAACTTTGGCTGTGTGGTCAGGGAGGAGCTCTCTGGGGGAGGTGACCTTTGGGCTGAGACCCAGAATAAGAACAGAAAGCAATAATGCAAACATTGGGCAGATAAGGTAACTGGATTTCTTGATATTAGAGGGTTAAGAAAAACCACTTTTTAAACTTCAGTACTTGCTGAACTTAAGTACTTTGGCCCACTTTCTTGGTATAGTCTATAGTATCGCAAATATAAAATCTTTTATTCTTATGGATGTTGTGCCACCTTGATTAATGCATAGAATGTAGATGTAGATTATGTTGTGATGAGACCAATCCAGAACATACCCTACAAAATACATAGCTCTAATAGATTTTTTTATATTAGCTTACTTTTCTGCTTCTCTTTCTCAAGCAGCAATTTAATAGCAAATTATGTCTTTGAGACTTCTGTCTATAACTGATTGTCTATAACAGCTTAGCTAGGTAAATTTTTAAAAAGCTAAACCTACTTAGAATGTGATTCTTTAGTCCTATACACATGTCATGAGATTTTTAATTAAAGATACTTGAAGTTGTAAGTTCTTAGCCAGTTTATCTTATAGGCTGAAATAAAGCAAAATCTTATTTTTTTTCAAATTAAAAGGAAATTTACCAGTTGATTTTAAGAAAAATATGCATGTATAATTAGTTTTTGATAAACAATAAATATTAATTCATATAATTGAATCAACCTAAGAATTTTCCATGTTCTAATTATAAAGAATCAGTAGACTTTGTTAGTAATCTTAGCAATATTTATAGTTGTGTGTGCCAGACAGTATACAAAGTGATTTATATGCATGATTCCATATAATTGTCATGAGGCCCTGCATGGATTTTTGTAGGTACTGTTAATAATTACTATTTTATATATCGAAAATGAGCACAAGTTAATACTTTGTTACATAATGGGAAATGGTAGAGCCAGCAATTGAACTGACTTCAGAGTCAATTTAGTGCTTGAGATTATGACAATAGTTTTCTGGATATTTTGTACTATTTTATTTATTATTCTTTATAATATTGCCATGATTGTATTCTTATTTTAATAATTAATTTGAAACTTATTTCATCCCTAAGAGTTTGGGTTTTTTAAGTTATTATAACTTCAGAAATTCAGCATAATTTATCAATTTTTTTCTGTAAAATGAACCTTTATTCTAAAACATATCCAAAATTGCAAGACACAAGTATCACTGAAACAGGTGAATGTATAATAGAGGATGGTTAAACATACAAAATATAACTTTAGCCTTTTAAAGAAGTCTTCATCAATAAAACCCAATTAAAAATTTTTGCTTTAAAACAGTTTAAATTATGTACATTAATTCTTGTGTAATTCCCAAAACATAGTCAAAGTAAAATCCAAAACTATACAAAAACTGTGAATTCAAGTACAAAAAAACCCCGTATATATCTACCTTTAATGAATCTGTGCAGATATAGAGTGCACCAAATTAACTGTAGTCTAATTCAGAACAAATTGCACAACGAAGTAAGGAAAAATGTCCGTAACAAATCATACACAAAAGATCAAAGATTTTATAAAATGACTGTCAACGATTACATGATCTGGTAACTGCCTCCCTCTTCCTCTTTCCCTATGTACAAAATCAAGTTCTGTCAAGTCTGATGTTAACCACTTGCATGCCTTTTAGACACTGGGTTTTTTAAAGACTTTTTCATTAAAATTACTCTCCTGTGACATCTTTTTCTCATCAGTATGTCTTCTTCATATTCTAAACATTTCAGGTATTAAAATCTCATTACTACATCAGTATATTCTTCAGGGAGTTTTCTTCCCTGAAGTGGACATTTAAAGTTCTCTTCACATGAATGAAAAAGAATAGACAATCTCCACAAGAACAAGATGACATCACAGAAATGTATTTTTATGCTTTAATACCTCAGTTCTTGAAATATTATTAGCAACTTCACCAGGTTAATGTTTTAGAGCTTAGACACAATAAAAGTTCAGAATGTAGTCAAGGGGACAATCCTTGTCCAGACAGAGGCATTTTTTTTTTTCATTCTTGTTAAATATGTGACTAGGTTTAATGCAATGGGCAGAGGACATATTTAATCATGTCACTTCCGGCTCATCCCTTCTTAAGTGATTCTTTATTTAGAAACCTAGTTATCTGAAAAAACTGGTATTATTAGACTATTTTCTTGGCATTTTCAATGAGAATTGACTGTTATATACAGGAAAATGACCTTAAAAAATTAAGGTGGTAAATTTAAATTTAAAATTAAGTGGTAAATTTTCAATAAACCAGACCCCCAAACTTGCTCTTATTAGCAGATAAAAAAAAAAGATTAAAACTTTTTTTCTGATTATTTTTCTACATCAATACAATTTTCTAGCTATTTATAAGATCTTATCTTCACATTAATTATGTTAGATACAGCATTATTATAGTATCAAAATGTAATAGCACTAAGAAGTATTTTATCACTTTTAATTCCTTGAGATGGTGCTTAGAGATTTTTCAAACCAGTGTTCTTATTTTAGAGCTGAACAAACTGAGGCTTGGAGGGAACATAAATAACCTGTTCAGAGTATAACCCACATTTTCTCTCTGCTGAGACTATGGTTTGTCTCTCTGTGACACTACCTACAGTGCTAGAATAGGAGATCTTTCCTTTTTTTTAATTTTTAGGTAATCAAGATATTCTTAATAAGCAAAAGTAATATAGAAAGTCAGTATCTGAAGGTTTTTTTGTTTTTGTTTTTTTTCCTAGAGGTTACACATATTCCCTCTTCCTATTTGGGGGGAGTCAAATTTTTATGTTTTGTTTCACCTGAACATAAAACCTGAAATCATAACATTCCTAGAAGGAAACAGAGTAAAAGCTCTTTGACGGTGGTCTTGGCAGTGTTTTTTGGTTAGGACACCAAAAGAACAGGCAGCAAAAGCAAAATAATTAAGAGGGATTATATCAAACTAAAAAACCTCTGCACAGCGAAGCAAACAATCAGCAACATGGCAAAGTAACCTACAGAATGGGAGAAAATAGTTTTAAGCCATATACAGTAAAAACTTGGATTGCAAGTAACTTGTTCTGTGAGTGTTCCACAAGATGAGCAAACATTCCTAACAAATTTTAACTTGATAAACGAGTGATGTCTTGCCATATGAGTAGTACATGAGGCTGAACATCACATTGTCACAACTGAGCCAATGGTTCTTGAAATTCGCTTTGATATACAAGTGCTTTGGATTATAAACATGCTTCTGGAATGAATTATGCTTGCAAACCAAGGTTTTACTGTATCTGATAAGGATTTAATATTCAAAATATAGAAGGACTCCTATAATTCAATAGCAAAATAATCTGATAACCTGATTAAAAAATGGGCAGACTTGAAGAAGACATACAAATGGCCAAGAGGTGCTCAACATCACTCATTATCAGGGAAATGCATATCAAAACTACAGTGAAATATCACCTCACACCTGTTAGGATGTAGCTTATTAAAAAAACAACAAAAGCTAAAAAGTGTTAACAAGGATGTGGAGAAAAGGGACACTTTGTATACTGTTGGTGAGAACGTAAATTGGTGCAGCCACTGTGGAAAACATTATTTAGGTTTTTCAGAAAATTGAAAATAAAGCTACCATATGATCCAGTTATCCCATTTCTGTTTATCTGAAGAAATTGACACCAGGATTCCAGAGACATCCATTTGTTCCCATGTTCATTGCAGCATTATGCACAATAGTCAAGATATGAAAACTACCTAAATGCCCATCCATGGATGGCTAGATTTAAAAAATGTTATTTATATATACAATGGAAAATTATTCAGCCTTAACCAAAGAAGGAAATACTGCTATTTGCAACAACACGGATTGATCTGGAGAATTTTATGCTAAACCAAAGAAGGAAATACTGCTATTTGCAACAACACGGATTGATCTGGAGAATTTTATGCTAAGTGAAATAAACAACAACGAATACTGCATGATCTTACTTATGGTGGAAACTAAAATAGTGAAACTGATAGAAACAGAGGATAGAATGGTGATTACCAGGAGTTGGGGTAAGGGGAAAATGGGGAGGTGATGTACAAAGGGTAGAAAGTTGTAATTGTACAAGGTAAGTTCTGGAGATCTGATACACAGTATAGTGCCTATAGCTAACAATACTGTATTATAGACTTAAACATTTCTAAGACGGTATATCTTCTGTTAACTGTTGTTACCACCACACACACACACACACACACACACACACACAAATAATAATAATAATAATCAAGGGGTGGGAGGAGTGTATACTTATCTCCAAATTCACTTAGTTGTATATATTAGATATGTACAGCTTTTTACCTGTCAAGCATACCTCAGTAAAATGGTTTAAAACAAGCAAAACAAAAAGAAAAAAAAAACATGTGAGCTTTAAAAGTTTTAAGAACTTTACCGCTTTTTGATGTCAGTCACCCACTGGGAATATACAAATGGTGCTATGTCTCGAGACCTCTGTGCTCTCACATACCTTTTATGTTCAGGGAGAGGAAACTTAACTTTGGCAGTGAGTGTGTGCATACTCATTTGCTGCCCAGCAGCTGTGTCTGCAATACCAGCCAGAGGTGCTGTCTGCGTGCACTCTCTACCTTGCCTACCCCTCACCCTTTAACCTTAGCCTTTGAGTGTACATGTGAGTCATTGGGGACGCAATAAGTTCATCCCATTTTAATCAGCATATTCCCTAGTTAATTGTACTTGCCTATCTGTAAAGGAGGAAGTCTTATCTCATGGACATAGGAGTTCGTTATTGTAAACAACCATTAAATAATCAGGTTTCAGGAATATGATTTAATTATTTTCCTTAAGAACATACTATTTTAATTTTTGAAAGCCAAACAATTAATCAGTTGTAACTAGGTATGATTGCTTCACTGCCAACAGCTGTCCCTTCCCCTTATGTCAGGTGTTGAAGTAACTGAATGAATGTGTTTGCATGAAAATACTGTAATAGCATGATTTGATGAAATAGATTTACAGAAAGAATGTTCATAGGTGAAATGAGCATGCATCTCAAAAAGATTTAGATTATTTATATGTACAGATTTTTGTGAGTCTTAGAAGCCTAGATACATTTACTGTAAATCATAATTAGGAGCTGTTGATTGAAGAGGCGAGTGTGGCTTTTTATAAAGCAATCAGGTCATACTTCATTCGTGTAAAAGACCAATAATTACAGATGAGTGGGCATGCTCTCTCTCTCCTCTGGTCTCTCCTATTGTTTCAAAACATTGATAAGTGTTACCACACTTTCATAATATTCCATTACAGACAAGATATAAAATATTAATAGGCATTTGTTTCAATGTTGTACTATGCTATTAAAAGGCAGAGAGAACTCAGGACCTTCAGAAAATCATATGCCTCCCTAATATTACATACCTAAAATTTATTGTAGAAACCAGGAATCCTGTTTAAGAAAAACAAAATGTAACCAGCTCATTGTTGAGCTCTCATTTTCTACCAATCACAGAACACTTCCCTTGTTTCTTTCCCTAAAAACTGCTCAAATCCAGGTGGGCAAATAAAAGTAAAAACAAAACAAAACCCCAAGAAATAAAACCAAGCTTATACAATATAAACTATAAATTCCTAAAAATGTCTTAATAAGGAATTAGAAGTCAAAGGTAAGATTTACAACAGGTTGTGTAGGTTTCTGTGAGAACTAACAGAGGGGCATTGGTGCCAGCGAGGCAGTGATGCTAAGCGAGGCTAAGTAGCTGCTAACTTGTGTTGTATTGACTGAAGGAACAACCTGGTAAGTGTTTACTAACATTGTTTCTATAACAGGACTCCAGGGACCAATGGGGAGAGACACAAGTAGTAAGAGATTGAGAAAGATTATTGTCAACTGGCTTGGATGTAAACAGTGGGTCTTGTGGTAGAGATGGGGAGTTTGGTTTATGCCAAAGCAAAACATCTTGAAAAATTGCTTATGGAGAAATGAATTCTTTTATCAAAATGTAATCATTCACCACAGGAAAAAAATGCAGTAATTGTGTGAGAGGCCATTACCACTTACTATGGTAGTTTAAGATCTGATCAACTTGGCTTTTAGTTAACTATGTTTTCCTGGAGTCTTTTTTTGTCTTATAATATTTCAAAAAAGACTGGACTTTTTTTTCCCCAGTGCCCAAGTTACTTCTTGAGGACTAAAGTAGGTGTTTTCAAGAGCCACATTAATCCATTTAAACTAATAGTTACTTATGAAGGTGCATTAACTTTTCAATAATTCTGAATAATACCTTAACTACAAGGACTAACTGTAGGTACTAGTGATAACTAGAGAGAGAGAAGTAGATACATAGAGAGGATTTAATGCAGTTCTACTCATGAAATTTATGTGAATTTCTTCCTGAGCAAGTTAGACTTCAGTTGCAAGATAATGCATGATTGGATAACTTATATTTCTTCATTGACCTGCAAGAGTATTTTCTATGCACTCTACTACTGTGAAAGGAAAATAGATGTCTTTTTTAGTCATGTTTTAGATGTTTCTATTGCCACTCCCACCCTAATGACACCCTTTGCCTTAGACTTGGCTTGAGAAATGAGTCCTGTGATGCAGGTAGGGGCTGTCCAACTTTTAGCCACAGGAAAAGGAGTGTTGTGCTCAGGCCAGGTAAGCGAATGGAATTCTTTCAAAGGAAGATGGATGGAGGAGCCAACCCTGCAAATAAACGCCTTGGTCCTTTGCAGTTAAGACTCCTCCTCTGGCCTCATTTCTTCTGCAATATCAAGGTCAAAGGAAACTTCACACAGTCACCTTTACATCTCAGGATACTGGCTAAATATCTGAGGAGAATAAAGAATTCCTAATGAGAAACTAAACTTATAATTCTTTGTTTGCATTCCAGAATTGTGCAGACTATATTTTCCATTTCAAACAGTTCTACATACAAAGATTCTCAGAAAACAGGTTTTCACATCTCTGATTTGTCTTATATTTGAGTTTGAAAATTTTTTCTATATACTTTTTGTTTTCTTTTTGAGAGAGAGAGAGCATGAGCTGGGGAGAGGGGCAGAAGGGGAAGAAGACAGTGGGGGGTGATGGAGAGAGAGAAAGAGAGAGAGAGACAGAGAGACAGAGAGAGAGGGAGAATGAGAATCTTAAGCAGGCTCCACGCTCAGCACAGAGCCCAATGTGGGGCTTGATCCCACAAATCTGGGATCATGACCGAGCCAAAACCAAGAGTCAGATTCTCAACCAACTGAACCACCAGGCACCCCTCTATATACTCTTTTAACATAATCACTGAAAATAAAAATTAGTAGCCAAGTAGCTATGAAAGGAATGTCTTGAACTCTAAGCACATTTTGAATATTTAAGTTCATTTTCATCTTTTAAACAAATGGTAAAATATAAATTCAACTTATAAAGTAAGGAAGCATTTACTCTGAAGAGTTTGAAGTTGAAATATGTTAATAAGTCACTGCACATATATACTCTCTCCAAAGCCAAAATTACTTAGGTGTTTTTTTTAAAATCTCTTTTGGTCAAGTTCCTAGTTTCTGAATTCTGTATATTTTTTGTGTATAGGTTTTTATGCCAGAAATAGATTTGAAGTGTGTTAATTATTGACATTTACATCTAAAAACAGTTGAAACCATGTAGCTTATTTTTGGCAAGTGGAATCAAGATCACCACAACGGGTTCTATAATATAAAGCCTAGAGTATACACTATCATCTACAGCTGGAAGAAATGCTGCATAATAGGTTAGGAATTGACACTATGCCTTTAACTTCTGAACTGAAGTTTATGTGGCAGTTTATGATTAATTATTCATCTTAGTAAATGCCAATTTTTTACTCATTAGGAGTGTTAACCATAAAAATACAGCTATCAGTTATTTTACCAGTAAAAATGGTTTATTTGGGAATAGGAGAGAATTGCAGTTTGGGACCTGCAAGTCATGGCGAAACCAAAGGCAAGACTGGAGAACAGAGGAGAGGAAAGCTCTTTTTTCTAGAGGAAAGAGGGTGGTTGGGAGGGACTTTATAAACAAAAAATCCATTGGAATAGACTGGGAGTTAGAAGGGTAGTGGCTTTTCACTGGCTGCATTGTGACAGTCTTTCATTGGCTGGGCTGTTGCTAAGCAAGAAGAAAACCTTCCTGCCTTCAGCTGGGGTAGTGAAGTATAGGCTTCTTTCTGTCAGGAATGCAAGGTATTCTAGACCTAGGAAGGGTCTACAATCGACCACTAGCAGTAAAACACGAGAGCTCCCCCTGTTGGTGTCCCCGCTCCCCCTTCTTAAATGAAGTTTCCTTTCATTAATTTTCACAGGAGTAAGAACATCTATCTGTGAAACGACAGGGAAGACTATCTGACTTAATCATTGTCTGCTACAAAACTCCTCTTCAGTTGGATAAACTCATACATTTCCAGTGCCACTCTAATGCATAAGTAGGATGAACAGAACCTCCTTTTTGAGGTCCAGGGTAAACTTGATGAGAAGCAGTCCTGCCAAGTAAACCAGAAAGATATTTTAAACAGATTTCAAATGAACATTTATGTTTTCAGAACATATACCTTTCCAATCTGTATTTCATGTTTTCTGAAGTGCCTGTTGCCAGAGCAAAACAACACAATATTTCTGGTTACTTGAAGGAAAAACTGTCGCTATTAGTTATTCATTTTTGCAAATACACAGTTCAGTAACTCTCTCCTACACAGAAACATTATGCAAATCTTTCTAGCATTTGAAAATATGGTAGCAAATACCTTTCCAAACAAGGTTTTAAATCATCTGGGAAGTGAGGCAATCAGACAGCTTGCCAGACCTCTCTTCACCCTGAACCATTTCCCCTCTGAGATGATTTAAGAAGCTCATTTTAGAGATACTCATGGCATACAAGTTCTGTAGACACTTGGGCTTTGCATGCTTTACATTCTAAAGTGAGCTTTACTGGACCATGTAATTTTGCACCCAGAAATCTTTCAGCAAGATTACTATTTTTGAGAAGAGCCCGAGATTATTGTGCTGGCTCTATTTCACATGGTATTTTTGCTAAATGGATTGAATTTTAAACTCTGATGAGTCAATACTGAGAATTTGGTTATGGCCTGATTTTGCGGAGTAATTACCTTAGAAATACCAGCAGTGGATGTACAAATTGGTCTTTGGTGTAAATTAGATTTGGCTTCTATGTTGGTTTTGATTTGGTTATTTATTTGGTCCAACAAATTTCTTATTAGTAACTGTTATACTGAGCATTTCAGGTTTGAATCTGGATATTAGTATGAGAACTTTTATGGTGAGACAGATCTCCTGCAATTGCTAATGCTCCAATTTTCATTTAACACTTTCATATATGCCTTATATTTTTTAAAGTGTTAACTGGATTCTCTTTTTTCAATAGGTATCAATTTAGCTCTCTGGGGGTTTTTCATTGAATGAAAAAATATGCTTAGGTAAATACTTCTCAAATAAAGATGAAGTAAATGTATAAAATCTTTGACTAGTAACTGCTTGTCATAATAGCATGCTGAGTTTTAATTTCAAAATTAAAATCACTCTCAATGATTAACAATATGTTCTGTTGAACCAATTTTGAGACCATTACATATGTGTAATATCCCTTTAGTCACAAGTGAATAATAACCAACTTGATGGCAAAACAGCGAGCACCACAAAAGACTATATAGAGAATACATATGATACTTACAATTCTTAAGTCATTTCTTTCTCTGAAACAATATTTACGTAAATAAGCAATGTTGAATTCTTTTATGCAACCTATCCTAATTTATATATTATATGTGATAAATGAGATTATATTGTAAGCACATTTAAATGCAAATTTTTTTCATGTGACATGACTAGACGTCAAGAGTTCCCTCTCTCATCTGAGATCAACGTACATTGAGAAGGGCCGCTTAGTGAAGCAGAGCCAATACGCACTGCGAGGGAAGCTTTGCAAACTAAATGAGACAGCTAAACATTTATATGTAGCATGTCTGTTGGTTCTAGGTCTTTCCAAAAAGGGATGCCATGTTTCTTATCAGACAATCTGCGTAGGAAGTAAGACTTCTGGAATTTCCTTATAAATCTTCATGGCTCTGGTCAGAACCGGCAAGGATTGAAATAAATGAGTTTTAAAGTACAGTGACACAAGATTAAAATAAATAAATAAATAAATAAATAAATAAATAAATAAATAAATAAATCTTTATGCCTCTTTGGACGTATAGGGTTTCTTTACTTTTAAGAATATATTGAGAGTTAGGGGGGAGGGGGAGTTGGGGGAAGGTGGTCAAAAGGTACAAACTTCCAGTTATAAGATCAGTTAAGTACTGGAGATGCGATGTGTAACATGGTGACTGTGTCTAACACTGCTGTATAATACATAGAAAAGTTATGATCAGAGTAGATCCTAAGTGTTCTCATCACAAGGAAAACATTTTTTTCCCTTTGTTTTCTTTTTATTATATCTATATGTTAGCTGAACCTATTGTGGTAATCATTTCACAATATATGTAAATCAAACTGTCATGCTATATATGCCATAAACTTAGTGATGTATTTTAATTATTTCTCAGCAAAAGTAGGGAAAAACCTGACAGCTGCAACACAGACATTTGGGGACTACTGTAAAAATTTCAACTGGTTGTTAGATAATATTAGGGAATTTTTGTTAACTTTGGTTGTGATAACAGTGTTATTTATATAGAAGTCAGCAACCTATAGTTGACAATTCATTTCATTGTGAATCACATGCCTACCTTTGTAAATAAAGTTTTATTAAAATACATAAAGAACACATTGAGCTATGAGAACAAATATTTGATTACTCATATTATTTGGGGCTGGATATGCAGACATTCTAACCTCTTTTCCTTCATTTTGGACTCTTACACTGTTGTTTCATTCACCAAGAGTTGCTGAGGGGGAACTGAACTAATTCTGCTGGCTTTTATCTCTCTGTGCCAATCTTGCCCCGAATCTACATAATGCAGCTATCACTAAAAACCATTTTTGCACAATTAAAAATAGTAGAAAAGTTCTTAGTTACAGGACTTTTACCTGTCTTAAATTCAGGTACTATTCAGTTGCCTTTCTACCTACCCTCCATCTCCCAGAAATCCAGACACCTTGCTAAAATTGCCTGACAAGTTACTTTAGGTAACTCTTGGCTCAGGAAAGTGTCTGGCCATTAGAATTTATAACATTTTTCTTTCTAATCACTATGTTCAAATGTGCTGCCTCGCTGAACTAGAAAACCTCATTTGGATCAAAACCATAATACTCAAAACACTTGGAATTTAAATACTCTTAAATACTATGTAACCAGTATTAAAGAATTTATTGAAAACAGATTTCTATATTTAATTTAAATCTAGGATGAATTTTTAATTTCAATTATAGATCTTCCTCCTCCTAAGTTTTAATTTATCTACAGAGGAGTATACAGAACCTACTTCAGAATCTTTATTTGGGCAACGGTGAACTGAGACAACCATCTGTACAATTCATCAGAAAGATAAATGCACTTGAGGAGAAGCATAGTTTTGCATGAATTATCTGCATAATTGCTTCAGATTTCCACATCATGTGTAAAACTATTTGGAACAAAATATAAAACTATTATCCATTAACGGATATTTGCTAACAATATTAGTTATTTTTGGTATTTGGTTTAGTTATCTGACCACATAGAACCAGCTACACATAGCCGTTTCTTAAGGCATATAAATTCTTTGATAGTATAGACTCCTGGTTTTTACATGTGGCATAATGTCTGCTTCAGTCATATACACAGATCCACATTAGCTATATTTTGATTTATAATTCAGAAACACTTAAGGCTAGCTTCATACAAAACAATTTTCTTTACTTTTTCTATGGGCAATAAAGCAGAGTCTAGAAATGAAAGGGTAGAAACTATAAATGAAAAGTTGTGTTTTTAAAATTAAATGTGAAAACAGGTACCAAATCAAGGGCCATTTATGTACATTTTTATGACAACTTTTCCCATTACATGAATAGCTCAAGTATTTGTACAAAAACGTTAAGTGAGAAGTCCATTTGAGAATAAATGTAATCACAGACACGTGTGCATGCACGCACATGCAAATGCATGTACACTAAATTTACAGAATGGGTCAGGTAGCTGATGACCACGGTTGAATTAAGGATAGTAGATTACTAAGAATCATCCCAGATTCCAATTGTATTTATACATTAATTATGCATTTGTAAAAACCTTACAAATAATTCTATTTTCCCAGGATGACATTATAGGTAACAATTTAATACATGTGGTAAAAAAAAAAAAAATTAAGTTCTTAAAATCATAATTAGATAAATTAAATACCTCACTAATCTGATAGTTATCATAAATAAAGAATTCTATGAATAAAGTCTTTTCCATTTTCCATGCTGACAACAACAGCATGTCCTTTATATATCATTCTAATATACAGTTTCTGTGAAGATTTTAGTTGTCCCAATGCATGGAAAGTAAAACGTCTTGAAATATGATCTGACAGAAAGCAATATACACATTTTAATCAGTAGTTTTTATTAAGAAAATTTCTAAGGTATTGCTAAATGTAAAGTTGATTTGTTTTCAAATTATGTAAATTGGACAGATTATTTGAATTGTTTCCTAATAAGTAGATGGTTAATTAAATGTTACTGAGTGATTTTACCAGGACATGATGGAAATTTAGCTGTCAACATATTGTATTGTGTTCTGAGAACATTATGAGGAATCCAAATTTCACTTCCTTGGCAATGTCCTGAGGTCATATGATGCAAAAGACAATGTGGGATAAAGTTTTAATATTAACTAGGAATAAATCCTCGATATCATTTTTTTCTAGGAATATTAATACTTTTCTCATGTTAATTGCACATTTTATTTAAAAAATGAAGTGCTAAATATTTCTAGGAACATAATATTTCAATGACTAGGATAATCAAAACAAGTGCAATTTATCCCGAGGAGAGTAAATTCACAAAGGGGTAAGAGACAAACTGTAATTCTATACATGAAAACACTTAGTCCCACTTCAAAATTTGCAATATCTATGGACAGTACTGCATTTCATTTTTAAGGATGTAGTTAGCAAGACCAGTCACATTAAACTACTTACAGAAATTATTTTTCTTCTTTCAGGAAGACCAATTACATTAACAGGAAACTTAACAGGAAATTCTCCTTAGGAGACTTATTCAACTGAGAATTTCTCTTTAGAATACAGTTTAGAGAAGTAATTAAAGGGTCTAAGGTGTTTTTCATCTGTAGGTCATCTCTTTCAATCTGACTTAGAGTTCAAGGATAAAGTTGATGCTTTTGGTGAAATAATAATGTTCATTCAATTTCTTATAAACAAATATCTACATAGAAAAACTATAATTATTGTATGATTCCTGGCATTAAGGTAACCAAGGAATAAAAGATCATTTATGCTCTTACCTTTAGATGCAGTGCCTTCCTAAGAAGGTCTGAGGTGGAAAAGCTAACATGGGTATGTTAAAGCTGGGCACGGGAGATTCCATCTGCTTAGGTATGTACTACTCTCTTTTCATCCCAAATCACTTTTATCAGCTACTTTACCAATGAAATAAAAAGCAATCAGAGGAAAGAATTATGTTTAATAGTTACCAGTTATGGTATAACATAATGTAAATCATAGTGGGAGTGTTTTGTGAGCAAACTGCATACCAGTCCAATATACACATGTGCGCACACGCACACCCCCCCCACACCAGTGTTTAGTATGCAAAACAGAAGGGTATCAATGGTGGTTCACCATTTTTTCTTGGACTTTTCCAGTATTTCTCAAGTTATACTTCACAGGCCCAGGGTGCCTCTAACGCACGCTTATGATTGGGCACCACTGTTTTAAGCAAATGCAGACTCCTGCTCCTCATTGTCAACAAGAAACTTATACCACTAGGACAGGGAGTTAAAAAAAAAAAAAAAGACTAGTTTACCTTTTGGAATATATGTGGCAATTCTCCCCCCACTCCCATATTCTCACTACCACACTACACACTCATACACTACTTGCATCAATTAGTGTTTTCAAGAAAAGAGTATTATAGTACAAAAAAAAATAAAAATGAAGGCAAAACCAGTGTTAAAATACTATAAAGCATTCCAAAATAAAGTAGCTATGATTTGTGGCACTGCTTCTAATTAACAGTGATAATCAAGAAGAGGAAATTGTACTTATTTCCCCTGGAAAAACTATACAATGCACGAAGAAGAAAACTGTAGGGGCTGAAAAGGCAAAAATGTGCAGTCTGTACCTTATTTCTTTTGGAGGATGCAGGGATTGGGAAGGAGGCAATGTAGGAAGACATGGAAGAGGCCAATTAAGACCTCACGGTATTAAGGACTGTGTAACACTCTATGCCAGGGAGCAGTTTTGAATGCTTTGCTGCACATTCCCAGAATACTATAAAGAAAAGGGGTGGGCAGATGTAGAGCTTCCTCATGTCCCAAAGTGAACTCATTTATTTTTATTTATCACCTTTTAAGCTATAGGAAGAAAGTTAACTGAATGATCCTATGAAATGCACCAGAGTTCAGCTGTCCTAGAGAATCATAAGAACGGAAATCAAAGTTTTCTCTATATTCCTAGAAGGAAAAGGGTGTTTTGGGCACTTTTCATGGCACAGGGAGCAGAACTGATTTGTCAATATTTTGGACAGCAGAGAAATATTAACCTCAGATTCCCAGTTGTGCAATTCCTATACATCAGTAATTGAGTCCAAACTAGAACACTTGTAACAGAGTGCTAGGATTCACCCATCAAATGTGTGGGGTGTTACCAGATCAAGGGCACTCCATAGCCTTTGTTCCCACAGGCAATTTTGCTGTAAGACTCTAGATAAAACTTGGCATGTATTTTTAACGTAGTGAGTTTGCCAGAATGCAAGGCAGAGTAATGAAAATTAACGTTTTCACTTATTTATTTTCACATTTCATATGTGTATTTTATGTATTCAGTGTAGGCAAGAATTACTGATGCTATTCCTGTGAGGTGAAATATGTAAAAATAACTGAGGAACAGGTAGTATATATCAAGACCAACAACACATTCATCGATGGAGATGCACCAACGTAAGAGAACAGGGTTAAATGGTATTATTACAAGAGAAAAAGATAAAGTTTAGATAATTCAAAACCTAAACAAAAATTACTGTACAGACTTCCTATCCTCCATTTGGTGCATGAGAAAGTTATTTGATATTAAAATTAAGTATTCTTATTTTATGGTTTTCTTAAATACAATTTTCTCTTCAAAAATAAATTTTCAACTATTTCAGGAATTAAAAAAAAATTGCAATAGCTATTTGTAATCTGGACTCCAAGAAAGAAAAAGAAATAAATACTTATGATAAATTGCTATATGCTGAAAAATCCAATTTTACTTTTTCTTGACCAAGTGGGCTAGAAGTAATGAAATCCATATTGCCATTTATATTCTAATATTACCCCTGAAATAAGGAGAAGTATAATTGGGTTCATGATTCTTTGTGATAGTAAGAAACAATACCTTCTTAGAAGGCAAATAAAAGAAATTCAAGATCAGTAACAATGGAATGAATAGTCAAAAAACGTTGAAATGTCTAGCATTGTAAGATTAAGCTTAATAATCACAGGGTTGAAAATGTTCACACAATTATAAAAAGTGAAAGTTAAAATTATTCTTGGTAAATTCACATGTCTATACAAAGTGTCTTCAGACTACCTTGGCTTGAGTTAAAGACTTTCTAATTTGACTTTTTCATGAAAGTTCTCTGCAGCTTGAAAACTTGAAGCTGTTCTCCAGTGTGCAGTCCTAGGCTCCCCACACTGTTGGATTAATGGTGACTCATTTGATTAGAGTTTAAATCTGGGACATAAATTTAATTCAGCATCTTTTTCCCCCTTCAACAGTTCTGCCCAGCATCCCTGTCATGCACAGGCAAAATCTTATTTTCAGAGGGAATAAATCATTATGGATTTGAGAGAAATAAGTCATCTGGGACAAGGAACTAGCAAATATACTGCTAAATTTTCACTTTGGAGACCATAAGCCTAAAGGAAGGAGGATTCTTCTTACCTGCGATTAAACAATACTTCTTCAAATTCTTTGCTCTGGAGTTTGGATATGTAGTTGATGTTTACCAATGGTTATTTGTATCACAATTTTAACAGAAAGGATTGCCAACTTATCTTGTGGAGTCTAAAATTAAAGTCTTCACATTTTTCTATTATGATTTCGGTGTCTGTATGTAAGATTGAACACAAAACCCCCAAAAGATATGCAAAGCGCCACAGAACAATGTGCTTTAGCATAAGGGAAGTGTTTTGTTTTTTTCTTTAATTTTTAACATTTATGCATTCTTTTCTGAACAGTTACACAATGCAGATTTAGCCTGCTGAAGTCAATGGCCAGATGAATATAGTTACTACAAATGATTTCCCTCTAAACAAAAGTCTTATATCCTGGGAACAGAGCAGGGGCTTTGCTGCTAGTGAGGTATTCACAGATGGGACTGTTACCAGTCAGTTCTGCGGCTAGTAGGCAAGTTACCCAGATAGAAAAGCAGCACTTCAGAGCCCCTTGGGTGCAGTAAAAACTCTTTTCCCCTTCTGCTGAAAGTCTCAGTCATTTGAATGTATATTCTTTGCAGTGTCTATGTGGAAATGTTCACAAGAAGTCTGAGTAAAAATCAGATACCATTTTCCATTAGCATGTTATTAAAAATTTAGCTCTACTATTCCTGGTGAGAGGTGACAATTTCAAGCAAATGGTTTTGTTATCACTTCTGGGCTCCATCATGTTAGAGAGAAAATATATTTCTAAAAATATGATGACCCTTGTCATTTTATTGCTATGGTCTAAGCAGGTGGGGCTAATTAATGATTTTCTGTATCATCAAAGACAAATCAAGAATTCCATCTAAAGCAATTCTTGCAGAAATATATGGTGTTGGGCCCCAGTTGAAGTATTTTTCCTAAATAAAAACTACAAAATACTTTTCACTAAAGGTAACTGAGAAATTGTTTGATCTGACAGAGGATGAGGACACACCTTCTTCTTCTTCTTCTTCTTTTTTTTTTTTTTTTTTTTGAGACAGTACACTTTGTGATTCACAGGGTAACTTGCATCAGACGCAATTTAATGAAAGCTCTCAAATAAGCAATTTTATTCCTATCCATGATTGCAGACATTTACAAAACCATAACATCTGAGTTCACCTTAAAAAATAACTTATATAAAGCAGTGATATACACAGCACAAAATAGTTCAGGGAGGGGCAGGAGCAACTTTTAATAATTAAAATGTAAACGTGAAAAAAAGGATGGAATAAAAGTCCCTACTTACTTCTACTTAAGATGTCATGTAATAATATTTTACAATGTCCTGTGGGTCAATGTATGTATGTGCATATGTCCGTATAACATACACATATACAATACATTCTCTGACCCACACATATACATACACAGATAATTATTTGCAGTTCAGTTTAGGGCAATTCTAATATGCCGCTCTGTACAGTTGTTTGAATCACATTTGGACCCGCTTTCTTCAAAAAATAGGGGAGAGAGCAGGAAATAAAAAGGTTGGTTTGGTGTGACTGAGATTCCTTTGTTTAACTGTACACTGTGATGAATAATTTTCTTCCGTAGTAGTTCTGTGAAGGGCTGACTCACTGTGGTTTTCATGAGGAGACTTGGTAATGGATCACACACTCATTGTCATGCTAGGGGAGTACTAGAAAGAAAAAAGAATCCATATTTTAACGACAATTCTTTTACAGACCACTAATGTTCTTCTTGGTAAACAGTAGTAACCATGGATTTTAACATCTTGAAATCTTTTATGCTCAAGCCTTTAACATAAAAATAAGAAGCTATAAAAGAGTAAATTTATATAGAATTGACTAAGTCCTGAAATTTATAATATTTCCTCTGGAAAGCGACCAGTCTCCCTCTCTCTCTGCACTCAGATGGCTGATAATTACCCAGGCCCTCAGTCGTCTCCTTCTAGCCAGATTCATGTTTTGTGGGCATTTGTAACAATCTGGGTAAATCCAATCCATAATGAAATAAGTATGAGGGATAGCCTAACTACCTACTAACTATGTAAAATTAGTAACTATATTACCTGACCTCTTTGTGGTTCAGTTTCTTCATGGGTGAAATGGGTTTAATAATAGCATTTATCTTAAAGGAACTTGGGGAGTATTAAATCTAAAATCTTTAAAACCATGTATTTACTGAATATACAGAAAGTGTTCAGTAAAAGTTTAATTAATAGTGTAAGGGAAACAGAATAAAGCAAAACAAAAAACAATTCCCAGCTGGCCCTAGGACGTTCTCATAAAGTGTTTAGAATACTTAAGAGTCTGATTTACATTTAAGGATGTAAGTGTCTTCCTCTAATCTGTGGTTCCAATTTCAGTCCACAATATTTTTAGGGTGGGAGCAGGAGGTACTGTTGTTATACATAACTTTTCAGTTTGATGAGGCTGACAATTGGTAAAAGGTGAGGCTTTCAGAAATTATTGAGAGAGGAACAGATGGCAATTATTGTGATAATTATGCCTATCTACACTTGTATTCTTGAGGAATGGACTGTGTGTGACAGAAAAGCTCCAGAGCAATACTGTCTGACAGAACTTTCTTCAACACTTTCTTCTGTGCTGTTCAACACAGAAGACACTAGCCACAGGTGGCCACTGAGCACATGAAATGGGCTAGTTTGGCTGACAAACTGTAATTTTAATATTATTTAATTTATTTAAACTTAAATATTCCCATGTAGCTGGTGGGTTCCATCTTGGACAGCATAGTTCCAGACTATCTGAGATGTGGGGAGGGCATCCACTCCCAAATGGCAATGATCTCCAGATGAACAGCATTTCTAGATGAAAATGTAAATGTAAACCCTTAAATATTCTAAATGTTTTGTTAAAAAAATATTTGCTGAGGACCAGGCCAAAGGAGAATTCCTTTCAACATGTTAATAAGGATTGTGCCTCATGGAAAGAGGCAGGTGAAGTCAAGGACATTGGTTCCAGGCAGTAGGGCATTCCAAAGGAAAAGTGATGATCTTGGAAAGGGGAGTGTGAACTTTTAAAAAAGAGAGCAGGCCAAACTGAATGAAGTAAATTCTAGATGAGCTGAGGTACTGAAGGAACCAGAAATGAGGTGTAAGGTGTGTACTGAGAGAAGGATGGATTTTACAGGGAAAGCAGGATGCCCTGGGGAATGGCTCAGCTGGTAGAAGTCTGGACAGAAAGTCATTAGGGGTAAATCTAGGCTCAAGCCAAAACCCTCATTGATCCTGAGAAAAGGTGGATGAGTGGGCTTGAAAACGGGTCACTGGATCATAGGGGGATGATTGTTAATCCTTTAAATGCAGGTCAAATCATGGAAAATCTACTTGATAATCACTTAATAGCCTCAAATTTCCTTTTAGGAAAGCTAAATTATATATGTTACTGACTCTAATGTTGGATTGTGAGTAGGGTGATAAAAAGGGGGAGACTTCCAAAGAGAAGGGGATGCAGTTTGACAGAAAAACCTCTTCGTCTTCACCCTTGATAGTGGCAGCAAAAAAGCACATCAGAACAAAGCAATACCTAAATCCCAAAGCAACCAGACAAAACCTGATGAAATGGAGCCCACCTTGCCCCTGTGCCAGAGGGGGATGTGCCTTCATTTCAACAGAAGATACCATGCAAATCTCCCATTATAAATAATGACAGCAAGCTTCAGTGAACTATCCACAGCCTTTCACAGCCTTTCAAATATACATTTGTATATATGACCTTTAGGGGGAAGAATTAAAAAAGAAAATACATGGATAGCAAGCTTTTACTAAATAGAAGAAATTAGAGAATATGGCAAAGTGGGCATGGGAAAGTGTAATCTATGCTTTCTATGGCTACTATTACAATAAAAGTGGTGATCCCATCAGTGCTGTTCAAAAGAACTTTCTGTGATGATGGATACATTCTATTCTGTGTTTGTTGTTCAATGTAAGAGTCATTAGCCACATATGGCTACTGAACTCTTAAACTGTAGCTAATGCAATTTAGGAGCTGAAAATTTTAAAATTAAAATTTTATTTTAATTAATTTAAATTTAAAAACCATAGCAAGATCATCAATCACTGTTTTAAGAAAAAGGATTTTATGGGTATATGGTGGCAATCATCTAAAAACAGTAAAAGATACTGAAGCATTTCAGAAAGCACTTCAAAAGAAGTTTCTGAAAAAAAAATTTCTAGATAAGTCATAATTAAGTCTAGAAACTATCTCTTTTCATACACATTCTGAATGATCAGGATTAAAAAAAAAATAAGGGCTAGATTCAGTCAGAAAAGATAGAAGCATCTGCTTCACGCAATACAACTCAGAAGTCCCAAGCATTTAATATAATTTTTGAATAGTACCAGTAACTGTAAAGTGATGCTCTAAAGTGTATTTGGTTTGGTGGATATGTATAGATGTGTGAGCGTCCATATGGGCAATGTGCTGTTTGCACTGCTGAGGTTGTAAACTGCTCATCTGCTACTGCTTTTATTGAAACTGCTTCATCCAAGTAAAATAAGGGAAATTACAAATTTCTAGGAAGACTCACAGAATGTGCAAGCAAAAAGGAATTCGGGTATTGATTACTATTCTTCAACATGTAAGAGAAGTGGCTTACGGTTTTCCTAAAGTAAAGGAAGAGTAGGTGTTAAATGGCGTCTCGTATCTAGAGACATAAAATATTCATGGTGTACTGTCCTGAGACGACACTACAATGTTTCTATTGTACTGCTGCATCAATATGGGATGATGTATTGTAATGTTTGTGCCAAAATGCTGTGATATGAGGTTGCCCTGCTTCCAAACTATTCTGTGAGTCTGGTTCTCCTTAATCAGATGATATAATGGCTCTTACAAAGTCATTAACTGTTTGGTTTAACAAAAACAAACAAACAAACAAAACCCTAAAGATATAATTTCAAATGTGTACTAATTGATTTTACTTTTTACAAATATATTTGTATATATATACATATATATATAAATATATATATCTGTATATATAATGTATATACATATATATATACATACAATATATATACAAATATATATATATGTATATATAAATGTAAAATATATATATATTTTACAAATATATTTTGAAACAGCATGCCTTGATATAAACTAGCGAATTTGTGATTTTCCCCTTACTATACACAGTTCACAAAGCATGGAACCCACCAAACACCCATTCAGTCTTTGCACAGTGTGCATAAATTCCTGTTTACACACTTCAAGAACACTTCAGATCTTACATCATTTCTATTTTTAAGCATCTAGATATATTTTGTTTTCTTAATGAGAGATAAATAAAGAATAGTGCAGCGACTCTGAACTGAAGTGAAATAAATTCAGTGTTTATGTGACTGTATAAAAGAAAATTTGGATGTATATGATAACTTTATAACAGAAAATGACTAAGGGGAGTAAGGGTAATAATAGGAGACGACCTATCATCTTGTTTATAATTCCTAGTAGAGACCATGATTTTTAATATCACTTTTACTCAATTGATTACCGTTCATTGCCATGGAGTAAAATACTCTGCTAAATTAATTCAATAAATAAGACTAACTGCTTTCTTTACAGGAGAAGCATGAAAAACTACTTTCTGAAATAAGCCTTTTTGCATTCTAGATTTTCAAAAACAAACATTTTACAGAATTTGAACACTAGGGGGCATGTTTGTTTCTTGAAATAATGGTCTTGTTTAGGATTCCAAAAAAAGGCTGAGTAGTAAAACATTTGATTCAGATTTTTCTGAGTTGCATGTTGGCACTGCAAGGTTTCTGACTCTGGGTTGGGTATTTTGTTTCTATAAATATTAATTAAATGAAGTAGCATGTGTGAAGTGACTAGGATAGCGGCTGCTACATAAAAAGCACTCAGTAGATGTTCACTCTTTCCAGGCCTCCTTATGTGGTTTGACTTCAAGATAGGACTGACAAATCCTCAAAAGGCAGACTACTCCAAAGTATGTGCTTTTCAGAGTTATATACATTATAAAAACACTAGAACGTACATGTTCATTCATTCAAAAATGATTTCTTTTTGAATTCTTTATATAGTTCTATTTTTCCTTGATTATGGGAAAGCTAACTTATTGGATACCTAGCCTATTTTTACTTTAATTTACTTTAATGCCTCAGATTTGTCTTTTGTCTTCCTTTCTCTCTGCTCCTCATTTCTTGAACTTTTAAAAAGGTCTAAACAAAAATGTGTGGTGATGTGATGCAGAAAGCCATGGACAACAATTGCATCATTCATAATACAGCAGAGTCCTCAACGGGAAGACAAAAGAGTGGAGCAGCTAGTGTGGACATGCTTACAAGGCTGCACTGTCTCTAGGTGGTGGTACAGTTCCTCAATCATCATCCAATTGTTTTTCCTTTGGGGGCTTTTCAACTGGGGACAGAACAGAGGGAAGGAAGGGATGGGAGGGAGCTTTTGTTTTCTGCTAACTCCATACAGCAGTCTGGCATTTTACCTTCTTCTTGGCTTCTGGAATAGTGAGGCTGGGCCAGGAGTCAGGGATGGGAGGAGCCCAGCTCCAGATGCTCTCTTTCCTATGCACATACTTAGAAAAAGATTGACTGTTTTGCATGTGCATAGTCCAGTTAAGGTTAAAGGGTTAGGCTCTTTATTCCATGCAAAGAAGTTTTTCAGGTCCTGTGATATCTGATTCTTTGATCCCCATGGAGAGCTCTCTGATGCCAGCTCTAAAGTGGCACCTCTCTGCTGAATGTATAACAAGGCAGCAGTCACCAAGGACTAATCTAGAAAAGGAGAGGGGAGAGGTCTGTTGTCCCTGTCCCCGAAACAAGTCATGTGGGACCTTTTAAAAAAGTTTTCTTCTCCAATCCCAAATTAATAATTTCCTTTATACTTAAAAAACAAACTGGCTTATATCTATTATAACACCTATTAATCTGACTTAGGGTTTAATTAGTTTTAACCATGTTCTTCCCATCAAATGGCATTCTTTGAGGTTAGTAACGTGTTATATTTATCTCAGAATACTTTGTCCTTAACCAAGCACGTTACATATTAGAGGCTCAAGAAATGTTGAACTGAACTAAGTATCACATACCTCACTGAATTATACCATTTTATTGCTGAAAGAATTAGCAAGAAAAGAAATAAATGTTTCTAATTAGATAAAGCCAACATTAACTAATTAAAATGGTAGTCCATTTAATTTTTGTCCATAGTCTTGAAGCAAACTAGTGAAAACCAGTATCTAAAAAATGGTTCCTATAATCCTGAGCATTATGACAAGCTAGTCTTCTGATTTTTTATATGAATTTTTATGTGTACATTCTTTGTCCTCACTAATCATGTACAGATAAAGATCAGTATAAGATTTATACAGATAAAGATTAGTATAATTTTATTTCTAGTTTTAACAGAACTAAAGTCTAAAAACAGGGAAAGTCTTATCCCACGCAGAGGTGTTAGGTTGATAGGAAGAAGTAAAAGAACCCACAGAACACCCAAGCTTAGGTTCAAAGCAGCCACTCCATGCAAAACCATATTTGTTACTAGCCACAGTTTCAAATTCTAATAGTATCACCTCTAGTGAAGGTTGTGTTATGGCAAAATGAGGGAAGTTTTCTCCTCTGATTTTAATGATGGAAATCCGTATGTGGGGGCACTGATGCTATGAAGATGAAATTAGTTTGGATTTTGAAATCCTTTATGCTATATTCCAATTCAGAAGTTATTAGCAGAGAATGTGCATTAGCATCACTGACAAAGCTTTTTCATTTTCAAGAATGCCCAGTACCACTCCTAGAAATTCTGATTCACTAGGTCTAGGGAGAGTTCTGGGAAAATGTATTTTTTAAAAATTCTGTAGGTGTTTTTAGTGTGAAATATTAGGTTAAAAAAATCACTGTTTTATGTAATAACTCCTTGAGAAAAGACACCATATTGTCTTTTTGGTCTCTCCAGTGTGTAGCATACTGCTTTGGCCTGTTTTTAAGTGCTCAGTAATTGTTAAATGAGTGAATGAATTTTATTACTTCTCTTTTTGCTCCTGTCTGCTTCTATGGAGATATGGAATACTGCCTTTGCTTAACGCAGTAATCATATTCAAAAAATGACTCTGGTGTCCAGCTCAGGTTACAAGGAAATAACAGGCTAAATGACCACCAATACTGGCCTTCTGTTGAGTGATGTCTAGTGCATGAAGTAGATATCTTACAGAGGACATTCAGAGTCTAGATCTGAGAACAGACCTGGTTTTGCAGTGACTCAAGCCATTTCTGTAATGTGAAAACTTGTAAAAACTATCTAATATGCAACTTGTTTCCAGCATTGTTCCTTTATAGTGGATGTTCTCTACAAGAAAATTTGTTTTATAGTTTTTGTTTTTGTAACTACGTGCACAGAATAGGAGCAAAAAAAGAACAAGTTTATTTTTTAATTATTCCAAAGAAATTTCACTTAATTTTCTAACTTTTAAAATATCAACCTGCTGAGCTCTAGATAAATAATCATAATAATGGCTTTATGAATAATTCTAAAAGGAAAGCTTCAGAAATCAATTTTGGACATAATAATGTAGGCAAAGGAATACTTACACTCTCACTCTGAAAAGGATTTAAGAAATTTCCCCCCATTTCGCCATCATCCCTTGGAGTGCCTGGTTGATTACTCAGGCTCATATTATTGGGTGAATTCTGTAAACAAGATTTAGAAAACAAGGCATTGTTAAAGATTTTAATTTCCCTCTTGCATTGTAGTGTTTCAAACATGAAATCTACAGCAGCATCTCTAAGGACAAAGCAGACTTATAATTCTAATCTTAGACTTCTACTGTGCATCCTAGTTCATTCTTTACACCTTGACAAGTACTAATGCTTTCCCAAATGGAAATTAAAAAACAAACAAACAAAACCCCCAAATAACCCACCACAACTTTCTTCTTAGTCTCAGAATCAATGTTTATTCAATTTCCCACCCTCAGCTTATAGAGTTCCTAGAACCATAGAGTTTAAAAAACATTCTCAGCAGGGGCATGATGAAGAGAGCCTACCCACTGATCAGGAACGATGGAACAGTAACTTGCCTTGGTGATTTTACTAATCACACTTCAAAAGGTCACTGTTTGAGAATATTTCCCCTTAATTCTACATGTGGCTTATGTAGTAACACTATTTCAACTATTTTTGTTTATATGAACTGTAGGGAAAAAGGAAGATGGTTGACAAGTATAGTTAGGAACAAGAGAACTACCTGAGGACTTGTGAATCCAATGTGCAGTTGTAGAGGAAAAGAAGGCCCAAAGTAAACTGCTTTAGAATCTTTTCCTATCATTAGTTTGAGTAGATTTACTTTGAAATGCTCTTTTAAGATAAAATGGCTGATAGGAGCAATCTAATCAAACACTAATAAGTTAGCTGCATATTGCTTCATATTCTACTTAAATTTGCTAGTCTTGTTATTACTGTGCAATGTTAGCTGTGGGAGGTCATCTGCTACTTCATACAAACAGGAAATACAGAATGGCACTGCCATATAAAGCATGTTCACACAGCACTGCAACTGTGACTGAGGGACTCTTTCAAGGTCTAATTTATTGACTTGTAGAAATCAACTTTAAGGTTAAAATTTTTTATTTGTTATTTCAAATGGAAGACAGATTTTAGAGTTTTTCTAAGCCATTTCTATTTTATATTCTGTTTTTGAATAAGTTCTACATTTTTAAAAGAAAATTGCTCTGAAGATTTTGACTTAACTAAAACAAAGTTATGTCATAAAAATTAAAATTTCATGAATGAGTTATTCCCAGAAGAATATATGCTGTTTTGGAATATAGTTAAACTGTAAAGCAGAGACAGGTAGATGAACTGGTGGAAATACAGCTTATATCTTGTCCTGCTGTGCACCCTACAGGGAAGATCTGAGAACAAGGATCCTCTGAAGTCCATAGGAGCTCGATTTGCCAATGAACCCCAAGGGCTGGGGAACCACAGTTAATAGCATAAAGAGGATTCTTTTTTTTTTTTTTTGGATAAATTTTTCTCTGAATATGTTAGTTCCCCAAGTATACAGAAAAGTAACTACTTTCAAATGAACATAGATAACTTCATTTCCTGAAAAAAAATTTAAGTAAAATTTAAATAAGTGTATTATTATTTCATATCTCATTAATTATTAAAATTACTAACTGAATAATCAACTGTTCCTTGAAAACAGGAATGTTAATGCTGATTTGGTTCAAAAAGAAAACTAAATTTATACAAATTTTGTAAGGCTTAGCCAAAATCTATTTGGTGAAAGCAGATGTCTGTTAATTTATATATAATTAAGAAATTGGTAATCCCAGAATAAAAAATAATTCTATATATAAGGGTATTTAAAGGTGCACTTGCAAACTTCTTCATTCCTGTGTAACTAACATGTTCCCCGTGGTACCCGAGGTACCCTGAAATGAACAGCACATCTCTGATGCAGTTAGGGTGCTCCCTGTTTCTTCCATACTGTCCCATGCATCACTTCTTGATTTACAATTTTGAAAGTTAGCTAACTTCAAGTCTAATTCTTGACTCAAAATGCTGATTTCAAAATATTTAAAATTTGAAAATGACACTGCATTATTATTTAAATATTTACACAACACCTCTCTTATTGTTTCTGTTTTCCATGCAATCTATTCATCGCATGGTGGCTCACCAGTATATGCTTTTTGGGTGTGGGAGGAAGATATATAAGAACATTGAGAGGAAGATTAAAAGGACACATTCAACATACAAAACAGCGAATATCAGATCTCTGAAACTTATTCAGCTCAGTGAGCATATTTGAAAATCTTCAAATGATAGGACAAACCTTTGTTTGTTATTATTTTTTTAACCTAAAGTAATCTGCAAAATGTGAAAACAACAAAAATTTCTCAACGCAGAGTCTTATGAAAATTGTACTATCCATGATCAGTGAATAACCTGATAATGATACAGGCTAAAAGACACACTTATTACTGGTATCTAAGAAACAAGACAGTGGTTCCAAACGCCAGCTCGAAACAGGTTATGAGTGTGGGTCTCCATGAACTGTGTGTGTGTTATATTTAACTATAGCTATGTTTGTTTGCAGTGTTTCCAGTAGATTTCATCAAGGCAAGAACATAATACACACAAAAAGGGCTTAGATCAAAAAGGCACTCTGATAGCTTGAGCACATAGGGAGAAGGGAGTACAAGAAAATCCAAGTAAAGATCACTTTTAACTACATTAGGCACTCTGTTTACATTTCTTACTTCAGTTACAATGTACTGTATTTCCTATTTACACTCTAAGAATTTAGCTTATAAAAGTATAATTAGTATTATACTGATCCCATCTTCAAGGGATTTTATTACTTTCTCAATTACCCTTTCTTCAAACTGGAATGTTTTTCTTTTAAGCTATAACTTCATATATGAATGTTATATGAGGGAGGATGCACACACACACACACACACACACACACACACACACACACACATTTCCTCTGGCTAACACATTTAATTCTCTTAGACCCTCTATTCTCTCATTTTATCTTACAAGTATTTTTCCACATCATCTCTTAATTAGTAAGTTATTGTCCTTTCTTTTACCCACCCTCAGAAATTGTTCCAGCCTTTTCAAGCTATTAAAAAAAGTGCACATGTACATAAATTTTGACTCTGCCCATAACTGGAATAAAATAATATTGATATTATTTGAAGCCCTCTAGAGGTGGATTTGAATCACTTCCTCAGAGCCTGCCAATAACAAGCTTTATGGAGTGTTGTTTTGACTCTGCCAGCCCCCCAAAGGAACAAAATGTCAGTCATGGTTCTCCCAGGGGATAAAAGGGAGCTAGAGCCCAAGCCAAACTGAGAAGATGACAGAGATCTATGGTGTTGAATAGCTCCCCTGTGAAGGGCGTGGGATCTTTAACTGGAACTGAGGTTCTTGACTCAGAAACCTTTAGGTTAAAAAGACCTCTTGGATAATTCATTAAGTGTGATATGATCAGATCTGGCCTTCTCTGATATGTTTTTTTTCAAACTAAATATATAAGTGTTAGGTATGTTAATGTGAACTGCAGAATTTATTTACATTATTTCCTTCTAAGAAAATAAACCATATGCTCGTCTCAATCCCCAACTCCTAAAAGAACTCCAAGGGAAAATATTTTTGTCCTATTGATTAAATGGGTGACTTCTGGACTCCTAAGTTAAAGGTGAATTCTGCATTTTGAGAGAGATGCATGTGAGTTTTACTAGTAATCCTCAACCGAGCAAGAAATAATTTTAAAACTCTCCATTTGGAGTTCTGAGCTCCTTGTGCCACTGAAACAGTGCTATCAAAATGCAGGTGACAGTGTGTCTAGCCTTGCTGACAAAAGACAGCATAACTAGTGAGGAGGAAGATATTTAATATCTGTATATTGCTTTAGAGCCCTAGCATATGTTCACACTTTACTCTGAACAGTTTTATGAAGAAGACAGGGGATGAACTACAAGCTCTATTTTAAAGCTAAGGAAACTAAGCCTAAGAGAAATGAAATAACATGTTGCCCCAGTTTTTAGGTAGGAGAACCAAATTTTCTGATTCTCAGAGGTTCAATACTCTTTATTAGCTTACATATAAGAAGGATAATATAGAGTATTTTACAATAAAAAGGTAGAAAAGGGATATAAGTAGTACTAGTAAACAACATTAAAAAAGGAGTAAGAAATTTTTAAAAAATGTAATACTGGCACTTAGCAAAATACAGGTCTAATTGGAGAACAAAAAAGATGTAGCTGGAAACCTAAGAGGGATTTTGAACAAAACTGTTAAGCAGTAATGGCCCAAACTGTCTTATGATTCACAAATAAAAATGGCTAGAAAAAGAATAGGATGAAAAGGAATGAACCCAGGAAACAAGAGAAAAGGGAGGAGAGTTTCTTGAGAGAACTGGTCTTCTGCTGGAAAAGGAAGAAGGTGGGGAAATGAAGTTAGTGATAATGTGGATAGCATGGAATAAAAATCTGAAATAATTAGGCTGTGAATGGAAAGAAGTAGGGAGAGAAATAATTGGGGGTGATGGAGATATACATGATGCTGCTGATTAAAGAAAAAAGGGTAGTGGACATACAAGAGACACCAGTGGTATCATCATGCAGTTAGAACCCTGAACCCCACGAACCTGGAACAGGGGCAGTGCAGAAATGAGCTGCAGAGGAGCTCATCGGAAGGCAGACACAACTACTCGTTTCTAGAATATTGTTAAATGACATGTTTATTACTTGGGGCAAACTCTTATATTAAGTGAAATGTATTTGAACTTTGCTTTATTTAAGTTTTTCCTTATTGTCTTTGGTCTGCTCAGTTATACTGAGCTCCTGGAGGGCAGAGATCATACCTTGTTTAACTTCGGGTTTTCAGAGCCTGGCTGACATAATGCCTTGGTACATTAATGTTTACTGAGTGAAGGAACTCCTGCCTAAACACTTGAGGACAGAAATTATGTTTGTATTTGAAGAAGTCTCTTATATCTCCACATAGTGCACAAGGCTACAAAAGTACACACTTGGTAGTCAATTAATGCTTAAAGAATAAGCACTACAGGGGCGCCTGGGTGGCGCAGTCGGTTAAGCGTCCGACTTCAGCCAGGTCACAATCTCGCGGTCCGTGAGTTCGAGCCCCGCGTCGGGCTCTGGGCTGATGGCTCGGAGCCTGGAGCCTGTTTCCGATTCTGTGTCTCCCTCTCTCTCTGCCCCTCCCCCGTTCATGCTCTGTCTCTGTCTGTCCCAAAAATAAATTAAAAAAAAAAAAAAAAAGAATAAGCACTACATCACCAAGCAAGAGAATGTTATCAGCAGTAGGCACAGGATAGTGGAAAAACTTGTCTCCGGAAATAGGAATGGAAAGATTAGCATGGAAGGAATCACAATAGATCTGATGAGGGCAGATTAGAAGATGGTATTTAATTTGTCATTATGAATCTTTAAAATTTCCAAAGTGCTTTATAAATTACAAAGTACTTTTTCAGGAGGTGGACGGGGAGATGGGCTAAATGGGTGATGGATATTAAGGAAGGCACTTGTTGTGATGAGCCCTGGGTGTTGTATGTAAGTGATGAATCACTAAACTGTACTCCTGAAACTAATATTATACTATGTATTAACTAACTGGAATTTAAATAAAAACCTGAAAAAACAAATTGTATTGGCTGTCTTAGGTATCTAACAATTGGTATTAGCCAAGTGTACCTTCCCATATAGAATTTTGTTTACATCTGTCTGGTGTACAAAAATACTGGTCATTAGTGGGAATTTCAGAAAGATGATGTTAAGCACTCTGGATGATCCCGTCTTCATGTAATAAAAAAATCATCTTTAGACACTAGAATACACTTCTCAAATACAAAATTAGAAATTTTATTGGTGACCACAAAGCATAATTCAGCTAATACCAATTGTTAGATATCGAAGACAGACAATACAATCATGGTCATGTGACTTGTAAAGGTGTTTCCCAGAGAGATGGTTCTAATGGAATTATACAGTGAATCTTATTTTGAAAACAGGCCTTTTGACAGTTTTACCCATTCATCACATAAGTAAGCTAGTGCTTCTTTATAATGATATTTATGACAACAAATATTTATCTATTTTAAGAAAAGAAAAAGACTTTCCTGATGGTCCCTAAACATAGATATGCAAAGTGTATATACTACTTGTAAGGCCAAGCTGCCAGGCAATGTAGACGTAATGTTGGCATGCCAGTTACACTCTCTTTGTCTCTCTCTCTTTTTTCTTTTTAGCTTGAAGTCTTCATTTAAAAGGTTTTGTAGCTCAATCAATCTTACTTTATTTTTCTTGGCACAAATTATTATACATGAATATAAATTAGAAGTAGGATTAAAAATGAATTTCCCCTTTAATGAATTTTGTTATTTATTGATATAAAGCAGACTTCTAAGAGAATCATTCTAATGGTAGTTAATAATTATTTCTTATCAGCCATTTTAAATATATTTTGACCCACAGAGAACTATTTTAAATTTATCATGACCTAAAAAGTATTTAGGTATTCTTCATAAAAAAAAGTAAGGCATCTTAGCAAAGGATTAATTTTAAACACTTAAACTATCGGAGGAGGAAAAACACAGACAGAAGCTATTAGAAGCCTCTCTTTCCTACTTGTATTAATATAATTTTCTTCTAATTACTTTCCTATTCTATTCTGGGGAACTAGAATAATAATTGAGGATGTCAGCATTGCCTAATAAAGGTCTGAAAGACAAATGAGATGTATAAATGCAATGCCCTTATAACATATAACGTATAACAACATCTTTCCAAGTCCCTTTCTCCTTAAGTTGCTCTAGACTTCTTTACATTTTCAAAAGATTATCTACACTATGTCAATTTGCTTTATAAATGAGTGACATAATAAAGGTGGTTAAGTTGGTTATTACTTGGGTATCAATTAATCATGTATACAGTATGTCTTGTAAATGAATCTTACCATGTTAAAAAACTAATTTTACCCTTTCCCGTTATATGCATTGATCATTTTTAACTTCCACTTAATTATATCTGGACCTCTATTTTCAAACGCTTGTTCAGGGGCCAACATGGTGGAGAAGTAGGGGGAATCCATACTTCCAGCATCTCTCAAACAAATAAGTGTAGAAGCCAAATAACTTTGAACACCAGAGCCTGGGAGGAAAAGAGACCGAATCTACTAGGAAGAAAATGGGAAAGCTGGAAAAAAGATAGGTGCCTAACTGTGAACTGGGGGAGATAAAAAAAAAGCCCACGTGGGCACGGAGGGGAGGGACCCCCTTCTGCAAAGAGACAAAGGGAAGAGAAAGAGTGGCTAGAGAAGTGCAGGACCATATCTGGACAGGAGAAAGACCTGGGACTGAGACAGAGGGATCCAATCTCTAACTGCGGGGCTTTCTTCGGACTGGGGCTGGCTCCCTCTTCGTGCACCTGGGGAAGAGGGGAGCCAGCCATGGGTGCGGTAGTAGGTCAGGGGCTAAGTCTGCAGCTGGAGAAAGTGGTTCCCTCCCTGGAGGGCTGCAATAGTACAGAACCTGCCTGCCTTCACCATCCCCCGGGCGCAGTGGCTGGGCTGAGGGCACAGTCTGCAGGAGGAAAAGGCAGCTGTCTCCCTGGAGTGCTGTGGGAAAAGACAAAGGCTGCCTGCGTCTGCCACCCCTGGGGCTTGAGGCAAGGGCGGTGGCTCAGTCTGCAGTAGGAGAAGGCCGTCCTCCCTGAAGTGCTGTGGCACAGACAAAGCCAGCCGGACCACATATCACTGCACTGAGAGGCGCTTCCCCAGCACCAGAGTGCAAGGAGCAGAACTTTGAATCCTAGCCAAGTGCAGGGTCAGGGGATTGGTGGAGAGAGAAGGACCACCCCGTCTGTGCCGAGGCACAGTGAGGACGACTCAAACTGAGTCCAGTGGGTCGTCTCCATGGAGAAGAGACTGGGGAACCACCATTTCCATCCACCACCACCACCACCACCACCAAGGTGGGGCCTCAGGGATCACTCCCGGGGCCCATAGTGGAGGTGGGTCCAGAATATGCCAAACCACGACCCTTTGCACTGGGTAAATGCATATCCACTGGAGCGGCACAGACCCTGCAGACAGCTACTACCTACAAGTGATGCAGCATTGCCTAGATTAACTCTAGGTCAATTCTGGATATACAGATATATTCTCCCCCCACACCACCCCTCCATTTCTTCTCCTTATCTCTTCCCTCCTGTAGGCTGGTTACTCTGGTTATTGGTCTGTCTAAACAGACATATTTAATCCATTTTCTCGATACATGTTCTACACCTCCTGCTTTACACTCCTTTCTCTCTCTCTGGAATAATCGAGCCATATAGTTTCTCTGTCTGGGTAACTTCATCTTCATTTCGTTTTCCCCGCCTCCTTCTTTAGTTTCCTCTCTCTCTGGATTAAGCCTTTTAGTCTCTCTGCCTAATCAATGTTTATTTTTTGTCCCCCCCCAACCCCCTCCTGTCATTTCACTCTTTGTATGTGCTCTTCCATCAGCACTGCCTCCACCCTCTTCTTTACTTGTAGTTGGGGTTTTGGTGTTTTTTGTTTTTACTCTTTAGGTTTTTGTTTTTGTTTATTTGTTTGTTCGTGTTATTTGTTTGTGTGTTTGCTCATTTTTGTCTCCTGTTTGTCTATCTCTTTTCCTTTACAGGGCTACTCCAAGGAACAAATCAAAGCACACCTGGTGGAGGTTCCAAAACATTACTACAAGTAGGATAATAAAGTAACCAAAGTCACAACAATAGAGAGCAAGTAACAACCCCTGAAAAAACACCTCCTGAAGAGCCAAGCCCTGGACAGTGTATGACCCTCCTTGAATATAGCAGTGCTCACAGGTGCAGAGCACACAACAAGCTTTTAAAACGCATAAGGGACAGAAAACTAGCCAAAATGATGAAACAGAAGAATTCTCCTCAAAAGAAATTCCAGAAAGTAGAGACAGCTAACGAATTGATCAAAACCTATTTAAGCAATATAACGGAATAAGAATTTAGAATAATAGTCATAAAATTAATCGCTGGGCTTGAAAAAAGCATAGAAGGCAGCAGAGAATCTATTGCTACAGAGGTCAAGGGACTAAGAAACAGTCATGATGAATTAAAAATGCTATAAATGAGGTACAAAATAAAATGGAGGTGGCCACAGCATGGATTCAAGAGGCAGAGGAGAGAATAGGTGAATTAGAAGATAAAATTATGGAAAAAGAGGAAGCTGAGAAAAAGAGATAAAATTCAGGAGTATGAAGGAGGAATTAGAGAACTAAGTGATGCAATCAAATGGAACAATATCTGTATCATAGGAAATCCAGAAGAAGAAGAGAGAGAAAGGGGCTGAAGGTATACTTAAACAAATAATAGCTGAGAACTTCCTTGATCTGGGGAAGGAAACAGGCATTGAAATCCAAAAGGCACAGAGAACTCCCTTCAGACATAACTTGAATTGATCTTCTGCATGACATATCATAGTGAAACTGGCAAAATATAAGGATAAAAAGAGGATTCTGAAAGCAGCTAGGGATAAACTGGCCTTAACATACAAAGGTAGAAACATAAGGGTAGTAGCAGACCTATCTGCTGAAACTTGGCAGGCCAGGATATCTTCAATGTGATGAACAGAAAAATATGCAGCCAAGAATCCTTTAACCAAAAAGTCTGTCATTCAGAATAGAAGGAGAGATAAAGGTCTTCCCAAACAAACAAAAACTGAAGGAATTCATTACCACTAAACCAGCCCTACAAGAGATCCTAAGGGAGATTCTGTGAGTGAAATGTTGCAAGGACCACAAAGTACCAGAGACATCACTACAAGCATGAAACCTACAGACATCACAATGACTCTAAACCCATATCTTTCTATAATAACACTGAATGTAAATGGACTAAATGCTCCAGCCAAAAGACACAGGGTATCAGAATGGATAAAAAACAAGACCCATCTATTTGCTGTCTACAAGAGACTCATTTCAGACCTGAGGACACCTTCAGATTGAAAGTGAGGGGATGGAGAACTATCTATCATGCTACTGGAACTCAAAAGAAAGCTGGAGTAGCTATACTTATATCAGACAAACTAGACTTTAAATTAAAGGCTGTAACAAGAGATGAAGAAGGGCATTATATAATAATTACAAGGTCTATCCATCAGGAAGAGCTAACAATTGTAAATGTCTATGTACCGAATACAAGAGCCCCCAAATATATAAAACAATTAATCACAAACATAAGCAACCTTATTGATAAGAATGTGGTAATTGCAGGGGACTTTAATACTCCACTTACAGAAATGGATAGATCATCTAGACACAGGATCAATAAAGAAACAAGGGCCCTGAATGATACATTGGATCAGATGGACTTGACAGATATATTTAGAACTCTGCATCCCAAAGCAACAGAATATACTTTCTTCTCGAGTGCACATGGAACATTCTCCAAGATAGATCACATACTGGGTCACAAAACAGCCCTTCATAAGTATACAAGAATTGAGATCATACCATGCATATTTTCAGACCACAATGCTATGAAGCTTGAAATCAACCACAGGAAAAAGTCTGAAAAACCTCCAAGAGCATGGAGGTTAAAGAACACCCTACTAAAGAATGAATGGGTCAACCAGGCAATTAGAGAAGAAATTAAAAAATATATGGAAACAAATGAAAATGAACATACAACAATCCAAACGCTTTGGGATGCAGCGAAGGCAGTCCTGAGAGGAAAATACATTGCAATCCAGGCCTATCTCAAGAGACAAGAAAAATCCTGAATACAAAATCTAACAGCACACCTAAAGGAAACAGAAGCAGAACAGCAAAGACACCCCAAACCCAGGATAAGAAGAGAAATAATAAAGATCAAAGCAGAAATAAACAATATAGAATCTAAAAAAACTGTAGAGCTGATCAATGAAACCAAGAGTTGTTTTTTGAAAAAAATACATAATTGATAAACCTCTAGCCAGGTTTTTTTTAACCTTCTCCAAAAGAAAAGGGAGATGAGCCAAATAGATAAAATCATGAATGAAAATGGAATTACAACCAATCCGTCAGAAATACAAACAATTATCAGGGAATACTATGAAAAATTATATGCCAACAAACTGGACAACCTGGAAGAAATGGACAAATTGCTAAGCACCCAGACACTTCCAAAACTCAAACAGGAAGAAATACAAAATTTGGACAGATCCATAATCAGTGAAGAAATTGAATCAGTTATCAAAAATCTCCCAACAAATAAGAGTCCAGGACCAGATGGCTTCCCTAGGGAATTCTACCAGACATTTAAAGCAGAGATAATACCTATCCTTCTCAAGCTGCTCCAAAAAATAGAAAGGGAAGGAAAACTTCCAGACTCATTCTATGAAGCCAGTATTACTTTGATGCCTAAACCAGACAGAGACCCAGCAAAAAAAGAGAACTACAGGCTAATATCCCTGATGAATATGGATGCAAACATTCTCAACAAGATACTAGCAAATCGAATTCAATAGCATATAAAAAGAATTATACACCATGATCAAGAGGGATTCATTCCTGGGCTGCAGGGCTGGTTCAACATTTGCAAATCAATCAATGTTGAAACATCACATTAATAAAAGAAAAGATAAGAACCATATGATCCTGTCAATCGATGCAGAAAAAGCATTTGACAAAATTCAGCATCCTTTCTTAATAAATACCCTCGAGAGAGTCGGGATAGAAGGAACATACTTAAACATCATAAAAGCCATTTATGAAAAGCCCACAGCTAATATCATCCTCAATGGGGAAAAACTGAGAGCTTTCCCCCTGAGATCAGGAACACGACAGCGATGTCCACTCTCACCGCTGTTGTTTAACATAGTGTTGGAAGTGTTAGCATCAGCAATCCAACAACAAAAGGAAATCAAAGGCATCAAAATTGGCAAAGATGAAGTCAATCTTTCACTTTTTGAAGATGACATGATACTATACGTGGAAAACCAAATAGACTCCACCAAAAGTCTGCTGGAACTGATACATGAATTCAGCAAAGTCGCAGGATACAAAATCAATGTAAAGAAATCAGTTGCATTCTTATACACTAATAATGAAGCAAGTGAAAGACAAATAAAGAAACTGATCCTATTCACAACTGCATCAAGAAGCATAAAATACCTAGGAATAAACCTAACCAAAGATGTAAAAGATCTGTATGCTGAAAACTATAGAAAGCTTATGAAGGAAATTGAAGAAGATATAAAGAAATGGAAAAACATTCTGTGCTCATGGATTGGAAGAATAAATATTGTCAAAATGTCAATACAACCAAAGCAATCTACACGTTCGATGCAATGCCAATCAAAATTGCACCAGCATTCTTCTCGAAGCTAGAACAAGCAATCCTAAAATTTGTATGGAACCCCAAAAGACCCCAAATAGCCAAAGTAATTTTGAAGGAGAAAACCAAAGCGGGAGGCATCACAATCCCAGACTTTAGCCTCTACCAAGCTGTAACCATCAAGACAGCATGCTATTGGCACAAAAAAGACACATAGACCAATGGAATAGAATAGAGACTCCAGAATTGGACCCACAAATGTATGGCCAGCTAAACTTTGACAAAGCAGGAAAGAATTTCCAATGGAAAAAAGACAGTCTCTTTAACAAATGGTGCTGGGAGAACTGGACAGAAACATGCAGAAGAATGAAACCAGACAACTTTCTTACACCATTTACAAAAATAAACTCAAAATGGATGAAGGACCTGAATGTGAGACAGGAAACCATAAAAACTCTAGAGGAAAAAGCAAGAAAAAACCTCTGTGACCTCAGCTGTAGCAATTTCTTACTTGACACATCCCCAAAGGCAAGGGAATTAAAAGCAAAAATGAACTACTGGGACCTCATGAAGATAAAAAGCTTCTGCACAGCAAAGGAAACAATCAACAAAACTAAAAGGCAACCAATGGAATGGGAAAAGATATTTGCAAATGACATATCAGACAAAGGGCTAGCATCCAAAATCTATAAACAACTCACCAAACTCCACCCCTGAAAAATAAATAATCCAGTGAAGAAATGGGCAGAAGACATGAATAGACACTTCTCTAAAGAAGACATCCAAATGGCCAACAGGCACATGAAAAGATGCTCAACGTCGCTCCTCATCAGAGAAATACAAGTCAAAACCACACTGAGATACCATCTCATGCTGTTCAGAGTGGTTAAAATGAATAAATCAGGATACTATAAATGCTGGAGAGGATATGGAGAAATGGGAACCCTCTTGCACTGTTGGTGGGAATGCAAATTGGTGCAGCCGCTCTGGAAAACAGTGTGGAGGTTCCTCAAAAAATTAAAAATAGATGTACCCTATGACCCAGCAATAGCACTGCTAGGAATTTACCCAAGGGATACAGGAGTGCTGATTCATAGGGGCACTTGTACCCCAATGTTTATAGCAGCACTTTCAACAATAGCCAAATTATGGAAAGAGCCTAAATGTCCATCAACGGATGAATGGATAAAGAAGATGTGGTTTATATATACAATGGAATACTACTTGGCAATGAGAATGAATGAATTCTGGCCATTTGTAGCAACATGGATGGAACTGGAGAGTGTTACGCTAAAAGAAATAAGTCAGGCAGAGAAAGGCAGATATCTTATGTTTTCACTCATATGTGGATCCTGAAAAACTCAACAGAAGACCAGGGGGGGAGGGGAAGGGGAAAAAAAAATTACAGAGAGGGAAGGAGGCAAACCATAAGAGACTGTTAAATACTGAGAACAAACTGAGGGTTGGGGAGGATGGGAAAGTGGGGTGATGGGCATTGAGGAGGGCACCTATTGGGATGAGCACTTGGTGTTGTATGGAAACCATTTGACAATAAATTTCATATTAAAAAAACACTTTGTTCAAAAACAAAATTTATAAGGTTATTCTAATAATCTTAACAAGAGTCCCATGTGGAATGAAATACAAATAAAAAACAACACAGAGGGTTGCCTGGTTGACTCTTGATTTCGACTCAGGTCATGATCTCATGGTTGTGAGATCAAACCCTGTGTCTGGGCTCTGTGCTCGGTATGGAGTGCCACCCCCCCCCCCTTTTTTTTACTTAATTTTATTTTTTAATTTACATCAAAGTTAGTTAGCATATAGTCCAAAAATGATTTCAGGAGTAGATTCCTTAATGCCTCTTACCCATTTAGCCCATCCACCCTCCCAAAACGCCTCTAGTAACCCTCTATTTGTTCTCTCGGTATGGAGCCTTTTTAAGATTCTCTCTCCTTCTCTCTGCCCCTCCCTTGCTCATGTGTGCTTGTTTTCTCTCTCTCAAAAAGCAAACATTAACAACCCAAAACACAAAAAACCAAGAGATTATACAATACTCACCTTGGAAATACTGTCCATATCTCCCGACCCTGAAACAAAATATGAAAAGAAAATGTTTATTAGATAATAATTTCATATACAAATTAAGTATTCCTTTAATATAAATGAATGCAGTACACTCTTTGTATTTTCCAGTATGTATCTCCTTAATTTTTTAATCTTAAAAAATTATTTACTCAGAGTGCCTGGGTGACTCAGTTGGTTAAGCATCCTACTCTTGGTTTTGGCTCAGGTCATGATATTATGGTTTCTGAGTTTGAGCCCTGCATCAGGCTCCATGCTGACAGTGCAGAACTTGCTTAGGATTCTCTCTCTCTCTCCCTCTCTCTCTGCCCCTCCCCTGCTCATGGTCTCTATCTCAAAATAAATAAATAAACTTAAGAAAATTCGTTTTCTCTTATACTGTCTGATGAGTAAGCATCATCGATGGCAATGCAAGGATGAGCTGTACCTCTCGCTCTGAACCATCTTTTTTGTTTATTTTTGTAATGGTAGAATTAAGAAAAGTATCATTATCATAAATTCCTGAAAATGAAATGTAAGAGAGATCACTTATAAATCGTATTCAATTCAAATTTTTAAAATGTATGTATGTATGTATGTATGTATATATATGTATATACAGACAGCGAGAGATTAAATATATTTGAAACGATGCTTCTAAATCTGACAAAATATAAGATGGACATCTGCAATATTTAAAAATATTATGAGCCATATTTTACTATAATAACCAAAGTGAAGAATTTTTAATAACATTAAAAAATTGACAGCAATCAATATTCATGGCAATCCATCAAAAGTAAGACTGTCTTTATAATACTGTAATTTTAAGTAGATTCCTGGGAGAAATGAAAAATCAATACTAATTTCTTACTTAAGAAGTGGAATCATACATTAGGTAACAAGGAACAATAATCAGATCTTTGCCACATGTTAGCTTTATTTTTAACCATTTTAACAATTAATTTTTTGGCATAAACATATTCTACTATTTTAATAGTAAAACATTCAGTTATAGTCACAAATAAAGTTAGTGCTTATAAACATACATAATACATTGATACATATTGAATGCACATATGTAATTATGTAGATATAAATATGTGTAATAATGTTTATTATAAAAAGTAATAAGCCACATGCCAAGCATATGTGAAACTCTTCCTCAAATTCTATTCTAGTGAATAACTGAAAATTTTCTATGACCAAATATCATATTTTTAAAAATAATTTTACAAATTAAAAGACTGGAAAGTGAGTTATGTTGCAATACATTAAAAAATAAAATTCTAGAACAGTGCTGACAGGTAGAGCTTTGTGTGATGATGGAGATGTTTCTCTACTCTATGTTTCATTATGGTAGCCATTAGCTACACATGGCCATGTACATTTGATAGGAGGCAGTGCAGCTGAGGAAGTAAACTTTACATTTTATTTAATTTTGACTTAAAATTAAATAGTCACACATGGCTAGTCACTACCATAATTGATCAGTGCAAATTAAGGCTTTGATATCTAGGCAACACATGTACGTATACAAAACAAGTATGGACCTTAAAAGCTCAAAAGTCTAGCAACAGGTTGCAAATAGTTTCTTGATTATTGAAGTTACAGAGCTTTTCAAAGTATTAGAGGCTGGTGTTTGGGCCGAGTCGTGGAATCTGTGTACAACCTAAGTTACTCATGGGCATAGTTATTCCAACTTAAGTAAAAGATGGTTCTTTTTCAAAAGAAAAAAAAGATCATAAGCGTCTATCCCCATTGTCAACTTTTAGCTTATGTTACTGTTACTTAAAACATATATAAACATAAAATAAGTGTAGTTGTTTTATAGGTTTTGTTTTGGATTTGCATTTGGCCTGCCTATATGTACAGTGCACTGTGTGATCTAATCGGTTTTGTGCCACTCATCTCTATTTCTCACTGTTGTGAAACTCTTTGTTCTCCCTGAAGACACTGGGCTTCATTTGGTAAGAAGGCATCATTTATGAGGTATGTTTTCAACTATTAGTCATAGTACTCGAAATCTGCTTTGCCATGAGTATGTGGCACTGCTCTCTTTTAAGGAAATCATCCAGATAATCCAGAATATAATTAAATTTTATTTTTAAAAGAGACAAACATTAAAATACAGAAACAAAGTTAAGAAATTCTTGCAGAGAACATAAGTTCCTCTGAGACTGCATCTATAGACCTTCGTAGACAAACCAGCTCAGAAGATACTGTAGCTCTCCAGGTGAGGGATATGTAATATGTGCTCAGAGCAGCAATATCTCCTTTTATCATAAAACACTCAGATTTTGATAGGTGAAAGTAAATACCTGTGAATAAGAGCTAGGTTAGAACAATCCTCACATTTCTGATTTTCAAATGATCTCCAGTTATCATAACCAATATTCTGTAAAGTCTCAGTCTGAAGTGAAAGTTGAAGCGTTTTAAAATAAATTCAAAGTAAATAAAGTATACAAAAGCAATTTGCAAACTGTAATATCCACTCTGTAGAATAAAAGTTTTGTTTTGATTTCTAAACATCAAATTGCATATCCTTACCTAAAGAGCCATTCATGTGATGTGACTCCATTCCTCCTAATCCACCCATGGGACCATCTGACCCAGGGCCCATTGGAAACTTTAAAAAATGAAGAGAATTTCTATGATCACACTGAAAACAATTATTTATCTAACGTTACAATATCTATCTTTAACATTGTAAGACACTTCCACAAATTATTTTCATTTCCAAATAATGGAGGTTATTTTCCTAGATTTTTTTCAGCCTTACAGATTCTGAAACTGACTGCCCTACTTTCCTCATACCATCTGCTTTATGTTCTGGATCTTCAGGTTAATCCTCATTTACATCCATATTTTCTTCAGATATTCTCAACTACAAAGCACATACATTCCAGTGCAAATTAGAGGATAAACATTCTCTTCTCTGCTATTGACAGATCTTGCTATATAAGCCAGAGATGATTTCTAGGAAGCTGCTAAAAGTATTGACTTATTAATAAGAATAATTCAACATTATTATGCCAACATGAAGATTTTTCTTAGCAGGCAATCTATCTTTGTTCAAATGGACATAATAAATAATTCCATCTTGTAGTTTAAATACATTTAGCTCCTTGGGGACAGCTCAATATAGTTAATTCTTGGCAGTCTCAACCATGTCAGTTCAATGACAATTGGACGTTCTACAGCAGTTATATTTAACATTTTTTAAAGTAGTGGGATTATTTTATTTTAAGTTGGAAGCCCAGTACAAAACAGATGTGAACTGATATACGATGGTGGAGCAGGTGGTGGAGAAGCCATGGCCTGCCCACTCAGTCTTTTCCTTATCTCCCTGGAATATTCCTGAGGAAATCTAGAGCCCAGTTTGAAGACAAGTTATCTATAATTATCTTATGTTTACAGTTAAAATAGCCTACTGAAAACCACTTGTTCTTAAAATTTCTGATGCCAAAAGCATTTCTTCCATGTTGTATGGTACAGAATACTGAATGTGGTGTGTGTGTATTTACGTGTGTAGATGGGGTGGTGATGTTTACTAATCAAATAGGCTTTTGGGAGAAAAACAATTGCCCTCAACAGACAACCTGTAACTGTATATAATATATATATGATTGTTTGGAAATAAGATGGCTTTCTATCACTGGGATCATACAGCCACATGCTTATACGTTTTCCCAGGATAATGTCATTTCTGTTGCCTAAAATTTTGTAGCCTTAAAGCATACAGATTGATTTATATATATTCTATTTGGTTTATAAATATTTTATAGATTCTCTCTACATAGATTCTATATATAGATTCTATATATTCTAAGTTGTTTACTTAGAATTAATTTTAGAAATTTAATTTATAAATCAATTAAAGAAATATTAACTTTTTAAGCTATCATTTGAGGTAGCTTAAGAATGATAGCTTAAAGAAATTAACTTTGAACTTACTGTTTTATTCAGCCTTTGTCAAAAGCATAGTATAGATCTGGGCTGAAAAACTAGTGCTGGTAAGGCCAACACCCTCTGAACTTACTTGGTTCGGTCCCTTCATCTGGCCCCCACAGTGTTTTAAAAGACACAAAGACTATTGGTATGTATGCTTGAAGCACAAAAAACTGCAGTTCTAGCCCTCAGCAGGCATTTGCTTTTACTACCTCTGGCTGAGATGAATGGCATTTGAAAAAGTGACACGATCAGCTTCTACTTTTCTTGGATCTCTTATCTTTGTATTGAGTTAGAGAACCAGAATGGAACATACTTGGATGCTATCAGCTTAGCTGCCCACAGAAATGTCTTCAGTGCCATATGCTCTGGGTTTCCTCTCGCACTCCCTCCATTTTAAATATCAAGTTCTAAGATATGAAACTGCACTATGAAGAGCTTTTCTATATTTTTGCTAAATTTCTAAAATGAACATTGTTCATTATCATATTCAATGTTCATTAAGATCACTGTGGAAACACCCTTTAGACATTACTGATAGGAAATTGTTTCTTTTCTCCTGAAAACCAATTTATTTGATTATATAAAGAGGATAGTGATAACTGAAGGCAGTACTGCTTAAGGGAAATAATATACGAGCTACAACACAAACTTACATAAGTAAACTTATATTTACTAGCAGCCATGTTTAAATAGTAAGAAGAAACGGGTCAAGTTAATTTTAATAATATATTTCATTTATCCTATGTACCAAAATTATTTCAGCATATATTCAGTATAAAAATTTTAATAAAATCTTTTACATTATTTTTTTCATATTAACTCCTCAAAGTCTAGTGTGTATTTTATACATCACATTTCAATTTGGACTGGCCATATTTCAAGTATCATATTATACTGGATGGATTTCAAGTTTCCCTTTAAAGTCTTTACTGCTAAGAAGCTCAATTATAATAATTATTTCATTCCTGTTTTTTGGTATACTTATGGAGATTCCTTTATGTCTTCTGATTTTTATTTAAGCTAAGCAGCCTTATATTCATATATGTCTGTGTATTAACTATACCTTGTTATAAATATTTTTGTTAATATGTAGGTCTTATAGATAAATAATTTTCTGTAAGCTTTCATGGAAAAATAACAACCAGATGCATTATTAAGAACACCCAAATTCTTTATGTAGAACTGCTGCATTTCCATATTTAAACTCCAGATTTCAAAAATCTAAAGAAAAACAAGCAAATCCAACTTCCTAATTTATTTCAAGTTTATCAGGATAAAAGAAATAAACATCACAATGAAAAATTTAGTGATGCTAAAAATGAGGCGAATGTCAATGATTACACATTAACTGTCATTTCAAATAGTGTTAATTATTAAGTACTTGAGATTTTAGATAAAACCACACACCAACATTTTATAATTGATTAGGTTCAGTTTTACATTTAAGTTATAATGATGTGCAATCTTTTGTTATACATTTTTGTATTTTATATTTTTTGTCAATCCAGAACATAGAAGGGATTTGATTATTTTTGGATATCTAGTAAGTTTCTGGATAGTAAAAGAGAAAGCTTAAATAGTATCTAGGAATATTCATTACACTTAGAGTTTGAGCCTTGAAATACATTCCAAAATTAAAAAAAAAAATTCATATTTACATTGGGCCTGTTAGGTCCAGGAGGTACTGCATTCATTAAAGTATACATGTTGTCTCCAGAGTTGGTTGAATCTGAAACAAAACATTACCTAATTAATATCTTTCTTTATAATTTACACCCAAGTCATCACAAAGTAATAATCAGAGATGATCTGCACACACATACATATTAATAGCTGCAGCACTTAAAATAGTCATTACTAATGTTCAGAAACAAATACTTGTAAGTCATTTTCCAACTCAGAAATTACCATTCTGAGGTTTTAAATGAGAATATTTACCTAATATATAAGGGGTAATCACTTGAATAATTCTGGTCAAAAGGAACATTACTTTAAAAATCTCAAATATTACAGTAAAGTTTTTCTTTTCTAAAAAACATGGATACTTTTTGACTTCATTAAGCAATGTGTATAACAAAAATCTCCAAAAATTCAAATTCAGTAGTTTTTCAGTTTTCATTGTTTCCTTAGGCTTCTTAAATACTAATTTAAAACAATTTATTTATCTAATAATTATTAATAGCTGGTGGGATATCCTGGCTTAATTCCAACATAAAGAGAGTATACAATTAGAATGAAAAATTCTCTTGCTTGAAGTAAAAGTCAGCTTCTTCCAGTACAGCTTTTGATGAAATTTTTTTATTCATTTTATTCTTGATTCATTATAGTAAAAATAACTGTAGTGTATATCCATATAAAATAAGTACCATATTATAATATTAAAAAATTTACATTTCATGTCTATTAGCTAATTCTAATAAAGTCTCTGAGTACATATGTTTTTATAATGTATTATCTAGAGTAAAAGGCCATATATTTTACATTTAGGAATATGTTTTTCTATTTTCCCACAATTATACAATTTTCTTAAATATAATGTATCAGGCCTCTCTATTCTGAAAAAAAAAGTGTTTCAAATCTACATTAATATATCCTACTGCTGAAAAAGCAGAAATGCCCACTTCAGATGGATCTCTATTTGTTTATACTAAGTAAGGTCCCGATCTACTTTTGTGGCCTTAATTATTTATTTTACATCCTTATGTACATTATATTCCTGTCAACTCAGGCTGCTTGTTCTTTCCTGTGTATGATCAACTGTTTAAATCTCCATATTTTTGTTCTTAATTCCTCCAAGTATCTTCTCCCCAGTGTCCATCTACTGAAATTCTGCTCACTACCCCAGGCCCACTGCAAATGTTACCTCTTTCATGAGATTTTGTTTTCTGAAACTTCTGAATTCATGCATGCCCCCTCATCATTGAATTCTGCTTTGCATTCTAGTTAACATTTTGTCTTGTTCTTGTCTTTGTTATAGTAAGTTCATTGAGAGAAGGAAAGAGATCATGTCTTATACTATGTGCCACAGACAATAAATATCTGCTGAGATTTAACTAATGGAATACACTTTATCCCATAAAAATGTATCTTTCAGAAAATTAGTCATTACTAATGACTAAACACAGGAGATCTTCAAATGGTTTTTCATCTTTATTAGCCTAATTTTACTTAACTAATTTTAATAATTAACATGGAAGGAAAATAGGCTGTATATTTTAAATATATAGAAAGAAAAATAAATTTGTTGTTTTTAATACCAATCAAAAAGATACTTTCATCTATAGAAACACCAAGAGAAGTAAGGTTGGTATTTTCTAGACTTCTTTTTATATACAGAAAAACTTTACAATAAAGTAGACCTTATGGAACCTGTTTTTGGTGGGGAGAGCATTGGCTTCAAATTAGGAATGACTATGCAAAAGATGAGCCCACAGGAGTACGCACAAGGCTAGGAAGACATACTGGTGGCAATTTGTTGGCTTGGAAGGATGGAAAGTAATCAGATTACTTATCACCTGAAAAGTTTAGTGGTTTCTCCAAAAAATTTCATTTATATTGTAGTGAAGTGTTTATTAATCACATGCTACCTTCATAAATTAAACATTAACTTCACATATAAGAATGCAAATGTGGGCAAGATGTTCAATTCGCCTAATTCTATCTTGAATGAATTGTTTCACTTCAATGAAGATGCTCTGAGGACAGAGATCCATGAAATATTTATGATATATTCCAAAGCAGTAGTGAAGCAAAGCAAAATTTTGTGTTAATTATCAGATTGATGCTTTTTCAAAATTAAGAAGATTCAAAAATTAAAAATTATTTATTGATATGATCAATGATAGTTAAGTTCAAGCTTCCACACATCTTAGATTTCAACAAATCAGCTAAGAACATATGAATTTAATATTGTAACATAATTCAGTATTTTTTTTATTACAAAAATCTCCCATCTCTTTCATTACCCAGAGGTTAACACTGATAAAGCCTTAGAGCCTATTTCTTTGTCTTTCTACATTTTTGTATGAAATATATTTTACAATAAAATTGTAATCATATTATATTGAATCATGAACATTTATTCTCCATGTCATTAACAATTCTTTGATAATAATTTTAATGGCTACATTATATTCCTAAAAATTAATTTATTACTTTTGCTAAAATTGGATTAGGTTTGTGCCTACTATTTCACTATTAACTATAAAAAAATGAGCACCCTCTACATAAATCTCGGGTTGTATCTCTAATTATTCTCATAGCAGGATGATAGAAAAAAGTGAATATGAACTTTTTCATGGCTCTTGATACATGTTGCCAGAGCAGTTTCTAGGAGGGGTGTACCAATGTAAACTTCCACCATTACAGTCCTCAAGAAGCAACACATTTAATAGTCTATATTAAAGTCTTGAAAAGAAAGGATAAAGCTATTTAAAATCATTATATTCAAAGATCACAGAAATACTGAGGCATCTGAGTTTAAAAATATTAAAAGAAAAAAATCTTCCTCCAGTACACAGTGAATTTATTAGCTACTAAGTACATATGGACATGTAAGCATATTGATATCTATTGATATCTTAGTGAGATAATAGATATGGTGGGTCTGATTAAAGCTAATCCATTGGCTTTACACGGATCCATCCATGTATTTCATGTGTTATGCAGAATTTTTCTAAGTTGTGAGATTTGGATTCTTTTTCAGAGTCTCAAGGAATCTTTGTGTCAGATAAATTATTGGGCAATTCATATAGATCAACACCATTTGCAATCTGATTATATCTATTACTCACACGACAGGAATTTTCTACAGACTTAAAGTAACTGGACAACACTTATTTTTAAGAACACTACTTCTTCCTACTTGCTACCTCTAGTCTACTTCCTGTTACCATCAATGAGATAATGAATACTACTGACTCTCTGTCATAACAATTTCTGTATTTTGTGGTTTTATTCTAATAATCAAATGCCCGTGTGGTTGGTGTGATTACAATACCTGCTGGACTAGGCATGATGGGTGTTCCTGGTGGCCCTCCACCTCCTGGAGGACCCTAAATAATTATACAAAATTTCAGTAAAAATAAGGCATTTCATAAACAATGTAAGGAAAAACAGAAGAAAAGTTAGGCTTATCTATAATAATCCAATTTGAAAATAACAGAGGAATTTTCTCCATAATTTATTTTCTTTGAATGCACAATCATTTCACTATTATGCAAGATATGATTTAGCTTAAATATGTTAAGATTGTTTTAATAAATTTCCAAAAACAATGAGCCTGTAACACTGATGTATTATTCAGGACTTAATCATATCAGGTATAATGAGGTTAAGGAGAAACCATTCATTGGGGCCTTTACAAATCCATAAAACAGAATCATTCATGTGTATCTGTGACTATAATTTTCTTATATTTTGTACCATCATTTTTTATAGGAAACTAAAAACTCAAAGATATTCATATGCTTAAAAAATACATTGATGCTATTTCTTTTTCTATTGGTATCAACTGTAACACTTCTAGAGCATGGAACCTTCTGCTATCATATCAATTAGAAATGAGGGGCAACATTGACTAATGCTGTGGGTTACTAATCAACTGGAAATGGAAATTAGGTGATTCTAAGGTTAGCTCAGTTATTTCAGACAACCAATTCAGGTAAAGGGCTTTAGAATTTTTTAGCTCTAAAGTAATCTGTATAAATTACTAAGTGGATAAATTTGTATTTCATTCTGAAGGTGTAGACATAGCCCACTAATTATTTCAGATTATATATATATATATTTGCTATTTAATAAGCAACTTAAATTTCCTTTCAGATAAAATTCTGTAATTTCATAAAACTATGTATTAGGCTTATTCTTAAGTGATTTGAGAAAAAAATAGGTTTTACCCACATCTTACTTTCATTTTTGTTTCATAGAGAATGTGAAAAATGTTAGGCCTCTTAGTTTGTATAGCTTAAGAGAACATTGAGCACTAAGTTCACAGGTCCAAAACAGCATGTGCTTTTTACTATGTTCATAAAACACTATTTCTACGGAGAGTAAAATGCTCATTGATCTTCTTAAGCACTCCTTTTTTCCTACCCCAGTTAGCCACCACCTCTGAAAATTTCTTTAGGAAAGATTTTCCTTTTTACCATTTTATCTTTGCTCTTCTGTTAGGCATTTACTCCTAAATATTATAACAATTTATCTTCCATGGTGGCCTTGAGATGTAGCAAGGATTATAATGTTATGAGGGTTAAAAGGTCATATGTAAGTTCAAGAGCTCATGTAAAACCTACTAATTTGACTTTAGGTGTAAATGAATTATTGGAAAATTTTAACATGTACTAAGTAATAATAAGAAGAAAAATAAGTGCTTTCAATATCAAAGTATAAAAAAGCCCCCGGCCCCCAAATGACTAGTCATTATTCTGTGATATGATTCCCTTTGTGATCAGGAAACAGTTTAATGTCTTCCTAAACTTTGTGTGTGGTGAGTGGTATGAGGGAGGGGGTGTACCTCATTCTCCTGGAGAACTGCAAATTCAAGCTTGGCATTGTGTAACTGGGTATGGCTTTCTTCATGATTGGACAGAGTGTATTGTATTGGTTTACAGAAACATATGCTAAAGTAAAACACAGTACTCAGGGCAATTTTGGCCAGATTGATAACTGTCTCACTAATGAACATCAACATATGTACTGAGGTTGGCAGACGAAAAACTCAATACATATCAGATGTTCACTTCTTGGCCAATACACAGGGGCTCTTCTTAACATCTGGACAACTATTTCATTGCCCAAATAAAACATAACATCAATTCTTATGAGCAAACAATCCCAAATGTACTTACTACATAATTCCCAGGAGATGCTGAGGAGTATGGTATCTGGAACACGAATAGGACAAAGAAATATATATTTTGGTTCATGTGACAATACGGAAACTTACCTACAATGAATCTATATTCTGACTTTTATCAAGTTTTAAAATGTATCACAAAGAATGATAAAGAATAAAGCCGTTTATATCTGAGTGCTGGAAAATGAATAAATGCAACATTATCTTGAATTTATAAAAAAGAGTGGATTTAGGTCAAGAGAAATTTAGACAGATTTCTAGCTTTAAGTTATACTGGTTTTAGAGCAGTTATACTCACTGCTTGATACTAATGACACTTATTCTGTAATTAGAAAGATATATATTTGTGCAGTGAAAAACCAGAAACCAGAGTTTTTCAAATTAATAGCTTTTACAGATACAACTTCCAATTTATGTGCATTCTGGGATGCATTATTATTATTTTTAAGATGGGTTTCAGGCTACTACATTCATGTGGTACAGGTCAGTACTTGATCTATAGACCTCATGTTTCCCCCCTTTCCTTTCTAATTAGCTACTAGAAACTAATATAACAAATGCAAAAGGTTTTCATTAATATAAGTCTCCAAAGACTACTAACTTGTGGGGATCAGATATGGATAACAAATTCTCTCCTTCCCTTCAAATCAAGCTCTTAACCAAACTCTTTTCTAGAGATTACATAGTATTAATACAACATTGCTATTATAATTTTAAAAATGAGAAGTAGAAAACAGATATTTAAAAACTAAACACTTGAGTGTTGATATTAATAAAGAAAGTTAAATCCGAATATTTTATTTTTTTTCAAAGAAGCTCATTAGCTCACTTGCATGAAGAATCTGCACATCCAGAGGAGATATTTTTGTCTTGTTCTAGAAAAAGCCATAAACTACTATCTTCTTGCAGGTACATAGCCAGATTAGGACCATTACAGTAGTGAAAAGATGATAGTTCCTTTACCCTAAACCCTCCTTCTAGCCCAATGCCTTCCATATAATTAAACATAAAAATAATATGAAACTATACAGTAAGAAGGAAGTATAACAAAGTTATGATTTTCCTCTAAGTTATTTGAAAATTGTCTCCTTGTTGTTTGGTGTCCACGCTTTGCCTTAAGCACAGACCACATGCCTCTGCGGCCACTGCTTGGTCTGCCTATGGCTAATTCATCCCTGCAGAGGGTCCTTACCAGGCTGCCCAGTATCACTAATGATGGGGATTATTTCCACTATGAGCAGTGAGATCTGATGGCCAGTACACACTAAACTCGGTGCTAGAAATCAACTTTGCTCTCTTGGGCCGCTGTTAGTGCATGATCTACCATCCATCTTCTGATTCTTATTATTTTAAACATACGCATTTACTCTCTCCAAATCACTACCTTATCTGTTGGCTCCGATTTTCATCTCCTTATAACTTTAGCATCATGCTCATGTTCTTCTGCCTCTCTCTATTGTCTACCATCATTCTTTACCAACTTTAACATATGAGCTAACCACCCTTTAAATCTTTGGAATTTATACTTTATTGCCTTCCTTCATTTCACAATATACTTCCTTCTCCTCCATTTGTGAGTATGACCACATCCTAGAACTCTTTACACAGAGATCTAAACAACTCCTTTGCCTGACATCTTTCTTATTCCTCATGACACTCACAAATATATTCTATATTCCAACAAGAATCTTCTTCCATTACAATTCCTCCATGTTTTCCCTATTATTTCTGTATTTATTTCCTGTAAGTCCATTATTTCCTTATCAGTTTCCTGCTAAATTGTCTCTGCCACTCCCCCATGCCACCGTCAGCATTTTGTTTCTCTTTCCAATATTTTAAATTCATTATCTCAAAGCCTACTTAGTTTCCATCTCTTTGATCATCCCCTAGCCACATTTTCTATTTCACAGTAGAGATCTACCAGAGAGAAACACAAAATAAGGGACAAGGTCCAAAATATAATCATGTTCTCCAATTTCAACTTAGTCTTCACTAATAACTGGAAGCATTTTGGCTCAGCCTTCATGGAAGCCCAGAAGCATTCTGTGGTGTGCCAATAAACCGAATAAATTCAGGGGAGAAAAAGGTCCCAATCTGTAGCATTTATCAATTTATGTGGTATGAATATTCCCACATGAGATATTTCAAGCTACCAATGATTCTTTTTTTAAAATTTTTATTTATTAATTTTAAAAATTTATTTATTGTTTAATTTATATCCAAGTTAGTTAGCACATGGTGCAACAATGATTTCAGGAGTAGATTCCTTAATGCCCCTTCCCCATTTAGACCAACGCCCCCTCCCACAACCCCTCCAGTAACCCTGTTTGCTCTCTATATTTAAGAGGCTCTTATGTTTTATCCCCCTCCCTGTTTTTATATTATTTTTGCTGCCCTTCTCTTACGTTCATCTATTTTGTATCTTAAATTCCTCATGTAAGTGAAGTCATATATTTGTCTTTCTCTAATTTTGCTTAGTGTAACTTAGAATAAGTTCCATCCACGTAGTTGCAAATGGCAAGATTTCATTGAATATATATACCACTTCTTCTTTATCCATTCACCCATCGATGGACATTTGGGCTCTTTCCATACTTTGGCTATTGTCGATAGCATTGCTATAAACATTGGGGTGCATGTGCCTCTTCAAAACAGCATACCTGTATCCCTTGGATAAATACCTAGTAGTGCAATTGCTGGGTCATAGAGTAGTTCTATTTTTAATTTTTTGAGGAACCTCTATACTGTTTTCCAGAGTAGCTGCACTGGTTTGCATTCCCACCAGCAGTGCAAAAGAGATCCTCTCTCTCTGCATCCTCGCCCACATCTCTCGTTGCTTGAGTTGTTAATGATAGCCATTCTGATAGGTGTGAGATGGTTATCTCATTGTGGTTTTGATTTGTATTTCCCTGATAATGAGTGATGTTGAGCATTTTTTCATGTGTCTGTTCGCCATCTGGATGTCTTCTTTGGAGAAGTGTCTATTCATGTCTTTTGCCCATTTCTTCCCTGGATTATTTGTAAGCTACCAATGATTTAACAATTAACTCAAAAAATTCCTGAATACTTAACAAGTGACTTTCATGAGCTCGCTGTCATGGTGATTATAACATGGTGAGTTGGTAGTCTGCCCTTGTGTCATATGTTAAAGCTATCAAATTCTTACTATACCTTCATCTTCAACTCAACACTCCAAACTTATAGATTAAAATTTTCATCCATTCATCCACGTAGAAAAAAAGATAATCTTTCTATTTGCTTCCAAAGCTAGCCCCATCTCATCCTCCTAACACCTTGCTCCTTTTATAGTTTTAAATTTCTCCTTCTTCATGGTTCCTTCAAACACAGTTAAATATAATAAACATTTAAAAATACTTAAAAAAATTGTTACTTCATGTAGTTCAATTTTTTTCCATGTTTGTCCTGACAAAGTCTTTAATTTTGGCTTATAGTCACTATTTCTACTTCATATTTTTTGATGCCCTCATTAAAAGAAAAAGATCATTTGGACTGCTACTCCTGGTAGCACTTTATTGAACATACACTCTTGAAAGTTACTAGTAGCATCTGACAGTCTAGTGTGAGTGACATAAAATATGACAATATAGGTAGAAGAACTATGTGGGTACAGAAGACATATTTGAGCTGGATAGCTGACTTATAGAGAATAGATTATCACCAGAAAGACAAAGAGAAGGATCGAAAGAAGGAAGGAAGGAAGGAAGGAAGGAAGGAAGGAAGGAAGGAAGGAAGGAAAGAAGGAAAGAAAGAAAGAAAGAAAGAAAGAAAGAAAGAAAGAAAGAGAGAAAGAAAGAAAGAAAGAAACACAAAATATAAAAGTACATAGATTATTAGGGAAATGGCATATAATTTTACCCAGCTGCTATAATGTGGTACTTATAGGAAACTGAAATAAATGATAAGCATATATAGTCAGACTGTTGAATTTATACTGTATGAAACAGGAAGTCACAGGTTTTAGAGAGACATATTCCAACTTATATTTTAGTAAGATAACCCTAGAGGTATCACAGAATACAAATACAAGTTAAGAGTCTATTGCAAAAGGTCTAGGCAAGAGATGATAGAGTGTTCTAGGACGCACTGATTAGGATAAGTAGGAGTAAGAAAGTTTGAAAGACTTCACAAATGTACTTGGCAGGGCATAGTGACAAACTAGGTGTGGTGGACAAGGGAAGGCAAAAGTTAAGGTAATACCTAGGTTTCCAACTTGGTGAGTGGGTGAATGATGGTGCCACTAATTCATGTGTAGGGAATTCAGGAAGGGGGGCAAGTTTGGGGAAATATCTGACATGTTGAATTTTAAAGCACTAGTGCACAGTGAAGTAGACCGATCAACAGATTTTTAGAAATACAGATCAAGAATTTACTAGAGATTAGAACTAGAGATAAAGCTTCAATTGAATACATTTCCATTCTGTGCTGGACATAACAGTTGATCTAGGATTCTATTATATTTAGTGATAGATTTAATATTCCAAAAACAAAGCTCACCATCTACCCTGTAAACTTCCTTCTCTTGTATTTCTAGCTGAGTTTGTGTTTTCCCATTCTCCCTGATGCCTGAATTCAAAGACTTGAAATCACCTTCAGGTTTTTCTCTTTATTCCCAAATTCAAGGTCATCAGGTGTTTTTTATTCTATGTGTGAAATGCATCCTCATTATTCCTTTGATCACCACTCTACCTCAGGGTCTGATAACATTTTATAAAGCCCATTACTATTATCTCCTAACTTCATTTCCCTATTTTTCATCCATTTTATAAACTATCTTCCTAAAACATAGCTCCCTCCCATATAGGTGATAAATTTCAGATTTCTCCATTCCAAAGCCCTGTACACACCAGGGCTCCCTTTTTCTCCTTTCAGTTTTGTCACCTTCTATGCCTTCCCAAACAATCTTTCTCCCTGTCAGCTAACAGTCTAATAATTTTTCCTCAAACATTTTTGGTATTTCCTCTTTTAGTTTTCTACAAAATTTTCTCTACCTCTAGTGTCCAAATTCTTCCAATCTAATTAATCACCTCCTTCCCCTCTCTAGACTCAATACAAAATATCCATTAACATGAATTGAAAGATGAAATGCAGATGTAGAAGATAAGATCAGAGAGCTAAAGATCAGAATCACAGAATTAGAAGAATCCTTTAGACAGATAATTCAAGAGATTGATAATTCAAGAGCTGTGACTGATAATTCAGATATTCTGAAATATTCTGACTCCTAATATCTATGACAGTGGTGTGGGAGCAGGGGAAGAGCAAAGTAGCTAGAGATTTGGAGTTGTTTGTTTGTTTTTAATTTTGGAGAGAGAGAGAGAGAGAGAGAGAGAGCACAAGCAGGGGAGGGGAACAGGGAGAGAGAGAATCTCACACAGGCTCCACACTGCATGTGGAGCCTGATGCTGGCTCAATCTCACAAGCCATGGGATCATGACTTGTGCTGAAATCAAGAGTTTGATGCTCAATGGACTGAGCCACTCAGGTGTCCCTGAGTTTTTGTTTGTTTGTTTGTTTGTTTGTTTGTTTTTAATGATTAGCAACATTTTTGTTAAGTAACTTTCTTCAACTGTGAAGTTTAAAACTACCTTAGAAGAACTGGTTTACTAGAAACCAGAGAGGATAACATTAAGACATTATCTGTGCCACTGTAAAGTTGAAAATATTCTATTATTCTTTAGTGCTTTTTAAGAAATTTATTTTAAAGTTTATTTATTTATTTTGAGATGAGAGAGAGAGAGAGAGAGAGAGAGAGAGAGAGAGAGAATGCATATGCATCAAGTGGAGAGGGGCAGAGGGAGAGGGAGAGAGAGAATCCAGAGTGGGCTCCATGCAGTCAGCACAGAGCTTGAGGTAGGTCTCAATCCCAAGAACCATGAGATAATGACCCGAGCTGAAATCAAGAGTCAGACACTTAACCGACTGAGCCACCCAGGTGCCCCTAATTTATTTTAGACAGACAGACAGAGAGAGAGAGAGAGAGAGAGAGAGAGAGTATGAGCAGGGCAGAGGACCAGAGGGAGAGAGAGAAACTGAAGGCTCCATGCTCAGCACAGAGCCCAATGTGGGGCTTAATCCCATGACCCTGGGATCATGACCTAAGCTGAAATCAAGAGTTGGACACTCAGCCAACTGTGTCACCCAAGAGCCCCTTTAGTGCTTTGAAAAAAAAAAAAAAGAGCATACATTTGTTTAGAGCAGAGCCTTCTGGAGTAAGATATTTGTATTTCCCTTGGGTTTAATCACTATGATAGATTGTCATTTTTTTCCCTTCAAGGGGTTTCTTCTTTCTTTTTCCTGTCACATTAACACAGTTGATTACTACAATGCTATACTGAACATTTGTTTTGCCTATATCCTCTTTTGCTGACAACTCCTTGAATTTTCTTTGGTGAACCATACCTCTTATTTATCGATGTGGTTTGGGTGGGGCTCGGGGAGTGGATGTGTCTGACCTTGACCTAGCTGAAAGAGCACTGTACCCTCAGGTTATAATTCATGAATGAGCATATGACCCAAGCTACACAAATCTAGTTTGGCTGGTTATTCCCAATACCTCTATTTACCTGATAAAGAGTTGTGCTTTTTTGTACTCAACTGAGAGCTCTGAGGATATGTCTGGAGCTCCACACAGCCTTCTTGTCACGGCAAGGAAAACAAAGGCAAGTGATAGAGAACAGGTGCTGATGGCATGATCTGGACCCTTGGAATCAAATGTGCCCCAAAATAAATTTATATCTGTACTTTTTAGATACATAATCCAGTGATATGCTCTCAATATGAGCGTACTTTGGTTGTTTTTCTGTACCTTATAACTAAAAGTCTCTCCAGACAAAGATAATTAAGATATTTTCAATAAAAGTGCTTGCTACTTAATGATTAGAATGTGGTACATAGTTAAACTCAAGTGCACAGCTCTTTTGAAAAATATAAAAAAGGAAAATTCATTGGTGGATTTGTAAATAAACTTCCAAATAAGAATCTGAGGCTAATACTGTAATGCTCAGGTCAAAGGAAGTTAAAAGTGAAAATCATACTTCTATTCTGAATTAAAAACATGAAATTTCCTTAAAAAATTTTTTTGTACTGTCATGTAAAAGGGTACAAAAAACATTTTTGATTAAAATACTTTTATAACAGAAAACTGTGGATTTATAAAGATTAAGCAAATAAATGAATATACTGTACATAATGGCAGACATATTTCTTACTTTCAAAGAAGTAAAAAAGCAGAAAGTCTACAATATATCCTGTTCTGTTTTATTGAAATTGAAGCAATAGTGTGTACTAATGGTTTTAGTACATATAGATAGATACAGAAAGACATACATGTGTATGGGAATGTGTATGAACATCCATCTGTATCTTAGTTATTTCTGTGGGGAGGCTCTTGAATCTGTATCACTCTGATGGGTTCTAAATACCACTCTCCATTTAAAGGAACCATGGCTCCTTAAAGAAATGGCTGTTTCAGAGCCAACACTGGGAAAATACAAGAGGAGTTTCAAAATGCTCAAATAATGGAAATATGTCAAAAGGACACATGATCCAGCTTGAAGGGGTTCCTATTGGTTAAATCTGGAGTGACTTCAGCATCAAAAACCTACTGAATAAAATGAGTCCACAGACATATTTGATATACAGTGAATGAATAAATGAATGAATGAAGAAAGAAAAACTCTGTAGTAGAGTCAATTAATAAATGAAGAAGGAAAGACAGAAAACAGCCATTTGGCAACCAACATAGCAAAAAAAAAAAAAACACTTGGGGCAAGAATCACCAATGGATGCCGAAAGTAGCAGATGAAAGTATGAGGAAGAAGAGGATATTTATTTACTGTAGTTTCAAAGTATATCTCCACAAATTAATAATTACAAAAGGAAAAACAGTAATTTTATAGTTGAGAAACCTGACAAGCACCACCCTTCACTAAGTGACCAAAGTTAACAGTAAAAGCAATGGGACAAATCTCTATCACATGCTTCCTGAAACGATGCACTGAGAAAATCACAACATTCCTTCTGTGGTATTCCTACCAAATATGTATTACCTGGATCTAATCATGAGGAAACATGAGATAAAACCAAATTATGGCATATTCTACAATATAACTGATTTGCATTAAACACAACTGCAAGGTTAAGAAAAAGATAAGTTGAGGAACTGTCCTAGATTAAAGACAAAAAGTCCTGACAGTTAAATGTAACAAGTGAACTGGGATTTTCTTTTGTTATGAAACACATTATTGGGACAATTGGGGAAATGTGAGTGAGGTTTGCAGATTAGAGAACAGCATTACATTAATGTTTACTTTCTAATTTTGATCTTAACTGTAGTTATGAAAGATAATGTATTTGTTTTTAGTAAACATGCACTGACATATTTAGGGATAAAGGGTCATCATGTCAGCAACTCAAATACAGCTCAAATGATTCAGAAAAAAATATGTACATGCAGAGAGAGGAAATCATAGAGCAAAAGTGGTATAACTTGGGAATCTGGATGAAGCCTGTATGGAAGTTCTTTGTATTATTCTTGTAGCTTTTCTATAAATCTAAGGTTACTTTGATACAAACATTTAAAATGGAAAAAAAGCATATAAGATCAAACAAATATAAGACATATTTGAAAACAGCAAAAAACAAAACAATTAACCACTTTAATATGCAACCCTGAAGAGTCAGAGACTTATTGTATTGATAACAAACAAAAAGTATTTGTAATTACACACATGGACAAGAAGTCTAAGGAACTTGAAAATCAAAACAGTATAGGTAAGTTGTCACTAGAATATAATCGATAGCATTTAGGGAGAAAAAATCCCTCTTAAACTGTTTTTGCTTTGTTTCATTTAAGCCTTATGTTTTTCCCAGAAAAGTCATCAGTTTTTTACGATTTTTTTTCTTGTTCTCATAATAAATCATTTCTCAGAGGAACACTTTGCCTTTCTGTATTCAGGATGATGACCCCCTTTCCGTTTCTGAAAAGAAAGCTTTGGGCCCTCCCTACTTTTTTTCCCCATTCACTTTTTTTTAAATGTTTACTTATTTTTGAGAGAGAGAAAGAGAAAGAGAGAGACAGAGAGACAGAGCATGAGTGGGGGAGTGGCAGGGAGAGAGTGAGACACAGAATCAGAAGCTGGCTCCAGGTTCTGAGCTCTTAGCACAGAGCCTGACGCAGGGCTCAAACTCATAAACCATGAGATTGTGACCTGAGCTGAAACTGGACACTTAACTAACAGAGCCATCCAAGCGCCCCTCCCTGTTCACATTTCTTTCAGTGAGGGGGAGATGTATCCACACGTGATATATATTAACACAAGGGATTATTTTCAACTCTATTTCTCGCATGTATGCTAGTCAAATGCCCATTTCATACTGACTATAGGATGGTAGTTTGATATGCATACCTCCTACCCTAGTGTTTCTCAGGGTCTAAAGTAATGCAGACCTGCTGACCCAATATAGTATGTTCTCCTATCCACAGTGCTTCACTCCATAAAATTCTGAAGAGGTGGAGTGCATCAAAACTAAACATGAGCAGAATGCAGAAGTCTCTCCTCATCTCTGCCTCTATCCAATACTCTTACTTGGATAATATGCCTGCTTGGTACAATGCACCATCCTCAATATCAAATCCTGCTCACCTTCCCAAGTAGTTTTTGGAGGACAGAGTCTCCAGATGAGTGTGTAAAAGGAGGTAATGCTGGAGGAAGGCTGTGGCGGGTGTGAATTACACGTGGCTGTCTGCAAGGGGCAGTAGAGGGATAACTGATAGAGCTGACAGTGAGGAAGGAGAGAAGAGTCTTCTTGCTTCTAGGTGGGAAGGCTCACATAGTTAAGGTGTGCTATTAATTGTGCTTTTTAATCCAGTTTCGACAGAAATGCAGATTCTGAATAGAAAGTCTTTCCAGATTCTGGCAATAGGAAGAGTCAGTTTTCAGTATTACAAAAAATTGTTTTTTCCTGTACCTTTATGGGTATTTTAATAGGGAGTTGAAAGAACTGTATGTTGAGCTGCTAGCCAGTTGCCATCTTAAAGTGAAATCTTAAATGAATTTGAAAGGCATGTAGCAAGAAGCAAATAGAAATGTAAACTCTCCAAAAGGATATAAGCAAACTAAAAGAATTTTGGAAGAGGAAAGAATTCACATTCACATTATAGCATAATCTGGATAAAAAGTATTTTAGAAAGATTTGCTAAACGGCGCCTGGGTGGCTCAGTAGACTGGAAGACCTACTCTTGATTTTGGCCTGGGTCATGATGTCAATCACGGTCATGTGATTGAGTCCCGCGTCATGCTCCGTGTTGAGCATGGAGCCTGCTTGGGATTCTCTCTCTTTCTCTCTCTCGCGCGCGCTCTCTCTCTCTCTCTCTCCCTCTCTCTGCCCCTCCCCTGCTCACACTCACTTTCTCAAATATTTTTTAAAATTTCAATTAAAAAAAAAAAGAAAGATTGGTTAAGATTAAATAGTACACTGAAGATCCAAATGTAAGCAAGATTATCACTCTCTCCACTCCAAATTCTATTTCAATTAGCTATTAAAACTAAGAGACAGGAAGATAACATAAATTATTTTTTTCTCTAAAAATATGATAATTGCTTACTTGAGGAGAAAGTGATTCAGCTTTAGAATAGCTATAAGTTTAGGATAATTCTTTCTATACCACTTATACCTCACTTCAAATTTTCTTGAAATTTAAATTAACCTTAAACATTGGATCAGTTTCATGTTTATTTAGCATTAAGGTCATTGCTAGTCAATGGGAGTACCTCTGTGCATATTAGCAAAAGGCATCCTTGCTGGGTCAGATACTCATAGACTTTACAAGTGGAGCACAATCTGTATTTTAGTACCCTACCAACTTCCTTGAGTCAGGAACCTTTGTGCAGTGCACACACTGCACAAAGGTACACTGCAGAACTCTCTCTATACTGAAGAAACTCAAGGGTTCAAAGTCAAGAAGGGAAAACATTACCAGGATCATTAAATTAAATCATATTAATTTTAAGACTGAAAGCTTAATTTTCATGTTATGCATATATTCATGTGTTATTATTAAGAGAGAAAAATATTTGTGCAGTTAAACCACTATCACAAAACATGTAAGGAAAATTCACAGCATGTCATATACATAGATAGATGTGTAGGAACACCAATTCAGCCAATAGGGACAGGGCAAATGCGTACTTGCCTCCAGGAATAGTGAGAGAGCAAACCTAGGTGTAACTAGTATAATAAATACAATCATAATAACTCTGATAGAGACTGAGGTTATCTGGCAACTTAGTGATTACCATAATTATTTTAGAAGATCAAATCATTTTATGATAAATATATATTATAATAAATATAGGCTACTGTGGTATACCTAAATCACATTTTCTATTTTAATTTTGAAGTCTGTTTATCCATGTAGAATGCATGTTTACATTAGACTGTGAAGTAAAAAACTTCATCATTTCAAAAATTATACATATTTTAAAAATATATATGCGAAATATATTTTTTGAATGATTACTTTTTTTAAAAAAGTTAATATAACCAATTGCAGGGCTTTCAAAAGCAACAGGACTTTTGTTGTTCAATGCTAGAAAGTGCAAAGAAAATTAAAATATATATATACTCACTGAATTGGCATTTGTTGGGTTTGGCCAAGGTCTACCACCACCTGGACCCCTATAAGACAATATGATCAATGAAATTTTAACTTATGTTTTGAATGTTTCACAATAAGCAATAACAAATCATAAAATATAACATTTACAATTTAGTTACCATGCAGTTCTAGGTTGGCACTGAAATTACTCTGTATTTTCACAAATTTTTTATTTCTTAAATCAAAAAATTTGATCATTTCACAATATAGTTTTCTTCCCAAATCAAACTACTTTGTGTTGGTCCAATTTTATTTTAAGTTCAGTTATTGTAATAACCACTAAAAGTGATAATCACCTGTAACAGTAAAAACATGGGTAAAAATTACTAATTACGAAATAAATATAAAGTATAATCCTATGACACAAAGATAACTGCCACCTGTATATCAACAAAAATTAAAGTGAAATTATTTTTAAAATATCAATATCTATAAAATGATTGCTTTTACTAAACTACAAATATATATGTACATAAAAGATGACTAAATTTGACTTCTTTTAAAACACAGACTATCAGTTTACTTTATACATGTATTAATCTATCTCTCAGTGCCACTGACAATTTACATTTATTTATTTATTTATTTATTTATTTATTTATCTATTTATTTATTTATCTATTTATTTATTTATCTATCTATTTATTTATTTATTTATTTAAAGTAGGCTTCACACTTAGTGCAGAGCCCAATGCAAGGCTTGAACTCATGACCTTGAGATCAAGCCCTGAGCTGAGATCAACAGTCAGACACTTAACTGACTGAGCCACCCAGGTGCCCAGACAATTTTCTTTTTAAAAAAGGGATCACTTTTTTTGTTTTCATAATTGTAGGTCAAGACAGTGGCCTGAGTAAATCTTGAGATAAACAGGAAATAATCTAATCCAATGTACGTCAGTATATTACTTCACTTTAGGGTGGTTGATAAGGTTTTGTATTCTATAGCTTAAAAGGACATGAATCTTTTAAAACAAAATTAAGTGAAAAAGTCTCTTGTACTCATGCTTCAGTATTAAGTATACCTAAATAAATACTGCTTGATAAAAAGTAGACTACTGTTAGAAGGTCCTCTGTAATTAGGGTCACTCAAGATTCCCTTTTCCTTCTAACTGCAGCAAAAAGACAGAGGAAATTTTTAATTAAAAAAAAAAAACAACAACAAAAAAACATGTTCCCTGATTCTTATTGCAGAGACCTTAACCCTGAAATTCTCATATGTTAGAAGCTGTCCAAGTTAGCTATATTACCCATGCTAGCTTGGACTATTTAGAATTGTTTTTCATTTTGTTTGGAATTCCCCAGGGATGTAAACAGCAGGGAAGTACATGAAAATTCTTTCCCTGGGCTCTATTAGGGTACCCAAATACAATTTTCTCCTATTCTGCTTGAGGAGTAAAGGAGAAAATGAGATGCCAGAGAGGAGTTGGTCAAAGTATTGTGCACAGGGAGAAGGTTAGGGGCATGTACTTGTACTGTCTCTGGAACCTGTTGCCTCATTAAGATAGGGTTGATGATGATGATTTTACACTTAATTATAGGAACACTTTAGAAAGATGATCTTACATACAGGATTCAATGTCCTAATGGACAGAAAGTGAGGTAAAACATATGGTATGTATTTACCAAGTGAAACATTTTATTTGTTTGATGTTAATCCACATAATTTGTGTGATGTTAAATAAAACATAGTAAAGAAATTGGGAAATATTTATCTTAAAACAGCATAAAAAATATGCTATATCCAGGGGTGCCTGGGTGGCTGAGTTGGTTGAGTATCATACTCTTGATTTCGGCTTGGTCATGATCCCAGGGTCATGGAATCGAGCCCCACATCAGGCTCTGTGCTGAGAATGGAGCCTTCTTGGGATTCTCTCTCTCTCTCTCTCTCTCTCTCTCTCTCTCTCTTTTTCTCTCTCTCTCTCTCTCTCCCCCCCTTTCTCCCTCTCCCCCACCTTCATGCTTTCTATCTAAAAAAAATGCTATATACAAATCATGGCAAAAATTTGTATACAATGATGTTAAGTTGATAATGATCTCATAATTTTAAAAATAGGACTGTATAAGATTAAATATCATATTTATTTATCATTTAAAAAATTGTTTAATGTTAAATTAACATGCCAAATTAAATGTTAAATAACTAAACATTTTACTTAAATAACAGCATTAAATTAAATGTTAAATATTACATTATCAATAACAATACCTTTTACACATTTCAGTTATTTGACAAATACTAATCTAGTCTCAGCACACTATGTATTTCATATCACATTGGATTTTATTTTTTTTAAGTGTTTATATATTTATTTTGAGAGACAAAGAGCCCATCTGAGAGAGCATGAGCAGGGGAGAGGCAGATAGAGAGGGAGAGAGAGAATCCCAACCAGGCTCCAAGCTGCCAGAACAGAGCCTGGCATGGGGCTCTATCTCAAGAACCATAAGATCATGACCTAAGCTGAAGTCAAGAGTCAGGCACTTAACCGACTGAGTCAGCCAGGTGCCCCCATTGCATTTTAACATGATAGGTTAAGTATTAATAATTCACATGGAGGGGGCCCATGGGTGGTTCTGTTAGTTGAGCAACTGACTTCGGTTCAGGTCATGATCTCACAGTTTGTGAGCTCGAGTCTCACACTGGGGTCTCTGCTGTCAGCACAGAGTCTGCTTCAGATCTTCTGTCCCCCTGTCTTTCTGCTCCTACCCAGCTCATGTTCTCTCTCACTCTCAAAAACAAATAAACATTAAAAAAAACTAAAAACAAAAATTCACGTGGATAAGTCAAATTTCTCCCAACACTGCCGTTGTGATTGAAAACAAAGTTTCACAAATAGTGCTAAATAAAATGGGGGTTATATTAGCGAGAAGTTCTATTAGAACAACCACATAAGCTCAGTAATACCCACTCCTTTTGAGGACCATCAGTATTATCAAGAAAGTAATTTACACACTATAATACAGGAGTTATTTTGAATGGAGATTTCTATATAGGTATAGTCTGAAGTAGAATCAGGGTAGCCTCATTTAAAAAACAAAGAGAAAAATGTAATTTAAAAGAGGCATGTATTTTTTGGTAAGTGTATATGGACTTGATAAAATAAAAGCAACTATGACTACTGTAGAGAAAAATCCCCTTTTTTGCTGTACAGTCATTTTATTTCAAGACAATTACTACGGAAAATTTATCATTCTATAGGATAACAAGAAGGTCTAGATCCTTTGAAATTCTTTGTCCTCTTAGTTTTACAAAATACCAACGTATACAAAGTTGAATTAGAAATGCTATAATGCTGAATCCTAAACTCTCTGGAAATTTATAAAAATGTGGTTAATTTAGAAATAGTTTATTTTAAAAAACTTATCCATAATGCACTTGAAAACATTTACATTGTGGCTGTAGTTTGTAAATTCTACTTTAAAGTACTGAAATTGATATTAGGCTTTTATTTGTAAAAATACAATAGTAGTTAGAGAAACATTAAAAGTATACTCTTTAATTTTAGATGATACTATAAATAACTTGAGTTCAGAGCACTGAAATATAAAAATTATGTCAGAATAACTATGTTCTATGGAGACAACCAATAATTGTAAAAATAAAACTACCAAAATTTTGTTCCAAATAGTTTGCCAGTTGGTATACAGTATTTAATTACTTTTGTGAGCACAGTTGGGTATTATTTTTCACTGTCATTATATTTTCATGGCAAACAAGAAAAAGTGACAAGCTAAAGAAAACTCATCCAGATATGATTCGCCGACAGGTCTCACCTGACTCCAACATGCAAATAACTAAGACTGTTAAAAACATAGCTTAAAGTAACACTATTCCAATGCCTTTACCTTTAATTTTTAAATTACCCAACATGTAAAAAAGTGACGTGAAGAAAGCCACAAATGCTAGTTAGAAATACTTATTTGCCAAAACATGAATTTAGTATATGTTTTAAAGATACTAAATTATGAAGTGAATTTCAAAAAAGTTTACTCTGTTGAGTATAATGGAGATAATACATTTTATTTTTTTATGTCTCTTTAAATTCACTTTTGCTTTGTTGGGGCCAATATCAACACATGAATTATTCTGTCTGTTTGGATCTTACATACTTCAGAACTTCCTTGTTAAAAGGAAATATTTACATTTTCATTGTTCTTTAAGAATATACTAATTTATAGAAAACTGAAAATTATATAAGACCACAAATAAATCAATAGTAAGAAATAATAGAAATCTGAGTCTGTTAAGGCTCAGTTACTTTAAAAAACAGAAATTATACGAATAATACAATATTAGGTAATAAAAATATTTTAAATGATCTGAGTGTATTTAAGTGAGGAACCCAAATGCAAATGTCAGCAAAAATAATATTAAAAATTCCAACCATATTTTTAGTGTCCATAGTCTAGGGAATTTAATGTACCCATATGTGTTTATTTAAGTGTATGTGAGAAAAGAACCAGACAGTTTTAAGCAGCTGAGTTTCTTAATGGTCACATAAAAATAACTTTTTTCTTTATATTAACAAAACCAGGTTGATCTAAAGTTGACCACATGGCTAATTATAATGAAGTGTAGTACACAAAATGACATTAGGTACAATCTTACCATTTAATGCTAATTTTTAACTGATCATAATATTCAAAATGTATACTCCTTACATCTATACATAGTATTTAAAATTATATTGCCTAAAAGCTATTGCATTTTAAAGTCAGAATCTCAGGTAGGTAAATTTTATATACATCTAAATCCTATTGGTAAGAGTTGCAGCTTTTGATTTAAGCATAAAATATCACTCCTTTTTGTAACAACCATTAATAAAGGCTAAGCCTTTGAGAGATTTAAGAAAAGTCAGACTTCATGTCTACCCATTTTTACTTTAAAAGTAAAAAGACGTGATAGGAAAATTTGACCTACTTTTTTCCCCTTGTTCTGTTAGTTTTGAGTCTGGCTGGTAGCCACTTATTAACCTATTTTCTATTTTAGGCAAAATTGCTTTCCATGAAAATGGTTTCAGAAACTTAAAAAATCCCTATCTATATCAAAGGAACTTGTCTCATTATATCTTCAATGCCATTAAATGATGGCAGAGCTGTCTAATTTGATATGTAAGTAACCAAAGGACTAATGGGAAAATATATTAGAGGAAACTACCCACAACTCTATATGGAAACGTTTCATTATTTCTGGTAAGCTTTCTTTAGGCCACATCATAGAATTGACCCTTTAGTGAATTAATGAAAGTCACAAACACCTGGTGTATATGGAACTTTGAGGGCAAGTTAGATATTGAAAAATAAGTTAAAATTCCTTAATAGATGGTGTTATTTGGTGTAACAGAAACAACCATGCTCTTTGGGCTTGAAAGGACTTTTCAGTAAAAAACAAACCAAAATACTGTTAGTTTACTCCTTATCTGCACATCTTAATTTTCAAACAAAAATTCACCCTATCAGGGCTCCTGGGGTAGCTCAGTTGGTTAAGTGTCTCACTCTTGATGTTGGTTCACATCATGGTCTCATGGTTCGTGGGATTGAGCTGTGAGTTGGGCTCTGCGCTGATGGTGCAAAGCCTACTTGGGATTCTCTCTCCTCTCTCTTTGCCCCTTGCCTGCTCTCTCTCTCTCTGTATCTCTCTCAAAAATAAATAAACTTAAAAAGAAAATTAAAAAAATGACCCTATAGTATGGAAAGTTTTTTTAATATAGAAGATAATACCAGAAAGAATGTTTCCTGGGTTAAGAGTGATCCCAACAAAGCAAAAGTAAAGACTCATATATAAAAATTAAGATCTTTTGGGAATTATTTAGTATCTGTTAAAATGAAGTTAGTATTAATTGTCTGCTTCTGTGGAGTGAAGTCCTGGTCCTCGTGTCCGCATCTCTTTACAGTTTTGTGTAGACTATCTGGAGGCTGTGTTTATACATAAAAGACTCATTTTTAATTAAATAAATGAACCATGAAAACCAGGCTAAAAGTTGGCATTTGGCATTTGAAAATGGAAAAAAAATTAAAGGTTGCAAGGGAAGGAAGAAAAAGGGAGTATGTTGTTGAAAATGAGGCAGACTTTTTACATGTTTAGTTCATTTACACCAGTTCCATTTTATACTACACAGAAATTGAGGAGCTGAAAGTGTGTTACAAATTAGTGTGATTTCAGAAGACAGAAAATAGAATACTAAACAGGATAATATGGCATTTTGCTTACATGTTCATTCCGGGCATTCCAGGGCCACCTAAAGCATTCAGTGGGGGTCTCATTGCACCTCCATAGTTCTGTAATGATAACCAAGGGTCAGACTACCACAAAACAAAAAAACAAAACCAAAGAGGAGGGGGGAAAGAAAGGAGAGCAGGTTAATGATTTCCCTACATCACTCCTGATTGGATAAGGCCTGTGCAATTCTTTCTCTGAAGGGTCCACTCTTGTACTATTGCTTCTATTTTAACAATTACTTTGCTCTGTGTCTTTTAAAAACTACATGACTACGTAAGATCATTGGGGCATGTTAAATGATTAAGGTACAACTGCAATTATAACATTCAACATATCTTTATTAAAGTCCTAATATCTGTATAGCAGTGAATGTTTACAAATGAAACATTTTATAAATCCAAAACTCTACTTTTGAAGAAAAGACTTAGTTAACATGTTTGAAATTGTCAGACCCAGAACAATTACATAAAATCTGAAGGAAAAAAAACAGACTGGTGAACCCAACAAGAAAGTTGAATGCAAACTATTTCTGCTTACAAAATAATACATCCTATAGAGAAATGCACTAATACAAACATGTACAACAATATATGAAAACTAAAGTATGTATACATGAATCATATCACTCAATAGGCTTCTGTCAATTTCTCTTATGTATATTCAAAGGAGAAAAACATTTTAATGTTTTAACATGCATATCATAGTAGCTTACTTTAGTTTCCATTAGGGCCAAAAGATTTATTTTAACATTCTTACATTAATATATTTTGACACTATCAACTGCTTTCATGCTTGGCTTTCTCACAGCACTTTATCTCCAACCTTTCTGACTACTCTTTTTCAATTTCCTTTTCTGGCTCCTTTTATTTTGCACTATTTAAAAGTTGCTTTTCTCCAAGTTCTAGCCGTAGCATTCCTTTAAATAAATACACACTTACAGGTAATTTTATCTGGTACCATTAGTTCAACAATGATTTAGGAATCCCAAATGTGTTAAATTTTGTCATGATATCTCTCCTAAACTCCTGAAAACTCCTATATTGAACTTCATTTGGACTGTTTCTAACTGGATACCACTTCATGTTCAACATATCTAAAAGTAAACTCAATGTTCTCTTCTCACAACTGCATTCTTTCTACTGTTTCTTCAGTCAGTTCTGTGGCATCACCTGCTGTACAACAGTCTAGGCTAAGAACCTCTGGGAGCTCAATTATGTCTCTTCCTTTTATTTCAATTCCCGAATCCAGGCAGTTACCAAAGTGTATTGAATCCACCTGTGAAATAGTTCTTGAAATAGTGCTTTCCTTCATATCACTAATCTTTGTCATTTACTGAGACTAATGTACTGTCTTCATTGGTCTCTCTGACTTAGCCTTTCCCCTCTCCCAATTTATTCTTCATGCTGCCTCCAGAACTATGCTTCTAAGGGTGCCTGGGTGGTTCAGTCAGTTAAGCGGCCAACTTCAGCTCAGGTCATGATCTCGTGGTCTGTGAGTTCAAGCCCCGCGTCGGGCTCTGTACTGACAGCTCAGAGTCTGGAGCCTGCTTCAGATTCTGTGTCTCCCTCTCTCTGCCCAACCCGCCCCCCCCACCTCCCACCTGCTCACATGCATGCGCTCTTTCTCTCAAAAATAAATAAACATTAAAAAACATTAAAACTCATTCCTATTTATGTCACTTAAGAGCCATGATGACCCACACTGCCTATCAAATGTTTATTCCTTAGCATGGCTCTATCATGGTATTTGCAGATCAGCCCTAGCCTGTATTTCCTGTATTCATTTCCTATTATCTTCACCTTCTTCCCCTACTCCCAACTATACCCTCCAGCCTACTGGATTTCTTGTAGTTCAGAAACACGCAATACACTTTTACACTCATGGTAACTCCTAGCATGGGCTTTTGTGTAATAGGTACTAAGATGACAAGGAAATACTCAATGAGACTGTTAACTCCAGAGAGTAAACCACAGTGTATAAATGACCTAGTTACATGTTCTTCTCATTGTTTATTACCTTTTAATTTCAAGAAATCTTACTTAAACATCCCAATTGTAAGTGCTATGGGACAGAAAGGTTTCTATCCAGACTTGAGTCATTAGTTAAAATGATAGTCATTTCCCTTAACCTCTGGACCAAGCATGGCCGTGGCACCAGCAATATTAGCAAGAAGTCTGAGAAGAAAGTTAGCCATTGGAAATAAAATCTGGATGGTAAAGTATAATAGAAATGCTTCAAAAGAAAAGTATCCCTTCATTTTTGGTCTTAGAAGATCTATTTCATTTTATCAAGGGAAACATTAGTTTTCTTTATCACTCTGGATATAGAAAGATATTGGTTTGAATGTCTGTTCCCACTGCCCCATTTCCTCTGCCCCTCTTTCTATATGTGTGATCATGGGCCAATACTTGTCCCAATTGTCCACTCAGCCTTAATTTCCTTATCATGTCTTCTAAAAGCTTGTTGGAAGACAAAACAAAATCATCTAAAACAGCTATCATAGTGCTCGGTACATTAAAAGCATGACACCACATGCTCAAACACTGTAGCTGCTCTTGCTTGTCGCCATTAATAAGGGACCAACTTAAATGAGCCCTCTTCTCATCAGCTTCTCTTGAGCCCTCAACTGTAACAGAATTATATGCTTGTTTGTGTAATGATTCCCTGACAGAGTATGCATATTTCTTTTCTAGATTTTTTTTCTACTATATGATAGTTTTTCTTTATGTATTTGTGTCTCCTAGTAAACAATAAGTACCTTGAAGGTAGAATCTGTTTTATTCATCTTGGTTTATCCAGTGCTCAAGTATCACAGGAAATGAGTAAGAAATTATCCAATAAATAATTTGATAGATTTACAAAATATTTTCATTTTGTGAATAATCTGAAGCAAAAGAAAACAGGAAGATAAGAAAGAATAACAACTGGCTTTTCAAGTGGTATCAACAAAGGCAGAATGGTAAGAGCTAATTTAGAATCACTGAATTTTAAAGCGGATGGCAGCTATACAATTCCATCTGGTTTAATCTCTTTCCCAATGCAATGTTCCTGACAAAATGGCTGTTCAGATTCTGCTTGGAAAGTTTATAAAGAGTTTCTCCATGATTGGGTAGTTTACTTTCTAGAAAGTTCTTCCCTTTACTGAGCTGAATTCTACCTCCTATCTTAAATTTGAAAATAAAGAAAAAGTTAACTCTCTTTACATGACAACTTACTATGTATTCCCATCTCACTATTTCTCCACTCCAGCCAGGTATTTGATTTGGAAATCATGGTATGTTCCTACCTGTATACAACTCATTTATCCTTCAGATTTCTGGAGGAACTAGAACTAACTATACAGTCTTGGCAAATTTTTCTGTTAGTCATATGGAACCTGGTGAGCATAAGAACACAGACAAGCTAAGTATATCTTATTACAAAAGCAAGTAGAAAAATGTCTTCAGATATGGTATTAAGATATTTTTCTTAACTGTATATATTATCCCTGAACTTAAATTTAAAATAGGTAAAGTCAGGGCGGGGGGCGGGGGGGCGCCTGGGTGACTCAGTCGGTTAAGCATCTGACTTCGGCTCAGGTCATGATCTCACGGCTTGTGAGTTCAAGCCCCGCATCAGGCTGTGTGCTGACAGCTCGGAGCCTGGAGCCTGCTTCTGATTCTGTCTCCCTGTCTCTCTGCTCCTCCCCTGTTCATGCTCTGTCTCTCCCTCTATCTCAGAAATAAAAATAAAACACTAAAAAAATAAAAAAATTAAAAAAATAAAATAGGTAAAGGGGTGGGAAAAATATGTCAAGATTTAGAGCTGATGTTATTTCTTCATTCATGTGATAAACATTAAGCACATGTTTACTATAATGTAGGTGTGTTCTGCCTAAATCAGCCTTATCTAAGAATCCTTAGATTATATACATTTCTTTGTTTTAGGAATTCAATTGTTCTAACAGATAACTACTGTCCTTCTCCATTATACTTATCTTAAGCTCAAAATATTATGGAAATGAGATCTACAATAAAAAAAATTGTATTTTATGTTTGTGTAAAAGACTAGAAACAATATTACAGAGACTATTTTCATAATTCAACTAGAAAAAAGCAGATGCATTCTGTTCTTGGGTAGCATCTGTATGGTTAAATACCTGCTATGAGAATTGTTTTTCTCATTATCTTTCAAGAAACACAGATAACTTTTACAAACCTCATAGTTTATAATGCCTATGTTTCATATGTCAGGTGTTATAGATAAGTATCTCAAAAGAATCCTTCATTCCAAATTATGTTACCTCACATTTTACCTATTCTGCCACTGATATTAATAGGATTCCTTTTCATTCAAGTAATGGCATGTATAAATAATTTCCTTTAACCATTGACACTCTGTATACTGTGATTTAAAGACGTTAATGTAGGTAGTTCTTGTTTCTGAAGTAAATTCAAAGCAAAACATTTTATCTACCTCAAACTATGAAGATATAAATAGCAAGGATATTAATCCAAATGGCAGAAATAAACTACTCTGATTTTGAAAATACAAAGAAAGAATTCACACTTACATGATAAACTTGGGTATTAAAACTCATCAATAAGAGATTACATACCAGAAATCTACTCATTTACTTTTTTATTATAATTTACTTATAACACAAAACACATAAACAGCTAGGTATTTATAAAACATAAAGACCAGTATGCTTTCTATTTCTGCATTTCCAAATGAGATCTAAGTGCGCATATAACTTAAGTAACCATTGTTTCATCTTTCAAACACTGCAAAACTGACCCTTAAATCAGACTCTAGTTTTTAAAAGTATTGAAAATATTGGTTTGGGAGGACAAAAGTTTAAAGAGCCGCTAGTTTAAAAATCAGTGAACTGAATGAAGAACGGTAACTAAATTACAGGCACCACATTTTTATGTATATTTAAATGTATCTAGGGGCGCCTGGGTGGCTCAGTTGGTTTAGTGTCCGACTTCAGCTTAGGTCATGATCTCATGCTTCATGAGTTTGAGCCCCTTGTCAGGTTCTGTGCTGACAGTGCAGAGCCTGGAAACTGCTTCAGATTCTGTGTCTCCTTCTCTCTGTCCCTCCCCTACTTGTTCTCTATCTCTGTCTCTCTCTCAAAAATAAATAGACATTAAAATAAATGTATCTATTATGAAATTTTGGGGAGAAAATCCTTCAATTTCTGTATAGTTAAACTGGCTTAGTTCATTAAAAACTAAAATATATATTGAGTCAATGAAATATCCTGTAGATCTTATGAATTCTAATTGATATTAATAGCTTCTGATGGTTGATCACATACATCATCAACCCTAACATGAATAGACATAGGGGAAAATGATTTAAATATCTAAATCAGTTTTATAAGATCTTAAGAAAATACTAGGAAATAAATGAGACTAAATAAATAATTTCTTTCTGAGGGTGTCAAAAATTTACATATTAGGTTTTATTTTTTTAATGAAATATAGTATCTTTGAAAATTTTGGTTATATGGTCTTTGTGTTTCAATACACTTATATATATATAATTATATATATATATATAATTATGTACATGTATATAATACATGTATATATATACATGTATTATACATATAATACATATAATACATGTATATATATAACTGTGTGTATATATATATAATTGTATGTATATATGTGTGTATATATATATACATATATATTTATACATATATATATAATTGTATGTATATATATACATATGTGTGTGTGTGTGTATATATATATATACCTATATAATTATAATGTTGGTTGGAAACTCCTAGGTCTAACTCATTATCTCAGTGTTAGATTCTTGATTTTCTGACTCCTTTGGGCACACAACAAAATATTAATTTTTAAAAAGTAGATACATAAAACAAGTTCCTAAAACTGTCACTTATAAAGCTATTCTTGGAAAGAATAAAGAAAATAAATTAATTCACTCTTTTAGCCAGTATTATGACATACTAACCTCTGACCCATCAGATAGAAATTTAAAATTCTGGATTTAGGGCTAGCTTCCTTGAAACATAACATTATAACATTAATTTCTACTTCATGCAGTTTTCCCAAGAGAGACAAAAGGATGTTTTACCAAAAATAACTGATATTCTATAACACCGTATTTTAAAAAAATATATGTCACCAACAGGTAGGACAGATTCAAACTCATATTGTGTACTTCAGAGAAATTTTGATAGAGAAGAAGGCTAACATCTGATATACACTGATAGGATTACACTTGTTCACTAACACCCATTTTAATGTTTATTTCTAAATAGCTATTATGTTCATTTTCTATGAATATGAATATAATAAATTGCCAATGGCATTCTTTAAGAGACTTCTAGAAATATATTTTATGCTGCTTATTCTATTTAATAGCTTAGCTCAATTGCATTTTATTTAACTTATATGCTTATCTTTTATAATAATTATTACAATATTTTTATATTTCCTCAGCATAGTTAACAAAAAGGTAATTAATAGTTATTTTTTATAATAATTACTTTATTGTATTTCTACATATTTTTTCAAATGTACTAAAGGCATATGTGATAGCACTCTTAAAATATGGTTTGTTGTCACATCATTTTGGACATGTCACAGATATTCTGTTCCTCAAGAACCTAATAATTATATCAAGCCTTTAATGCATATAATAAAAGCCAGCAAATGATATAGTGTGTTTATAGAAGATTAAGGCAAAAAACTCAGCATCTAGCTTTTTGTGCTGATTATTTACCTGTGGTCCTAAGGGCACCATTCCTCTTGGAGGAGTCATTCTCTGCATTGGCCCACCCATATTTGGATGTCCTTTAAAAAAAAAAAAAAAGGTATGAAGATACTAGCATAGTAATGAGCATGAGTGCTAAACCAGGAGCCAGTAGCCTCCTCTCTGCTTGACATTAAATCTTACTTAGTAAGGGACTGGGTTATTGACATCATCTCATCTTGGCTTCCATGGCTACTTTTTTGCCTCTTACTGCTGCTTGCCTACACTCCATTCACTGAGATTAAATTCTTCTTCCTAGTCTGTACTGAAATACATCTCTCTCATATGATTTGCTCCTTTTACCTTGGAACAGTGTATTAGAGCCATACCTATCTGTGGTACCTAAACATCTCTGTTGGAAGGACCGAATTATTGATTTGTTAAAATAATCAAGCTACTGTTGCTTAGCATTTTCTTTCCTCCTGCTCATCTTTCAGATGGACTAACCTATCTGAAAAAGGCAGAAGATATCATATGTGATGTAATCATTTAAATTTCCATTTGTTAGAAGTTATATAAAAGGTTTTAAAAGTTATTAGTTAAAATATGGATTTTGGATATTTAATTACTATTTCTTTTATTATTACTACCCTCACTATCATGCATAATTGTGAGAGTAAGCTGAAAATACAAGTCATTTGGCTATGTTACCTGCAAAAATGCAACTGGGATAATTATAGAACATATATACAAATAAGACTGTCCTTAAAAAAAAAGGATTTCCTTTGAGATTCTGCATGTCAATTTCACTTTTTTACTTTAAAGTAATCACCTTGTTGTCGAGTTGGGTCCATTCCACTTGGAAGTAATGGCTGACTTCCTGGGACACCACCAAGTGCCTAGCATATTTTGTAAAAGAAAACAAAAAGAAATGTTGTAAATAATTATAAAATACACACTTTAACAATTCTTTTTTAAAATTCCTATAATTATAGAATCCATTTGAATATTTTGCAAGATTTCTTATATTTCACATTAATTTATAAATTTTATAGCTCTATATCCCTATATAAGTTCTTAGTTCTAAAAAGATTCTACCTTGCCCAATTTTGTGGTAAATAAAGTAAGTACTTCTTGGGAACAAATATCTAGGCAAAAATTGCCCTATTTCTTCCTGAGAAGTATTATGCCTTTCCCCAAAATTAATTTACTAAGGGTACGAAAATAACTGATTTCGCTTCTTGAATGTAATCTCTCTACATTCTACAGATTATTTTACTCATTTGAAATTATAATAGCAGCAGGACTAAAATACCAAGGGGCCAATGAATTTTTTTGGGGGGGGGTACATTTTCCCTAAGAAGCTATTTAGAAAAATAATACTCTACAGTTAAGTTCAAATAATTTGGCCGAATGGAAAAAAGAGAACTAGAACTGAAAAATGTGGAGAGATTAACAGACAGGGTTTATTTTATGAAAGGTGTGCTACTGGATATATACTGAATCAAAAGTTTATAACAGTTGTCTGAGCAGCACTTAGAGCTGGGCCAAACTGTACATGATTCAAATTTTCTGATCCTATGAAGTATACGTGTATTCATTCATATGTACACGTAAGCCTGATAATTGGCAAGAATTTCTATAAAGGTCCACTAATTTAACCTAGAGCAGAATAAATCTTGTCTAATTAGTTAAAATTTTCAAAAGAAATTCAACATCAAAAAAAATAAATATCTGATCAGAACTGTTTTCTTAATTGTTATCACTTGGGATACAGTAGAGAGCTGCCATTTCTTAAGCCATTTTTGAAATTCTTTCAATTTTATTTTCTTACAAGCGTACCGAATATATATGCTACCATATACCCTGTTCTCTGCTTACCTTACTAGCCTAATTTCTTGCCACTACCACACTTGCTAACTTCCAGCCATAGAAAACTTCCTTCAGTTTTTTTCAATTCATGCATTTAATCAATAATACCTAAATGCCAACCATTAAAAACAAAACAAAAGTAAACTAAAACGAAACAATCTCTCTTCTCAAGAAGCTCAATAAAGGGTGACCCTTGCTGACATATTTCAGATCTCAGTTTAGGGATCACTTCCTAACAAAATTCTTCCATTTAACCCCATCATGGTATAAGTTCTCCATTTGCTTTAAGATAACATATATGTATTTTTTTAATTTTCAAATTTACAGAAACAGTACAAAGGATTCCCATATATTCTGACACCAATTGCCCAACTGTTAACATTTCCCCACATCTGCCCCATCACCCTTTCTCTTTCTCTCTATACACTTGTTATCCTCACTCTTTTTCAGAACTGTGTTGAGAGTAAGCTACAGACATTATGCCTCATCACCTCTAAGTACTGCTGAGTATAGTTCTCTAAACAAGGATATTTCTGTACATAACCATAACACAACTTTCCAAGACAGGAAATCCACATTGATATAACACTACCATCCAAGCCACAGATCTCAATCAAATTTTGCCATTTGTCTCAGCAATGTTCCTTTTTACTTTCTGTGGCCAGGATCTCATGGACCACATGCTGCATTTAACTGTCATATTTCTTCACCCTCTCCCAAGCAAGAATTATTCCTTAGTCTCTGTCATGTTAACAGTTCTAGAGAATGGATCTTAAATTCTATGGGATGATCTTCTGATGCCTCTTCATGCTCCAGACTTTGGTCCTATTTTCTTAAAAGGAATACTGCAGCAATGATGCTGTGCTCTTCTCAGTGAAACTCATCAGAGGCACATCATGCTTACTCATCCCATTACTGGGATGTTAACCTTTCTCATCTAATCTTGTCAGTGTCTCCCAGGTTTGTACACCATAAGGTCATTACTTTTACTCTTTGTAATTGATTAATTTTAGTGTTAGAGCTATTCCAAGATTGTCAGCATCCCATTCATCATCAATAGTTTATCAACCCACCAGCATCCACTGACAACTCCTAAGTACTAGGATAGTTGCCAAATGGAGATATTCCATGTCTATCATTCTTTCTATGCTGTTTAATTGGCATATACTGTAAGGAACAGCTCTTTCTTTTCTTTCTTTCTTTGTGTCTTTCTTTCTTTCTTTTCTTTTTCTTCCTATTTTACTCAATGGTTGTAATATATTACTATCATCACTTATTTTAATATTCAAGATTTGCCCAGTGTTCAAATATTCAAGATGGCTCTGGTGATCTTTTGACACAATCTCATCATATTTTGAGCATTTTCTTCCTGGCACAAGATGGTTCAAGTTCATCTCATATTTTTTCTAGCCTAGCTCTGAAATCAGACCTTACTTCAAAGGGCCCAGGGCCCTGATTCTTTCTAGTGGAGGACAACATGTAGACATCAAGATCTGAGATCTCAGAGTGCTTGTTGTAACTTTGGTACATTGCCTTTTGGCTCTGCCAGTAGATGCTGCACTCAAAAATCTATGTGTGTATGTACACACATTTATATGCACACATATATACATCTCTAACTCCATATCTGTGTGTATGTGGTACACACATACCATAAATTCATATTCTCCAACACCAAGTCAACAGCTCCAATTCCAATGTAAAACCTCAGGATTATATTTAATCTTCTTCATTTTTATGTTCAAATGTTTTCTCTAACAGTGGGAAACCAGGCTTTCATTGTCTTCAATATCTTTTTTTTTTTTTTTTTTTTTGCTCAAAGTATTTATTTGCTCAGTATAACAGATCCCCCAACTATAACAACCATTTCTTTTTTTGTCACCTCTGGGCCACTCCTTCCTTCCTCCCTGAATGTCTTAGCATATGGGGGAGGTAAGGGCTTGTTATACGCGTAAAAAAATTTTTTTTTTAATGTTTATTTATTTTTGAGAGAGTGAGAGACAGGGACAGAGACAGGGAGAGAGAGAATTCCAAGTAGGCTCCGCTCTGGCAGCTCAAAGCCTGATGTGGGTTTCGAACCCACAAACCATGAGATCATGACCTGAGCTGAAATCAAGAATTGGACATTTAACTGACTGAGCCACCCAGGCGCCCCTTATGTGCCTTTATAGGATTTTATACTTTACTTTCATAGAACTTAAATACAATCATGGCTCATTTTTCTTTCTGTATCTCCAAAAGACTGTAAACTCTGAGGAAGTGTAGAACCTATCTGTGCCTTCTGGTTCAGAGAAGTATTTACTGAAGGACTAAAAGAAATAAAGTTTAGATTGGGCAATTTTAGGAATCATCAGTGATAAAATCCTAAGAATGAAACTGATTTCAAAGAGAAGAAAGAAGATCAACAATATAATTCTTTAAAAATACTAAGGAGAGGGAGGCCTGGATGGCTCAATTGGTTAAGCATCCCACTTCAACTCAGGTCATGATCTCATGGCTGATAAGTTCAAGCCCCGCATTGGGCTCTGTGCTGACAGCTCAGGGCCGGGAACCTGCTTCAGATTCTGTGTCTCCCTCTCTCTCTGCCCCTCCCCCATTCACACTTTGTCTCTCTGTCTCTCCCTCTCTCTCTCTCAAAAATAAACATTTAAAAAATTTTAAAAAAATACCAAGGAGAGGTAGGAAAGAAAACTGAAACTGAATAGGTATGAAATTAGAAAGTGGACTAAGACCAAAATTCCAGAATGCACAAGGTAAGTTTTAAAAAGGCAGAAGTAGTCAACACTGTCAAAAGTTATGTAAAAAATGAATTTGGAACACTGAAAATATGTGACTAATTAGCATTATCTTCAATTGTGAGTCTGGAATTCTTGCTTTTTTTTAGGTCCCCAAATGGTTATACTCTGGACTTTGATTTCTGAATTTCTAAATCTCATTAAAGGCATCATGTTTTAGCCCTGGAAACCATTTTCTTCAAAATTTTACTTTTTGTTGTTTATCTTAGAATATCAGAATAGTTGACAAGTCTTTTAGTTTCTATTCATCACTTAAAAATACAGATAATTTCGATCAATATCAAGTTGTCTTTCAAAATGAGTGTCCTTTTCCTAAATTTAACTCTTTAGTCATCAGTGTTTGTCTTTTGTTAAGTCAGATTTCTAACTTTTAAAATATTTTTATCAGTTCTGGGATTACCAGATGATGGTTTTGGGTATAAACAAGACCATAATTGTTACATTTCTTAAAACTTTAATATCAGGAAAAATAAATTTATACATTTTGGGGTTGATATTATTTTCATATTTTCTACCATGCTAATTACATTCTATTAGGACTTGTTTAACTAGTCACAAATTTTGGCACACAGTCTTTGTTCTATAAAAGATCTTCACTCTGATAGAGAAAATAACACTAATGATAAGGATGCTTAATAATAACAAACAGTATCAATATACACTTGCGGTTCTTTATATTTATTATTTAACTCAATGCTTACAACATCTCATGAAGTTATTATTATTAATCCTTCCTGATGAGAAGAAACAGATTTAATACAGGAGTCTTCCCTTATCTATGGTTTCACTTTCTGTAGTTTTAGTTACCATGGTCTACCTTGGTCCTGAAACAGAAGAGCAGCCTAAAAGCTATGCCACAGTGACCACGTCATTCACCTCACATCATCTCATCATGTAGGCATGTGATCATCTCACATCATCATAAAAAAAGTGAGTACAGTACAATAAGATATTTTGAGAGAGTGTACCACATGCATAAAACTTTTACCATTTTTATACTTGTTACATTTTATTATTATTGTTGTTATACAACTCTACTTAATTTATAAATTAAACTTTATCATAGGTATGTTTGCATAGGAAGAAATCATAGTATGTAAACAATTAGGTACTATCCGTGGTTCTCACGCATCTACTGGGGATCTTGGAAGATATCCTTTATAGATAAGGGAGCACCACTATGCGTAAATAATTTGTTAATTTGTTGATGGTTATACTACTGTTAAGTAGCAGAGCCAAGGCTTCAAATCAGGTCAACATACTCCAAAAGTTCTAAATATAGGCCTTAACTCCTAGGATTTAAAATAAATGAAATAATACGAAATTTCACTTAAATAGAAACAATTAAATGGAAGAATTTCTTGCTTCATAAAAAAATTAGTTTACAAAGGATTCATTACATGATTCCAGTGGTAAACCCCACAAGGAACTTAAGATTCTGGTACATATTTCCTTGAATATCATTACATATACTGTCTACTCATAGAGACTAGATGCTCACTGATGATTTTAAAAACGGTGAATTTATCAAGGCTTTTATGATATAATTTACTTAATAATTTTGAACTACAACATTTTTTTTTTAATTTTTTTTTCAACGTTTTTTATTTATTTTTGGGACAGAGAGAGACAGAGCATGAACGGGGGAGGGGCAGAGAGAGAGGGAGACACAGAATCGGAAACAGGCTCCAGGCTCCGAGCCATCAGCCCAGAGCCTGACACGGGGCTCGAACTCACGGACCGCGAGATCGTGACCTGGCTGAAGTCGGACGCTTAACCGACTGCGCCACCCAGGCGCCCCTGAACTACAACATTTTTAATAGGCCCCCTCAATTATATGAAATGAAGTAAAATCATATAATTAAGAAAGTTTAAAAGTAAAAAGGATTTTAAAAATACTTGAGTCTATTCTCATTTTACTGCTAAGAAAATTAAGACCCATAAAGGTTAAATGACTCGCTCGAAGTCATGCGTTTCTGGGCATTGGTGGCATTTGGACCTAAGATGATTGACACAACTGAGGTCCTTTCAACAACACCATGGTCATTTTTTTTTCCTGGAAAAAGGCACTATCAGTAGAAAAGATATCAAAATAAAGAAATGTTACATTCAGTATAGAAAGATATTCGTCGGGGCGCCTGGGTGGCGCAGTCGGTTAAGCGTCCGACTTCAGCCAGGTCACGATATCGCGGTCGGTGAGTTCGAGCCCCGCGTCAGGCTCTGGGCTGATGGCTCGGAGCCTGGAGCCTGTTTCCGATTCTGTGTCTCCCTCTCTCTCTGCCCCTCCCCCGTTCATGCTCTGTTTCTCTCTGTCCCAAAAATAAATAAAAAACGTTGAAAAAAAAAATTTAAAAAAAAAAAAAAAAAAAAAAAAAAAAAAGAAAGATATTCGTCTTCAAAGCACAATTCATGGGGCACCTGGGTGCCTCAGTTGGTTAAGCATCTGACTTCGGCTCAGGTCATGATCTCATGGTTTGTGGCTTTGAGCCCCATCTCACGCTCTACCCTGGCAGTGCAGAGCCTGCTAAGGATTCTGTCTCTCTCTCCCTGGCCCTCCCCTGCTCACTCTGTCTCTCACAATAAATAAATAAATGAGAAAAAATAGAGTGCATGCAAGTAGGAGAGAGGGGCAGAGAGAGAGACAGAGAGAATCTCAAGAGACATAGAGAATCTCCATGCTCAGTGTGGGGCTTGATCCCACAACTTGAGCCAAAATCAGTTGGAGATATGTAGGTGCCCTCTTTTTTCTATGTATTAACCACTGCAAATACACTATCCAATATACAGCCCTTTGCTACATGCAGCCAGTTAAATTAAAATTAATAAAGTTTTAAAAAGTTCCATTGGGCAGCACTGCATTAGGATGCCAACTCCACAGTAAGAGGGATTCTCATTAGTTTGTTGATGTTTGCCCACAAGTCAAATGGTGTCTGGCACATACTAAACCTAAACGAATATCTGTTGAATGACTGAATCTTTTTTAATGTTTATTTCTTTTGAGAGAGAGAGAGAACAGGGGAGGGGCAGAGAGAGAGGGAGAGAGAGAGAAACCCCAGCAGGCTGCAAGCTGTCAGTGCAGACCCTGACGCCAGGCTCGATCTCACCAATCCTGAGATTGTGACCTGAGCCAAAATCAAGTCAGGCGCTTAGGGGCTCCTGGGCAGCTCAGTCAGTTGGGTGTCCAACTTTGGCTCATGTCATGATCTCATGGTTCATGAGTTCGAGCCCCATGTCGGGCTCTGTGCTGACAGCTCAGAGCCTGGAGCCTGCTTCAGATTCTGTGTCTCCCTCTCTCTGCCCCTCCCCTGTTCATGCTCTCTCTCTCTCTCTCTCTCTCTCACCAAACAAATAAACATTTAAAAAAATTTAAAAAAAAAAGTCGGGTGCTTAAATGACTGAGCCACCCAGGTGCCCCTGAATATTTCTGAGAGATGTCATATAGTCCAAAGAAGTTTCTAATCAAATACATGGCAATGCACTTTTTGTATTGGTTTATGTCTAAAAAGGGAGTATCTGTGATAAAAATGTTATAAGATAATAAGATGTTTTGGCAAAAGAAGTAATTATTATACCAAAAATCTCTATATACCTGTAACTTAAATTAAGTAAGACTGCACAGCATTTGCTATGTAAAGTTTTCTTGGTTTGGGAAGGAGAATGAAGTTTATTTTGTTCCAGACATTTTAAATTTGTTAATTTCCTGTGTCTTACAAAGATAGGAATTGGAAAGGGTATATATCTCAGGATACACTCATAATTCTAAGTTATAAGGAAAATAGGTTTTTAAATGTGTTTCAATGGATTTCAAATAATAATTTAAATACATTAATAGTGTAATTATCATAGCAACAAAGAAATAAGATCTCAATGACAGAAAGGAATATTTTGAACTGGCCAAAAAAAGTATACTTTATTAATCACTGATTTATATTATACAGGTGCAACATTTAATTTTTATAGCTAAAGATTTACTATGGCCATCCTTACAATTGCAGCTAGAAGACTACTATTATTTACTCAAGGTAGAACATACTTTGCCTTAATGCAGCTGAGGTCTTTCTTATGTTCTTACACTAATATCATTAAACAAAAGTAGGATTTTGTATATGGAAAATTTTACCAAGACAAAACTATTGGAAAAAGCCATGCTAAATGGCATTTATCCTGAAAATAGAACATAAAGTGCATTTTAAAATATAGATACCTTGTTATACAGGAAACGTAAAATTTATTTTCAGTATCTGAGAAAACATCCCAACAATTTTTTTCTGTTCAAATGCCTGTTGATAGTTTCTCTATGAAAAGTGATGAAGAAAAGTCTTTTTTTTAAAGATTTGCCTATCCTTAGCATATATTATGTTTTTCTTTTCATCATGTAAGAACTATATATTCAATATTAATGGAGAATAATCTTATGTATTGAATAACTAAAAGAATAAAACATCTATACTTTTATCTATGTACAAAATTAACTAGTAATATCTTCTAATCACAAATGAAATACTTTTTCAATGCAAACTTTAAAAATGAAGAAATAGGGGCACCTGGGTGGCTCAGTCAGTTAAGCATCTGACTTCAGCTCAGGTCATGATCTTGCAGTCTGTGAGTTCAACTCCCATGTTGGGCTCTGTGTGGACAGCTCAGAGCCTGGAGCCTGCTTTAGTTTCTGTCTGTCTCCCTTTGCCCCTTCCCCGCTCACTCTCTGTCTGTCTGTCTCTCTCTCTCAAAAATAAATAAATATTAAAAAAATTTGTTTAAATAAAAATATGCAGAAATAAACAAAGAAAGCAGTCATAATTCTATTATCCAGAAATAAAGGACATATCTTGATAATCTTTGACAAATATGTGTGTGTGTGTGTGTGTGTGTGTGTGTGTGTGTGTGTGTATGTGTCTGTGTGTGATGAGTGGGGGAAACTGAGTTTGTATAGTGATAAAGAAAAGGTGATATACTACATGACCTTTATGACTTCTTTACAGTTGGTAACAGATCATTAACATTTTATCATATCAATAAATGTAATTCTATAATATGGTTTTTAATAGCTGCATATTATTTTACCATTTGGATATACCATAATTTAACTATTCATCTGCTAATGGAGAAATATCTTTGAGACTTTCAGTAGAATAAATAGTCAGATGCACTGTGTTTTTAGAATACCAAATCAGCTTTGGAATATAAAATGGTCAACAGCATTAACTATGTCACATACCTGTTTACAGAGTTTCAGGAATGGTCAAAAATAGAGTATAAACTCAAAATTCTATAGGATCAATAAATCAATAGTTTATGCTCGGTATCACTCATAAACAGTCTCTGTATTCTGGCTGCCTTGGTTTCCTCAGCACAGTGTTCAATAAACATTGTGAATTTTTCTGGTTAAATGTTTTACCTAAGAGAAGGATAAAGACTTGTTCTATTCCAGGTTACAGATGCTTCAACACCAATGATCTCTTCTGATGGTTGAACCAATTCCAATGTAAAACTGTATAGTCAAATATACTTTTGGACTTAATTTCTATGTTTCATATGTTTTAATATGTATTTATTCTTTACAACATTGAATGTGCTTATCATTTTACTTTTCTACCATCATTTTATTATTATTATTTAAAAAATTTTTCTTAAAGTTTATTTGTTTGAGAGAGCCAGAGAGTGAGCAGGGGAGAGGCAGCTAGAGAGGAAAAGAGACAGAACACCAAGCAGGGTCCACACTGCCAGTGCAGAGTCTAATGAGGGGCTCGAACTCATGAACCGCAAGATCATGACATGAGCCAAAACCAAGAGTTAGACACTTAACCAACTGAGCCACCAGGTGCCCCACTTTTCTTCCATCATTTTAGAGACCATTACCCCTTCTTGTATTTTTTTTTCTTTTGGCAGAGTGATATTATAACAAGTTCCAAATACCCTGTGCTATAAATATATATACAGTATAAACCGTTGTGAAGTTACTTGAGAACCATTAAAACCATCTTAGGAGAATTCAAGTGAAAATCTACAGTCTAGAGGCACCTGGCTGGCTCATTTGGTGGGGTGTGTGACTCTTGATCTTGGGCTTGTGGGTTTGAGGCCCGTGTTAGGTGTAGAGATTGCTTAAAAATAAAATCTTAAAAAAAATCTACAGTCTAATCATTAGAAGTTATAAATTCTGAAGAATCTGTTTATTAAAGGAATATCTTTTACATATTCAAAATGACTAGCCAACACCATTGAAGAGTATTTCACTTTTTATTTTCTTAGATATAATCTATCAATAAAACAAATTTTAATTAGTTTATGATCATTTTAAATGAAGATGAAATAAAAAACATATTTGTGTTGTTTTTATATGCAACATTCCAATTAATCACCAAATATGGTTTTTCTGATTCTACGTTAATGACTATGTAAAGAAATTGAAGAAACATTCTGTTGCTTGGAAAGGTCATGCTCCTAACTAGGTTCAACATTTTGTAAAACATTATGTTTACACTATTGACACAATTAATTTGCTCAGAAAATTCTTTTTAAAATAGTATAAATGTAAAATCATAAATTTGGAAGATAGATGTTTGAATTAATAAAGTTTAACTATATAAATGTGGGGGGGGGATGAGTAGACAAAAAAGAGCCACTCAGATATGAGTACAATTATTTTAAAAAACACTTAGGTAAAGACTTTAAGATTCTTGAGGAAAAAGAGCCTGTATGATAATTCTTTATTATCTTTAAATTTTTAAAACATTTTAATAAATCCAAAAGCATTCTATACTTGTTCTTAAAAACAAATTCAGTCTAGGTTTACAATTCCACAACTTATTCCTCTTTCACAAAGTATGTTTTTCATTATATAAGTCTCTGTACATATGGAACCTAGCATTGTATGTTAGACATGGCAGGCATTTCAACAATGTCAAATGGATGCGAAAGCAATAATCCCTTAAGAATTTCATCATTGATACAGAATATATGAAGTCAAAATTTCTGATAACATACTTGGTACAAGAAATTCACGTTTCCCTAATTCACATTTTCAGGAACCTCTTAGATCTATATAACATACAAAGCTATGGATGGGATGTCTGAAACATTATGAAGACCCCAATGAAAGATACAACGTTCCATCCTTTAGAAGGAAATTTAAAAGATTCGGGCACCTATATAAGGGGATTTGACTGTCAATATACATAGGTTCACCCACAGAGAAAATAAAATCTCCATATGTTAGAACACTTGGCATCTGTGCACTTCCTTTTCCTATTTCATGCTGTGTTTCCCTGGCCCTATGTACTGAATGCAGATTCAGTCTGAAGGAAAAAACTCCTCCAGCTGCTAATGTGAGGCCTCCCAGCACTATAACCATGAGATCATCCAGCACCACTGCCTGCTTCAAATTCTCCCTCGGGGGTGGATGTGGGTGCTGGCACTCCTTGCTGTGCACTAAAAGCAGAAAAAAAACAGCAAACTGGGATACTTCAAGGACACAGCATAATTTCAGTAAGAGTTAGTAGAGGAGAAGCAGAAATTTGTTGCTATGAAATATGTTAGTAAGCACAACTTTGTTGTATTTTTGGTCAGAAAGGAAGTGGAGACAGAAAGAGAGTAAGAATGAAAAAGAATTTTCTGGAATAACAGGGTTTACTTTAGATTGCGGAAAATGCTGAGGTATACAATAACAGAATTAAAGAAAGTAACAAAACAATTATCTTGACATAACTATTCCATAAAATTAGGCATTTAATTTCTTCTTGTGTTATGTAAATGCACATGTTCTGTATCCTGAAACTAAACTATAAACTCCTTTCAAGTAAAAACTGCATTATTCTCTTTAGCAAATAAGTATTTACGGTATTGATAAAAGAACTATGTAAGGATAAAAGCTTATGAAATCGCAGAGCTCTAGTAGGTAAAAAAAGTTGGAAGATCTATTGCTAACAATTTATTTATTAATAGATCTAACCCTTCCAGAAAGCAGGTATTTATATACCTGAGATCACTATATTTGGGCAAAACTGATGTATTGCAACCATGATGTTGAGAGCATATTATACAAAAATAAACCAAAGTATGTTCATTCTATAGGAAACTTTATTACCATCTTTAAATAAAGGTATTTAGCATTTACCAAAATTACATACACACAAACACACACACATACATATACAATTAAGTTTAGGGTATAGAGTAGACTCCAAGGTTCAACAAACTTTTTTTCTGTAAAGATCCAGATAGTAAATATCTGACCACTTAAAAATCTGTTACTGCAGTGTAAAGGAATTCACAGACAATACATGAATGAAAGAGCATGGCTATTTTTCAATAAAACTTTATTTACAAAAACAGTCAGTCAACATATGGACAGTAGTTTGCCAATTTTTGAAATAGATTATATGTTACTAGAAGTAGCATTAAATGGGATAGAGAAAGAATAATTTAATGTTTTTATAGGTAAGAAATATTCACGAAATTTTCAAGATCTTTATTGAATCTTAAAAACAATAACAATAACAACAACAACAAAACTCAGAAACTTAAGTAGCACACGAATCTTACCTGGTTAGGTATCCTCAGTGGGGGCCTTGGACCTCCAGGGTACCGAGGTGACATAAAAGGCTATTGAAGTAAAACAAATAAATAAATAAAACAAAACATAAATGACACAATGTAAAATAGAGATCTGAAAATAAACTGTTGTAAAGAATTTGAGAATTATACAAAACGTAAGTCAACTTATTTCCCTATGTGGCTGCTTTCAGTAGAATAAACTCTTTTAAGAAAAATTACCATCCTGTTTTTTTATTTTGTAGAATATCTAGAACATTTCCTAAAGAAAATATAAAAACATCAAAGATGAGGGACGCCTGGGTGGTTCAGTCGGTTGAGCTTCCGACTTCAGCTCAGGTCATGATCTCACGGTCTGTGAGTTCGAGCCCCGCGTCGGGCTCTGTGCTTACAGCTCAGAGCCTGGAGCCTGCTTCAGATTCTGTGTCTCCCTCTCTCTCTGACCCTCCCCCATTCATGCTCTGTCTCTCTCTGTCTCAAAAATAAATAAACTTAAAAAAAAACAAAAACAAAAAAACATCAAAGATGAGTAAAGCTGGGGCTCCTGGGCGGCTTGGTCAGTTAGGTGTCCTACTCTTGATTTCGGCTCAGGTAATGACCTCATGATTTATGAGTTCGAGCCCCTATGAGGCCCTCTCTGCTTTCAGCGCAAAGTCTGATTCCAAGTCTCTGTCTCCCTCTCTCTCTGCCTCTGCTCCACTAACGCTCTCCCTTTCTCTCAGAAATAAACATTAAAAAAAGATGACTAAAGCAAAAAAATTTTTTTAATGTGAATTTTATTAAGATAATGACATTTAATTGGCAAAAAAAGATTAGGAGATTTAGGCAACTGAATCTTAGCAAAGACTTCAGGAACAGACTTATTGGCTATATCATTATGTAAATTGGGTTCTGAACATATAGTTTGGACTGAATTATCCAGTTTGGTTATCAATTTCCTTTAATAATTTTAAAGTTGCCAAATTTTTTACCGTTTTTTTTTTTTTTTTGGTGGCTTTTTAAAATGGTAAAGAAATTTCTTTTTCATATGTCCTTTGTGGTTAAAAAGAGCTTTGCCTCTCCTTTCTCAAGTGTTTGTTATAATTCAAAATAGATTATAAATTTTAAAGTTGAAATAATTTATTTGCATATTTTAAGCTTAGCAGATTATGAGCTGTGTATTTAAAAGAAAGAAAAAAATGGTCTTATATTAAAACTCAAGGCAGTTTATCTTGTTAGATAAATCAGATTCTGCTAAGATATGTTGACTCCATCCAGTTCAAAAAATGTCTGAAAAATATCCTAAAAATATCATTCCAACAATGAGTGGATGAATATATTTGATCACTCAGATATGGGCACCAAATTTTTCAAAGTTTATGTGTATCAAATTTTTCAGTGTATTCCTAAAATTATTCAAAATTTCATTTCTATAGAAAAATTCTATAATTTTGTCTACTTACATCACACTATATAATTTATTTAAATTCAAGATTATTACTTCATGTAACATAAGTAAATTATCCACTCTAAATGGTTGCATATCATGAAGTAATATATTAAGAATGAAGTAATATAAATTAAGGATCAATGTAACAAAAGCTTGGGCAAGCCGAATCTTTAGTATTTTACATAATTAAATTCCACATTTATAATGTATTTTCTATAAACATTTTAGAAACTGAACCTGCAGTTCTTGGCTACATTTTAAAAGCAGGGTTATTTTAAGACCTACCCTATGACCCAGCAATAGCACTGCTAGGAATTTACCCAAGGGATACAGGAGTACTGATGCATAGGGGCACCTGTACCCCAATGTTTATAGCAGCACTCTCAACAATAGCCAAATTATGGAAAGAGCCTAAATGTCCATCAACTGACGAATGGATAAAGAAATTGTGGTTTATATACACAATGGAATACTACGTGGCAATGAGAAAAAATGAAATATGGCCCTTTGTAGCAACGTGGATGGAACTGGAGAGTGTGATGCTAAGTGAAATAAGCCATACAGAGAAAGACAGATACCATATGGTTTCACTCTTATGTGGATCCTGAGAAACTTAACAGAAACCCATGGGGGAGGGGAAGGAAAAAAAAAAAAAAGAGTTTAGAGTGGAAGAGAGCCAAAGCGTAAGAGACTCCTAAAAACTGAGAACAAACTGAGGGTTGATGGGGGGTGGGAGGGAGGAGAGGGTGGGCGATGGGTATTGAGGAGGGCACCTCTTGGGATGAGCACTGGGTGTTGTATGGAAACCAATTTGACAATAAACTTCACATATTGAAAAAAAAATAAAATAAAAGCAGGTTATTTTAAAAAGCAGCATCTGAAAAATAAAATCCTAACAAGTTAATGATGTATAGACTACTTCTATAATATCTCTTGGAAGATTTTATTTTAGATAATTTTGACAAGAAATAGTAATTGTTGGAAATAATAATGTCCAACAAGAGGAACTTTAGAGTTAAACAAGCAATTCAGTTTTTTTATTACTGTGTTCTTATATGTTAATCATACAATTATCATATATTCTTACATCTTAATCTTCTATGTTAATCAGGAGATTATTTTAAATGGACAGAAATATTGGTTTATTCAGGTATTATTGTCACCTCTGGTGACAAAGCGGGTATTCCAATTTTAACATTTCAATAATGTTAGTTTTCACATATTTGATCAAAGCTGTTTCTCTTTTTTTTTTAATTTTTTTTAATTTTTTTTTTTTTTTTTTTTAGCGTTTATTTATTTTTGAGACAGAGAGAGACAAAGCATGAATGGGGGAGGGTCAGAGGGAGACACAGAATCTGAAACAGGCTCCAGGCTCTGAGCTGTTAGCACAGAGACCAACACGGGGCTCGAACTCACGGACCGCGAGATCATGACCTGGGCCGAAGTCGGCCCCTTAACCGACTGAGCCACCCAGGCGCCCCAAGGCTGTTTCTCTTTAATCCTTTCTAAACTCTACTCTAAATTGAATTAGTTAGTTAACTATACTGCCAACTAGAAGCTTATCCCAATACTCACACACCCTCTACTATATTTCTAATCATCCAATTTCATTTATGGAACTGCCTTTTAAATTCTGGACTAATTTTAAAAACTAGGAAATTAAGTATTGTGTCATTGGTTTTGGAATGTTTGCCTTTCTTTCACAAAGTGATGTTTTATGACATACTCATGAATCCAAAGTTTATCAATTTACTTTTTGAGACATGGAGAAATAAAAATAGGTTACTGATGATTCCTGTCTATTACATTCACTTTGAAATGGAATACGAGGTAGAAATTATGTTAAAAATATTACTAACTATCAAATACTGAGGAAAAAATTGAGATGTACCTTACTTGAAATAGAGCATTTGAGATTTGCATATTGGTCCAAATGTAAAATGATGTTATAGTGTTAATTTAATGGACTATCTGAAAAGAGGAATTTCTCTCATCAATGGTACTATGAAAAAGTGTATTTTAATGGGACTGTCAAACACTCCTATCTGACTGTAAGGACCCATCAAGAGACTACTGAGGACAGGGAGTGCATGTGGTACCTAGGAACCTACAAATCTCTACAGAATGAGACTGGGAGAGAAAAAGATTCTCTCTTTAGTTAATTTAGTTCTTATGCATGCCCTCCTCCTCCAAGTTCAAATTTACAGGTGTTTTTGGAAAAAAGAAAAGAAAACCATTTATACATTCTAATCAATAACAATCCACTTAAAGCAAAAATGACAAAAAAGCTAGTTGAGATAAAAATCTACTACTTTTACTTAAAATACAAAGACTGCTATGGGTAGAGTACCTTTGATATCAAATTAGTGCTGTTATAACATAAGCTCTTAATATTCAGATTGATCCTTACCTTAAGTTATCTAGTTAAACACACAGGTCCTCACTTGCCTGCTTGTTGAGACAGAGACACAGCAACTGAACCCCAAAGAGTTTGCATATTAGCAACTGAGAATATTGTAATAATATTTGTACTCCAGTATTCAGAAGCCAATTTCCTTGCAAATACAATTCAAGATATGAAAACAAGTTTAAATTATTGATATAAGAGATTGCCTACTGATACTATAGAGTATATCTACTGACAGACATGTTAGTACTCTCTGCATGAATAGTCTGGGAAGAACAGGTTTTTGAAAAGAATTTTTGGCTATGAAATACTCTTTTACTTGGGGGAGAAAGTTGTTTTTTTTTTTTAATAGTTTGGGCATTAAGATATTTGCTTGAAGATGTCATGATGGTGAATCAATATTTTAAATGGAAAAGGTCTTCACCTTCAAAAGGCTATTTATAAGGTGTGTGAAAAAAAACATTTGGGAGTCAGGGGACTGGGTTCTAGTTTTGTAGTAACACTAATTAGCAGAGGGGCCCTGAGCTAAAAACTCTTCGGCCTTTAATTTTCTCCATCTTAAATGAGAGAGTTGGACTAGATAATCTCTAAAGTCCCATAGAAAATTAAAAAGAAAAACAAAACTCCATTATTCTGTTATTTCCAGCATTACCCTTAAGTATGCAGATTTCTATATTGCAAATAGCTACAAATATTTGAAATGTGTAGGGGTGGGATGGGCACAACTCACAAACCATCTTCATCAAGGAGCTGGAGAAACTTATTCCTATGCTTTCCAGAGAAAAGGAAAACAAAGAAAAAAAATACTCCAAAAGAGAAGGATGCATTTGGTTCCGATCAAAGGCCCACTGGAAGAATAAAAAAAAACTCAACTTATCAATTAAAAAGTATACTAGTGATTCTTTTATTCAACAAATATATATTAAATACCTACAAAGGCAGTAATGGACTAAGTCGTTGGACATATAAGTGAACAAAGCAGATGACGATCACTGCTCTCTGATTAGAATTTTTAAGGTTCTACTATTATAATTAGTAGGAAAACAATTTTCTGGAAAAACTGTTTTCTCTATTAGTCCACTAATTTAAAGAAATAGAATGTTCTCTTCACCAAATGGCAAGTACCAGTGAAAACCCACAAAAAAATAGTATTTCAATCTGGTGCCTTCACTCAGAAGTCATATTACATCATCCTTACTTGATAGAACATGTAGTGCTATGAGTGAATCAAAGTCAAGGCTATGTTTTAAAAAGTTTTCCAAATTAGGCAAAACTCACACAGTCAGGTTCTTTATAACACAAGATAAAATGATTACCACTGTTAGTATTCTGACATATGGAAACTACATTTCCATAAAGGCATAAACTCTCCTTTCTACATGTTTCAGCTATCTTCCCAGAAAGAATGCAATAACTCAAAGTAAAAGGAATAAAAGCACGCATGCACAAATCCAAAAAATCAATAAAATTTGTTGACTAAGAGAAGAGGAAAAAACCAAAACAAAACAAAAACAACCCTCCAATAGAAATACCAACCAAGTGTCCAGTTCATTTCCCCTAAGTAAAGATCATACCATTGAGAATCAGAATTTATTTCAGAATGAATGTCACTCAATCTTAAAGGATTACTATTATCCATTATATCAAGAATTATTCATGGAATTTTAAACTTCTGCTTCCCTAAAAGAGAGATTTTCCTTTATTCTTTGCCCTTTCTGCTAGTGGAGGGTAGTCTGCCTCTCTTATTTGATCTTTCATAAACCCTAGTGCTCTATCACAATTCCCTAAGAATTAGAAGAAACCAGCTCTTTCTCTTTCCTCGTACTACCTGGAAGTTAGATTGCTCAGTCTGATTCTTTGCTTCTCTGAAGGTGCCAAGTGTCCCCAATGGAATTGTTTTATTTACCTGTCCTGAAATTACAGGTGCTAAGATAAGAACCACTTAAGCCCTCAGTTCTTTTAATATATATACGGTAAGGGGTGTCTGGGTGGCTCAGTTGGTTAAGCGTCCAACTCGTGATTTGGGCTCAGGTCATGATCTCACAGTTTGTGAAACTAAACCTAGCAATAAGCTCTGTGCTGACAGAATGGAGTCTGCCTAGGATTCTCTCTCCCCTATCTCTCTGCCCCTCCTCGCTTGTGCACATGTGCTCTCTTTCTCTCTCTCTCTCAGCACAAACACTTAAAAATATTTGTTTATTTTTTGAGTATAGTTTTAAGCGTATTTGAGCATAGTTGACATACAATGTTACATTAGTTTCAGGTGTACAACATAGTGATTCAACACGCTTATACATTATATTGTGCTCACAAGTGCAACTACCATCTGTTAGTATAATATTTCCTTTAAAAAATTTTTTTAATGTTTAATTTTGAGAGAGACAGAGTGTGAGTGGGGGAGGGACAGAGAAAGAGAGAGAGACAGAATCTGAGCTGTCAGCACAGAGCCCGACATGGTGCTTGAACTCACAAACTGTGAGATCATGACCTGAGCCGAAGTTGGACGTTTAACCGACTGAGCCACCCAGGCACCCCTCACCATAATATTTTCTAATATTTTAATAGTTTTTAGAAAACATACATATGACTTTTCAACACCAGAATATTCTCTCCTTCTTGAGATTACCATGTATTCTTTCTCTGTCAAGTAAATTTCTAGTAATCCCCCAAGGGTCAGTTTAAAAATCAAGACTTTCCTTCTATTTCTTCAGCACTTTGTTCACACCATCATCATAGAGGATTCAGTACACTGTAGTATAATGTGTGCCCTGGTGTGAAGGAAATCCACTTCAGAGGAAAGAACACAAAACCATAGTAGAGCAAGTCATTATCTTAATGCTAGGGAAATTAATCCATAAAATAAAACTGGTATTCACAAGAATCCTTAAAACTGAGGTGTAATTGATACATAAATCACCTTATATCTTATTTTAAATATTTCAGAATGGCTTTAGAAACTCTTTAAATATTAGTCTTTGAAAATAAACTGATAATAAAGAAAATTTAAAATCATTAAAAATGAGTGTCTTTAAAATCCCACTTAAGCATTCTCTGTGTACCATTTATATACTATATATACTACATACTATTTTCTTTATACAATTTTTCTGTATACTCTATTTTATTTTCAAACCACAATTTACAAAAAATCAGTGACAAAGGGAAGATAATACTGATTTCTTTAGAATGGACAAATGTAACATTTAGAACAAGAATTAGAAGAAACCAGCTCTTTCTCTTTCCTCATACTACCTGGAAGTTAGATTGCTCTTCTGAAGATTGTTCTAAAACATACAATTTTACAGGACTTATCTAACATAAAATAACTGAAAATTTTTAGGACAAAATTATTCATGTAAGATTTGCTTATAATTTTGAAAGAAATAGTATCTTTTTAAAATACAAAGAAACAATTACCAAGTTTAAGAAAATATGAACTTAAAAATATTTAAAAAATGAATACTCAAACAGTGACTTCTTCACAAAATTACTCAATGGAAGTTTTATAAGCTTTCTATTGTACAATTATAATAAAATCTGACTTATCAAATTTTATTTGAATGTAACTTTTTGACACATTTTATAGCACAAAGTTGTACTTTTTAGAGTTTACTAGATCAGCCTCCTTACTCTGTAAAGAAAACCAAAGACCTAGTTTTTTACCTGCCATTTTAGTTTTCTTACAGAGAAAACAGTTCCAGTAATACCTTTACAGAATGAAGGCAGGTACACATACAACCGGGTGACCATAAATAAACTGCCTGACTTGGCACTTTCTCCTTGGCCCCCCAGCAATGGTGCTACCATTCACTTAATGCAGAATTCTTTACCCTTGCTAGTTACCACTCAACCAGGAAAAGCTGAAAAGGCAGTGGTATTTCAGGTAAGTAAGTTTATTTGCATACAAAGCACTAATTAGCATGTGCTCTTGATTCACTGAACTAAAAGCAATGCAACAAGTGAAATAAAATAAATTTAGTAACCTCTAGCTCTCTTTTCTTAAATACTTTTGGTAGGGTTTTGATAATATATGTTGTCTTGACTGCACTTATTAATGTTTTTAAGTCACATGCCAAAAGGGAATAGAAGATGAGTGGGGAATGGAGATAAATGGATGTGGAATGATTAGAAGCGTATCACCATTAGAATCAAACTGTTCATTATAATATGATAACTTATAGTGAGGTTCATGAGAAAGGAAAGGAAGCAGTTAGCACATTCTAAGAGAGAACGCACAGAGCTGCATTCAGTAAATATTTGGTTGGTTCCATAGCTGGTTCATTGACTAAAAGAATGAACAACATTGCTGGAAGACTAAAAACCAGCACAAAATAAAGTTTTGTTCCCTTGTGTAAAATCTCCCCTGACCAATGTGTCTTGTTAAAAATAGATAATATTGGGGCACCTAGGTGGCTCAGTTGGTTAAGCATCCAACTTTGGCTCAGGTCATGATCTCACAGTGCATGAGTTCAAGCCCCACGTTGGTCTCTGTGCTGACAGCTCAGAGCCTGGAGCCTGCTTTGCATTCTGTGTTTCCCTCTCTCTCTGCCCCTCCCCTGCTCTCTCTCTCTCTCTCTCTTAAAAATAAATAAACGTTAAAAAAATTTTTTAAATACACAATATCTATTGACAATGTAAACAGTAAGCCACAGTATTAGCACAGTATATCTGCTTTGTCTAGTGAGAACATAGTTATAAATTAGAGGGGAGAATTCTGCTTGATTAAATAGGATAATTTATATTTTCCAGAGGACAGGTAAGGAGCAAAGTGTTGACCCGAACAAGATACTACATTATAATTACAATATCCCTATCAACATCTAAGAGAATTTATAATTTAGATGACTAATAAGGCCTTTTACTCCCTCCTATCACTTTCAGGTTTCTTTTACTGTTTCTGGGTGTCAGGGTTAAAAATAATGTTTCTTAGTTTTATAGGCTAGCAGTATTTAGTTGCCAGTTTTTGGTATAAAAGGATATCAGGTTAATTTACATATGATTTGGCAAAACAAACAAAACAGAACAAAACTGTGGTGACTTAATTGAACTTTTCCTGAAGTTCAGACCAGCCTTGAGAACTGCTAACAATTCATTTGCAGTTCATTTTTCAGCTGTCTCATACAGTGCTGTGTTTATACAGAGAACCTTACCTCCTCTTTCTAGACTGAAATATATTCAAAGAGTGATAATCCTCAGGTCTCAGAAACAACATGGTTAAGCATACAGATTTTTTTCCCACTAAGGAAAAGCTCAGCATTTGAGTAAGAACATTTAACATTCTACCTTCTTAATATCATATTGTTTTTAGCACATAACCATTAGTCCAAAAATCTGTAAGAAAATGGTTATTTGCCAAGGAGTAATTTGCTTCTATCACTATTTTTAGGCAATAACAAAAGACGCAAAGTTACATATAGACAGAAAAAATATTATATTAATTACATAAAGACCAAATATGTAGCTCACTTGGTCCTGTGAAGATATGGCTTTAGACAGATTTAATCTTTCTTCTTCTATTTTTAATGCACTGTTTTAAGCAGACAAAGGGAATAAGACACAATTTTATGACATGAAAATTATTCTAGAATCTTTCAAGGAAAAAACTTCTCGGAAACAAAACTTTTAGAAATGATAAATAAAGTAGGTTATAATTATTTTTTATACTTCTGGAAAGGTAGTAAAAAACATGTTCACTATACTATTTTATCCAAAGAATAAACATTCTTTTAAACACTAAATATTACTTTTTACTCATTCTGTGTCTATTTTTTAATTAATTTAGTTCTCTTTACTGTATACAACTTTCCTACGTAGATTTCTCTACTTTGCTATTCCATATTTTACTTACAAGTAAATCTCTATCTTTTTTTTTAAAGTTTATTTATTTTTGAGAGAGAGAGAGCGAGAGAGCACGGAAGGGGCAGAAAGAGAAAGAATCCCAAGCAGGATCCTCACCATCTGCACGGGAGCCCAGCGTGGGGCTGGAACTCATGATCTCATGGATCTCAGGAACCATGAGATTATGACCTGAGCCAATATTAAGGGTCTGACACTTAACTGACTCAGAAGTAAATTTTTATCTTAATTCTAACTTTCCTAAAGTCATGAGCTATCAAAAATAAATAATACTGAGATTATTATTTTGAATAACCATTAGGGTTGTGACTTCTGTATTTCACTACAGCCATCTTTCATATAGTAAAAGTGTTCACATATTTCAATTCTTATAATTCCATGAGATGCTTCATGAGTTTTCTGTAGAAAAGTAATGAAGCATAAATTATACATCAAATGAATTTCGTCAAAGTTACTTTACAATTCATATATCTTAATTTGTTTAGTTTCTTTTCTGTTTTCCATAAAAACCTCCATCAGACATTACTGACACCCCAGTGGATAAGATACTCTTGATTAACACATTTTAATTCCAACCAGTATTAAACTAATTTAGCTCACAAAATGACATACTTGTGCTAGCGCATTCTGCTGATAAGCATAAATATGTAGCTTATCTCCCATACATCTTAGATATTCTATCATCATCAACACTTAATTAAAATAACTCATATAAAATAACTGTAAAGTATTACCAGATCCAGTTTTCTAGATGCTATTTTGGCAAGGCTAATCCAATTCAGCACAGAATTATAAGCAGGTTGATTCTTTTAATATGGATTTAGTCTAAGCATAAAAATTGCTCACTTACATTATGGGCCTTTTCAAGAAGATGAGACTATTTTTCAACCCTTCATTACCTATGTTAGAGGTGTGTGGCAATGGACTTCTGGATTCTGAAAGGGGACCATGCTGTCTGCTGGTCTATAAAAGTTTGACAACATTTTTCAAAAAACTTTAATAATTTGTTTTAGATCAGTTTATATTCACAAATACATACAGACACACTTTTATGTGTGTGTGTGTGTGTGTGTGTGTGTGTGTGTGTGTGTGTGTGTGAGGCAAGTAGCTGGAGTCCTCCATAAGCTAAATCTGGCTCTGTACTGCCTCCTGCTACAAACTAAAGTCCCTGACAGATCAACCCATATTAGTATATTTAAAAAATGACACTATGGGTATGAAAATACATATTTATATGTATATAAATTTAGGATTTATAATTTAGGATAAAGTATCACACTGACTCCATCAAAAAAGAAGCTAAAGCAATCATTTTTCAAAACCACTCATAGTTTTTCATTGAAGAATGCCAAAGGATTCCCTTCTTCCTTTCCCCTATTTTATATTCATACTTACAGGTAAATTTGCTTCACATGACAGTATAGGAGAGAGGTACTTTAATATACCTTAATGTACCATTGTGAAAGAAAGAAAAAGAAAGAAAGAAAGAAAGAGGAAAGAAATTAGCTAGTTCGTTCTTATTCTTCTGATAATATGGTAGGGACATTTCCACTGATCAAGCAGTAGTCTTTTCAAATTCTCAAGTAGCAATAACAGTGTTTGTTAAACAAACTGACCTATAACCTTGGTCTTCTAATACAAGTGGCGAATTATATATATATATTTGCTTTCTTTAAAAATGAAATGATACTCTCATATTCACTTGGTTACTTACTTATAAACATAAAATCTCTATTCTCAATTCATGTCTAAACTATTTAAAATAGTCTTTCTACACAACAGGTTTTTACAGAAATTGTTAATGCATCAGAAAGTCTGTTTTGAAACTAGAGCTTACTAATTTGACTAATGCTAAAATCTATAGAAGTAAGCACTATGAGAAAATTCAAACTACACAAAGTTTTTTCTCCATCTCCAATTTAAAATATACATTTTTATGTACAACCCTTATATAGATATATGTACACAAAACTGATAAGACAAATTCAACTGGAAAATATATTTACTGATGCCAAAGTATCTACAATCTATTATAGAATATTAAAATGACAGATAACAGGTAGCATTCACATTTGCAAGCACTGCAAACAATTAATTCTATTTTACTTTCTCTGAAAAGCATCCTACTGCTCCGATTAGTCTATTCCCTGGCATTCTATCTTCAACTCAAGATTACACCAGCTTGCTGGGGGTAATGGATGATACCTCGCAATAGCCTATATGCTCTTCTCACAGGCACCAGCAGAGCTGTTTTCTTTGTTCCTCGGCAGGGATGAACAGTTTATAATAGCCAACACTTCACTCCCAGCAGCATTTCTTTGGCCTCCCGACTTCTCGCTCTAACTACAGCATCATCTCTTCCTTTCCCTTTAGAGCAAAACTCAATGTTGGGCACACTTGCTGTCTCTCCTTTCTCTCTTCCCACTTTATCCTGAATCTACTTTTATCAGGCTTTCATGCTCATCACTACAGTGAAACTGGCCTTATCAAGGCCACAAATTATCTCCTTGTTAAAATTCAATGGTCAATTGTCAGTCTTCAACTAATTTAAACTATCAGTAGCATTTGGCACAGCTGAATATTCCTCCCCTTGAAACATTTTCTCCATGTGGCTTCCAGGATACCACATTACCTGGTTTTCTTATCTCTTGGACTGCTCCTTCTCATCTTTCTTCACTGCTCCCTCCTCATCTCCCCGGCTTCTTGACATTAGAGTGCACTAGTTCCATTGGAGACCTTCTTGTCTCCATCTATACTATCTTGGTGTTCTCTTCCAGGCTCAGAGCTCTAAATACTATCCACATGCTAATAACTCCTAAATGACTCTAGCCCAAGCCTGAACCATAAAACTGCAGACTGATATTCTGTTCCCTACTCAACATCTCCTGAATCTCCTAATAGCCATCTTAGTCTTAACAAGTTCAAAATTAAGTTTCAGGTATTCTCCCTCATACCTCCTCTTGAAATTTGATTTACATCAGTAAATGTCAACTCCATTCTTCCATATGAGTAGGTCAAAAGCCTTGTAGTCACCCTTGTAGTCTTTTTCTCTCACAACACATATCCAAACCATCACCAGTATCTGTTGGCTCAAGCTTGAAAATATATCTGGAATCCAACCACTTCTCACCACTCTTACTACCTTAGTCCAGAACATAGCAGTCTCCCTGTAGTCTCCCCATTTCCCCCCTTCCCTTCTATAGACTAATCTCAACAGAGCAGCCAGAATAAGACTGTTAAAACCCTCCACTCAGAGTAAAGCCCAAAATTCCTATAATGACCTTATATGTCTGACCACCTTATCCAAAACTTTGGCAATAATGCCCATTTTCCTTTTAGGTTTCATTTTTCTCCCTCATTATCACAATCTAATATATCATATTTAAAAAAAATAATTATTTTGTTACCGTTTCCTTTAATAGACTTTAAGTTCTATGCGGACTGGGATTTCTATTTATCTTTTCTTTTCTTTCTTTCTTTCTTTTTTTTTTTTTTTTTTAATTCATAAGGGTGCAGGTGGCCCATGGCCAGGGCTCTGCAGCTGGCCCTGGTACAGCACTCAGCCTCACAAACCCCAGTCCTGTCTCTAGGAGCCCACCTCTCACTGAGCTGTGTACCTGCAGCCTCAGTCCCTCATCCTTCACCCCTGCCACCAACTTCCTTGAGTTGTAGTAAATGTTTGCTGCTATATGTCATCAGCCATCTTTGCCAGTAGTTCTCAAATTTTAGTTTGTAAGACTCATCTGTTCAAAACAAACAGCAACAAAACCACAAAAGATTTCCAGCTCCACTTCTCCCCATCCCCAAGGATTCTGACACACTGGAAGCTGGGGAGGCTCCAGGACTCTCTTGTGAGTACTACAAAGAACACACTTGGAAGAACATTGTTCTTAGTCTTTACCTTTTAGGTTTCTTACAAGCTATCTAGTGGTGACCATATTCAGATGGAATAGGAGTGGGCAATTTTGGCTTACCCACTAAATGTGGCCCACCACTTGTTTTTTAGATAAAGTTTCCCTGAACAGTTTCGCTACACAGTGTCCATGGCTGCTTTTACGTTACAAGGACACTACAACAACAGAGCTAAGTAGTTGTGACTTCGAGGCCTCCAAAGGCTAAAATATTTACTATCTGGCTTTTTACAGAAAAAATCTTTCAACTCCTCATATAGCGATACATTATTTCAGAACACCACCTAGTGAGAAGCTACCTTTTAAAAAGGCTGAAGGCATCCTAATGTATAGTTAAGACAAATCTATCCCACCCATAGAGGGGATTTATAATATATTTAATAACCTATTCTTATCTTTAATTCCCCAAAGAATGGTGACCATTTTGTTTCTGTAACCAACATTAAATAAAAAACTAAAATTGTTATAAACTGCCTTTGTATATTTGCAATTTGCTATATATCCTCGCCCCACCCCACCCACCCCCCAACACACACCAAAGTGGCTATAATAAAAAGTGAAGCACTCCAGGAAGGATTTTCAATAATGAGATCTTTTCTTTTTTTTTTTTTTTTTTTTTTTTTTTTTTTTTTTAATTTATTTTTGGGACAGAGAGAGACAGAGCATGAACGGGGGAGGGTCAGAGAGAGGGAGACACAGAATCGGAAACAGGCTCCAGGCTCCGAGCTATCAGCCCAGAGCCTGACGCGGGGCTCGAACTCACGGACCGCGAGATCGTGACCTGGCTGAAGTCGGACGCTTAACCGACTGCGCCACCCAGGCGCCCCAATGAGATCTTTTCAAAAGAAAAATTGTCATCTCAAATTAGCTGAAAAACAGATAAGCTATCACAGATGTAACTTTAAAATATGATATTTTATTGCTTCACACAAAATATCCTGACACCTTTAGCCAGCAGAAGGAGCATTAAAGCGAAAGGAAAACCAACACTGGTCTAGGATAGCCAAGTTAACTTTTTCCTAAATATTCATTTTGGTAAATAAACCCAAACAGTAGGGTTTCTAACAGGAAACAGTTTCATTCCTAACTAGAAACCCATGGATTAACTCTGAAGCCCTGATACACTCTTTGCTCTCTGTTCATCTAGTTACTGCTATAGGATCCTTAGTTGTTTGAAACTGTGATTTAAAAAAAAAGCTTACTTGGTTACTCAAGCTGAGCAGTTTTTTTTTTTTAATTTTTTTTTTCAACATTTTTAATTTATTTTTGGGACAGAGAGAGACAGAGCATGAACGGGGGAGGGGCAGAGAGAGAGGGAGACACAGAATCGGAAACAGGCTCCAGGCTCCGAGCCATCAGCTCAGAGCCTGACGCGGGGCTCGAACTCACAGACCGCGAGATCGTGACCTGGCTGAAGTCGGACGCTTAACCGACTGCGCCACCCAGGCGCCCCAAGCTGAGCAGTTTTAATTTGTTCTAATAGTTGAGGCCAGAACAAGTTGCCATTACCTGGTCTATTACCACAACTGCAGGAAAGCATTATCAAAGCCAGCAGCTATTAGACACCTTTATTTTTTGGGGCTCCTTTTATCTTTGTATTAGAGAAAGACTTGTTTTAGTTTTGATGTTTAGAATCTCTGTTCTTTAAAGATTCAAAATTGTGTTTTAAAAATAAAATTAAACTTAATTTTTATGTCTTGACTTTTGGTAAATAAGCAACCTTCCCACTTCCACGCTCCAAATCCCAGTGTATTTAGTTATGAAAAATACTATTTTTAATATTTGGATTTTTAAACTATATATACTGGAAATGTTAGGTGTTGCAGTTCAGTAAGTCAAGTCTACCTGAGATTTTCAGTACCCTACTGATTCAAACTAAGAAAAGATATACTAATTTTTGGCTCATTATCTAAGATGCTATCTATAACTCGTAGGGAGAGGGAAGGGGAGTTTCTCCTGGTTTAGATTATTACCTAAAACTAACTCTGAAATGGCCATGGTCATGAAGGGTAAGAGGAAAGGAAAATCACTGGGAGTAAAGACAATATGAAGGTTAATGATAAAAGGGAATTGAGAAAGCATGTAGACTATTTAACTTTCTGTATAAATAACAGGGTAAAAAGGGTGCTACTGGTTAGAATAATTGTATAGAAGTTTGGAACAGCACAGCAGATGAGTGTACTTAGTTTGAAAAAAAGCATTTTTTAATGTTTATTTTTGAGAGAGAGAGTGCAAGTGCAGGAGGGGCAGAGAGAGGGGGAGACACAAAATCCAAAGCAGGCTCCAGTCTCTGAGCTGTCAGCGCAGAGCCCGACAAGGGGCTTGAACTCACGAGTTGTGAGATCATGACCTGAGCTGAAGTCAGGCGCTCAACCGACTGAGCCACCCAGGCGCCCCAAAAGGTATCTTCAAAATACACGACTTATCTCCAGAAATAAATTAAATATCCACCTCAAGAAACATATAACGAGGGCTTGTAAATGTGTTTTTCTTTTCGTTTTTCTTTTTCTTTTCTTTTCAGTTTCAAGACTATGAGATTGTTAAATTAAATATTTTTTTTCTGAGTTTTTTATTCATTTTGAAGCTTTTTCTTTTAAAATATCAAGAATATTGTATTACCCTGAGCTTTGTTTTTGTCTTCATTGCTTTATGAATGTCATTTATATTCAGCTTTTTCAGGTCAATAGCAACACCATGGAGAAAAGGGAAGATTTCTTTCTATTTTTCATTCTTCTTATTGCGTTATTACTATGTCAAAGCATTAGGTCAGCTTGCTACAGTGCAGTCTTGCTAAAAATAGAACCTTTGGAAAATATACCCGGAACCAGAAGAGACATCTGCAAACCACCACTAGATGGCAAAGCAGCTTTCCCATTGCTAACATTATGCAGGCAAACAAAATATAACTTACAAACCTGCTGCAACATGTTTTCTACCATATCAGAGTTGCGATCAATTCAGATTTTAAAATATGGACGACCACCTCAGTCTGCAAATAAATTGCTTGGTATCCTTTATCTTCAACAAATATTTATAATCTTATTGATGTCACAGTCTTAAATTTATAACCCAACATCAATATATTATTCGTTTTCAACTGTTTCAGTTAAGAAAACTAAAGATCTAGTGAGTACAGTACTGCAAATTTATCAAGATAAAAATCAAAACAAAACATCACACATGGTAAAAATGAACCAAAGGCTACAGAGTTCAAAATTTACAAGCATATCCCACATTAACTGCATACTTAAAGATATCTACATTAGCACTTATTAAAAGATTATGTTTTTATATAAAAGATAAAGATATGTTTAGTTATAGTGACAAAAAAACAAGATATAGTTTCCTACTTAAAAGTTTTCTTGTGGTAAAGACCAGAAAGGAGGGAAAAATAAAGAATTTTCACCACCCCCCCCTCAAATTTTCTTGGTTGAAATATAAAATGCCCCTGTCTTCAATGTGGTACACAAGTTATAATAAATTCACAAGAAAGGCTTTCTTGTTACTCAAATCTATAAAATTACAGAACTTCATAAGGTGAAAAAGAGTCCAATTTTTTAAACACAAAAGAACAAGAACTTTGTTTTGTTTTATGCATTTTACTAAACAATTTTGATTGTTATATTTAAGGAAGAAGGAAATCTAATTGGTTCAAGGAACAATCCTACCTATTCAATAAATTGCAGAAATCAAACTTTGCCTGTCTTTTCATAAGAATGCTATGAAAATGAATGAATAGCAGATTGATGCTGTCAATACGTAATTAACATTTCTTAGCATACAATGAAAACTTTGAGTAAGATTCTAGTACAGGGATAGGAGACTCAAAGTAGAGACTCATTCTGAGTGCCTACTATTTGTACCCATACCATGCCACAATAACACATTTTCTTCCTCTAAAACTGCTAAATTCTAGTTAGATCAATGGCTGCTTCTATGGTCTTCCCTCTGACCCAGTAGCAAGACTTGCCAATTTAAGAAAGTTGCTGCAGGGGTGCCTAGGTGGCTCAGTCGGTTAAGCATCTGACTTTGGCTCAGATCATGAGCTCACAGTTTTTGGGTTTGAGCCCTGAGTCAGGCTCTGTGCTGACAGCTCAGAGCCTGGAGCCTGATTTGGATTCTGTGTCTTCCTCTCTGCCCGTCCCCTACTTGTGCTCTGTCTTCCTCTCTCTCAAAAATAAATAAACATGAAAAAAATTTTAATAATTAAAAAAATAAATAAATAAATAAAGCTGCTCTAAAGTCACTCACCGGTTCCATGGCAGGTCACTTTGAAAATTTATAGGGGTCTGTATACCAATTACTCCTTAGAGAAAAAACTCTAAATAAATATGTATCTTACTTTAAATGGTTTTATTTTACTAAATTGATACTTCCTTTTGCATGACCTATTATTCCAATTAGATTTTACTTAACTGACCTCCAACAAAATAACAGAAGCTCTCCCATTTCAATAAAAATATCAAAGTTGTGGGGCGCCTGGGTGGCGCAGTCGGTTAAGCGTCCGACTTCAGCCAGGTCACGATCTCGCGGTCCGTGAGTTCGAGCCCCGCGTCAGGCTCTGGGCTGATGGCTCGGAGCCTGGAGCCTGTTTCCGATTCTGTGTCTCCCTCTCTCTCTGCCCCTCCCCCGTTCATGCTCTGTCTCTCTCTGTCCCAAAAATAAATAAAAAACGTTGAAAAAAAAATTAAAAAAAAAAATATCAAAGTTGAAGTATGAACCATGTTAATATCTGTCACAAATAAACACTAATCTAAATTTTACAATATCATCACATAGAGAACAACTCAAAACTACTGATGCAGGTGCTTTATGTGCTAATGACAACCTCTTCTTTCCTTAGTTTCATTTTTTTATTACATTTAATAGGCTCAATCCTTTCCTAACCTAGTCCCATTCCAGGTGACCCCAAATAAGTTTTGCATTTCCTCACTAAGAATGAGGATTCAAAACTATTCTTCTCTTACTCTGGATAATTCTTGGAGTTGAATGTCTCTTCGGAATTGAATTAGAAACTGGTATTTGGGCTTGAATTGTGGTTGTCTGCTGTTATTTCTACTCACATAAGGTAGTACTTTTCATTAACAACAGGCATTATGGCCAGGATCACATTGAAGTACTGACTAATCACTGCAGGAAACCAAGGCTGATATTTAGGAAACATTTGAGTAGACTAACTCCATCATTATATGTACCAAAAGATGATAACATCCCATTTCTTTTTTAAAAGTTTGATGGTTTGAGTTATTCATTATTTCAAAGAGGTATTCCTAGGGAGACTGGACATTAAGCCCATTGAATGGGGTAAAAGAGTATCTGGGATTAGGTAGAATGGTCTCCCTGGATAAAGGGGAATGACATATACCAAATTCAAACGTATCTAGCTTTTTCTACCTTCTGTCTTTCCTAACTCAGATAAAGACATTGAAACTTTCCAGAGGTCCAAAGTAGGAACCTCAGAACGATCCTTGAATCTTCCATCTCTTTTTCCTCTAACCCTAATTTTGTTAATCAACTAAAGCCTATCAAACATAACTATGAATTGCTTCTTCCTTTCCAATCTTATTGCCACTAGTCTTTGATGGGTCACAAGATCTCTTCCCTGGGCTACTGTACTAGTCAACCAAGTGGTACCTTTGCATCCATTCTTTTTAATGAATTCTGCTGCCTTTGTTTACCTTTTAAGTGTTAGTGTTCTGGGATTTCAGTTGCATACTCTGTTAATCTCTCATTCTATACTTTCTTGCTGGATAATTAATCTACCTCTGTGGACTCAAGTGCCCTTAATATGACTATCTCTAGCCTGGATCACTGCCTTAGGCTTCAAATCTGTACGTTCACTGGTCTAAAGGATATCTCTATCTGGAGGTCCCACAGGAACTTCATCTGTCCCACCTCAAGCCTACTCCTTGTTTTGTGGGCTCTATGTCAGAAAATAAAATCCCCATCTGCCCAGGTTAGAGAAGGAAACCAGGGTATTATTTTTGAATTCTTTTACTCATACCCTTTGTATTTATTTGTCTCTTAAATCTGTTCATCTCTCTCCACACCCATTGCCACTCTCTTAGTCCAGGCCATCATTAAATCCCACCTGGATCACTATACTAGCCTCCTAAGTAGTCTTCCTACCTTCAGACCTGGCTTCAGAAATCCTGGCCACAGTGGAGTGATTTTTCTAAAAGTACAAATATTAACATGCCTCTCTCCTGCTTCAAATCCTCCATTAGTTTATTACTGTCCTTAAAATCAAGACCTACAAGCTCCTCTAGGTTCCTCTGGAGCCTCATCACCAGCTACTCTCCCTTTAGCCAATTAAGCTCCATTGTGTTGTTTTTTAATATTTAGTTTCTCTATTTTCCCCTCTGGGCCTTTGGAAACTCTTCTCCCTCTTCCTGGGATATTCCTTCCCTCTCTCCTTGTCTCTTTGCCTAACTCATCCTTAGATGCCACTTTGGATTTCATTTACTAATTTGAGGATACTTCCCTGACAATGACCCTCCCAAGATTGGGTTTGGTGGCTTCCTAATTTGCTCTAAGAGTACACTCCACTCATTTACTACAGCCATTTTTTTCTATACTCTAATTGCCTTGTCTCCCTCTCCTTAACCACAATATATGCTTTTTTGAAGGCCTTTATACTTTTGCTTATATTGTTTCCGCTTTCTGGAATATCATTCCTCTGTTTTTTACCCCTGGAAAATGTTTTCTAAACCACTCCCAGGTTCAATTCAGGCAGACTTAACAGCTCTTCTTCTAGGTTATCACAGAACCTTACACTTGAGTCTGTTACAGCACATACCTTGCTATATTACATTTATTTATTTTTAATAATGCCTCTGGCTAGACAATGAACTTTGGTAAGGTACATATTACCATACTCATTTTTAGATGCTTACCACAGTGCCTGGCATGTAGTAGTTCTTAAGTATGTATCACACTGGAATAATTAAAACAAAGTTAACTCTGTTTCAACTCCTCTTACCAACAATCAGGCACAAGACAGGTAAGAGAAGAATGGTTCATTTAACAAAACGTGAAAATTAAAATGTATGGGTTTATACATGTTTGTTTTACCCTAGAAGTATTTGGCTTCCTTCCCAACCCACCCCTCTTTTTAAAAGTGCCATTTACTTGTACCCCAACGTTTATAGCAGCACTCTCAACAATAGCCAAATTATGGAAAGAGCCTAAATGTCCATCAACTGATGAATGGATAAAGAAATTGTGGTTTATATACACAATGGAATACTACGTGGCAATGAGAAAGAATGAAATATGGCCTTTTGTAGCAACGTGGATGGAACTGGAGAGTGTGATGCTAAGTGAAATAAGCCATACAGAGAAAGACAGATACCATATGGTTTCACTCTTATGTGGATCCTGAGAAACTTAACAGAAACCCATGGGGGAGGGGAAGGAAAAAAAAAAAAAGAGGTTAGAGTGGGAGAGAGCCAAAGCATAAAAGACTGTTAAAAACTGAGAACAAACTGAGGGTTGATGGGGGGTGGGAGGGAGGGGAGGGTGGGTGATGGGTATTGAGGAGGGCACCTTTTGGGATGAGCACTGGATGCTATATGGAAACCAATTTGACAATAAACTTCATATATTGAAAATAAAATAAAATAAAATAAAATAAAAGTGCCATTTAGAGAGCTTCTATTAACTCTTATATGTAAATAAACCCTTCTGATTTACTCACTAACTCTAATTCCTCCTTGGCAAAAGAAAGACAGCATGAGGAAAAAAAATTAAATGAGCTAAAAATATTTTATGAATAATGATCAGTTATGAACTTTAAAAGGTAAATTCTGTGGCAGAAGTCCACAAAGCCTTGATTTGAATCTTGACCCTGTCACTTTCTGACTTTGTGCAAGCCACTTATCTACCAAGCCTTGGTTTTTCCATCTGTGCAATAGGAACAGTAATAATACATACTTCATACCTAAGGTTACGGTGAGAATTAAGAGTTTATATATGTAAAACATTTAGAACAAAGCATAACGTATAGTATGTGGTTAATAAGTGTTAGCTAGTATTATCATCTTAAATGGAGATTGTTTAATTACTAATCAAGAGTTATAATATGCTCCTAGATTATAAGAAATGTAATGATGGTATGGATTAAGTAGCAAATGACTATCAAGGACTGTGAAAATATAAAAACACTAAAGTGACAGATTAGTTTGTAAGTACCTAATGTAATTCATTAACAATATAGCACATTACACTAATTCCCATAATGCCTTTCAATTCTGGTTCTTAACTCCTAAGTTCTTGTTAATTTTCTCAAAGGATGTTATAAAATTAACTATGTAGTAAAAAAATAATAAACTTCAGAATCTATACTTGTTTGTGTTAGAAAACTGTTAGAATTAAATTGAAATAAAATAAAATTTAAACGTGGATGTATTATAATTCTAAAATCATTATCATCATTGCTAAAATAAGTGGTCTTGTTGAAATTCTAAAATACTAGCATTTGTATTTTAAAAATCTGATTTTAAAATGTCACATAATAATATTAATAACAATTCTAGCTTAAAAGCCAAAAAGATGATTATCAAAATATCTCGATATAGCCTGTAATTTGATAAATGAAAAGGTTATGATTTAGCCATATTTTGAAATTACAGCCAAATCTTGATTATCTTTGGTCTGTGGAGATCTGGATGGCTGGAGTAGTTGAAATCTATATATGATTACAGAACTTTATCTTCAGCCTCTTTTCCCATCACATCTTTACCACAGTTAACTTAAGGGGCCAGTTTGCATTTCCACTCTCTTTCTTTCTTACTTGAACAAGGAAATGTCAAAATAAATAAATGAATAAAAATTTGACAACAAATAAAAACACAGGAAGGAAGGGCTAATCTATACACTAAATAACCGGTCTCTGAACAATCAAGAGTTGGCTGCACACATTACGTTTACCTTAAGAATCAAAATAGCCTCATTCTCCTTCATATCTTTCAATAAAAACAAACAGGAGTTCCTGTGCCTTAACATTCCTCGTCAGAGTTTCTCTGAGTACCTGAAAGAACCCTGGTGGTACAGGACCTACTGGCATGCCATCTCCTGGGGGAATGTTTCCTAGCACTGGGCTGGGAGCTGCTGCAGCACTCTGCAAAGAATAAAGGAGAAACAAACCTATATCATTACAACGAAGGCACAAAACCAGACTAACGATAACAGATTGTAGGAAGGGAAGCTTTCATTCCCAGGAATAAATATTAGTAATTTCCCCCACTCCAGAGGTAAACAAAGATACAACAGTTAGTTTATATATGACTAAGTTATTTGGTTTAAACAAGTGTTTTAAAACTTTCTGAAATCACAGGATTTGAAGAAGATGGTATCTTTCAATGATATATAGAAGGCAAATAATAATATGACAAAAAGATAAAAGTTTAAGTAAATGCTTTATTTAAGGCACAGGCATCTGAAATGACAACATTAATAACAAATATGGAAATATGTCGGTAGTAAGTATGAAAATGGTGGTTACAGAAGTTGGAAAAAAGAACTTTTTTAAGATTACGCTTTGCTTTGTCACAGACAAATACAATTAATTTTCTGCTTATAGGTGGTAACACATTATTCAATTTCTGATATGCTATAACTGGCAGCCAAAATAGAATTGTTAGCAAAAACAAAGTGGTGAGGATGAAAAAGTAATTAGGAGACTGAATAAAAGAAAAGAATTCGATTTAGAGAGATTAGTCTCATATAAACAGATTATGAAAAAAAAAACGATTGAAAAACTCAGTCTACTTCACTTACAAATTATTTCATGGCACACTAGAGCTTCATGAAATAGGAGAATGAAAAATTTTGAGTTAGACTCTTTGTAATTAAATATAGGTTTTAGATTTAATTCTTACACAGAACAGTAATACATATCACTATTCTATAATCATGGGTTTTCATTCCTCTACCTGGTTAGACATATTATAAATCCTAAGAACAGTCAAGAGATCAGAAATGTGCTGAAGAAAGATCCGTATGAATCCAACAGTTCTGCTATGAAAGAACTCAAAACAAATAATGGATCTAGTATATCTGTCCCACTGTCCTTGCCTCTACATCAGGGTAGTCATTCATGCATTAATATTCCATTAGAAGATGCAATATCAATATATTTATAGCCTACATTTCCTGGTATATAAATTTGTAAAAATACTAACACGTGTTTATTCTATAATACTAGTAGTTATTAATAATGAAGGCCAATGATTTGAGTGTTTCCTGAGAAAATGTAGATTTAAATGTGGTTATCTAAAATGTTGCTTACCTATGAATGCCAAAATTCTAAGCTTCTGATAAAGCAGATAAGTATAAAAGGAGAAATAATATATCTTAGATATTAAGATGAAACATTTATCTGTTATTCTATTTTAAGCAAAAGCATGCAATTTCATTAATGTACATTAAATACCCACTATTTGACAGATAGTGTTCTATTTTGCTTTATGTATCAACATTCATATTTTTAAAAAATGAAAGGCAAATCTTTTTTTTTTCATTTAACTAAACTGGTGTAAAATTTTAATATACAATGTTACAGTGACAGTTTAAATATATATGATTACTTGGGGCGCCTGGGTGGCTCAGTCGGTTGAGCGTCCGACTTCGGCTCAGGTCACGATCTCACGGTTCGTGAGTTCGAGCCCCGCGTCAGGCTCTGGGCTGATGGCTCAGAGCCTGGAGCGTGCTTCCGATTCAATGTCTCCCTCTCTCTCTGCCCCTCCCCCATTCATGCTCTGTCTCTCTCTGTCTCAAAAATAAACATTAAAAAATTTTTTTTAAAAATTAAAAAAAAATATATGATTACAGCTTGATCTAGGAAGAAAGATTTGATCTAGATCCTTTGACAGTGAATTACTGTCATGGGCAAATTGCTGTCAGTACTAAGAGCTAGAGATAAGATGTCACTATTGTTCTAATTAATTGCAGAAGAGAAATATTTTTGAGACAAGTTTGTAAACTATTCTCACCTATATTTTTATAGAAAAAATATACTACATTATATAGAAAAAATACTACTGTAGTTGTGTATTACAACTTTGAGCAGGTTTACAAAAAACAAAATAGAATTCAATGGGTTACTGCAACGTCTTAGTGTAATTCAAAGATGCTATTTTCCCCTCAGTTCTAATTGCTTAGAAAGTACATAAAAGAAGCTTTTGCCTCCCTTAAGGAAAAGAAAAAGTTTGTCTGCATCTAAATTAAAATTCAACAAGTAAAAATACTGGGTCATCGTTGGCTCCTTTATTTGTTTTCTTTTTGGGGACTATATTGTTTAAGGGCATATAATATGCTAGGTTTTTTTTCCTTCTATGTTCTGCATTATATGTGTTCCCTTTTGGTTTTTTTTTTCAGCTATTATTTAAAAGTGAAACAAAATACATGATTCAGATGAAGATTTAAGCAAATTAAATCTTTAAAATGCCTTTTGAGTTTTCATTTTATGACTTCAAAATTATAGAATAAATTCAGTCAAAATATAAATTGCCAAGAAGTCTTTTAAGTTCTGCAACACAGCAGTTAACGCTATAGGGAAAAAAAAATCCTTGCTATTTGGAAGTTAACATTCTAGTGAAAGAAAAAAGATAATGGTGAGTGCTATGTAGAAAAAAAAAAGAGCAAGGAATAGGGAATTCCCAATAAAGGGATAGGGATTATAAATTTAAATAGAATAGTTGGGGTGGGGGACCTGGATGATTCCTCAGTTAAGTGTCAGACTTCAGCTCAGGTCATGATCTCACAGTTGGTGGGTTCAAGTGCCTTATCAGGCTCTGCACCGACAGCATGGAGCCTGGAGCCTTCAAATTCTGTGTCTTTTTCTCAATCACTCTCTCTGCATTCCTCTGCTTGTGCTCTCTCACTCTCAAAAATAAATAAGCACTTAAAAAAATAAATAGAATATTTAGGAATGAATGAATAAATCACATAAACGAATGGATCATGTTATGGTGACTTATTTTTTTTAAAATTTTTACTTAAACATTTATTTATTTGTTGAGAGACAGAGAGAGACAGAGCTTGGGTGGGAGAGGGGCAGAGAGAGAGGGAGTCACTGATTCCTAAGCATACTCCAGGCTCTGAGTTGTCAGCATAGAGCCCAACACAGGGCTCGCACTCACAAACCGCAAGATCATGACCTGAACCAAAGTTGGATGCTTAACCCACTGAGCCACCCAGGTGCCCCGTCAACTTATTTAAATATGACTCTTGCTTTGTTGTTGAGGATGCCTTCCCACATTTCAAGATGTGCAAATTCTTCATTTGTACCTATTCCCTTACAGTGGCACAAGAATTTTGTGGAATTTTTTCTTTCTTAATAATCATACTTTGAAAAAAAAATAATCATACTTTGGGCGTAATAATAGAAGTGTCGTGAAAACAGAAGAGTTTTATAGGTAGATGATTTATAGTATAGAGCATGATTTCATTTTCTGGTGTGATAGTAATTTCTATCCTTGGCTTAAGGATACAAAGTGATGTGAACAGAATCTTAATAATTACCCAGTTTGTTTACCTCATAGAAAGCACTAGTTCAGAGCATTTCAGCCCAAACTTCACTCTGTGGACCACATTTTTGAGCTAAATTATGCATCCAGTCTTCTGGGATTTATTGACAAAGGATAATTCACTGTTTATTGTACTGTGTGGACTCAAGCTTAGAGTACCATTTGGTACACCATGTAAATCATTAACAAATACTAATCTGATAATAAATACTAGAGGTACACACACTAAGTGGCACTTCAAGCATTGTGAAAGAGTATATTTCTCAAATTGCTTAACTTGCTCACTTATAGCAATATAAATAATATATGCTTTTAAAGTGTAAGCAAAATGAGAATCAAGTTTTGAGAATTAGTAATTTATGTAGAAGAAAGAAATACAAAATTTCTTCATTTCATTGATGCAATTTCTGAGACTTATTTCAAGTTTACTTCCAACTTGTAAGAAATTTATCTCTCTTGGGGCACCTGGGTGGCTCAGTAGATTAAGCGCCAACTTCTGCTCAGTTTATGATCTCACAGTTCGAGGGTTTGAGCCTCATGTTGGCCCTGTGCTGATAGCTCAGAGCCTGGAGTGTGCTTTCAATTCTGTGTCTCCCTCTTTCTCTCTCTCTACCCCTCCCCAACTTGCACTCTGTCTTTCAAAAATAAATTTAAAAATTAAAAAAAAAAATTTATCTCTTGACTTGAGGATCCACAGAAAGTTGTTGGCTCTAACTGATAAAGTATGTATTATTCTTGACAGTTGTGACTAAATCACAGAAAAAGTGCAAGTAGTTTAACTATATTAAGAACTACTAGAAAGTATTAGTTTCACTGGGTTTGTGTGAATTCCCATTAGAATAACATGGAAAATCCTTTATTATATAATATATGCATGATTATTTAGGTTCGACTTTTTATTTTCTCTCTCTCATAAAAAGAAAAACATGAAAATATTATGGTTTTAAAATATTTCTTTTTACTAAACTAAATACATAAGACTAAGGGCAAATGTGAAAAAAATCATCATTAAAAGTGTTTTGTCTCTTCACTGGATTATTTATATGCTTTCAGTATATACTTCCAGATATTTTCTAACTGCTCTTAAATCATTTATTTTGTCACAGGACTTAAATTTCAAAGGTTTTTTTGAAAGTGACAACTTTACTTTTCCTTTTATATTTTCCCAAATCACTAATATAATTGTACCTACTTTTTATGTATCCAATGTATTAAATTTGGGGAATTACTTGCTTTCCCAAGGACATACAAAAATGAACTTTAAAGAGTTACCATGAAATCTTTACATGTTATTATATATTTATCTTTGTTTAAGTCTGTGTGGCCACTTTCCTCTCTTGGACTTCCTATACTTATATCATTCTACCCTTTAAGAAGGCATAAGTCAATTTGTGCCCCTTCCTTCTTCTTTTTGTGGTGTTTATTTTTCCCTTGTATATATGTCCAGCACCATTTCCCATTTTCCGCTTTCTCTTAAATGCTGTTGTATAACTGCACTTAAAAAATATTTTTGTTCTCTCTTTAACTCCCTATTTCTGAATTTAGAGAATAGAGAGATATACTGTTATTTTATATTTTATCTTCTTAAATAAAAATCTGAAATTAAAGCCAAAAGACTTCTTATTTTAATCTTAGTTATTATCATTAGTGGCCTCTGGTAGGAAAAAAAAAAGTTATATATAGTTTGATATGGAGGTTTCACAACAGGCATATAATAAAATTTTGTTTAAAAATAAAATTAGGATATAATTGATTACTAAATTAGTTAGCATTTATCAAGATTAAATAACTAATAGTTTTATTTAATAAGGATGTTAGAGAATCAGTTGCCTATCAGGGAATCAAAATATGAAGTCTGTATTTGGTACAATAGAAAAAATATTTAAATATATGAAAAATTATTAAGGTAATGACATAAGAACTAAACTAGTGACAAAATTATTAGAAATTGGAAAGATGATTAAAGGAAACAGTGAGTAGTTACGCCTGGGTGGCTCAGTTGGTTAAGCCACCGACTTCAGCTCAGGTCATGATCTCACAGCTGATGGGTTCAAGCCCCACATCAGGCTCTGCGTTGACCACTGAGAGTCTGGAGCCTGCTTCAGATTCTGTATCCCCCTCTCTCTCTGTCCCTCCCCAACTTGTGTTCGTTCTCTCTCTCTCTCTCAAAAATATATAAACTTAAAAAAAAAAAAGAGTCCCTAAAATGAAAACAATACTTAAAAAAAAAAAAAAGGAGGCGTGAGTAGGAAGAGATTGGTCAGGGAGTTGTTGACTTTTACTATTAAGCTATCTGTACTATTTTTAAGCCATATGCGGGAGTTTTTTTGAGAAACATTTAAAATGGTTATAATTGGGGCGCCTGGGTGGCGCAGTCGGTTAAGCGTCGGACTTCAGCCAGGTCACGATCTCACGGTCCGTGAGTTCGAGCCCCGCGTCAGGCTCTGGGCTGATGGCTCAGAGCCTGGAGCCTGTTTCCGATTCTGTGTCTCCCTTGCTCTCTGTCCCTCCCCCATTCATGCTCTGTCTCTCTCTGTCCCAAAAAATAAAATAAACGTTGAAAAAAAAAATAAATAAATAAAATAAAAAATATAAAAAAATAAAAAAATAAAAAAATAAAATGGTTATAATTGGTATCTTGTCTTCAGAATTTTAATGCAAAGCACGGTCAAATATTTGACTGTTGATTGAAAACATATCCTTTATTATACTAAGAAATCTTTCTATGCCTAGTATTCTAAAAACAATTTTTAAAGAAGTCAGAAATTAAAAAAAAGATGCTTTGCCTTTTTATATTTGATATTTTTTTTGTTTTGTTTTTGTGGGAAGCATGATATAAGTAATCATATATTGATAGTTTTCTTAAAGCATCATCATATTTCTGAGATAAGCCATGCATGATCATCATGGGTGATCCTTCTTTTAATAAGGCTAATGAATTATATTTGCCAATATTTTATTCAGGATCTTTATATCTATATTCTAAATGAGACAGGTTGAGAATGTTCCTTGCTGTATTATATTTTTCAAACTTGAACATCCAGATTATTCTACTTTCTCAAAATGAACTGGATGGCAAACTATCTTTTATAATGCTCTGGAGAAGTTTTATAGTATGGTGTTTATCTGCTTTTTGAAAGTTAAAAACATATTCAGCAGTAAAACTGCCTGAATACAAAGGCAATTTTGGAAATAATTATGGTCATTATTCTTTTTATATTTTCTAAAACTTCTATTTGCTTCAATTCTGTTCATTTACATTTTTCTCAGAACACTTCATTGCATTGAGATTATTAATTTTATCCACATACACACTACTTTCACATACTTACAAAAAGTCCTCTGTAGCAGCTGTGAGAGAGATTGCTAGCAGACAACAAACATCTGTTTTCTCCGTTTTCCATGGTATTAGAAATGTAGCCAATCATGCAGCAGCCCAACTACATCATACTTCTGTTTCCCTTATTCTCACCAAGAATTAAGGTTCTTACTAATTGAATGTGAGCAGGAGAGGTATGTGCCACATCCAGACCTTGGTCTTAAGTAGTTTGGAACACATTCTACTTCTATTTTTTTAAGATTTTATTTTTAAGTAATCTTTACACCCAATGTGGGATTTGAACTTAAACCCCAGATCGATAGTCACATGCTCTACCAAATGAGTCAGTCAGGCGCTCCATCCTACTTATTTTTAATTAGAGATCTAATTGCTGTCACGCTGACAAAAACAATGCCCTGTACAATGGCAGAGTGCCACTAACCTCAGTGTCTGGATGACTTTGTGGAGTGGATTTCACCTGCCATGGACTGTCTTACTGAACTGTTGGCTCTAAAACAGATGATGAGGATTCATTTTCTCTCTCCTAAACTGAATTAGCATTATCATCATTATCTTTGCCAGAAACTGCTTACTTCTTTTTCTGTTTTATTAATTTGTTAACTTCTTTTGTTCTTTTATTATCTCTATTTTCATGCCTTTTTTTTAGGCTTTATTATTTTCAAACTTCTCAATTAAATTAGTAACTAATTTTTTCTTTTTTTTTTTAAATGCAAAGAATATAAAACTATAAAGTTTGGCTCTGAATTTACCTTTGATTAAATGTGTAAGGTTTGATGTTGATGCTTATGATTTTCTCCCTAAATCATCTAATCAGTATAATTTTGATTTCCTAAACAGTTACTGGATATAACTGGAAACCAAAATTATACTGATTAGATGATTTAGAAAAAAAATGAGAACACCAACATCAAATCTTATAGATGTAAGCAAAGATATATTTTAATTTATAGGCTTTATTTAATTTGAGGCTTTATTTTTGTTTTTAATGTCTAGCTTTCCCAACTATGTCTAGGTAAGATGTACTATACAATTTTTATATTTAGGATATTGTTGAACAGTTTTTTGTGGTCTAACCAATGATCAATTTTCATAATTTCCCATGGATATTTAATAAAATATCCATAGTCTACATTATTATCCATTTGCATAATATCCTTATATTGTCTCTATTTTTTGTCCCCTTGCCCGTTCAAATATATATAATACCCTACAATTGTTGTTTGTCCATTTCTCACTTATTTTTCACGTTTAATAATCATTGCCTTGAGTCTACTTTGTCTGAAATTAATGTTGTAAGTTTTTTTTTATGTGTTTAAATTTCCTATCCATTTATTTTTAAATTTTATGCTATATTTTCTCACTCATGAGCAAGAAAAGCCCTGTAATATGAATCTAATGAGATGTCCTTTAAAATAAAATTTTTAAAAACCCCACAAATTCTCTTTATCCTAAGCTTTCAAGGTATTAAAGTTAAGACAAACAGTATCATTTACCTTTCTCAGTGAAAAATGAAGTTAGCTTATCTTCCTATTCTACATCTCCCTCTTCCACTTTCTAATTCTTGTTATAAACACTTGGAGTCTTAGGCATAAACTTTTTGTTTCCATCACCTCTTTTTTCACTAATAATTTTTGACCTCTACATTCAGTTTTGCAACCATACTTTCAGCATTAAAAATAAAGAACTCCAATTTTATCTATTGTTTTCCCTATCAGTCTCTTAAAAATAACAAAACATTTGCTACTCATGAGTTTTAATTCTTATACATTTCAAGGGTGACTAGAGGATATATAAATATTATTTTCCAAATCCTTATATATGCAAATGTCTTTGCTGACTCTCATCAAAACTACAGATACCACTGTTGTCTGAATAGGGTTGCAAAAGTCTGATACTGTCCAGATTTTTGTTCCTAGGGATGTAATCTATTTTTCTCTTCCAGGTATTTTGAGGATGTTTTCTTGATTTTTATAATTCCCAAATGTTTCAATTCCATATCTAGGTACTCTATTTCTAAGTTACTTGCCTAGAATTATGTGAACTTTTTCAGTGATCATTTACCTGGGTTATTCTTTTCTAATGCTAGAAAGTTGGGAAATCATTTCAGTTAACAGGTTTAAGATCCGACAAACCTCAAAGGGTCATTCTTTGCAAATGTCATTAGTTACTAAGTAAACAGTTAAGGTATTATTAATAACTAAGGAAATATGTTGAGGAATCTTGCCAGGAAAGGATTTTCACAAGTTATTGGTGGCATGGAAAACTGGTACACTTATAGAAAGCACTTTACGTTTATATATCATGTGCCATAAAAAATTAATAAATTTTGACTAAGTGATCCTTCCTTTCAGATACTATTCAATTTTAAATTCTGAACTATGAGAAAAATAGTATGCATAAAATACATTCATGGTCATATATTTATAGTAAGAAATATTCAAAGTAACCTAAAAATTCAGCAATAATGTAATGCTTAAATAAATTGTAGTACATCTAAGCGATGAAACATGATTCAATTATTAAAAATAATGGTTACAAGTGGAATTATTTGGGAAACATAGGAATTTGTTTATGATATAATGCTATGTTAAACCTGCCAAATACAGAATTGAGTATAGCATGACTATAATTACGCAAATGATAAAAAATAACCCATGATATACTGTGGGTGGATGCATAAAGTTAACTGTTAGAATTATATAAGTGATATTTGAATAAAATTCCTACAAACTTTCTGAAATGTCATATTATTTCTATTTATAACATAAAAAATTTTTATATGTTAAATATACACACTGCCAGTTTTGTCAATAGCTATATAATAGGACCAAGTGCTGAGTGCCTGGATGGCTCAGTCAGTTAAGCATCCAACTCTTGATTTCTGCTCAGGTCATGAGCTCATGGTTTGTGAGACTGAGCCCACATGTGGTTCTGTCTCCCCTTAGACAGAGCCTGCTTAGGATTTTCTCCTATGCCCCTCTCCTATCCACACACACTCTCTCTCTCAAAAGAAAATAAACTTTTTTTAAAAAAAAGGACCAAATGGTAATAACTTTACTTAAAACAAACCTAATCCCTAAAATTTAAGGTTAAATAACAGGTAGATATTTCTAACTTAAACATGAAGTCTTATTTCAGTAAAATAAAATATAAAATATTTTAAATTTGAGACTACAAAGAAAAAGTTTTTCTGTTTTGTAAAGTTAGATCCTAGCTATAATCTTAAAATCACTTACATTATTACTGGGCATTTGTTTACATTGATTACACAAGTTCATACTTAGCACTATATGTTCTACCCCAGTCTACCTTCCTCAGTCACCCTCATAGAGTCTGGAGAACCAAGATCACTGACTGTTTTTAAATTATAAAGATATTTTATTTGTTGCTTTTGCAAAACCTTAATTATCCAAAGAATAGTATTATAATTTCTTGGGCTTCCAAAAGAGGGACAGACTCAGAAATAGCATTAAAAGCAAAATCAAGTAACAAAAACCAAACTTCAGTGAGACCCTGACACCTAGAAATATAGAAAGTGATGAAGAGTTGGTGATATAAATATTATAGCTGGTGTTTGCCATACAGAAGAAAAAGAGTGCTCTGACTGCCTGGTAATTTCGACAAAAAGCTAACTTTTTCATATGAAGGCCAAGAAGCATGGATAGGCAACAGAAGAGAATTACCTACTGGTGCTAAAAAATGTTTTTAAGTGCAAGAGAAATGCAGAAGGATCCTGATAAACACAAAAATGATTTTATTCCTAAAGGAAACTTTCAGGAGGCAGCCTTTAATTTAGTTGTTAATTTTCACAAGATCAACCATGGGTCAGAGATCTTGTTCCTTGAATTCTATATTCAGCTTTATTAGAAAGGGTAGATTATAAGGAAAAAGAGCTCACATAAGAGATCTGTTTTGAGACAATTAAGTTCAAGGTGATATCTTTCTATCTATATATGTAACCCAAATATTAGGTGCTCACTGTGCTTGGAGCTGTTTTAAGACTCACGGATTCTTTGTGACACAAAATTTTGAACTTGGTGTGACTACTCCCAAAATGATAACTATGAATTAACTAGGAAAACATACAAATAGTATATAAAATTTTTGTTTAAAAATAAAATAAAGGGGCACCTGGGCGTCTCAGTTGGTTAAGCATCTGACTTTGGGTCAGGTCATGATCTCATGGTTTGTGAGTTCGAGCCCCACGTCAGGCTCTGTGCTGACAGCTCAGAGCCTGGAGCCCACTTCGGATTCTGTGCCTCCCTCTCTCTCTGCCCCTCTCTCATTCACACTCTGTCTCCCTTTCAAAAATAAGCATTAAACAAATTTTTTTTAATAAAATGTAATGGGGATATCTATGACAGCATTTTTAGCATTTGTATACATTCAGCCCTCAAGAAGTATTGTCTTCATATGAATGTCAGAAGTTAGGTAACTTATTATTAAAGCAATAAGCCTGCATTATGACTACATGGTCAACCTACAGACCTATCTGAACTTTTTCATTAATACTCCTCCTCCCCACCCACAAACATTTTAGTCACTTAATAATGTAGCCTTCACCAGTATTTAAAAATACCATACATAGTTTAAAGAAAAACACAAGAAAAAGATGTTAAAAATATTAATGTTGTAACCTCTTTCACAAGTTTTTAACCATTATAGATTCTAGTAGACTGCCCTACTTTTCCTTTTTCACCTTAGAGCCTAGAGACTGCTTCAGAGTCTCTGTTTCGCTCTCTCTCTGCCCCTCCCCCACCCTCTCTCTATCAAAAATAAAAATAAACTTTAAAAAAATACAGATGTAAGCCTTTGTCTTGTTTTTATACTATTGATTCAATATAAAAATCCCTGGGCTTCTACTTGTCTGAGAATCTAGGTATTTTAACTATTCCTATTAGCACCTAGTAAGGGAATTTGAATTATCAGAGTTATCCCTTGGAAAAAAAATTCTCTCTGTAGTAGACAGAATGGCCCCACGAAGATATCCATGCTCTAATCCCTAGGGCGTGTAAATGTAGTAGCCTCCATAAGCTGAAAGGAGGCCCTGGGTGACTTCACCAACCTCAAGAAACTGAGTTCTATAAACAGCCTACATAAGCTCGAAAGTGGATGCTTCCCAGAGCCTCCTAAGGAGAGCCCAGCAGGCCCACATCTTGATTTCAGCCTTGTGAGACCTGGAGTAGAGAAACTGGCCCAGTCAACTCCCACCTCTGACCTACAGGCCTGTGAGATGATAAACTTATGTTGTTTTAAGATGCTAAATTTGTGGCAATTTGTCACATCAGCAATGGAAAAATAATACAAGTGTCCCCTAAAATGACTACTTCATTTTGAAGAACATTTTTCATGGGGCATCTATAAATTAGGGAACTCTAACAACCCTTAGAGGTTACTATACCTGACGTGTTGCATAATATGCACTTGCTAATTCTACCATTTTGATTACATTAACTGTCCTGATGAAAAATAAACAACAGAACAAAACAGGTGGCTGCCAGAGGGAAGGTGTGTGGGAACATGGGAAAAATAGGTAAAGGGGATCATGAGGTACAAACTTCCAGTTATAAAGTAAATAAGTCATAGGGTTGAAAAGTACACACAGGAGGGGCGCCTGGGTGGCGCAGTCGGTTAAGCGTCCGACTTCAGCCAGGTCACGATCTCGCGGTCCGTGAGTTCGAGCCCCGCGTCAGGCTCTGGGCTGATGGCTCGGAGCCTGGAGCCTGTTTCCGATTCTGTGTCTCCCTCTCTCTCTGCCCCTCCCCCGTTCATGCTCTGTCTCTCTCTGTCCCAAAAATAAATAAAAAATGTTGAAAAAAAAAAATTAAAAAAAAAAAAAAAAAAAAAAAAAAAGAAAAGTACACACAGGAAATATAGTCAATAATATTGTAATAATTTTTTTGATGACAGATGGTAACTATATTTATCATGGTAAGCACTTAGTAATGCATAGAATTGTCAAATCACTATGCTGTACACCTGAAACTAACAGAACATTGTATATCAACTATACTTCAATAATAAACTTCACACACACACACACACACACATACAGCTCCCCTAGGTTAGGTATTGTAGTTTTCCTGGTTCCGCAATTTTTTTAGTGGCTTTGAAGCATGACGCATGTGAATCAGTTTTTCCTCTTCCGCAGTGGAGAAGCAAAGAAAGGAGAAGAATGGCAAAGGCAGTATCTCCTCTTCAACTCTAATTGCGTGCCAGTCTCCTACTCTGCCTTTCCTCTTATCCACAAAGAAATGGTTCCTTAAATGTTAACTGCAGGTCCCACTAAAGCCATCTAGACTCTAGCCAAGCTAGCTCTTTGGCGGAGAAAATATAAAAACAACTGAAACCAGAGTTTAGGGCGTGCCATAATGCCGAGTTAGTAATGGTCCCTGTTCTGACCCTGCACGATGATTCAAAGTAACTAGGATCCAGCCTCAATCCCTGCGGCATAAGGTCCATTTCTTACTTCCATTTGCTGGGCTTCCAGCCTCAGTTCCCAACTAACTAGCAGCTCAATGTCTCAGAGACTAGAGCAAAACATTCTACTGGGTTCTTTCCTTATATTAATTCTGAGGGGGTATGTTCTGTCACTGAACTTCCATTTCCACAGCTGAGTCCTCACCATTTGCAACTAGAACAAATAACTAAATATACTTCAGAATTTTAATAGGATCAACAAAATAAATTTCAAGTTATTTCATGACATCACAATATTTTTGAATGATTTCCATACTAAGATTAATTTTTAAAGTTTCAATCTTTAATTGTCTTTAGTTATTTAAAATATCTCATATCCCCCCAAAGTTATTATGAACAAAAAGAACTTGATAGTGATTTGAGCAGAAATTCTATTGTTTGGTTTTAAAAGATGTTACTGTTTTCTTAAAAGTGGTATAATAGACTAATTATAAAAAAGTACAAAATGAAAATAAAAAAGTAAATGAAAATACTTGTTTACAAAGGCTGCAAACTGCAAACAGGGGCTAGCTTGTTTGTTTGTTTTTTATAACATTTTATTTATTTTTGAGAGACAGAGAGAGACAGAACATGAGCCGGGGAGAGGCAGAGAGAGGGAGACACAGAATCCAAAGCAGGTGCCAGGCTCTGAGATGTCAGCACAGAGCCCAATGTGGAGCTTGAACCCATGAACCACAAGATCGTGACCTGAGCCGAAGTCGGATGCTTAACCGACTGAGCCGTCCAGGTGCCCCAAAATCTTGTTATTAATATAGAATATAACTATGCTTTATCCTGTTACTGGGTTTGAAATTATTTAATTGCAGCCATAAGGCAAAACAAAACATTACTATATATTGGCGCATACAGATTAAGGAATACCTGCAAAGGATGCTTTTCCATCTGTGTAATGTTTTGGTGGAGAGATCATCTAAAAAATGTCCTAACACAGATCTACAGATAACACCTATAAAAATACAGTTAATTAGACTAAAAAAAATGAGAAATTCAGCAGATAACTCTCTGTTGGAAGAGAGAGGCAAAAGTAAAGACGATCATATTAGAAAGTTACTTTAAAAGAAAAAAATAAATCAATCTTATGAGAGAGTGGTGGAGACCCATTTGACCAAGCTTCACCCATCATTTCTTCTAACCTTCAACTATAATGCTCTATAGTAATCACTGATGTTCATCATTTTGATATCTGTAACATATTCAGTCATCAGAGAAAGATGGTATAGTTTCAACAAAAAGAGTGTATTTTTTAAAAACAACTATACCAAATCTTATAGTACAAAGGTGTATTGGGTTCTAGAATATGCCAGCAGTCCTCAAAACACCTGGAATTCCTGTTTGCAGCTATGTGGCTGCAGACATTGTACCACCTTCTTTTGGGTGTTCTCAAGATAAGAAGTCTTTATCTTTAAACAGTTAATTTGCTTTGTGGAAGCAGGCAAAATTCATTTGGTTTAGGGTTTTGTAACAGTGAATAGTAAGGAAAGATAAAAAGATTTCAAATTAAAAAAAAAAATTAACAGAAGGGCACCTGGGTGGCTCAGTCAGTTAAGCGTCTGACTTCTGCTCAGGGGGTGATCTCACAGCTCGTGAATTTGAGCCCCACATCAGGCTCTGCACTGATAGTGCGGAGCTTGCTGGGGTTTCTCTCTCTCTCTCTTTGACCCTCCCTCCCCCGCTCTTAAGGGCTATCTCCCTCTCTGAAAATAAATAAACTTTTAAAAAAATTTAACAGGAGAGCCTTTTAATATAAAATGGCTTGAAATTCAAAAGTCAAAATCTGAAGTTTAAAAATGACACCATGATTGAAATGTCTTAGATTTTTATATATTTTCATTTTTTTAATTTATTTTATGTTTTTTAAAGATTTCATTTTTATGTAATCTCTGTATCCAATGTGGAGCTCGAATTTACAACTCTGAGACTAAGAGTCATATGCTCCAATGACTAAGCCAGACACCCCAGGTTTTTATATATTTTTAAATCAGTTTTTTTACTTAATATTTTTCATTCATGAGTACATTTTTTTTAAACCAACAAATACTTGTGCCTACTAGATATCTGATACTACACCAAGGAAACCTTATTCTTGTTCTCAAGAGCTTACAGCTTAGAGGAAGAAACATAACTACACACATATTCATTTACCAATGTGACAAATGCTAAGAGAAATATAAAAAGTGAGAGAAAAATGTACTTTGGAGGGCTACAGAATGTTTCCTAGAAATAACACTTACACAGAGAAGCTGAAGAAAGAGTTGGTGACAAAGGGGCAAAAAAGAAAAAGTGAGCCATTACAACTTAAATATTATAAACTAAAAGAATTCAAAAGTAAAGACCCTATGGTGAGCAAGAGTGGCAGAATGTAAGAAATAATAAGAAAGGTCAATATGGCTAAGTCACAGTGATTTCAAAGTGTGGCATGATTTTAACTTTATCAGAGGATCAATATAAAGTTATCACAGAGTTTTGAGGAAAAAGCACATGATCATCAGATACATTGTTTTAAATAGATAACTATGATAGCTCCCTTGAGAAACTAAAATAAAGGGGGTAAGAAATGATGTCTTCTGAAGTAGCACAATGATAGGCTGAGTTGCTTGGACAGCAATAGAAAATATATGTGGATGGATAAAAAATGTTTCAGGGACGCTTGGCTGGCTCAGTCAGTAGAGTATGCGACTCTTGATCTCAGGGTTTTGAGTCCAAGTCCTACGAGGGGGTACAGAGATTATATCAAGTGTGGAAGGAGGGAAAAGAGAGAAGCATACGTTCACTTTAGAATGCATGAGACATTAAAAAGGTTTACTAACAAGTCAATCCTTACTATTTTCAGAAAGGAAATTCCACACCCCCTAACTTATTTAACAATCTTATTGAACTTCTGTTTTAAATCCATTTCTTTTCACTTAAGTCCCTTCTATTCTATTTTTCTTATATTACAGAGAAAACAATGACCACACCTTAGGAATGTAATTTTAGCAATATATACCTTCATCAGCAAAAGATGAATAAGAATTTACGGTTTCTGTAATCTTGTACAACTTCTATCGTAGGACCAACCACATTATGTTGAGATTTTCTCTGTTCAGACTGAAAATACTTAGCCTTAAAGGCCAGGTCTCTTTTCCTCCTTTGTATATACAGCATTTGGCAGTGCCTGGCATGTGGTCAGTAAAAACCGGCTGGACGGAATCACTGCTATTATTACATGTTTTGTTTCTGGCTAAAATAGAATTAGTAGGTATCTTAAATCTATAGTAATCAGTTTTATTTATTTACTTACTTACTTATTTTAATGTTTATTTATTTCTGAGATAGAGCATGAGTGAGGGAGGGGCAGAGAGAGAGGGAGACACAGAATGTGAAGCAGGCTCCAGGCTCTGAGCCGTAAGCACAGAGCTCGACACGGGGCTCGAACTCACAAACCGTGAGATCATGGCCTGAGCCGAAGTCGGTCGCTCAACCGACTGTGCCACCCAGGAGCCCCTCGGTTTTATTTTAGATCAGGTAAGCATATCAATTTCCTGGGTGAAAAACTGACAGAAGTCAAGGTAGCTGATACTTGCTTCACTATTTTTAAATAAGTTTAGATAGTTTTAAAGGACACTAAAATAGAGTAAGTTATACAATCTTCATGTTAGCACTTGCTGTAGGTGAATCAATGGTGCTATTACATAGGAAATGTCAACTTATTTTTAGTATCATTTCATCTGAATAATCATTTGACTACTAAAAGATGACCACATAATTAATTTTCAAGATCAAATTCTAATATATGGTGGCCAATCACATATGCCATTAAGTTAACTTTATTTTAAACACCATTTTTGAAAATGGAGCCATAAAATAACCCTTTCTTTCACTGTGAAATCACTATTACTGATTATTCAACTAGATAAGACTAGATGTTTTGTCTAACAAAGTAAAGTTTAAGGCAAAAAGCATTAGGAGATACAAAAATGTTTACTTAATAATAAAAGAGACAATTTACAACAAGCAAGTTATAATGCATCCTTAATGCATTTAACAGTGTAACTTTAAAATATATATACCAAAACTGACAAAATTACAGAGAGAAATGAACAAACCCATAATCACAATGAGAGATCAATAGACTTCTCAAAAACTTGTATATTAAACAGGCTAAAAATTAGATTTGACCACAATTAATAAGCTTGATTTAAAGGCACTTATCATGGTGCCTTATCATTTAAAGGCACATGCTCAAGTTGCGTGGGCATCTAACTTCAGCTCAGGTCATGATCTGGTGGTCTGTGGGTTCAAGCCCCACAACAGGCTCTGTGCTGACAGCTCAGAACCTGGAGCCTGCTTTGAATTCTGTGCCTCCTTCTTTCTCTCTGCCCCTCCCCTGCTTGCACTCTTTCTCTGTCTCTCTCTTAAAAATAAACATTAAAATATAAAAATTAAAAAAATAAAGGACACTTATAAGACCTAGCATCCATAAATAGAAAATATACATTTTTTAAAAACACTTCTAGAATCTTCATAAAAAATAGATCAAACTAGGCCACAAGAGCACAAAAAATAGCCAAGAATATATATATGGATGATATTCTTTGAGTATAATGCTATAAAATTATGAAACTTAATTAGAAAATAATTAATTTAGAAACTTAATTAGAAGTTAATTAAATTAAAAAAAAACTTATTTCAAACCTGTATACTTCTAGAAAGTAAAAATACATTTTTCTAAATATATAAAATCACAATAGACAATTATTTAGATCTCAACTCCAGAAACCCTCTATATCAAAATTTATAATGTATAGCTAAAGTAGTACTTAGAGAAAGTGCATAGCTTAAATGTGTATAGAAAGGTTAGAAAATTAGATATTCTACATTTATCCCTGAAGAGTAATAAATATAGGGAGCTTATTGTTTGTGCTCCATTTCAATTTACAAACATATTTATTATGTTTCTAGCTTGGGTGTGGTACTTTCCAGATACAGTTGAGTGAAGTAGAATGTAAGAATCTATTCTTAAGTTTATTGCAGAACAGAAAAAGAGAGAAATGATTATTACATACTGTAAGGCAATACATATAATCAAGTATAATATAGAATAGTAAAAACACAACTATTGGGTAAAGCCAACCATTCTGTGTGTTCTAAGCCCTGAAATTGCATGAAAGGGAATAGTAAAGAGAAATGTTCCAGAAGGAAACAAACACCATTTAGTTTGGGAGAAAATTTATCATAAATTGTAATGCATTGCATGCTTTGGTAAAAATATTACCTTTTTTTTTTTTTAAATTTTTTTTTTCAACGTTTTTTATTTATTTTTGGGACAGAGAGAGACAGAGCATGAACGGGGGAGGGGCAGAGAGAGAGGGAGACACAGAATCGGAAACAGGCTCCAGGCTCCGAGCCATCAGCCCAGAGCCCGACGCAGGGCTCGAACTCACGGACCGCGAGATCGTGACCTGGCTGAAGTCGGACGCTTAACCGACTGCGCCACCCAGGCGCCCCAAAATATTACCTATTTCTTACATGTTTGTGAGTTATTTGGGTATTTTTGCCAAAGCAGAGGCATTGTCACCTATTCTCCAGACACTAACTCCCTGATGCAGTTAATGTAAATTGATCACCAGAGTAGTCTCATTCATCTCTATAATACTCAGGAGACCAGCACCCCACCAAAAGCACAGGTAATTCAGAACACAGCTTATTATAAGTACTATAGGAAATCACATTAACAGGAAACCAACTAACATTGGGGTTGTCTTCACTTTGATAGTATTGGTTGAACTGAATCTTAAAGAAAAGCTAATAGTATGGAAAGGAACAATAATAATAAAAATAATTTGGATCAGAATAAGAACATGGGAAAACATGCAAAGGAAACAATGAATTACAAAGAACTACAAAAGATAGGAAACTATTCCCTCCTTGATCAGGGTACAAAAGAACTGCATGTAGAACATAAGAACAGTTGCTGGGAATTCTTAAACACCAAGATATATTTGATTCAACAAGTGATAGAAGTTATTATATGTATCCAAGATATGAAACAACTTAATAATATGATGATATTGATATTTCTCCCACAGTAAGAAGAAGAAAGAAGCACAAGGAAAAACTGGAAGCAGAGACATCAGCACTTAAAATAATTCGGTCTTTCAGGCTGGAAAAATGGATGGTAGAAATAGCGATACAGAGAAATGAAAGCACATAGAAAAGAACTTAAGAGAGAAATAATTTGGGTTTCAGACAATATAGGACTATGGGTAAAAAACAAAACAAAAAAACCCCCAAAAAACAAAAGAAAAGAATATGGATCCCGTGACATTATTCAGTTACTGAAACTCTGTACAATGGTTCCTTCTTCAGAAAATGTATATAATAATACTGCTTACCTTTTAGAGTTGTCAAAGGAATATTGAGTTAACTTTGATAAAGCAATTAGAATAATATCTGGCACAAAGTAAGGAGTCAGTAAATATTAGCTATTATTACTATCATTACTTATTTCTAGTAACATACTAGAAATACTAGTAGATATACTAGTAGAGGTGTCTGAGAGTCCAGCGGGAAAACTCACAAATCAAACATGGGTGAAACGACAAAGCTGCACAAATATCTTTGGTATTTTTCCCATTTTCATCCTATTGCCATTGTCATAATCAAGTCTTTCATCATCTTTTACAAAAGACTTACAACAGGGGCGGCTGGGTGACTCATTCGGTTAAGCATCTGACTTTGGGTCAGGTCATGATCTCAAGGTTTGTGAGTTCGAGCCCCGTGTCGGGCTCTGTGCTGACAGCCTGGACCCTGAAGCCTGCTTCAGATTCTGTATTTCCCTCTCTCTGTCCCTGTCACACTTGTTCTTTGTCTCTCAAAAATGAATACACGTGAAAAAAAAATTAAACAAAACAACAAAACACCCAACAACATTTCTCTCACGTCTCTTTCTATTCAGGTCCACATTTTAGGCAGGCATTAATTAACTTTTTTTTTTAAAGTTTACTTATTTTGAGAAAGATTGAGAGAGTACAGGTAGGGAAAGGGCAGAGAGGGAGTGGGAGAGAGAGAATCCCAAGTAGGCTCCACACTGTCAGCACAGAACCCAATGCAAGCCTTGATCTCATAAACGTGAGACCATGGCCTGAGCTGAGATCAACAGTCGGACCCTTAACTGAGCCATCCAGGCATCCCACTAATTAACCTTTTATAAGCACAAATGTGGTCATCACTGCTTCACATGAAAACTTTAAGGAGAAAGCCTAGACTACTCATCATAGTCTAATGCACAGTAAAGCCTTGGATTGCAAGTAACTTGTTCTGTGAGTGTTCCGCAAGACAAGCAAACATTTCCAATAAATTTTAACTTGATAAATGAGTGAGATCTTGCAATAGGAGTAGTACGTGACACCAGATGTCACATGATCACAACTGAGCCAATGGTTCTTCTCTCACTGCAGGATTGCCAGTATCATCTTCCATGCTCAGATGCTTGGTCTCAGGCCACAGTGTTTGGCAGAAATCAGTGATTTTTCAGAACATTGGAAGGTGTTCACAACTGGCACTAATGTATTTTTTGTTACTTCAAAGCTCCTACGGACAGTCCCTTGCTTTTCCATGTAAGAGTAAGCTTGGGAATGCTTTGCTTCATTCTAGGTCAGGGTGCCTGCAGATATAGACCCTTTCCTCTGCTGCCTTATTGCCAGTTACATTAAATACAGTATATGACAAGAGCTTATTAATACTGTACTGTAGTCAACATCCATACAAGCATATACAATGGCCCACTGCAGACAAAAGTTGAAAAGAAAGACAGTAAGAAGAAGGAGATGATTATGGTGGAAGTTAAGAAGGAAATCACTGAGAAGTATGAACAAGGTACGCGAGTGGCCGAAATTGCAAGATTTTATAAAGTCTGCATCTGTATCTCATCTGCAGAGGAGGAGGAGGAAGAGGAGGAGGAAAAGGCGGAGGAACCCCTCACTTCAAATGAGATTAGAGAGATGTGTAAGATGTGGGAAACAGTGCAAAATTTTGTAGAAAAGCACCACCCAAATTATGCTATAGCAGTGTGAGCAATGAATCTAACAATAGTGCAATGTCATATTTCCATGAAATCTTCAAAAGGAGGCAAAAGCAACATCATTGGATAGGTTCCCTGTTAAAGTTGCACGAAAAGAAAAAGATTCAACTGAGCCAATAGATAGCAGTGATTCCACTAGTGATAGTGAAAGTCATCCTACACAATAACCCTCCTCTGTCTTGTCTCCCTCACACCAGCCATGAAGGTTTTCAAAGGTTAGTGTAGGTGAATTTGTCAGTTTTTCTTTATATTTTGTATTTTCTTTATTATTTTGTATTATATTGCAATATTGTAATCATTTTTATATGAATACTTTTGGGTTGTGGAACGTATCATCTGAGTTTCCATTATTTCTTGTGGGAAAATTGGCTTTGATAATACAAGTGCTTTGGATTACAAGGGTGTTTCCCATATGAATTATGCTCACAAACCAAGGTGTTACTGTGCAACTTATTATGATTATTGGAGTGTTTTTCTCTCCTTGAAGTCAACAAAATTCTCAGCTGAAGGAGTTTCCCTTATTAATCACTGAATTTCCTGTGCCTAGGTGCATGAGAGATGTTGAAGTTACATTCACTCAAAGCTACATAAACATATATAATGATAACTTACAGGGCCAAGCAAACATTTGCAAATAGGCTCTCAAAAAAGAATGTTGAGGAAATAAACCAGAAAGGTTTAGAAGCGAGAGAGAAGACAATTTTAAGTAGATCATTAAAAATCCTGAATGACACACTGATCAAAAAACATTAGGAAAGCAAAAGATACTTTCAATTCAATTAAAAAATTAATTATGAGCTTATATATCAGATATTGCAAATGTGAATGTAAATAAGACATGATTTTAGATCTAAAGGAGTAAACATAATATAAAGTGGGAACTACACACACAGAGTAATAAGAAAAAAAATATTCATAAGGAGTCCATCTTGGCCATTTGGAGAAGGCTTCTTGAATGATTATTCTGCAACTTAGTGTTGAAGTAAGCAAGCATTCACCAGGCCAAGAAATATAGTTACAGTGAGGTAGTAGTGTAGAAGCTAGATTACAAGATACGAAGAAGGATGTGAGTTGCTAAGAAATAGAGGGAGTAGCTACAGTTGCTCATTTAGAAGTGTTGGCTAAGAAAGAGCAGAAATCAAAAAGTAGTTAAAAATAACAAGGCAGTCACGTAGAGGTTTTTTTCAGCTGGGGAAGGAGTTCAATATGACGATACATTTTGAGAGTTGGGTCTCTAAGAGACAAAGAAATTAAATTCAGAGCACAATCTAGGAAGGGAAAAAGGCATCACTTCTGAGATTGCAAGTAAAGATGAGATTATCATCACTTTCTGTTAAAGAAAATAGAAATTAGGGGCACTTGGGTAGCTCAGTCGGTTAAGCATGTGACTTTGGCTCAGGTCATGATCTCATGGTTTGTGAGTTTGAGCCCCACCTCAGGCTCTGTGCTGACAGCTCAGAGCCTGGCGCCTGCTTCAGACTCTGTGTATCCCTCTCTCTCTCTCTGCCCCTCCCATGCTCTCTCTCGGTCTCTCAATAATAAATAAACATTAAAAAAAATTTTTTTTAAAGGAAAAAAAAAAAGAACATAGAAATAGGTTGAGGTGAAAGCAGTCTATCATGCAGCTCATTCCAGATGGCCTCATTCTTCTCTGTCAAAAAGGATATGACCTTATCCACTGTTACTGAGAGGAACTGAAATTGACAGCATTTAGAAATGAGATATTTGAAACAGTTGCTAGGAAAAGTAAAACTATCAACTAATGAGTAAAGAGTAGTATTGCGAAGTGTATACAGAGCCAAGTTTTTTATTGGGAAATTACAACTGAAAAACAAAGTCTCTTTGATAAAAAAGGATATTCTTTAGGGTACCTGGGTGGCTCAGTCAGTTGAGCATCTGACCCTTGATTTTGGCTGAGGTCATGATCCCACAGTTTGGGGGACTGAGCCTATATTGGGCTCCATACTGACAGTACAGAAACTTCTTGGAATTCTCTCTCTCTCTCTCTCTCTCTCTCAAACAGACCACATCAGCAATAAAACTTTGAATTTTTTTCCTAAGGAAGAGTATATTGCAGATACTGTAACCTCTATAGCATCAAAAGAAAAGAGAAGAAATGAAACAAAAAAAAAAAAGGAAAAAAGAAAAGAAAGGAAAAATGACAAGAAAAAAGAAAAAAGTACAGCTAATAGTGGAATAGTGGAGATAAAGTGGCATATCAAAATTAAATACTAAAAAAGCAGAAAAAAAGGTCAAATTAAAAGAAGAAGAGGGACAAAGATTAAATGAGATAAACAGAAAATAAGATATAAGACAACCCCAAAATACAGATTACACTAAATATAAACAGTCTAAACACTGCAATAAAAAGGCATAGATTTCAGATAATAAAAAAAACAAGATCTAGAACATGCTACTTCAAAAAACATATTTTATATACAAAGATATATATGAGTTAAATTCAAAGGCATAGAAAAGGACATACCTGTAAATATTATCATAAGAAAGCTGGAGTACCTATATAAATATCAGATGAATTAGACTTCAGGACAAGGAATATCAAAGATAAAGAAGGACAGTTTTATAATAACTAAAGGGTTAATGGATCAAAAACACAAAACAATCCTAAATGTATATGCACCTAATGAGCTTCAAAGTACATGAAACAAAGATTGTCAGAACTGAAAAGACAAATAGACAAGTTCACAATTATAGGTAGAGATTTTAACACTTCTCAATTAATTGAAAGAATAAGTATACAGAAAATCAATAGGGATATAAAAGACTATAATAAGTCTATAAATTAACTAGATCTAGTTGAATTTATGAAACACTACACAATAACAGCAAAATATACATTCTTTTCAAAGTGTATTTTTGAAGCATTCACCAAAAGAGACCATGTGCTGTGCTGTAAAATGTCTCAATAAATTTAAAAGATAAAATACAACATATACTACCTGAATAAAATAAAATTAAATTAGTAATTAAAAATATATTTAAAAAATCTCCATGCATATATTTGGAAATTAAACAATAATCTTCTAAATAATATATGAATAAAAGAAGTGATTGCATGAGAAATTAGGAAGTATAAACTGAATGAAGATAAAAAAATAATATATCAAAATTTGTGGGATGTAGCTAAAGCAGTGCTATATGGAAAATGTATAGCACTAAATTTATGTAAGAAAAGATTTAAAAGCAACAATCAAATTTTTCCATGTTAAAAAACTAAAAAAAAGAACAAATTAATGGTACAGCAAGGAGACAACAAAACGCAGAAATCAAAATGTAGAAAAAAAGTAAAGAAAAAGTATAACCAGAAAACAGGCTCTTTGAAAATTCAACAAAATTGATAAACCAGACTCAAGAAAAGAGAGAAGATATAAATCACCTTTATAAGGTGATGGCAAAAGCTATCCTACTGAAGTGAAAAGGAAGTATCCTGAATAATAGTATGCCAATAACTTTGATAACATAGAAGAAATGAACAAATGCTTTGAGAGAAAAAGTAATGACCAGAGCTGGCCTTAAAGGAAATGGAAAATCTAAATACCTCTACACATAATAAATAAATTCAATTGTTAATAAAAATCTTCCCACCAAGAAAATTTTAGGCCTGAATAAAACTCTGTAACTCATTTTATGATGCCAGTATCATTCTAATATCAAAAACAAAGTATCAGAAAACACAAATCAATATCTCCCAAAAATGTACACACTAATATCTCTTATGCAGTGACATATGAAAAGGATAATATATCATGACCAAGTGAGATTTTTCCCATAAATCCAAAGGTGGTTTAATATTTAAAAATTAATATTAAACAGAATAAAGGTATAAAAACACATGATCAATTCAGTGGTATAGAAAAGCATTTGCATTTGACAAAATTCAAGACCTGTTTATGATTAAAAAAAAAAAAAAAACCTCTCAGAAAAAACAAAAACAAAAAAACTTAACAGAAAGGAACCTCCTGAATCCAGTAAAGTCCTATATATGAAAACCTATAGGTAAGAGTCATATTTAATGATGATAGACTAAATGCTTTCCCCTTATGGTAAGGAACAAAGCAAAGATGTCCACTGTCACCATTTCTACTTGACATTTTATTGGTGGCCCTAGCCAGTGCAGTGAGGCAAGAAAAAGAAATTAAAGGCATAGAGATTGAAAGGAAGAAATAAAACTGTCTTTATTTACAAACAGCACGATCATGTTTGTAGAAATCTTCAAAAAAGTACCTAGAATAAGTGAATTTAACATGATCAAGGGATACAAGGACAACACACACAAGCTGATTAAATTCAATATGCTGTGAACAAATCATTGCAAAATAAAATTTTAGTAAAATTTCTACTTCCTTCCCCTAGTCATGGAACTCCCTCTTTAATCCTCTGGATGCTGAGTTTGTTTCACACACCCAGCTGGGGAAGCCAGGCATTCACTCATGGACTCTTCCTTTTCCCTGAAGAAGAAATCAGAGGTTCTCTATTTTAGCCCTAAACTGTACCATCTTAGGGGAGGGATGATGCCAGCAAGACCGAGCTGCTCCTCTTACCCACTTCACTCTGTCCAAACTTGGTTTTTCCCCCCTTTTCTCTAAAAGAGTGCTGTAACTTCTCTGGGAAATTGTACTTCCACAAAGGCTCTTCCATCCAAAGGTGACTACCCAAGTCACTGTTCTGCAGGTGCTCCAAGAACACAGCTGAGAGAGCCAGAATCAGTTCACATAAGGTTCTACAGCCAGTGCCCAAGTCCATTTGCCTATTACCTAATAAACTGGTAGTTGAGGCTCCTCTCAGAACCCTTGGCATATAGCACTAGGTTCCACAACAGCCACAAAGACACTTTTATTTGTGGATAGATGTCAAATTTTTGTTGTTGAAGGGGTGGAGGGACAAAAAAAGGGTTGTCTTACGCTGCCATGATGTTAATATCGATGTCCCTGGGCATCCTTCTTCTGACAATCCTACCCGCACTAGATGGTGGAATAAAGAAAGTAAGAAACTTTCTTTGTATTAAGGCACTGAGATTTTAGATTATTTTTCCAACTATTTGCCTACCTTGACTAGTATAAAACATAAAAATACTTTAAGGAATTGTAATAGAAATAATTAGTATCAATAACACTAATTACAGTCATATAATTAATTAGATTTGTGAATGAAGTCTGAAAATAACACTACATTGTTTATTGTGATTAAGCTGCTAAAATAACCAAGTATCCCTAAGTCTCACACAAGTATACAAAATAACCGAGATTCAGGGAATTTATTTATGATACTTGTTGAGTACATATTAGGTGTGATGTACTCAGGGATATATAATAATAAGACACATTTTTGTGCTTTGAGGAGCATAACAGGGCAGCTTATGCAAGTGTTAAAATAACCCTTGTATAATGCAAAAAGCAATACATGCCACATTAGGAGGGAAAACAGTATTAATGCAAAATCTTTAATTATGACACCATAAAAGGTGTTATCCAAGCGTCAAGAAGAGAAAAACTGATTTGCAAGAAGGCAGAGAGAATATTTTCTTTTTAATTTATCATAAATCTGTGTTCTCAGAATCTAATACCCATTCCATTTTTGGCAAGCTAGCAAATGAAATTCCCTTTCCTTCCTTTTGCCTTTAACGTTTTTAACTTTAAAGGGAAAGTATAAGCCTAGCTGATCTTATTAAAAACAAAACAATGTCTATCATTTTCCGAGCACCTCTACTGGGTGATAGACATCGTAGTACTTTATGTGATCTCATTTAATCATTACAGTAGCCATAAATATCATTATTTATCTTTTCCACTTGTTATGGCACAAATACACTATCTACCTTATCTAGGCCACGTTAGTAGTTGGTAGCAAAACCACAATTTTATTTTTTTTATTTTTATTTTTTAAATATATGAAATTTATTGTTAAGTTGGTTTCCATACAACATCCAGTGTTCATCCCAAAAGATGCCCTCTTCAATACCCATCACCCACCCCCCCCAACCCCCATCAGCCCTCAGACAAAACCACAATTTTAAATTCAGTTCTGATTTCAAAGCTTGTGTTCTTCATCTCTAAGCTATGCTGCATAATGATCCATTTCAGACTGATTAATCTATTCCTCAACCCAATCAAACCTTTAATCCGTGTTATTTATACAGGTGAAGTTATTATACAGGTACAGAAGTCAATATTTAGGTAAATTTCAAAAATGTTTTTTTTTCCATGTAAGAGCATTAACTAGGAAAAGAATGTTGCCACCATAAGATGTATGAATACTTTTTCAGTGTCATAAACCTTAACTTTCAAGACCTTTAGTCCTTTTATGCTTAAATTACATTCATAACAATAGGTCTTTGAGGTCTAAAGGATAAAATTCTTAACAGAATTCTTCATACAGGTCTAAAGATAAAACTGCTACTCTTTGTTAAAAAGGCCCTGATCTTCTTAGAACAAGTGTCATTTCCTTTTCTCCTTTCCATTAATTTTAGTATATACTACTAATCCATTGTAGCTAACTTCTGGGTAGGCTAGTGGCAAAGAGAAAAATCAGCAGATTTATTGATCAACTATTTTCATAAAAATGACTTTTCAAAAGCAATTTGCCTGCTAACACAATGCCAATTTTATGAACATAAAATATTAAATGTCACAATACATTCAGGAGTCTGAATATACACATTTTCTCAAAAACCACTTACAAATTCTCTTGGAATTTCTTGGGATAACGATTGGCAGGAGATTTCAGCTCACTAACCACCACTCATAGTTTGGGCTTTCAGAGTAAAGGGCAAATCTTGACCAAAAAAGGTACATGGGGTCTGTCACAAAATACATGTTCAGACAACATTACGTGAGGCTTAGAGTTCTGAAGGAGATGTTCTAACTATAGATGTAATGTACAATAATTTGCCCAAATGATACTTCATGACATTTGTATGAATTAAAGGGAAATGAGTAAAAAATAGTCCTTGCAGTTTCTTCCTCCATTAGATTTACTACTGGGGGTCCATGAAATGTTTTTAAAATATATACTATTTGGGGCACCTGGGTGGCTCAGTCGGTTGAGGATCCGGCTTTGCCTCAGGTCATGATCTCATGGTTCATGAGTTCAAACCCCTGGTTGGCACTCTGCTGTCAGTGCAGGGCATGCTTCTTATCCTCTCTCTCTCCCTCTCTCTCTCTGCCCCTGCCCTGTTCACCCTCTCTCTCCCTCACTCAAAAATAAACATTGGGGCTCCTGGGTGCTTAGTTGGTTGAGTGTCCAACTCTTGTTTTCAGCTCACTTCGTGGGTTCTAACCCTGCATCAGGCTCTGTGCTGACAGTGAAAAGCCTGCTTGGGATTCTCTCTCTCCCTCTCTCTCTCTGATCCTCCTCTGCTCTCTCTTTCTCAACAAATAAACTTTAACAAATTTAAAATAAATAAACATTAAAATATATACTATTAGGCAGTTTAAACTTTTATAAACTGAAATTTCATGCACTTAATTATATGAATTTATTTTTATCTACAGAAGAGCAACCTAAATGCTTAATAAGCATTTTTTTTTTTTTTTTAAATTATCAAAGTAAGCTTCTAACTCATAAGCTACTACCTGGCTTCAAAGCTTAAAAAAAATCTAAATTTGCAAATTTTTCACAATCATCTTTCTACTTTTAATCTATAATATTTAAGGCCTAATTCAGCCATTATCATACCTTAACTATATCACTGAAAGAAAATAGCATCTGATCTACCTTGCTGCCTTTATCTGTGTCATCAATCAATGCTTCATTTTGTTCTAACAGTGTCAAGCCACACTGTCAAATATCTCTAATTATGTCATTGATATATTCAAATACCTTCCATGAGTCCCATTTACCTAAACTAATTCTACATTTCTTAACCTTATAATAAAACCTTCCATTCTCTGAAAGTGAACTGGGTTTCCAGGCCTTATTTCCACTACTTTCCTACATGTATCCTACATCGTGTTAGTTTTGTGTACTTAAATGCATTTATTTCATCAACCTAAAACTGTAGGCACCTTGGAAGAAACAACTGTGCCTACCTCAATATTCTCCATATACAATGGGATATGATAGTATCCATTTGAGAGAATGAATGGTTAATACAAAAAATGATTTCAGTTAAAGAGTTATGACAGTAATTTTACTGAATATTGATTGATTCACTGCTAATATGGCAATATAATTATTTAAGTATCATAAGAAGTCATAATCTTAAGGTCAGTTGGGTTTTGGTATATCTACCCTCTCTTTTTGTGCCCTCCTTTCCTAAATACCAATCTTCTCTCCAGAGGATACCATATACCCTTCTTTTTTTATGTGATACTCTCTTTCCCATTCCCCATCTTAAAGACAGATGTCCAGATTCACAGTTCAAACTTTCATATATGTACTCCTGCTTGCTGGTGAGCTGGTTAAACTTCAGTGTAAATGAATTTTAGCCTATGTTGCAGTACTTGTAGTACTTAACCTATATTTTATACTCCAAATCTTCTTTCTGATATTTGGAAAACCCAACTATGCTTCTGATACTATTTTTCTCTCTGATATTACCTAACATTCATTTTTGTGTGTGTGTGTATTTAAACTTCCATGTATTTGGGTCTTGACTTTCTATCTAAATTGCAAATTCCGTGGGGCACATGGGTGTCTCAGTAGGTTAAGCTCAGGTCATAATTGAGCTTGATGTCAGCTCAGGTCCTAATTTCACAGTCCATGAGAGCAAGCCCTTCATTGGGATCCACACTGACAGCATGGAGCCTGCTTGGGATTTTCTCATTCCCTCTCTCTCTCTGCCCCTCCCCCACTCCCTATCTCAAAATGAAGAGACTGTAAAAAATTAAATAGCAAATTCCTTGAAGACTACAATAATGCTTTATATTCTCTATCTAATAAAACTCCATTAGCACCTTACATTTAATAGGTGTTCAGTAAATAGTATTATAAGAACATATTAAATTATCCCAAAATTTTATCAAAATAATTTTATTAATGAATTTAAAGATTTTAAAAAGAGGGGGATGAGGGGTGCCTGGGTGGCTCAGTCAGTTGAGTGTCCCAACACTTTATTTCTGCTCAGGTCATGATCTCCCAGTTGGTGAGAATGAGCCCCTAGTTGGGCTCTGCAGAGAATGGAGAATCCCTGCTTGGGATTCTCTCTCTCCCTCTCCTTCTGCCCCTTCCCCCACATGTACACGCTCTGTCTCTGTCTCTCTCTCAGAATAAATAATAAAAGAAAAAAAGAGGGGGATGAAAAAATCACAATGATTCATTATTTAGCCTTCATTTTCAAGTTGCCCAAATGGTCTAAAACTTCACAATAATCTTTCATTGTTTTTAATGGAGCTGAATAAGATAATTTGATTCTCTACATAAATCTAACATGATCTACCAATCTCTACTTGACTTAGCCACATAGACAGAACTTCAGGATTGGCTTCTTGTTTATATGGAATCATAGATAAAAACTTATCAAGCTATGGGGCGCCTGGGTGGCTCAGTCGGTTAAGTGGCCGACTTCAGCTCAGGTCATGATCTCGCGGTCCGTGAGTTCGAGCCCCGCGTCGGGCTCTGTGCTGACAGCTCAGAGCCTGGAGCCTGTTTCGGATTCTGTGTCTCCCTCTCTCTGACCCTCCCCCGTTCATGCTCTGTCTCTCTCTGTCTCAAAAATAAATAAACGTTAAAAAAAAAAAAAACTTAAAAAAAAAATAAATAAAAACTTATCAAGCTAGTTCTGAGCTCCCAAAACACAAGCATCATACTTTACTATAAGAGAAGTATAATAAGGATAGGGGGAAAACCTTAATTATTATTGTAATTAAGAATCTACTTTTTATTGTTAAAACAGCTAATTAACTAGCCTCTACGATTCTTCTTCTTCTGTATTATCCCATTTCATTACAAAATACATTTGGTTTTAGGAATTAGAAAAATGAGATGTTATTTTTCTTAAGTGTACACATTTGCTTCATAACAATAAATTTGACAATTCTGTATTCAGAAGATATTTAACACGTGCATAAGCATAGGCTTCCTAATAAATGATATTTTAAGTGAAGTGAATGGGTACCTGAAGAATCCCATTGTTGCAGTTTTATTATAGTCACAATTTAAAAACTTTTAGAAATACAAATGCTTGCTTGATACAGAGTTAACCTATAAAATTCTGGAAGTCTAGAATCACTCTTTCTCAGTGGGAAAGCTTGAATAACAAATGACCCTCTAAGGGAAATTTTCTACTTATACCTACCTATAAACCTTACACTTACTATATACTTTTACCTATTTGTTTAAAGTATTTTTTACATAAAGGAATGTAATAAATTTCTTTCAGTGAAGCTCTCAACTTGAATCTTACTTAAATTTTGTGATGATTAACAATCAAGGAAGTAATCTAATAATTATATTTCACTACTGAAAACAGTATCAAATAGAATTTTCTAGAATTAAAAACTATATATTTTATCAGATTTAGAAACAATTAGAATTTATGCTTATTTTTATGTCATTCTCCTTTTGAAGATAATGTACTTATAAAAATACCTGCAAGATTATTCTTTTAAAATGCTGATACCTATAAAATATTTCTAAAGTAATTATGCTTTTTGTGCTAGTTACACAATTCAGAGAATCTCTAAGAACTTGGAGCAGGCTACTTTACAGAAACAATTTAATATTAAAAGATATAAGTGGTCAACTCACATTTTACTAAGTACATATTAGAAATATTTATGAATACTCTCACATTCCTTTTCCAATTATATTCATTGGGGATTAGGGAAAACTTGGATACAGATTTATTTTGTTTTGTAGCATGAAGCTAATAACATTAGCTGGGTAAGTCCTTGAAGGTGTGAATATTTGTGTTAATTCTGTATTGAGAGATACATAAGCTACTAAGAGTCTATAGAGTATGTTTAGTGCTAGCTGTCACCTCCTTCCTTATGACTCCATTGGTTTCACATAGTTTTGTTTAGGATATCCATATTTAAGAAGCAGGATAAACCACATATTTAATAATAATCAGAGGGGTGCCATGTTGGCTCAGTTGGTTAAATTCGACTCGATTTCAGCCCAGGTCTTGATCTCACAGTGATGAGTTCAAGCCTCATGTTGGGCTCCATGCAAAACAAAACAAAACAAAGCAAAAAACAAAGGGGGCATCTAGGTGGCTTTGTCAGTTAAGTGTCTGACTCTTTATTTTGGTTCAGGTCATGATCCCAGGGTCATGGGATTGAGCCCGGTGTTGGGCTCCATGGGATCGAGCCCCATGTTTGACTCCACATTGAGTGCTGAGTATGGAGCCTGCTTAAGTTTCTCTCCCTCCACCACCACCACCCCTTTCGCCCCCTGCTCTGGCTCTCATGCTTCCTCTCTCTCAAAATAAACAACTAAACATTTTTTTAAAATAATAATAATAATAATCAGTAACTATACGAAGAAACCAGAGATTTACATAGTCAAAACAAAGTAAAACAAGACTTAGAGAAAATAATGTAAAGGTGTGCATGTTGAGAGGAGGGGTAGAACACAATACAGTTTGGGGTTTAATTTTTTAGTTAACTTATGACTCAAATGACGATAGACTTTTAGTAATTATAAACAGCATAAAAATGCCAAGTATATTCGGAATTTATAAAATTGACTTCATCCATTTTTCACAACAATGTATAAAACACAGCATGCAATATTGTCTCTTCACTTGAAAAGGCAACTTTAAAAATAGGTCACAGCTTCTGATGGAGGATACAAACTGCCAGGAAAACTAGCACAGTAGGGGTTCAAGAAATGATGATAATAATGAGACTGCATTACTGCTGAGAATCAGAAGAGAAGGCTTAATTCTCACTCCAGCCCCAGTCACCCATTTTCTATGTGGCCTTGGGTGAGTCACTTAAACTCTCAGTGATTTGATTAAAAAATAACATTGAGTTTACTTGCTTTGCAAATTTACTGTAAGTTTACATAAAGCCCTGATGAGATGTGAATGTAATACATATTCCTTTACTCATGACCCTAGTCTTTGTAAAGACTTTTTATGTTTTGTTCCCTTTATGACAACTTGTATATTTACATAAGCCACAAAGGCTGAGAGATTAATTCTAAAATAAAAATAATCTTTCAAGAAAAAGGTTTATTTTAGAAGAAAGAGGAGGAGGAAACCCTCCAAAATACTGGTTTTACTGTTTCTTCACCTCATGTGAAACAAAGCTTGAAAGAGAAAAGGGACTAGCTTGAAAGCTGTGAAAAGGGACTAGACACTGGCTCTTTGACAAACAAACTGAAATGAAAACTCTAAAAATGATTTAGAAAGTGTCCCTTTAATACCTCAGAGTAGGGCTTGTCAGCCTTCTAAAATCTATCTCCTGAAGGACCTTTTCACTCTATCTTTTGTTTGTCCCTATCAAGATTATTTGTTAAATTTTATCTTCTATAGCTTTTAATATAAAAACAGTCATATCAAACATGTATTTTCAACTGCCTAAACTCTTTCCCCAACCAGATTTTGATACATTCCTCCCTATACTTTTCCACTCAGTCCTATGAACTGTCCTTCAAATCCCAAATTTGGGCAGGATATTTTGCTACTCATAACATTAATAAACATCATTACTGAAATAAACTTAGAGAGCTCTATGTGATGCCTAGCTATTTTCCACTAGTCATATGAAAACTCAGAAAAAAGTATAACCAGAACAACTCTCCTTTATGTTTCAGTTACCTAGAAATTCAGTAACAACATCATCACCAAAAATATACTTGTTGCTTCATTTATTTATGTATGAATAAAATTATATCGTCAGGGCAGCAGGGAGTAGAGATGAGACAATGACAGGATCTTGCTGTTTTAGCAAAACATTTCACAATTTCTTATTATTTTTATACAAGTGAACTAAGTGTTTATATAGTTAACTTTATTTCCCTTTTTTGTTTTTTCCTTTTTTCCTATTCCTTCCTCCCTTCATCCCTCCCTGTCTCCCATCCTCCTTTCCTTACTCCTTCTATCCATTCAATATTGGTTTTTGGCTGAGCCCACAATCTCAACAATAAAACTGCATTACTCAGGGCAGAAGCTAATAGGTTTCTCCTCCCTCAAATGCCAGTGGAAACTTCCTGAAGAAATAAGAAACACATTAATTAAAAAAAACAAAAACAAAAAACCAGAGGGTACTTGCATAAGCAATGAAAACAGTTTCCGGTCTACATTATGATTAAATCAATTTGAATAATAAATGTCTGATATGGATAAGATCTATTAGGACATCTTGCATATCTATGGCCAATGACATTTGCTCCCAACAATTGTGTGCATTTTTTTCAGTGCATTGTTAAATAACAAGCAGTGGGACCTCTACCACTTCCCTTTAAGATAATTGCATAACATTATAAATTCTATTAAGAGGAAATTTCTTTTAAATATACTGAATACTGAAATTTTTCATTCAAAATCATTCCATTATTCATTGTCATACTAGTCAGTGTATTGGATGGATATAATTATACACATACACACATATACATACATATGTATACACACACATATGCACATCTGCATATGTGTTTGATTATAAGTATAAACTGGATATATTTAATTTTTTATAATTATTTACATATTTAATTGACACATGGGCTCAAATTTTACATTTTACATTAAAATGCTACATATATTCACATATATTCTTATTCTGAGGTTCATTATTAATTTAATTCTTTTTCTTTTAAACAAGGTTACATAAAAATTATTCTTACAAATTACATTTTATAGGCAATGAAACATCAGCCTATTTAATAAATATTTAAAGGACAAATAGAACAAGGGTTTTGGGCTTATTTTTTGATTTGGTTTTCTGGGTTTTCTACATGGCAATTTATAGGCAAAGTAATTTGTACCCTAAGCTTCAATCTTGGGATTTTTAACAACTGATTTGGTCATTATAGAGATAATAAATATCATTCACAGTGACAATTTAAATTTAAAAAAAACATGTCAAGTTGAGAGATGAGATTTGGTAAAAAACTGGTTTCTCTTCTGTTTCAATGACTCCTAATATAATAAAGCCACTGAAATAAACTTAATGCTTGTCAAGATCCATTGACTTTATAGCGAGCATCTGGGTAGTGGCACAATACAGATGTTGGAATAGAATACCACAGTAAAACTACTTCAAGATTCATCTGGTTAATAACACTACTTCATTGAAAACATTACTTTCTGCAATTTCTGACTTATTTTTGCCCAAATAAAGGCTCTTCACCATTTTTTTTTAAGGCACATTTGGGACCTAACAAAACAAAGCTGCAACTTCTATCATATATTAAAGTATTGGCTTTATGGGGCACCTGGGTGGCTCAGTCGGTTAAGCGTCCGACTTCAGCTCATGTCACGATCTCGCGGTCCGTGAGTTCGAGCCCCGCGTCGGGCTCTGGGCTGATGGCTCAGAGCCTGGAGCCTGCTTCCGATTCTGTGTCTCCCTCTCTCTCCATCCCTCCCCCATTCATGCTCTGTCTCTCTCTGTCTCAAAAATAAATAAACGTTAAAAAAATTAAAAAAAAATAAAGTATTGGCTTTATAGCTAAATAATGGAATTTAATTTTTTTGGATTAAAAAATAAATGTCCATTATAAAGCACTATCTACAAGTCACAAAAAGTTAAGAAAATCTCCATAAACTTCAAAAATCTGTATCTTTGGGAATGAGAAACAAAGTGTACAGGTAAGTTATAACTTCCATAACTCTCTTTTTTGTTTTTCTGTGGCAAACTATGTTTCTAGACAGGGCTCATATTAGATGCTGGTTAAATCGAAGGAACTAAAGGACCTGAAAATGTTCTCACTGGCATCATCAAAAACTTTCTCCAACTTTCTTGGTAACCAGCAAGAAGGATTTTCTTCATTATTCCAAGATGCCTCATCTTTGCCTGACCCTGCCAAATTCTCCATTCTTCATGTTCTAATTTGCTTTGAATTCTATGTTTTCATCCCAGTCTACTACTAGTTGGTTTTATTATTAACCCAGGAACACAGGTGCATTGTAGAAAAAAATCAGGAAACACAGTAAGAACCAACAAGAAAATAAAAATCAAGTGTAATCTCACTATTCAGAAACAACTACTGTTAACATTTTAAGACAAATTTTTAAAATAAAAATGAGATTAAGGTATAATTTCTATGGGTTTGTTAAGTGATATTTTCATTGAGTAATATATCCTGAATATCTTCTACTTGTCTCATTCCCTTCACATTTTTAGTATTTTAATTTTTCTCTATCTCAAAACAATTTTTCCAAGTCTTTACTACTTGATAATTCTAAATGAAAGGTCAGCAAACCTTTTTCCGTAATGAGCAAAACAGTAAATATTTTAGGTTTTGCAGGCCATGTGGTCTCTGCTACTATTATTTAATTCCAGTATTGAAGTGTAAAAGGAGCCACAAACATACATCAAGAATCGATGTGGCTATGTCCCAGTAAATTTAAAAATCAAATATTTTTTTTCAAATAAAACTTTAGTTACAAAAACAGGCAGTGGGCTATAGTTTGCTGACCCAATATTCTAGACAATTGTGTATAAAAAATATTGCACATCATGATTACTATCACCTCTAGCTGAGTATTTTACAGATTATCTTTATACTCAACTTTTTCTATTAGTATAGATTTACCCCAGCACACAATCCCAAGGATATGTTCATTTCCTATGGTAACATGCAAATGTGATTCTTCAAAAGTGGTAGAAAAATCCTCCATGCTGGAACGGTACCAGAAAGACTTCCCCAGTCTGTGTCTTAGAAACCTGTATTTCAAAAGCAAAGTAGAAGGGTGCTCTTCCCTCTCCCCTTTAGCCAACAGAGGTCCAAGTTAAGTGGGTAGTAACTTGCTGACACAGAGAATTTTCATCCCTGTTTCAAATCTATGAAAGAGAGAGAAATTTATATTGAAGGAGTTGGAATAGCAGGACACCTGTAAGTTTATATGCATCCATATCCATGCTGTCTTCCTTCCCCACTGCGACAACAAAAGAGGTTTTTCTCCTCCTAGGGCTCCAATTTTTTTTTTTTTTTTTTTTTTTTTGCTATAGAGTCTATTCCTTATTGCCTTTTCACCATGGTTCAGAACCTCTCATTTTAATCCTTCTCTCTCTCATGTCTCTTCAAGCCCCATCCCTCTGTCTTTACTCGCTTGCTCTCTCATCACTATTTAAACTTATGTAGGATTTGCCTATCTTAAGAAAGCCCTTCCTAAATTTAAAATAGTACCGTCCCTGCTGTTTCTACTCTTCCTTTTCATTCCCAAGTTTCATGAAAGAATTCTACACTTCCCTTTTCTTATTTATTCCTAATTTCACTTCAGTCAGGTTTTGCCCGATTCAACCATTAAAACTGACTAATGTTATCAGTGCAATCTTATTGTTAAATCTACCTTTAAGCTCACCTTTTACCTTGCTGGTCAAGAGTGCAAATTACAGAGTCAAACTGCATGAGTTCAAAGCTTGATTGTGTCACTTACTAGCTATGCATTTTCTTGGGCAAGTCACTTAACCTCTCTGTACCCTCACTTTTCTCATCTGCAAAATTGGGATACAGTAATATCTAGATCAAAAGATTACTGTGAAAATTTAATGAGTGCAAAACTGTTTACAACAGTGCTTGGTGCATAGTAAACTCTATATAGATGCTAGTTAGCAGCATTTGATACAATTACCCTCTCTCCCCTTACTGAAAGGATCTCTATTGAAACATTACCTATGTTATTTCATTGCCCTTTGGATTCATTTTTCCTAATCTTCCTTTCATATTACTCTTCCTTTATAAGGCAGTTCTCTTCCAAGCCCACTGTCCTACTCACATTATCCTCTCCTCAGACAATCTTTTCCATTCCCATTGCTTGAGTTTCCACCTGGTGTCTTCTAATCTATTATCTCCTATCAAAATTTCCCTCCTTTTCTAGATACCTGTATAAAGTGGCTCTAGTACATCATTACTTGGCTATCAAAAAGCACTCATGTTACACATATCTAAAACCTACCTCACCTTCTCAGCTCCTACCCCTAACCTTATTCCCTCTCCAGTGTTACCTAGCTCAGTGAATAGTACTGCTATCCAACAAGTTCGCCAAGCCTGAAACATGTGAGGTGTCCTAGATTCCTCATCACACACCATCTTCCACATGTAGTAAGGGTCCTGTCAATAACATTTTTAAGTGGTTATCAAATCTGTTCACATTTCTCTATCCCTACTGTTACTACCTTAGACTAGGCAACTATTATCTTTCACTCCATTATTTCTATAAACTTCTACCTAAAGTCTTTGCCCAGAGTCTTAAAGTCCTCTTCAACACATGCTCTATAATGCTATCAAAATATACCCTCTAATTACAAGCTGATTAATGCAGAACAAAAGCTTAATGGTTACACACTGTCCTTATAAAACTCTGGCACTCCTAAATGTGGATTTAAAAAGCCCTCATGGCCTGGCCCTTATTTACCTCCAGTCTCGTGTCACATCTCCACCTTCTCCCCACTTCAGGTTTTCTACATAATCATGTCATCTACATTTTTACCTTTTCCTTTCTGTTTGCTTTTCCCTTTTTCTTGTCTGAGTGCCCTGGCTAGAAGTGCCAGTATGATAAATAAAAGTAGTAAAAGTTGACACTTTTGCTTTATTGTTTATGGTAGAGGGGAAACATTCAGTATTTTACCATGAAATAATATGTTAGTGGTAGGATTTTATCAAACTGAGGTAGTTCCTTTTATTCCTAGTTTGCTACGAGTTCTAAAGAATGAATGTTAGATTTTATTAAATGTCTTTTCTGTGTTTACTGAAATGACACATTGCATTGATTAATTTTCAAGTGTTAAACTGATCTTTTTTAAATTATTATTAATTTATTGTCAAATTGGTTTCCACACAACACCCAGTGCTCATCCCAACAGGTGCCCTCCTCAATGCCCATCACCCACTTTCCCCTCCCTCCCACCGTCCATCAATGTTAAACTGATCTTAAAATGCCTTGGATAAACCCCACTTGCTCACAGTTTATACATCATCTTTTTCTTTTTCTTTTTTTTTTTTTCTGTTGGATTCTGTTTGTTCAATTTTTGTTAAAAGTTTTTTCCATCTATATTAATGTGAGACACTGGTCCTTAGTTTTCTTTATTGGAATGCCGTCTCATTTTGGTGGCAGGAAAAAGGGGATAAAGGCCACCCCTTTAATTATCATGAAATAAATTTCTATATCCCAGGTTATTTTTTGGCTCTGAAATCCTTTTCTGACATTAATGTAGCCACTGAAACTTTGTTTTGAATAGTATTCTCCACTCTTTTAAAAATTTTTAAGTTTGTTTATCTATCTATCTATCTATCTATCTATCTATCTATCTAGAAACGTTCACATGTGTGCACGAGGAGAGGGGCAGAGATAGAAGAGAGAGAATCCCAAGCAGGCCCCGTGCAGTCAACGCAGAGCCCCATGCGGGTCTGGGGCTCCATCTCAGGAACCAGATCATGAACTGAGCCGAGAAAAAGAGCTGGACGCTTAACCGACTGAGCCACCCAGGTGCCCCCCATTCTTTTTACTTTTAATCTATTTGTTTCTTTATATCTAATGTGGGATTTTGTAGGCAGCATATAGTTGGATCTTGCTTTTTCATCCAATCTGACAAACTCTGCTTTTAAAGTGGGATGTTTAGATTTTTTATATCTAACGTGACCCTTAACGTGATTAGGTTTAATTCTGTCACTTTATGATGTGTCACATCTATTCTTCGCACCTTTTTTCCTCTTTGATGCTCTCTTCTGGATTAACTGAAAGTTTTTAACTGATTCCTTTTTTTTTTTTTTTTTTTTTTTTAATTTTTTTTCAACGTTTTTTATTTATTTTTGGGACAGAGAGAGACAGAGCATGAACGGGGGAGGGGCAGAGAGAGAGGGAGACACAGAATCAGAAACAGGCTCCAGGCTCTGAGCCATCAGCCCAGAGCCGGACGCGGGGCTCGAACTCACGGACCGCGAGATCGTGACCTGGCTGAAGTCGGACGCTTAACCGACTGCGCCACCCAGGCGCCCCTTAACTGATTCCTTTTTTATCTACTTTGATGAGTTATTAGCTCTAACTCTGTTTCCTTACTTTAGTGGTTGCTCTAGGGTTTATAGTATACATGTTTTACTTTTCACAGCCTATCTTCAAGAATACTTTACCATTTCATGTATGGTATAAAAAAAGATTGTAACAGTCTACTTCCATTTTTCTCCCCCCAGCCTTTGTGCTATACATTTTGTCATACATTGTATATCTGTATATATTATAAACCACAGACAGTACTGTTATCATTTTGTTGAAAGTCATTTATCTTTTAATGATATTTGAATAAAAATATCATATATTTATTCACATTGTTACAATTTCTGATTTTCTTCATTTCTTTGTGTAGATCCATACTTCCTTTTGCTTTCATTTTCTTTCTTCCTAAAGTACCTCCTTTAATATTTCTCTTAGATAAGTCTGCTAGTGATGAATTTTTTAGTTTTCATATGTCTCACTGAGTACAGAGTGCTACATTCTCACTTTTAAGATACTTTAAGTGGGAGTAAAGTAGCAAATAGTCTATTCTCTACTACTGTAGCCAGGCTCTTCTGAGTAAGTTACCCCATGGCCTATGAATTATGAGGTTTTACATTCTTTCTGATATGAACTTTTATAGAACCTTGTACTTTTTCTTAAACACCCCTTACATACTTCATTGAAATTACTTATCTGATTGTCCTTTCATTATGTAGCTCTTTCTCTACCCTGTAGCTTTTTAAGCTCATACTTAAGCAATGCATATTTTGTGTTTCTAATACCTGGCATAATCCTGGCATAGATGTTAGTCAAACATATAAGAACATTCATATGTGTATATTGACAAAATACAAAATTTTACATGTGTAAACTAAATTTGTACCGGAAATCCATGGTTTAGGGGCACATGGGTGGTTCAGTCAGTTAAGCGCCTCTTGGTTTTGGCTCAGGTCATGATCCCACAGTTTGTGATATCAAGCCCTGGATTGGCTCTGCACTGATAGCATGGAGCCTGCTTGGTATTCTCTCTTCCTCTTTCACTGCTCCTCCCCTGCTCTAGTGCTCACTCTCTCTCTCTCTCAAAATAAACAAATAAACAAAAAAAAACAAATCAATGGTTTGTTGATATTGAACTATCCTTTAATATTGAACTATCCTTTCTCTAAGTCACATGACTTTCTAAACATTGTGATATACTTTAATTCCTCAGGAAATTATAACCACCTGCATACTTGAGTGTAAAAGTCTGCCTCAACTTGTATTTTACTTGCTACCTCTTTTACTTCCTGTCTTATCCCTTTGACACCAGGCTTCAGACCAAAATAATCGTCAAGCAAAAAGATTTATTCTACAAAGTGGTAGTACTATCTACATTTACTGTAGCTTGTCAGAACTGGACTTCTAGTCTCTGAAACAGTGTACTGATGCCTAGAATGATCAGAACAACATCCCAGAAATTCAGTATGCTTAGGAAGATGTTTTTTAAAAATGTATTTATAATGTTCTAAGAAACAATGGAAATGAAGTGCAAACTAGTAATTATTTCTGCCTTAAATAATCAACTTGCCTTCCTATCAAAATTTCACTTAACCACATTTCTAAAATGGATCCTTCATTGTAATACATGTCACTGTAGTAATAATGAAACCTTTTGCATATTTAAGTCTGTACATCTATATTTTTATGTCTTTATGTAAAGCAACTTATCAAAATCTTGAAGTTTCCTCAAATAAAAGATTGTAAAAATACTTGACTTACAAAAAATAATCTATCCTGATAGAGTATTGTGTCAGGTATCCAAAGTGTAGTTTCATTTGTCCACAGATAACCTGAAATTCTTAAATAAGCTTTTAATTTGCTTTTGAAAGAAAGCAAAATTATCTTGATTATACTAATGTTCAACTTCTTTGAATTATTTTGTGATTTCAACACGTAAAATTCCCACAATCAGCAACTGAATAAAAGATGGTTTCCTCTGAAAAATAAAACTTTAATAAAGTTTACTAAATAAAACAATACAATGGAACATCAAGTGCCATGGTTAATTAACACTTCCTGTTTAGTTACAAACAAGAGTCATATTGCTACTAGATTCTTATTTCATTTCCTTTTTTTTTTTTTCAAGGTTGTATTTACATTGCAAGAGCATCAATAATTTTCTTGGGTTATAAAACATCATGCCCCAAGATTAATAGTGAGGAAACCTTTACATTTCACTGCTCTGCTCCCTGTTTAGATAGGGAAAAAGATGAGACCATAAACTCTTCACTGCCAAAAGGTTTGGGGGTGGGGGGAGGGGGACACAGCCAGAGTTTAATCTTTTCCTGACAAAAAAAAAAAAAAAAAGGAAAAGCTCTTTCGAAGAACTTCAAAATCCACTTGTAGACAGAGTGGGTGTTATGGTTATGCAGGTAGCCTAAGTATTACTCTTGCTAGATGTGAACGGAAAGCTACCATGGTACATATTTTTCTACTCCTTAGTCTCATTACACTCCATCTGAAGAGAAGTAGCGTTAGAAAGTCTAAGAATTCTTAGATTTCATGAAGATACATTTTAGCAGACTTGACTATGAAGTTATATTCCATAATTAAGTTATATTTTTATTGGGTATTCCAAAGAGTAACGTGTTCTCTTTGGGTTCTCCAAAGAGAAGAACGTGTTTAAGAAATTTTAAAACTTTTAAGCACCACTACAATTGCTACAGAACACTCTAGAAACAAAAACATAAACAAATCCTCCAGTATCCACTCCTCAGACTTCACACCAGCGTTCTTTGATCAAAATAATTTTTCCTATTCCCAGAAATATTTTTTTACAATTAATGTTTTCAGAAATTAGTTTTCTCTTTTACTTGAATGATAAACACCCAAAAGTGCTAGAGAAAAATATCACACCAAATAATATAAATCCTGTGAAAAATCCTTCCCCAAGAATGTTTCTATTCTGTTTTAGTACAGAACCATCATACAATACCAGACAAGGAAAATAAGATTGAGAACAGAATGAATAAATAAATAAATAAATAAATAAATAAATAAATAAATAAATAAAAGCAGAAATTTTGCTAATAGTCTCTTAAAGCCTAAAAAACAATGAGTATTATCTCTAAAATGTGGCTTGAAAGTATCTTGTCTCTGATTTTGGGAAATAAGAGATAGCAATGTAATTTTCTGAAAAAGACAGTTCATGCTTTTCCATTTATCAATTCTAAAAAAAATAATTCTATTTAATAACTTTTAGTCCAAACCAGTAGACTTAGGATATATGTCCACAAATAAATAGGCAGGTACGTGAATGAATGAATGAATGAATGAGCAAGCAAAGTTATTAGATAAAACTCTTCTACTCAACACTAAACATATGGGGCGCCTGGGTGGCTCAGTTGGTTAAGCGGCTGACTTCGGCTCAGGTCATGATCTCGCGGTCCCTGAGTTTGAGCCTCGCGTCGGGCTCTGTGCTGACAGCTCAGAGCCTGGAGCCTGCTTCAGTTCTGTGTCTCCCTCTCCCTCTGACCCTCCCCCATTCATGCTCTGTCTCTCTCTGTCTCAAAAATAAATAAACGTTAAAAAAAAATTAAATAAATAAATAAATAAATAAATAAACATAAAAAAATCTTTGGATTGAGGGAGGGAAAAACTAGTTAGAATGAACTGCATTTTGTTTTCAATGACCTTATAGTAGTACTGAGAAGAAATCCTGCGTTGTAGCAATGCAGAAGGAAAGAAATCAAAACACTATGGAGAATTGCATCTAGATAGCCACTGTACACTGTAAATATCTCTCGTTCATCATAATCTACCCAAATTAAAGATTCATTTTTAAGGTCTTGAGGACTCACTAAAGCAATGTCACAACTCTTTCTTAAAATCATGTAAAATATTGGGGCGCCTGGGTGGCGCAGTCGGTTAAGCGTCCGACTTCAGCCAGGTCACGATCTCGCGGTCCGTGAGTTCGAGCCCCGCGTCAGGCTCTGGGCTGATGGCTCGGAGCCTGGAGCCTGTTTCCGATTCTGTGTCTCCCTCTCTCTCTGCCCCTCCCCCGTTCATGCTCTGTCTCTCTCTGTCCCAAAAATAAATAAAAAACGTTGAAAAAAAAAAAAATCATGTAAAATATGAAAGTGGTCTTTAACATGATTAAAGTGCTTATACCTTTTTATACTTATAGAACAATAATGACTAAACCGTGCAAAAAGAAGTACCAAGTAGCAAGAAGGTATTTTTCCATTTTTGTTATTTTATCTAAGTTGCCTACAGCAAGTAAGATACACATTCTTTCAAAACCCATTAACAGGAAGACTGTAAGAAACATTCACTTCCCTATGTTACCTTTCATGCAAACACATATGCTAACTATATAAGAATATGGTATTTTATATGAGATAATTGATTAAATTGGTTTCTGATACCAAATTATTGACACTAAAAACATTCAAGCATAAAAAAGCAAAACAAACCATATAAATTACCTAACCATATGGTATATATATCAGAACAAGCTAAGGTTATCATGAATAAAACAAAACAAAATGTACTTTTTTTGGAATCCTAAATAGGTATCATTGCTTATATACAAACTTAAAAAGAAACTACAAAAAAAAGTTACTAAAACTAAAATTTAGTTGCGCAGCAAGCTAGAAAATCATTATTCTGTATATGGCTAATAACAATTAGATATTAGTACTATTTACAATACCACTAAAATTATAAAAATATTTTGCCCTAAATTTAACAAGAATATGTGCACTGGAAACTGATGTGGTGAAAAAAGGGAAAAGAAAAAAATTTTCTTACAACTTACAGCCCATTGATAAGTCCTGGACACAGGCAGAGTGACATTCCTCTGAGAACTCAGCTGCCTTCATGTTGACACTTTGCTAATGGCAGAAGGTAATCTTAGCTTAACATTATCCCAACCTCCAGGATCCTGTACGTCTCCTTTAACATATAAAAATTCCTTTGGAAACTTCCTTTATCTCTCTCCCCCAAGATATATGTTAGCAATCATCCTCCAAGCATATGGCCCACTGATATACATCTGAAGGGTCTCATGACTAAGGTTTATTAGACGGTAATAAATGATCTGAGCTAGCCCCCTCAAGGTCCTGGGAACCTTGCTTCCAAAATTCCTTAGAGACTTACACCATCCCTAACCCCCTCCCAACTTCAAAGTATATAATCAGTCACCAGTCACAACCCCAGGGCACCTCTTTCTGCCCATGGGTCCTGTCCCCATGCTTTAATAAAACTACCTTTTTGCACCAAAGATGTCTCAAGAATTCTTTCTTGATTATTCCCACCAAACTCCAACATTTCCACACCAAAAACTATAAATCAGTAACAAAAGAAATTTAAAAAGACTTAAACAAATGGAAAGATATACAGTGCTCACGAATGGGAAGACTTAATATTGTTACTATTTCAATTCTCTTCAAACTATCTATAAATTCAACACAATTCCAACCAATATCCCAACAGGACTGTTTTACAGAAATCAAAAGCTGACTGTTAAATTTATATAGAAAGGAAAAGAACTAAAATAGGCAAATCGATTTTGAAAATGGAGAGAAAAAAAAAAAAAAAAAAAAAAAAAAAAAAAAAAAAAAAAAGAAAATGGAGAGCAAAGATGGGAGTCTACCCTACCTGATTTCAAGACTTAACTATAAAGCACAGCAATGACAACATGGTAATGGAGAAAGGACAGAGGATCCACACATATATGATGATTTTGACAAAGATGCAAATGCAATTCAGTGGAGAAAGGAGTGTTTTTAACAAATGGTGCTGGAATAACTAGATATCAATATAACAAAAAATAAAAATAAGAACCTTAATTCAAACCTTGGAGGCACATATGAAATCAACTCAAAATGGATCATAGAATGAAATGTAAAACCCAGAACTATAAAAACTGCTAGGAGAAAACAGGAAAAAACCATTCCTTACATATATCGCCAAAAGAAAAACCTGATAACTTGGACTTCATCATAAGTAAGAAATTCAGATTTAAAACAATAATAAAAATAAATAAAACCACTTAAAAATTTTAAGTCTACTCTTTGGAGGGCACTATTAAGAAAATGAAGAGACAAACCACAGCAGGGAGAAAATATACGAAAATCACATTTCTGATAAAATTCTTACATTCTGACTACATAAAGAACTCTCAAAACATAAGAAAATGAATAACCCAAATTTAAAAATGAGTAAAAGATCTCAACAGACTCCTTGCCATACATATAGGGATGACAAATAAGCACATGAAAATATGCTCACCATTATTAGTCAATAGGGAAATGCAAACAAAACTGCAATGAAAAAATCACTACATGTCTATTAGAATGGCTAAAAGAAACAAAGAAAAAAACCTGATAATAACAAGTACTGGTGAGGATTCAGAGCAACTAGAACTCTCATACATTTGGGAAGGTAAAATGATACAAACACTTGGGCAAATAGTTTGCTAGTCTCTTGTAAAGTCAAACACAGCACCATTTGAAACAAAAATCCTACTCCTAAGTATTTATCCAAATGAAACAAACACACAAAAACGAAACCCCACCACAACAATCCTATGTTTACATGAAAACTTGTTTGAGGAGGTGCCTGGGTGGCTTAGTCAGTTAAGTGTCCAACTCTTGGTTTCAGTTCAGGTCATGATCTCATGATTTGTGGGTTCAAGCCTCATGTCTGGCTGCCATTGTGGAACTGCTTGGGACTCTCTCTGTCCCTCTCTTGCCACTCCCCTGCTCGCTAGCCCACTCTCTCTCTCAAAAAAAAAAATAAACTTAAAAAAAAAAGAAAAGAAAACTCTTGAGGATGTTTATATTCATAAACGCTCCAAACTGGAACAACTCAAATGCCTCTCAAAGTAAGGAATGGATAAACAAATTGTGGCATACTCACTCAATGTAATACTGCTCGGCAGTAAAAAGAACAGATTACTAACTGATGCAACACCACGGATTAATCTCAAATACGTTATGCTAAGTGAGTGAAGCTAGACTCAAAAGGCTACATAATGTATGGTCCAATTTATATAATATTCTAGAAAAGCAAAATTATAGGAACAGAAAATGAATCAGTGGTTATCGGTGACTGGAGATGGGGGAGTAGTTAAGTACAAAGGGCTGGGGGAGTGATCACTACAATCACTCACTGTAGGAGTGATTGCGTTACTTCATGTGTTTATCAAAACTCAGAGTTGTACACCAAAAAGGGTGAATTTTACTATATCATGCATTAATATAAAAAGTAGGAAAAAAAACCCTCTATAATGGGGCAATGAAAAATATTCAATACTAACTTTACACATTGAATCGAGGTTATAAATTATGATTAATAATTATAAGTTAAAAGCATGATCTCAAATATCAACTAGTATTATGTATGTAGGTTTAAATACCTCATCTCACATTTCAACTAGTCTTGGATACTAAGATTTTATTACCATAAGGCATATTATTATTATTATATTACCATAAGGCCATAAGGCAATATTCTATCATTCAGTAGGTAAAATAACATTTAAAATAAAATTAAAAAACTGAGAAACTACTGTATATACAGGTTTTATAAAAGAGTGAATAGAACATGTATGCTCCCTATTCTCAAAACCATCTCATCTCATACATTAAACACATATCTACTTAAAGTAACGACATAAAGCAAGATATGTCACCAATGTATAGTCAAAGTAATAAGACACTAGAGTGTGTCTGGGGAAAAAATCATGGACTCTGGGGACAGACAGATACACAGGCCTAACTTCAAATCTTATTTATGCTACTCACTTAAATTAGGTAATGTCACTAAATTACCTTAGCTGATTATACAGAAGTAACAAAAAAGCACCTAGATCATCACCTGGCTTCTAAATGTTCCAAGAATATTCCCTCCTTTCTTCCTTCTTCTCCTTCCTGAAAACCAAAGTTTTTCTAAAAGTACCAGATCTAAGAATATAAGGTAACTGTTTCTCAAAAGAATAGTCTTCTCATTTAGAAAATCTGCATGAATTAGTTTCACCAGCTTCCCCATCTCATTTATATTACCACAACCCTCAATTGGTGATGCACCATTGATCCATTATTATCAAGGAGTAGTTACTGTCTCAGGGGTAGCCAATCGCTAATCAGTTATCTGTGAAGTAGGCAGGCTTGAAGAGCTCTGCATAGAAAAAGCGATGGTAATTTGTCTAGCCAGTTAGACTGAATATTCTCAGATATAAACAAGAGAAAACTGGCTAATCAGTGGCAAAAGGAAAAGACAAGTGTAATGTGAATGATGGTAGGCATGCAGGAGAAAGGGGTGTGTGTGAGGAGAGAACGTATTTGTCATGAGAGTGTCTGCATGAAATGGCTGGGTGATGAGAAAGAGGCTAGCTAGAACCTAGAGCTGCCTTGGCACCTAACAGTTTTCTAGTTTCAGTTCTTTATTCAGTTTATGAGTTCTTTAATGCAATTGCGTTTTCTTAAAATGGTGTATTAAACATGTTTCATTGCTTGTTCTAACCTTAACCACTTTCAGAAAAACTCTCTCCTGGGATCATCATCCCTAAAGACTATATGCAGCTGATTGTCTCAGTTTTCTGTATACATATGCCTCTCAATATTCCTTTCCATATGTGATGTTTAATGATACTTTACTATACAGTATTAACAATTTATTAAACTCTTCAGTTTCTTCTAGGAATATATTTCCACATAAAAAAGTTGGAATTTTTTTTTTTCTGCAAACAGTCCAATTATGGAGCACTATATCTGAAACTGGCCTCTTAATCAGAAGTTAGCATCTGTTGATTATCATCCTCTAATGACTATTTCAAAAGTTTAACAAAGACTGGGGAGTGGGGAGATAACTACTTTTAGTTAAACTCTTATAAATCACTTATATTGGAGACACGTTTATATCCCAGAAGAAATCCTTCATGTCTCCATGATGTTACACAGAAAAATAAAATACAAAATCAGACTGATGATTTTCTCTAAACATCTGATTGGTCTCCAATACTGAGAGCCCCCGCTGCTGATACCGTCATACCAAATCTACTTTGTTCCACAGAATTAAAGAACTAATATCCTAAAAAAAATTCTACAATTGAAGTCAACCTCTACATATATAAGCAACAACTAGTATAGTAATAATTTAGAAGGCATATCAAACTGCTCTTTTGCTGGCAAGTTTTAAAAAATCCTCTCGCAGGTAGAACAACAGCTGTTACTGAATAGTTCTAGCCACTGGAGAATTTCTTTTAGCACACTTTGACATCATGGCCTAAATTCAAAGTGACACCAAATTAAGGCTTGTTATGGTAATAATCATGACAGTGTAAAGTGGTTTAGAAAAACCCAAAATCTGAGTCTTCAGATATGATTTCAATTATGTCACTGTCGATTCTGGCTAGTTTCAAATCTTACTTTAAGATAAAACTATAATGACTTAAAAATGTTTAAAATTTTGATTTTTTAAAAAAGAAAGACATTCCATAAACATAATAAATTAACAATAAGTCCTTCCACTAAAATGATACACTACTCATCTCACAACAGAGGAATGGATGGGGTACCTAACTTTATGGTTTTCTGACATTCACAACAATTAAAAAATAATATAAGAGTGACATTAGCAAGATGGAGGAATAGGAAGTTCCGGTCCTCTTCCCCACACAGAAACACTGATTTAGTAACAACCATGTACAGACTGGAATACCCTTATGAGAATCCCAGAATCCAGTTAAGAAGATGCAACATCCTAGAAAAGTAAAAAAACAAAACAAAACAAAACAAGAACAAGTACACTGAAAATGGGTAAAAAGTGCAGTTTCACTTTACCTGTGTCTTCCCCCAGCCCATGTCAGCATAGGACAATGCCAAAAAAGATCCCTTCAACATGCAATTTCTTCCACTGGGAAAGTCAGGGGTGAATTCAACATCCCCAGCCCTTCAGGCAATGTCCCAGAGAACCGCTCCTATCTAGCCTCATTCAGAGTACTACTGAAAGACCCAGCATAGTTACAGTGCCTCAGGGCAGCTAAGAACAACAAAGAGGGGTAGTTGGCTCGCAATAGACTCTGAGGCCCCCAGGGGATGGCATGGATCACAGCAGGTAGCACAGACCTCAGCAACTGGTGTGGACCACAGCAGCCAGCAGAGATCTCAGCAGCCAGAGGTGGTCTCAGCAGGTGGTAGAAATCCAGAGTAGATCTGACCTGTGAAATTCAGAGGAGGTAGACAATCCTAAGGCTTCTTCAGGGAAAAGGGAGAAGAGAAAGATGTGGAACTTGCACTTAACACCCCAGGATCTCCATGTACTGCCCTAGGAGGAAGGGGCAGGTGGCTCTCTGTACCAATAATGACTCTGTGGCATTGAAAGAAAGTGTACAATACTGAGAATTCCCTCCAGGAGGGAGGAAGAAGAGTGGAATATACACATTCATAATAAAGGTTGGAGAAACTCCCAGAATTTCCCAGCCAAAGTCATTCCATAAAGACTGAAAAAGGTGGCTGTTTCTTCAAATGTGCAGATGCCAGTGTAAAGCTTACAAAGAACACAAAGAATAAGGGAAATATAATACTAACAAAGGAACAAAATATATCTCCAATAACAAACTCTATAAAGAAATGGAGATCTAGGTATTGCCTGACCAAAAGATGATCATCTTAAAGAAGCTTAGTGAGCTACAAGAAAACACAGACAATAAAATCAGAAAAAAAAAATGATTCATGGAAAAAAAAAGAGAATATGAGCAAAAACAGAAACCAAAGAAAAGAACCAAACAAATTTTGGAAATGAAGTACAGAATAACTGAACTGAAAAATTCACAAAGAAACCTCTTGAGGACACACAAAAGATACAGAAAAGAATCAAAGCATACTATACCAAAAAATCAACAAATCACAAAGGAAGACAGCAAGAGAGGAACAAAGGAACAAAAGAATGGCAAAATAGCCAGAAAACAATGAACTAAATGGCAATAGTAAATTTTTATTAATAATTACTTTAAGTGTAAATGGATTAAATTTTCCAAACAAAAACACAGAGTGTGGAATAACAGATAAAACAAGCAGGATCAAACCATTTGCCACCTACAATGGATTTCCTTTGGCTTTAAAAACACAGACAGACAAACAAACAAAACAAACCACACATACAGACTGAAAACAAAGAGATGGTGAAAGATATTTTGCTAAGTGTAGCCAAAATAGAACAGAGTTGGCAATACCTATATCAGACAAAATAAGCTTTCAGTCAAAATAAGTCACAATAAAGATGGAGCTAAAGTAAACAAATGGGATTACATCAAACTAAAAACTTCTGCACAGAGAAGGAAGCCATCTACAAAACGAAAAGGCAACCCACTGAATGAAAGATATTTGCTAATCATGCATCCAAAATATCCAAAGAACTTATACAACTTAATATTAAAAAAAACAAACAAGCCAATTAAAAATGGGAAGAGGACTTGAATAGACATTTTTTACAAAGAAGACATACAGTTGGCCAATGGGCACAGGAAAAGGTGCTCAACATCACTAATCATTAGAGAAATGCAAATCAAAACCACAACAAGCTACCATCTCACACCGATCAGATTGGCTAGAATAAAAAAGACAAGAAATAACAAGTGTTGGCAAGAATGTACAAAAGAGAACTCTCATACACTGTTGGTAGGAATGTAAATTGGTACAGCTACTATGGAAACAGTATGAAGGGTCCTTAAAAAATTTAAAAAAAAACAAACAACCAAACTGCTATACAATCCAACAATTCCACTTTTGGGTATTTATCTGAAGAAAATGAAAACACTAATTAAAAAAGATATATATACCCCTATGTCCATTGCAGCATTATTTACAATAGCCAAGATATGGAAGCAATCTGTATCCATTGATAGATGAATAAATAGAGAAGATGTGCTACACACACATACACACACACACACACACACACACTGAAATATTACTCAGCCATAAGAAAAAAAAAATGAAATCTTACCATTTGTGACAATAGGGGTGGACCTAGAGGGTATTATGTTAAGTGAAATAAGTTACGAAAAAAAAGGCAAATACTATATGATTTCACTTATATATGAAATCTAAAAACAAAATAAACAAGCAAACTAAACAAAACAGAAACAGAATCATGGTTACAGGCAACTAACCTGAGAGGGGAGGTATCGGGGAGGATAAATAAAATAAATGAAAAAGATTAAGACATACAAACTTCAGGTACAAAATAAATAAGCAAGGAGGAAGTAATGTACAGCATAGGGAATATAGTCAATAATATTTTAATAACTGGTGACAGAAGGTAGCTAGGCTTATTGTGGGGATCATTTGTGATATATAAAAATATCGAATCACTATGATGTACAACTAAAACTAACAGGATAGTCTGTGTCAATTATACTTCAATTAAAAAAAAAGAACAAAGAAGGTCACTGTATAATGCAGATGGGTCGATTCATCAATAAAATACAACAATTGCAAATATACATGCACTGAATACTGGAGCAAAAATATATAAAGCAAATATTAATAAAAGTGAAAAGAGAAATAGACAGCAAGACAATAATAGAAAGGAACTCGAATACTCCACTTTCATCAATGGATAGATCATGCAGACAGAGAATCAATATGGAAACAGCAGACATGAATAACACTATAAATCAAACAGACCTAATAAACATATACAGAACAATCTATCCAACAGCATCAGAATACACATTCTTCTCAAATGCACATGGAATATTCTCCAGGAGAGATCATATGCTGGCTAGAAAACAAGTATTAACAAAATTTAAAAGAATGAAATCATAGCAAGTATTATTTCCATCCACAATGGTACGAAACTAGAATCAAAACAGGAGGAAAACTGGAAAATTTACAGATATAAAAAATTCAAAAATTCACTCTTAAGCGACCAAAGAATCCAAAGGGAAATCAAGAAATATCTTGGCTGGCTCACTCAGTGGAGTATGCAAATCTTGCTCTTGGGGTTGTCTGTTTGAGTCCCAAATTGGGTGTAAAGATTACTTTAAAATAAAATATTTAAAACTTCAATGGCTGATAAAAAATGCCTTTGAACAAAACACAGATCAGAAGCAATCATAATTGCCTTTCCTGATTTTCTCTCATTACAACCTTACCCAAATTTTTCTAGCATTTGAAATTTTTGCTATTTGCAATACTTTAATTCTGGAGACTGACATGCTCCCACTACAAAAATGGTATACTACCATATGCCACCTTATTTGTTACAGAAGCCTTTGAGTCATACGCCAGAAACTCTGTCAAATATTAGAATATTATTATTCTAGTCACTGCTTAATTTTCTTTTATATGAAGGAATAAAGAGATTAAAAATGTTAAAAAAAACAACTAAAATAAATAAATATCTTGAGACAAAAATGAAAATAAAACATATCAAAACTTATGGGATGTGGGACAAGCAGTCCTAAGAGAGAATTCTATAGCAGTAAGTACTTACATTAAGAAAAAAACCAACTCAAACAACTTAACATAACCCTTACAGTAATTAAAAAAGAAGAAAAAACCAAACCAAAAATCAGCAAAAGTAGGAAATAATAATGGTTAGAGGAGAAATAAATGAAATAGTGATTAGAAAGACAATTTAAAAAATCAGCAAAATTAAGACTTGGTTTTTTGAAAAGATAAACAAAATAGACAAACTTATACCTAGACTAAGAGAAAAAGAGAGAAGATTCATATAAATAAAATTAGAAATGAATGATGAGACATTATAACCAATGTCACAGAAATAAAATGATCATAAGAGGCTACTATGAACAATTATATGCCAATATATTGGATAATCTAGAAGAAATTCCTGGAAACATACAATCTATCAAAACTGAATCATGAAGAAATAGAAAATCTGAATAGACTAATAGGTCTGTAAGGAGTTTGAATCTAAGTAATTAAAACTCTCTCAACAAAGAAAAACCCAGGACCAGATGGCTTCACTGGTGAATTCTACCAAACATTTAAAGAATTGATGCTAATATCTCATATTTTTCCAAAATATTTAAGAGGAGGGAACACTTCCAAACTCAGTTTACAAAGCCAGCATTAACCTGATACCAATGCCACACAAAGACACCACAAAAAAGAAAACCACAGGCCAATATTCCTGATAAACATAGGTGCAAAAATCCTCAACAAAATAGTAGCAAACCAAATTTAACAGCACACTAAAAAAATCATACACCATGATCAAGTGGATTATTCCATGGGGTATAAGGATTGTTTCACATATGCAAATCAGTAAGTGTGATATACTATATTGACGTCATGAAGGAGAGAAAATCACATGATCATCTCCATAGATACATAAAAGCAATTAACAAAATTCAGTACTCTTTCATGATAAAAGCAAGCTTAACAAACTAGGTAAAGAAGAAATGGACCTCAACATAATAAATGCCACATATGACAAGCCCACAACTAACATCATACCCAAAGGTGAAAAAATTGAAGTTTTTTTCTTCAAGGTCAGGAACAAGACAAAGATAGCCCCTCTCACCACTTTTATTCATCATAGTACTGGAAGTCCCAGCTAGAGCATTGAGGCAATAAATAAAAGTCAAACACATAGGGAATGATCAAGTAAAATTATCTGTTTGTAAATGACATGATCATATATGGCAAACCTTAAAGACTCCACAAAAAAAAACTGCTAGAACTAATAAAACAAGTCAGTAAAGTTGCAGGATACAAAACCAACATATAAAATTAAATTGTATTTCTGTATACTAACAATGACTTATTCAGAAAGGAAATTAAGAATTTAATTTATGATGACTTCATAAAGAATAAAAGATATAGAAATAAACTTAACAAGTAGGTAAAAGACTTGTACATTTAAACTACAAATATTGGTGAAAGAAATTAAAGACACAAATAAATTGGAAGATATCCCAAAGAGTTAATGTTACTAAAATGTCCACAAAAGCCCAGTGTTTTACAGATTCAATGCTATTCGCATCAATTTTCAATGAGATTTCTTACACAAATAGAAAAGATAATCTTAAAATGCATATGGAACCACAAAAGACCCCAAATAGACAAAGCAATCTTGAGCAAAAAATAGCAAACCTGGAGGCATCACATATCATGATATCAAAATATATTACAAAACTAGAGTAATTAAAACAGTATAGTACTAACACAAAGACAGATATACAGAGCAATATAACACAACAGAGAACCCAGAAATAAACTCATCTATATACAGTCAACTGATCTTCAACAAGGGTGCCAAGAATACACCACAGGGAAATACCTGTCTCTTCAACAAACGATGCTGGGAAAACTGGGTATTTATATGCTCAAGAATGAAGTTGGTCCCTATTGACCACCATACACAAAAATCAACTCAAAATGGATTAAAAACATATACAAAAGAAGTCAAACTATAAGACTCCCAGAAGAAAACATAAAGGAAAAGCTTCATGACATTGTTCTTGACAATGATTTCATAGATATAACATCAAAATTTCAGGCAATAAAAGCAAAAATAGACAAATGGGACCACATCAAACTAAAAAGCTTCTTCTCAGCAAAAGAAATAATCAAAAGAGGGGCAAGGCAACCTGTGGAACAGGATAAAGTATTTGCAAGCCATAAATCATAAGGGGTTACATTCCAAAATAGGTAACTTCTACAACTCAATAGCCCAAAACCCTGACTAAAACAACGTGTAAAGGACTTGAATAAACATTTCTCCAAAGACATAGTCAGTGGTCAATGGACATATGAAAAGGTGTTCGTAATCAGAGAAATGCAAATCAAAACTAATAAAATATCACCTCACACCTGTCAGGATGGCTATCATCAAAAAACAAAACGAAACAAACAAAACAAAACGAAACATTGCTGACAATGTTGTGGAGAAACGGAAACCATTTTACACTGTTAGTGGGAATGTAAAAGGGTGCAGCTCCTATGGAAAACAATACGGTGGTTTCTAAATATATTAAAACTCATACGACACAGCAATACCACTTCTGGGTACACATCCAAAAGAATTGAAATCAGGATGTGAAAAAAATAGGTACTCCTGGGTTCACTGCAGCATTATTCAAAACAGCCAAGATATGGAAATAACCCACATGTCCACGGACAGATGTAAAGATAAAGACAAATGTGGTATATATGTACACTGAAATATCAATCAGCCTTAAAAAAAAAAAAAGGAAAACCTACTATTTGTGATAAAATTGATAGAGGCAGAGGAAATTATACGAAATGAAATGTCAGTCACAGAATGACATATACTGCACAACTCCACTGTAAGTGGATACTTAATGTAATGAAGTATCTAAACTAGCCAAACTTATAGAAGTACAAAACAGAATGATGGTTGTCAGGTGATGGAGGGAGGAGGAAATGGGGAGATGTTCTATAAAGTTACCATCATGTTGGCCAACAGACACATGAAAAGATGCTCAACGTCGCTCCTCATCAGGGAAATACAAATCAAAACCACACTCAGGTACCACCTCACGCCAGTCAGAGTGGCCAAAATGAACAAAACAGGAGACTATAGATGCTGGAGAGGATGTGGAGAAATGGAAACCCTCTTGCACTGTTGGTGGGAATGCAAACTGGGGCAGCCACTCTGGAAAACAGTGTGGAGATTCCTCAAAAAATTAAAAATAGACCTACCCTATGACCCAGCAGTAGCACTGCTAGGAATTTACCCAAGGGATACAGGAGTGCTGATGCATAGGGGCACTTGTGCATCAATGTTTATAGCAGCACTCTCAACAATAGCTAAATTATGGAAAAAGCCTAAATGTCCATCAACTGATGAATGGATAAAGAAATTGTGGTTTATATACACAATGGAATACTACATGGCAATGAGAAAGAATGAAATATGGCCTTTTGTAGCAACATGGATGGAACTGGAGAGTGTTATGCTAAGTAAAATAAGTCATACAGAGAAAGACAGATTCCATTTGTTTTCACTCCTATGTGGATCCTGAGAAAGTTAACAGAAGACCATGGGGGAGGGGAAGAAAAAAAAATGGTTAGAGAGGAATGGAGACAAAACATAAGAGACTCCTAAAAACTGAGAACAAACTGAGGGTTTATGGGGGGTGGGAGGGAGGGGTGGGTGGGTGATGGGTACTGAGGAGGCCACCTGTTGGGATGAGCACTGGGTGTTGTCTGGAAACCAATTTGACAATAAATTTCATAATGTAAAAAAAAAAGTTACCATCATGCAAGACGAATAAATCTAGAGATCTGCTATATAACATAGCCCCTATAGTTACTGATACAGTATTGTGCATGTAACAATTTGTTGAGAGTAGGCAGATCTCATGTTAAATTTTCTTACTAACAAAGGGACACAAGGAAACTTGTGAAGGTGAGGTATATGTTTATTACCTTAACTGCAGTGATCAAAGGTGTATGCATATGTCCAAATTAATTAAATTTTATATATTAAATATGTTCAGTTTTTTGTATATTCATTTTACCTAAATGAAGTTATAGGCTTATTTATATATTAAATATATATATTTTTTCATGTACACATACCTGCACTCACATATATGGAGAGGGAAGTCCCTGCAACTACTTCTAATATTAATACTATAATTAGTGTTATAATTATAATCAAACATAGTGGCTCAATTAATATTTTTTTGTTCATTAGTAAAATGAATTAATGCCAGAGTTCTTTAAAATTAAATCTTCCAGTTATCTAAAGTCAGGCCAATTTTGTAACTTTTCATTCAGAGAAAGCAAACCTTTGAGTAATGAGACTTAATTATTTTTGTAAATTACTCTAACAATCAGAGACATTAACAAGATCACATTACACCAGCAATCAGTCTACAAAGAAATGACCTAAGTACATTGACCACTCAAGAGATGCTGTGTATGGATGTACAGGTATGTACATTGTTCCCTGTACAGGGCACCTGGCTGAGAAAGCAGAAAAGCCTGGAAACTGTACCCACTTCACTAGTTTTCCCGCAGGGTAACCCACAGAAAATGTGAAGTAAAATATTATTAAAAAATCTTTCAAAAATATTACATTGCCCATCATTAAAGCATCTCAATGTACTACTATTGGAGGAAAGTCTCAGGTAGAATCTTAAAGTCAGAATTAATCTTAGGTCATTGCCTTACCAATTCCCCCTAAAGAAATCTCTCATATTTGGACATATCCATGCCCATAAACAGACCATTAAGTTGTTCCATGTTATAAGCCAAATTATATCACCCTGAAAATTCTGTCCTTTGCAGTTATTGCTCTTATACATGATAATCCTAAAGGACTTGTGAAGACAGCTATTATATGTTTTTCTCCTCTTCTTCACTGCAAATAAGTTCAGTTCCTTTCATTCATTATTATATGACATATTTCTATGCAGTGGCTACTCCGGAGAGTTCCTACACAGAACAAGCTAGAGGACTTAGTTTTCTTTTGTAGAGCAAACATACCCGTTTCTACTTAGCTTTTATATAACACGATTTTTGTCTTCTTATTAGTTGTCCAATTATACCAAAGATAGATAATGGCATTCACTTGGTTTCTGCCACAAATTAAGCTTTGAGGCATTGGCTTGTGGATTTTAAACAAACTTTGTTGATTTTATTTTTTTCTTTAATTTCTTTTTTTGGTGAGGGATGGCTTTAGTGAGGCTTTGGGGTAGAAGTGCAGGGAGCAAAAATACATTTTGGAGCTGTCTAATAGCATCTGGGCTAGTTTCCTTAAAAGGCCATGTCCAGAAAGAAATCAAAACAAACAAAAACAAATTAGCGTGGAACTAATCCTTCTTACAACACTGACCTACTATGTTGTATTTAACTCACAATGATTGAAAACTCTGTTATATTTTCCCTAACAAGCTGCTGTCTACTTACGTCTCTAGATGTGTGTACCTTTCATTTTTTAACTTAAATATAAACTTGGTTTTATTTATGTAACTAATGTTGAATTACGTATTTTTTAAAAAGTCAAATACAAGTTCAATTAGGTAGATGAAAGACTCAGTTTCTTTTTTAAAGATTCTAAGGGTAAGTAAAGTGAACTAAAATATATTTTAAAAATTTTTTAAAGTTTTTATTTTATTTTTGTGAAAGGGAGAGAGAAAGACAGAGCATCAGCGGAGGAGGGGCAGAGAGACAGAGAGGAAAACAGAATCTGAAGCAGGTCCCAGGTTCTGAGCTGTCAGCACAGAGCCCAAGGCCAGGCTCGAACTTGTGAACCATGAGACTATGACCTGACTCAAAGTCCGACACTTAACCGACTGAGTCATTCAGGCGCCCCATAAATTAACATATTCAATAATAGTATCTGTAAGGAAGTCCTACAAGTAGAATATTCCCTATTTTCCTGGCTGTCTTTTCCTATTGGAGCTCTAACAAACTAAAAAGGACTTAAATTTTAATAACATAACAAATGAAAATTGCCTTCAGAAAAAAAATGTGAACTTAGTTTTTAAATGGTCATGACAATTTTTCTAATTTAAAGTAAACTTTTGCACTTTTCTGTGCTTTCTAACTCCCCCACCTCAATAAAACTGAGGAGTTGCATAATAAAAAATAAATTTTTTCAATTAAAAAAAATAATAGCAAAACATCAATTTGGGAAAACCAACTACAAATCTCTGTACATAATATCACTTGAGACATTTTAAGAAAAATGTATTCAATTTCTCACATCATTTTGATGGCTCAGTACATATGTACTTTCTAAAGGATATTAATTAATGGGTTTTCAGGAAAATACTGAATCACCAATTAACCTGAAAATAAATCTGGGTAACTATAGACATGTTTTGAGTTTATAGTAACATTTTAGAGCCTCGAGAACAAGTATTGAGGAGTAAATCTGTTCTGGTTTCTAATGCCAGTGAATTCCTTTGTGGCAACTTTTAAACCACAGGAATTATCCCATTTGGAGACTATAATTCTCTTATAAGATGTGCTTTCCAATTAAAAACCACATCACAGGAAGGCATGTCAGTAAACATTATGGTACCATGGATGAATCTAGGAGGAAGATTTAAATGGTCATTAAGAAGGTAGCTTATTTACATTAGATTTACAAATTTACAAATAAATCCTAGCAGTAAAGGAATGGCCTATTATAGTAAAGAATATAGCAAAAGCTTCAGATGAACTGTAGGCTCAATGTATTTTAGAGCTGAAAAGGAACTTCAGAGTTCATATAAGAGGTACGTAGAAATACCTTCATTTTATAGAAGTACAGTGACTTGTCCAAGATCATAGCCATAAGTGGAAATTGGACTTCTACACTTTTCCTCTTTTAATTTGCCTCATCTCTAGTAAATATAAAACAACATCCTAACAAGACAATACCACCATCACAGACTGTCACATAGTTGCTTTTCAGTATATGAATGCAACATATACACTATTATCATCCCTGTCACCTCTATGACCTGGTAGCCTGTGTCCCCAAGAATAAGGAACAAGACAAATAGCCATAATGACAGCCTCTTCCTCCCACTCCCCAAGAAATAAAGGCGCCTTCAAAGGTCAATCATTTAATTATTAAAAAAAATTTTTTTAAGTACAGTCTTGTACTTCATGGACATCCACCTGGCATATGTAAAACAGACTGCTCTGAGTAGCCTAAGGAATTCCTTTGCTCATTATTCCCAAACATTATAAACAAATGTATTGGAGGCCATTATTATTCTTTTTTTATTCTTTATTTATTTTTGAGAGAGAGACAGAGTGTGAGCCGGGGAGGAGCAGAGAGAGAGAGGGTGACACAGAATCTGAAGCAGGCTCCAGGCTCCGAGCTGTCAGCACAGAGCCCAATGCAGGGCTTTAATCCATGAACCACGAGATCATGACCTGAGCTGAAGTTGGATGCTCAACCGACTGAGCCACCCAAGTCAACTCTATTGTAGGCCATTAGTAAGATTATCAAAAGATTGCTTCCAAAAGCATTCTTATAAATGTTTTAATATTTTTTTACTGTTTATTTACTTTTGAAAGAGAGAGATACAGAGCACAAACGGGACGGGCAGAGAGAGTGGGAGGGACAGAATCTGAATCAGGCTCCAGGCTCTGAGCTGTCAGCACAGAGCCCAACGTGGGGCTCAAATTCATGAACTGTGAGATCATGACCCAAGCTGAAGACAGACACCTAACTGACTGAGCCAACCAGGAACCCCTTAAATGTTTTAATATGTAATTACCTTTACCAAAAACTAGACTGAATACTTTACTAATACCTGCAATGCTTGGATTCTCATCTGGAAGATAAAGGCATATTCCCTGACTCCAAAATCTGGGGGCTAAGGAGCTTTTTCAGACTTACAACTTCTAAACATAAATGTGTCAATGCCACGTCCCACAAACTTGCACCATGGAATATCTTACATTTTTGAGGGAAACACAGGAATACTCAATGTATGTTAAATATTATGTGAACTAGTAGCGTAAGCCAGTTCCCATTTCTGACATTAGACTGTATGAAAATCAGTGTGAAACAGGATATGAGGGTGGTGGTATCCAATCTGATACCAAGATTTGAAAAGTTGTACAGTGCCTAACAGGTGCTCAGATCCTGTAAGTAATTATGATTATTTTAAAAAGAAATTAAAATACCTTTTTTCTTTTAATTTATGTCTATTTTTTAATGGCTATTGAATTATTAGATCATAAACACTTATTTAGTTGTTTGGACCTAACTATATAACAGAACTGTTATGGTTTTGTTTATTTTTGCCAAAGGGCTGCATAAAGAAATAACCAAGATACTTGGATCTGTAAACTGAGCCAGTTTGAGAACCTCTGTGTTAATGTTAAAGGGAGATATATATACACTGAGTGGCTTAAAGGTTACATAAAAACTTGGTAATAAAATTTAAAAAGCTAGAATCCCTAATCATATGGGATTAGGGATAATACACAATTACAGATATGCCTGAAATTATAAATCATGGACTCACCATTAGCATGGATTTAGTTAGGTGGCATATGTACTTTGTAATATAAAGCACTGATTCAGACTGTGGTTTCTAGAGTTAAACAGCCTTAGGTTCAAAACCATTTTGCCATATATTAACCGTGCACACTGGCTCTTTAAATCCATTCCCTCATATGTAATAATGGGAAGAACAATTAGTTGCTTTATATTAAGTACTATAAAGGTTAAATAAAATAATGCATGAAAACCATACCTGGCACATATGTGCTCAGTAAAGTACTAGCTATCATTATCACACTCATCATCATTATTAAAATATACTCTTTGGAGAGCTGCACTTCCAGATTAACAAACTAGGTACTCTAGACCAATCCTACCAAAAGCATGCCTTAAAAAGTTGGATAGAATATTAAAAAAAAAATCTTTTAAGGCACCAGAGGCTAGTGAGGTAGTAAACAAATCATGATTAGGAAAGGAAGTCAACTCAGAGAGACACTTGAAGGCAATTTTGTGCTCAAGGCTTCTGTCAACATCAAAAACATGGTTGAGAGGCCAAAAAGGAGAGCAGAGTTTTTAATAAATTTATAGTGCTGGGGCATAAAAATTAACATTCAAAGCCTATCAAGGAGAATATAAAACTTGGCATGGGTTAGGAACTCAAAGGATTATACCCTGCAGCAAGAAGTATAAATCTAGATACAGATCATCACTCACAGGAGATAAACCCATATGAAATCATTTCACTCCATTGGTTGGTTTACAATGATCTGGAATTGGTAGTGCCCCTAAACTTGCTGCCTGCCAGAAGGAAAAATAAATCTTCTTTGAAATATCATTGAAGATTCTCAAGTTTTCTATACTATTTTTCATATACAGCATATAGGACACAATAAAAAAAAATAACCAAGTATATAAGAAGACAATAATACTAAGTATCTGAAAGCCAAGAAAAACAAAACAGAAACCAGATCAACTATGGATTCAGAAAATGAGGATTTCAGATGTGAGCTTAAAAACTATTTTGCTCCAGGTGCCTAGGTGGCTCAGTCAGTTAAGCATCTGACTCTGCATTTCAGCTTAGGTCATGATCTCAAGTTTGTGACTTTAAGCCCAGTACTGGGCTCTGTGCTGACACCACAGAGGCTGCTTGGGATTCCCTTTCTTTCCACCCACCCTCCTGCCCCTCCCTGGCTTGCACTGTATCTCAGAATAAATAAACATTAAAAACAACTATTTTGCTTAATGTGAACAATAAATTAAGCAACAATATTGAGGACATCAGCAAAAAGGAGGAATAAAAACATCTAAAAAATACAGGACTAAAAATACAATCACTGGGGCACCTGGGTGGCTCAGTCGGTTAAGCATCCAACTTCGGCTCAGGTCATGATCTCACGGTCCGTGGGTTCGAGCCCCACGTCGGGCTCTGTGCTGACAGCTCAGAGCCTGGAGCCTGGAGCCTGTTTCGGATTCTGTGTCTCCCTCTCTCTCTGACCCTCCCCCATTCATGCTTTGTCTCTCTCTGCCTCAAAAATAAATAAAACGTTAAAAAAATTTTTTAAAAATATTAAAAAAAAATAAAAAATAAAAATACAATCACTGAATTTAAGAATTTATGGATGAGGTGCCTGAGTAGCTCAGTCAAGTAAGCATCAGACTTCGGCTCAGGTCATGATCTTGCCGTTTGTGAGTTCAAGCTCTGCATCAGGCTCTGTACTGACAGTGTGGAGCCTGCTTGAAATTCTGTCTCTCCCTCTCCCTCTCTCTCTACCCCTCCTACCCTCAAAATAAATAAATAAACTTTTTTTTTTTTTAAAGAAATTAGTGGAGGGGCACCCAGGTGGCTCAGTTGGTTGAGCGTCCAACTTTGGCTCAAGTCATGATCTCATGACTCATGAGTTGGAGCCCTGCGTTGAGCTCTGTGGTGCCAGCACAGAGCCTGGAGCCTGCTTTGGATTCTGTGTCTTTTGCCTCTCTCTGCCCCTCCCCCGCTCATCTTCTCTCTCTCTCTCTCTCTCTCTCTCTCTCAAAAATAAATAAATATTTAAAAAATTTTTAAAAATATAGTGGATGGGCTTAATAGCAAACTATTTTGCTTAATAGTTTGCAACAGCTGAAAAAAATTAGTGAACCATAAACTAGGTGAGAAGAAAATATCCAAACTAAAATATGGAAGAAAGAAAAGAGTAAAAGTGATATTTGGTATAGGGTAAAATATCTAGCATACAGGAATGTGGAGCCCCAGAATGAAAGGATTAAAAAAATAGAGGCAGAAGCAGTATATGGGGATGCAATTGGTGAAAAAGTTCCAAAAGTGATTAAAGACATTAAGCCCCAGATTTAAAAAGCACTACAAACTTCAAACAGGAGAAATACAAAGAAAACAACAGCTAATAATAAACAATAGCTAACAGTAAAAACAGATAAAAACAATTAAACGAATAAAAAACGATGAAAACAAAAGCAAAACACTTTAAAACAAGGTGCAAGTATACTGACTGCAGAAATCTAAAGATGAACAAAGAAAGCCAGAATATACTACAATGATATCTATAACACACTGAAAGAAAACTGTCAACCTAGAAATCCATACCCACCAAAAACACTCTTCATAAGAAAAGGTGAAATAGATATTTTTTAATGTTTCATGTATTTTTGAGAGAAAGAGAGACTAAAAGCAAGCAAGGGAGGGACAGAGAGAAAGGGAGACACAGAATCTGAAGCAAGCTCCAGACTCCAAACTGTCAGCATAGAGCCCAAGGTGGCACTCAAAATCATGAACTGCAAAATCATGACCTGAGCCAAAGTCAGACATTTAATCAACTGAGCCAGTCAGGTGTCCCAAAATAGACATTTCTCAAGCAAACAAAAACTAAAAGAATATATCACCAGTATATCCACAGAATGTCTTCTATAAAAACAGTGATAATAGTGATGCCTACTGGAGTCTAAAATATGTATAAAATTAAAATACACAACAACATTTGAATTGGGGGAAGGGATTATTAAATGTAGTAAAGTGGAAGATTCTTTCACAGCCCAGGAAGTTGTAATAATACTACTTAATATCATACTTTAATAAATCCAAGATAGACAGTGTAGACTTTTGGGTAACCATGAAAAGAAAAAGGTAAAGACTTAAATATAACAAGCTAATGATAGGAAAGAGGAGAAGAAATGCCATAAGAAAAACTAATCAAACGGAAATAAAACAAGCCAACAAAGAACAAGTAACAAAATGGCCAAAATGAAAAGAAAATAGTAACATGGTAGATTTAAACTCAAATATTACATTAAATATAAATAAATACTCTGATTAAAATAAAAAAATTATAAAAGTAGATCTTTTAATGATCCAACTACAGTTGACCCTTGAATAACACAAGTTTGAACTGCATGGATCCACTTATATGCAGATTTTTACAGTACAGTACTGTAAATGTATTTCTTCTTCCTTATGATTTTTAATATTTTTTTTTTAAATTTTTTTTTTTTTTAACGTTTATTTACTTTTGAGACAGAGAGAGAGGATGAATGGGGGAGGGTCAGAGAGAGAGAGGGAGACACAGAATCTGAAACAGGCTCCAGGCTCTGAGCTGTCAGCACAGAGCCCGATGCGGGGCTCAAACTCACGAGCCGTGAGATCATGACCTGAGCCGAAGTCGGACGCTTAACCGACTGAGCCACCCAGGTGCCCCGATTTTTAATATTTTTTCTCTAAGCTTTGTTATAAGAATACAGTAAATAATACATATACAAAATCTGTGTTAATTTACAATTTATGTTATTATAAGGCTTCTGGTAAACAGCAGACTATTAGTCCTAACTATTAGTAGTCAAATTTTGGGGGGATCAAAAGTTACATGCAGATTTTCAACTATGGGGGGGAGGGTTACTCAAGGGTCAACTGTAAATGTCAATAGTAAGAAACAAGTCTTAAATATAAGGATACAGAAAATTTGAAAGTAAAAAGAAAAAAGATATATTAAGTAGATGCTAACCAAAAAAAAAAAAAAACTGGTGTAATACCAGAGAAAGTAGAGTTTAAGGCAAAATATAAAAGCTGATAGGAGACAAAGCACTGGTAAAAGGAGAATTTGTGCAAGAATTCTACTTCTTTGCATTCTTGTCAATTCAATGCACATACCACATACCTTAACATCAGACCTGAGATGCTAGAGATGCTTCAGTTCAGTTTTCCATATGGAAATAAAAAGAAGACACTGAGATTTTTCTTCAAAAAAGAAAAAAAAAAAGAAAGAAAAAAGAAAAAAAGAGGGAACAGAGGTTTTCTCTTTAAAAACTCTCCAAAGAGATCACAGTATGCCCAGATTCTGGTTACATCACTAATTAGTGGAGAGTTTAGTTCATATTAGCATTCAAACTCCCCAATGCCAAGTTGCATGGTCTTTGTTTCCCTTTCTTCTTTCTTTTCTTTTCTTTTCTTTTCTTTTCTTTTCTTTTCTTTTCTTTTCTTTTCTTTTCTTTTCTTTTCTTTTTTCTTTTCTTTTCTTTTCTTTCTCCCTTCTTTCTTTCCTTGTCTTCCTTCTCTCTCTTTCTTTCTCAGCCATTTGTTATTAAAGGATAATTATGAGGGGCACCTGGGTGGCTCAGTTGGTTGAGTCTCTGACTTCCGCTCAGGTCATGAATTCTCAGTTTGTGAGTTCAAGCCCCACATGGGGCTCTGCACTGAAAGCTCAGAGCCTGCAGCCTGCTTCAGATTCTGTGTCTCCCTCTCTCTCTGACCCTCCCCCACTCACACTCTGTTTCTGTCTCTTAAAAATAAATAAACATTTAAAAAAAATTAAAAAGGGATGCCTGGGTGGCTTGGTCAGTTAAGCATCTGACTTCGGCTTAGGTCACAATGTCACAGTTTGTGAGTTTGAGCCCCGCGCCATGCCGGGCTCTGTGCAGACAGCTCAGAGCCTGGAGCCTGCTTCCTATTCTGTGTCTCATTCTCTCTCTGCCCCTCCCCCACTTGTGCTCTGTTTGTCTCTTAAAAATAAAGTTAAAAAAATGTAAAAAATTTAAAAAAGAGATTCTAAAAGAATAATTTTGATTCTCCACTACTCTCAAAAACTTAAAAATTCTCATGCATTTTTTCTGGACTACTTTTATATTCAAGTGAAATATTTAAGATTAATCTGCTAAAATATCAACAAGTACAGCATATAACTCACACATAGCGCTTAGGATATGTAAGGCACTATTTTATGTATCTTAAAAATATTAACTCATCAAATGCTCAAAATCAGTATTTTTGATATCCCTATTTTATCAGTGTAGACAATAAAGCACACAGAGATTAATTAACAAGATTACACAGATAAAGAGAGACTAGGAATGGAGCCTAGGCTTCAGAGTCAGTGCTTTTAAGTAACTAGAAGAAGTTCTTGACTGGGATTTAGGTGGGCTTTACCACAAACCAGAATTCTGTCTGACCTTGGCAAGACATTTCCCATTTCTATGTCTACTTCCCAATACACAGAAATGAGGAGTTTTTATCAGACCTCTCCATATAGTTAAAAGCAGTTGTTTTAGGCTTCAATATACTTCTAATAGTCATTTCTAGTTTTCTCCCCAAATTCCTTCCCCTCTTATAAAATTATAGAAATTTTCAATTGAACACATGTTCATATAGCTAAAGACTACATTTGCTAGCTTCTCCTGTAGCTAGATATTGCATATGACTAAGTTCTGGCCAAAGAAATCTGAACACTGGCGGTATATACAACTTCCAGGTCATTCCTTTCAATGAAAAGGGTATGCCCATTCCTAACCCTTCTTTCTTTCTAGCTGACTGGAATACAAGTAAAACTGGGCCATTAGATAAAGACTGTGTTGATGCTGGCACAGCAACAAGAAAGGAGAAGGCAGGTTCTCTGCATTTGTGGGGCCCTCAAATTACCCCAGACATTTTTATGAGTGAAAAATGAACTTCTATCTTCTTGGGGCAGGTGGGGGCAATAGATCTCTCAAGTTCAGACACTGACCATGAATCCTACCTAACTTAGAACTGGAAAGTAAATTATCATAAAGTGGATTATGTTTTCACACAAAAAGCTATAATTAAAAAACATGTTCCTATCCATTGTCAACTTCAAAGTAAATATAAAAGTACAATGCGATATAAATTAAAAAGCCACAAAATTTAAGAAATACCATTAAGCTCCCTTACAATATAAAGCTATGATACATTTAATATAAAAATACAGGGGCGCCTGGGTGGCTCAGTCAGCTGAGCTTCCAACTTCAGGTCAGGTCATGATCTCACGGTCTGTGAGTTCGAGCCCCGCATCAGGCTCTGTGCTGACAGCTCAGAGCCTGGAGCCTGCTTCAGATTCTGTGTCTCCCTCTCTCTCTGACCCTCCCCCATTCATGCTCTCTGTCTCAAAAATAAATAAACATTAAAAAATTAAAAAAAAATACATATAAATACATTCTGCACATTGATTATACATGCTTATATGTAAACATAAAAATACATGTATTGCAATTATACATGGCATATCAGAAATGTGACTTAAGATTAACATGTCAGGTTTGATGTGACTAAACATTTAATTAGTAAGTTTGCTTGCCCTCTTGGAACTTAATTAATGTGGGTTTTTCTTGTTTCTCTGTTTTTTTAATGTGAGATTCCTTGGTTTTCTTAAAAATCAGTCCAGGGAAGCTTAACCTATAAACCTCTCTCAAATACTTTCCTGAATACAATCATTTTATTGACTAGACAGCTGTACTTTGGAAAGGGATCCCGAACTTCTTCTTTACTACCCTTTAGTATGGATTTTGATGACAAATTTGATGTGCCATGGGTAATTAATTCAGGATACTAGCCAAAGTTCTAAATGAAATTACATTAAATCTAAGTAGGTGAGTCCACCTGGATTTGTGTGTTTCTAATGAACACCTGAAGAAGGTTTTAAAAAAAATTCTTCTCGAGATTAACTGAGAGGAACCAAAACGATTCTTTAGAATTCCTTGCCAAATCTCCAAGCTGTGATCTAGCAACCAATCACAAATCTTACACACTAGAATGAAAAAAGGAAAACTTTAAGGCAAAGAGGCAACGTCCTAACCTGGCCTTATATGACTCCCTTTTGAGCCATGCACGGTGGGTTTCACCCTCGTCTAGAAGTCTAGATGGACACTGACTTTAAGAACTCTTCCCCTCAAACTTTTCCGCTTATATGAGTCCACTGTGAAATGTATGAAATGTTTTCTACTTTTAATTCAGTCTGGAAGTTTTCTTACCTTTCATCTATCTCTGACTCTTGGCATTTGTGCAGGAGAAACACCTACCTTTACTGAGCAAGGCAAAACGTCATTCTTCATTTGGAGCTACATTCATCAATAGGGTGTTCAGTTTCCCAGTGTTATACTGTCATGCTAAATTAATCCGAGTTCTTTTCTTGTATTGTTTAACATTGTCACTGACTCACTGGCCTAAGGAGACTCTCTTCTTTCTCTCTTTTTTTCTTTAGTTTTATTTATTTATTTTTGAAAGGGCAGTGGAGGGGTAGAGAGAGAGAGAATCCCAAGCAGACTCCACACCACAAGTGCCGAGCCCTATGAGGGGCCTGAACTCATGAAATGTGACATAATGACCTGAGCTGAAATTAAGAGTCAGATGCTTAACAGACTGAGCCACCCAGGAGCCCCTCCCTTCCTTTTTTACCATAAATCTTTTATACTGATAAATATTTATCAAATCAGATGATATATTCATATGCCTTTAAGTGAAAAACTTCTCAACATTTAAGGATTATTTAAAAGTTATAGATTATTTATAAAGAAAACACAATATGATTTCTTCAAAATAATATTGTATAGCATAAATGCTATGCTATTTATTTTTACATGGCTCTCACCCTAACAGTGGCCATCAATGACTAGTTTAGAGTTAAAGTAAGAATTGAGAAGAATAAACTTAAAATATCCAATGTAGTGGCTTGCAAAAAGAAAAGAAAAAAGTATAACAAAATTAGGAGGGCAAAGTCATTTGTCTTGCAGTAAAACTCATTCATATTCTCCCATATAAAAATTACAATTTCCACATAACTTGTTGAGCCAAAAAAAGTTTAACAGCAGCCCCACAGAAATTATTATATCCTTTTCCAACTTTTATGCCTCATGTTGAGAGTAACTTTCAAATGCAATACAAGAACTTAATAGTAGGGTATTAGTTATAATACCAATAGCAGAGGTAGCAGGTAACATTATTAAATGCTTACTACACACCAGATTGTGTTAAAAATGCTATATGAATTATCATATTTTAAAAATATTTACTGAAGTATAATTAACATAGAGTGTTATTTTAGTTTCAGATGTATAATATAATGATTCAACAATTCCATACATTACCTCATGCTCATCACAATACGCATAGTCATCATCATATCAATTACCATATTTAATCCTAACACCTCTATTAGATACATATTATTATTAGCCCCATTTAATAGAGAAAAAGCTTTAGAGGAATTAAGAAACATGTCCATAATGAGACAGCTTGTAAATGATTCAAATGGGATTTAAACCCAGGAAGACAGGTGAAGAGTACACTTATAAACTTTTCAAAAATATAATAAGAGCATGTCGTAATTTTATAATTACTCATTTAAATTAAATTTTCCTTTATTCAGCAATTACATATGTATAGCCTAGAAAACAGGTTAAGGATACCACATCAGTGACTACTTCCAAATAACAATCAGATGCTGCCTGAAATACAGAGCCACAGAGCCCCACCCACACTGACGCCACCCTGTGAAGTACTCTTGGTATTGTTCTTCCTTGCCACTCCAACATCCTGAAGAATTTCAGTGCTAGGAAAGGATCAGGGTGGCATTATGAAAACCACAATGACCTAGTATGTTACTGAGAAAATAAATTTTACTTATAAAGAGAAGTTGTATGATTGAATTTACATTGTTTCTAGTTTTTTTTTTTTTTAATGTGTGCAAATTTAATAAGAACAAAGGAAGGGGCCAAAGATAAAAGTACTAAAAGGTGTGAAAAGTGGGGCACCTGGCTGACTCAGAACAGTGTGGGACTCTTGATCTCAGAATCATGAGTTTGATCCCCACATTACGTGCAGAGATTAGTAAAAATAAACAAATAAACAAACTTTTTAAAAAGGTGCAGAAAACAATGTAAAAGAAAGAACATGAAAGGGAACCTGTACAAAAAAGGAAAAGAGAAGAAACTAGATAAAGAGAAAAGTAGAGTATTTAAGAATGAGAAAGATTACAAAAAGTGACAAAAGTAAACTGCAAATGTACAAAAGTAATTTACACAAGTAAAGGTAAATCATAAAACATACTAATAGCAAAAATGAGAAACAAAAAAAAAAGAGAAAAATCTGTGTCTATGACCATTCTTTTTTTTGTAAGCATCTACTTACTATAGGTCTTATTACTGTTTTTTTACATTTCTGTTCTTTGGTAGCTATTCAGACAGTGCTCACTATTTTGTAGGTCAGGAAAATACTAATTTGATACCCTATTCATTTACTCACATTACCTTTCTCTGTTAACTTTTTTTTTAACTACACAGACTTAAAATTCAAGAGCCTAAATGGTTATATGAAATATTAAAAGTATTTTATTTTATCCTTAAATGTATTTTCTTAATATACTATCACTTTATATTACTCTTCCACAATATAACATTAGAAAGCATACCTCCTTTCAAAGTTAAATATATTACTTACAACTGTCAAAGGTAGAAGCTCTTTCCAACCTGCCAATGATATCTTTGTTATAATAAAACAACAAAAAAAGAATGATACTGTCTTTATTTTTTTTAATGTTTGTTTCTTTTTGAGGTGGGGGGAGGAGCAGAGAGAGGTGGGCAAAGGATCCAAAGTGGGCTCCGAGCTGACAGCAGAAAGCCGGATGCAGGGCTCAAACTCATGAACTGTGTGTGAGATCATGACCTGAGCTGAGACCCAGAGTCAGACACTTAAGCCCCTGAGCCAACCAGCAGACACCCCAAGAATGATGTTTTCTTATTTGAAAGTTGCTAAGAGTATAGATATTAAAAGTTTTCATCACAAGGAAAAAAAAATTGTAACTATGTACAAATCATTACACTGCATAACTAAAACTAATATAATGTTACATGTCAATTATACCTCTATTTTAAAAAACGACGTTTTTCTGTGTGGTCTTTTTTGCAAGCTAATATTCCTTTACTTACATAAATATAATTTATATGTAAATATATAAATATAAACATACAAATTTAAATAAATGAATAAATAATTTAAATAAATAAATTTAAATAAAAATTAAAAAAATTTTTAATTTTTTTAATTTTTATTTTAATTTTATTTTATTAAAATAAAATTTTATTAAAATTTTTATTTAATTTTAATTTTTTTAAATTTTTTAATTTATTTTTGAGAGAGAGTGACAGAGTGTGACCAGGGGAGGAGCAGGGAAAGGGACACAGAATCTGAAGCAGGCTCCAGGTTCTGAGCTGTCAACAAAGAGCCCGACGCGGGGCTCAAACCCTTGAACAGTGAGATCATGACCTGAGCTGAAGTCGGACGCTTAACCGACTGAGCCACCCAGGCGCCCCTAAGCATAGCTTTAATGTATATACACAGGAAAACATTCTAGCAAACATGACTGAAGCAGATGGGAGTAGAAACTAATGGAACTAACAGAAGCAGATAATCATGAAACTTAATGCCAGGTAAAGAAATGTGGATTTCTTCCTGAAAGTACTAAGAAATCATTAGACATTTTTGAGCACAGGAATTACATGATTAAAGCAATAATTTTGGAACTATTAGTCTGGTATCAGGGAAGGTAGCAAAAGGCAAAAATCATTTGGAGGATGTTGGCAGAGAGGGGAAGGAGTCAAACATTCATGTCAAATCCTGGGAGGATAGAAGAAAGATTACATCAGAAAAAGAATTGTGAAATCTAGAAGGGACAAACAAGTTTCTTATTGTTTTTTCACATTTTCTTTGTTTAGGTTTGGCTAGGGGTGGGGTGATTTTGCTTTTAAAACCCTGAATTGAAAGTGGCAGACTGATATACAAGTGTAAATGTCCAAGAGACCAAATGGAGAGAGAAGATTAAAGCTTGAGAGGGACTGGAGAGTCATCCTATTGAGGATAACAAAATCAATGATGAGGGCAAAAGAGAAAAATTAGCATGGAAGCAGTTCTGAGTATTAAGGTGCAAGAAGAGGACTGACAAAGGAAAAAGAGATCACATTACATTAATATGCACAGACCTCATTATGGATGATTTAAAGATGAGTAACTTCACTATGTTTTTCATTTTAACCTTAGCTGTTTCTGTCCTCATCTACTGTACAGATAGGAGTGGACATATTCTGGTTACAAAATATATGCGTTCAACCCTATAGTTTCAAGTAACTAACAGCAAAAATAGCACCTGGCCTTCAGCGCAGGCATGCACACGCACTGACGCACACATGCATGTGCAAGCACACAAACACACACATGCACAATATTAAGTAATTGGATAAAGGCTTTCACAATAAGGAAAGGAAGCTGTCAAAGAGCCCCTAGATACTACCTGGTGAATAGTTTTGCCAGTTCCTGTCATGATTAACTGCCAGCAACAATTTTTTACATTAATTATAATTATATATATATATATTTTATATATATTTTAAGTTATATATAAATATATAATTATAATTATATATTTTGCACCATGTATTCATAAGAACTTGCCAGTAGGTATGCTTTTTTAATTTAAGAGATGCTTTATTTTAATTTCTGATCTTAATTTGATAGTAATTGAACAATTTAGTTTTCAGTTTATCTACCCTCCAGCCCAGTTAAGGAGTTAATGTTCTAGAAATAACATTTAATGTATTTAAGAAAGCTTACTATTTCAAAGGCCTTGAAGAAATTTTCTGTAAAACAAACAAAAATTACTGCTTCCTGGCTTCCATTTTGAAAATTTGAATTTTGGGGAAGGAAGGAGTGGTATGAGGTTGGGCTAAGTGGCTTTTCACAGAATAGAAATGCCTGTATTTCCCTTAAAGTATAGTCTCTATAAATCAAGATACTAAAGCAGAACTAAAGAAATGGTTTACTACTGTTGAATTTTTTTTCAGAAAAATCTAACTGTACAGCAATTAGAAGAAAAAGAAGCTGTGCTGGTAGGAGAAGAAACAGATTCAGAGTGCTATATCCTAAACAGTGGAAAAGTATATTAGGTCATACTCTTGGCTTTGCTCAGGTGGGCAGTAAAACACCATCAGCCATATTAACTCCAAATTCAACTCAAGCTCATGAATATTTACTGAGCACCTACTGAGCCAGGCGTGTAGGGAAGGATAAATAAGTTGACAATTTGACCAAAAGATATCTAATGCAAAATCAAGACACACACCAGTTTTCTACATTAGTTCTAATTTCAGACTGCAAATTTTAATTTTTGGTTGGGGAAACGGCATCACAGTGTCTAGTGTCCCAATCTGGGATTTTCATATCCCCACAGTTTATTGTTTTTCTGATTTGTATTAAAAATACAAAAGCCACAAATTTCTGATTTGTATTAGAAATACTATGTAACCCTGATAAATTGGTTCTGGATGAGAAAGACTGATACCTTATCAGAGATGATGACAGCTACGATAACAACCCAGATATCTTAAGTACATTTTCAGGCAAGCATATTGTATCAAGTACAAGTGTGTTCCATGTCAAGGCATTTATGATGCAAAATATTTTAACTGGGATTCTCCTTAAAAAAAGACTTCATGTGTGAGGATAAAAAATGTTTTGTGTCAGAAGGCAAGGACATACGATGACACCATATATTAATATCCAATGGTAATTTTACAGTGCTCAGCTTCTGGGTCTATCAGCTTCTGGGTCTATTTTTTATCCCCGTACCCTATTTTTAAGGCGTAAATGATTAAAGGTAACCTTCAATTTAATTATCACTTCATATCTCAGATCTAAAAATGAAGGACAACATATAAACCAAATACAAAATATTCTGCTTTTCTACCTAGAACACCAAGAAGTCCAGGTGAAAATTAAATAAAAACACAAATTTTATAGGTCAAATGCACAGTCCACTACTTTGGTTCTCATAGGTACATGAATGGTCTAGTACCTAATGTACTAGTATTAGCACCTAGTACCAACTGATTACAATTCAATCATACCATTTATTGCCAAGGTCTATAACAAACACAGAGAAAATGATTAGTAGATAAAGTGCAAGTAAGATGAAAAGTCCCCTGAGTCCAAATTTGAAGCTGGAAGTAACTACGAGCATATAATCCCTGAGGGCATATATGCAGCAGTACTACAGAGGCCACAGGATTGGTAGAAGGCTACAAGTGACACCTGGGTTAAATGTAAAATGACTGTGTGTTTGACTAAATGATCTGAAAAGTCACCTTCAGCCCCAAACATCAGTTACTTTATACCTTACAATTTTGTGGAGTCTGTACCATGTTAATAGGAACCTTCAGAACCAAGAAGAAAGAATCCACTGAGAGTAAGAGTAACTACTAAGTTGAAAAAGTCAATTTTGGCCTTTTAAAAGATAGTAGACAGAAAAATGACTTGGCCCATAGAAGACAGAGAGGAAAATGTTTCTGCTTGGGAAATCTATTACTTATAGCTACTGGTTGCCTAAAATTGAGCATAGTACAATGATTTTTAAGTATATGAGTACAAGGAAATAAAGTGTATGTTATGTTTTGTAGAAAACTATAAAAAGAATAGTCTTATTCTTATAACACAATCTCTTTCTGTGCCTTGTCTCCTCAATATTTCCCATTTGATTGGCTCCTTTCAAGCAAGAATACGTACTGAAAAGCAATCTAAAACATGAGCTTATATAATTGCTTCAAAAACAAATACCTTGATTAATTTAACTTCATTCTAGCTATAAATTCTAACTAATTTTTTTTTATTCAGAAATTTAGATGTAAAGCTCACTAGATCAGAAACAGAAATGTCCTTATCAGTAGCAATCAAGTTCTATCTCAGCTAAGGCTTTGCTTTTTCCCAGTTTTGTGAAGAGCTCTTAAACTGAATCTCAAAGTAAATAGCTTTTCCCTTGAAATATAAGCACAGTTTGTTTAAGTATTAAGTTAAAGCTCTGGTTGTTTTGTCTAAGAAAAGCCATCTTCACAAGACAAAAGTATTTGCCTTAGTTTAGGGGTTAGCTCTATGACGAGTTGCTACTTCTTTCTCTTTACAAACTTTAAAAAATATTCAAAATAAAATAAGCTAATTAACAAAATTAAGTTCTCTTTATTTTAATGGAATTATACTTTAAACAATTTATGGTACAAAAGATGAGACTTCTTCCATTTTATTCATTTAAAAATATTTGGTTCAATAAGTATTCTTGTAAATTCACAAAAAGCAAGCATTCTTCTGAAAATAATTTATATTAAACCTAATGTATATGTACTCAAGTTTTGTATTAGACTTCTTTTACACAGTATAATTCTCTAACACATATTTCTCATTTATAGAATATATGCAAGTGACACAAATGTAAAGATAATTTTGTAATGATTATTGAAATCTGATAGTAAACACATGATCAGATGTATTACTATCCTGTTTTAACATATAGATAACATTTCAAAATATAAATAACAAAGGAACTACTCTGAAAACTAGTTAATCAAACACATAAATAGGTGCTATCCTCATGTATGTTTCTACTTCATCCTAAAAAGTAGACACTTGACACATTTTCCATCTGAAATATGGTTTCCTATCATTGCCCAATAAGTTTTAGAATTTATTAGATTAAGGAGAACAGAATTATAAAAACTATTACCAAGTCACAGCTTCTTGGCTTTTAAACAGAATAAATGGGGCAGGGAGGCAGCACCTGGGTGGCTCAGTCGGTTAAGCATCAGACTTCAGCTCAGGTCATGATCTTGCAGTCCGTGAGTTCAAGCCTTACACCTGGCTCTGTGCTGACAGCTCAGAGCCTGAAGCCGGCTTCAGATTCTGTGTCCACCTCTCTGTCTGCTCCTCCCCTGCTCATTAATAGGTATTATTTAATGAACTTTAAGGATATTTCTACATACATCAGAAATCTGGAGAGAAAAGAATAAATCAGCCAATTATTGAGCTATTGTTAACAACCACGTGGGTTTTTTTGGAGTGATCAGTGACATATTCAAATATTTGGCCTAAAATTTTTAATGATTTATCTAGATATTTACCAAGAGTTTTATTGTATTATCAGGCAATGATTATTTAGCTGAATTTCTAATAATTCTTGCAATATATCTTACATTTGAAAGAATTAGATAATATACTCAATTTTTCATAATGAGTCAAATAGTCATACATAATAACAATGTGTGAGACAGCTTTAGGCTAGGCACTAGGCACTCATGAAATATTTTACTTCTCTTATTACCACAAAGAAAGGACTTTTGTTATATAGCTTTGCTATCCTGGAATTGACAACACTTTTAAATTCTATTTTAACCATAAAAAATATTGCAAGGAAACTAAAGTACCGAAGATTGGGTCTTATAAAAGTTGCTCTCCAAATAGTTGAGTGGTGTGCCAGAGGAAAACACAGGAAACAAAGGCCAAATAAGGAAACTATATGATATGAAGAAGCATGAAAACCCAAACCAACACGTATATAAATACTAGACACCTACGCTACACTATAGAATTAAAGAACTGTAATGTTTAGCAGCAAGAAGACCTTCTGGCATTGACAGGGAAAAAATCTGTTATTAGATGGCCAAAAGGACTGATAGGGAAATTCCAGTCTCTGACCAGACTCCCCTTCCGGGTTCTTCTTCCTACCCCACTTGCCCACGCCAAATTACTACTAATGAGGAATGCAGAAGTAACAGACTATAAATTGTTCCCTCTGCTTACACACTCAGGGCTCAGACTTCTGGAGAGTGATCTCCTCTGAGCCTGCTGGTGTGAAATAAACTTGCCGCCTCCCAAGATCTCTGAGTGCTGCTTGGTTCTTCTGCTGGGTGATCCAGACTAGGTTCTGTAACAGCATGAATATTCAGTCAGGTAGCAGGAGAACAAGTAAGAGCAAGCTGAGGGAGATACATAAAAGTGCTGTGCCCAGAAATTCCATACATAATAAAATTATATGTGAAGTATATGCCTAATTTAACTCATTAGGATGAGACAGTTAAAATTTTTTTAAATGATGGCCATAAATACTTTCACATATCTTTTTCACACGTCTTACTGCATCTTCAAAACAACCCTGTGAGTTAAATAGTTTAAGATTATGAAACATAACAAAAGAAATATATAATATGCTTCATTAAAAAAAATAAGAAAAGTAGATCATCCTATAGTTTTAGAATGAACAAAAACATAAAATACATATATCCTGTGCCTCAGGAGCACGGATGCAAAAAGTAATTGTGAGTTTCTGTTTGCTTCTGAATAGTAATACACGAGTACCTCTCCTCTTCAAGCTACTCATCCTCAATCTTCCCTTAGTCATGCTATTGAGTTTCCCTGGCATATTCTTTGTCCTTTCCCCCCACCCTGCTTCAGTTCAATTTCAATTTCCTTCTTAAAGCCTTCCCCAGTGAATACAATCTACTCAAATTTTTTCCTTCTGTGTAAACTACAATTAAGAAATCCTAAAACTAGGTTTTATTATAAAATTTCATTTGCAAATCAGTTGTTTGAAAATTAGAATTTCTTTTATGTAAGAAAACATGTTATAAAATGTCCAGGCTTTCAATAAAAAAGCCTTTTAAATTTACAATAATAGAAATACTATTTGAGGTGAAAAGTAATAGAAAATTATTTCCTAAGATTATTATAGCTTATAATAAATGCTAGTGTTTATTCAATTAGCAGAACATGAGGAAACATACCAGAGTTCTGTACTGATTCTGAATACAACTTTTGGATGCTTTCTGGACGGACTTTCAAAGTCTAACTGCAGTATACAAAAAAAAAAAAAAAAAAGAGAGAGAGAGAGAGAAAAGTTAACATCGCAGGCTTTAGGTTGACATCCTTAGAAAGGCCTGGGTGTAAGGACAGCCTTTGGCTGGTTGCTGGGAATTTTGATTTCAGGAGGGTTCACACCATTCACAAAATGGTGGCTCACTATGTCTAAACTGCTTGCACAAACAATATGGTTTATACTAAACATCTGCTTTCCTTCTAGGAGTTTGAATTTTGGTATATACTAGGCAGAGGGTGTCTACATGACTAGCCCCCCCCCCCCCAATAAAAACCTTTGACACTGAGCTCAAATGAGCTTCCTGGTAGATGTTTCACATTTGTGACCACAACTAGTTGCTGGAGTAATTCAGTGCAACTTGTGTGACCCTACTAAGAAAGGGCTCTTGGAAGCTTAAATATGAAATCCTCCAGACTTTCTCCTGTGAGCCTTTTGCTTTTTCTTCCATCCTTCCCTTGCCTTTTTTTTTCTTTATAAGTTTTGCTGTAATAATTATATCAGCAAGTGTGGCTATATGCTGAGTTCTGTGAATCTTTCTAGTAACTCACTGTATTTCAGGGGGTTCTTGGGGCCCCCTGCCCCAGGCTATTACTATATTTTGTCTCATTTCCATTAAATGTATGAATATTTCATTCTTAATACAAGTAAAGTAGTAATTGCATTTTGATCCTTCTCATTTGTGATTAAGGTTGTTTGAGGTTCTTCGTAAGAGTATGAGCAAAAGAGAAATATTTTAGTATAATAACTAAACCATATTTAGAAAAGAAGAAAATTTAAATAAGATGTGTGTACATATGAGGGGAAAAATACTGCTTGAAATAGAATAAACTGAAAAGTGAGTTGCAAAAAGGGTTCAAGGTAATGGAAGGAAAGGAAGGAAACCTGAAACAACATTTTCTATGAAGAAGAAAGCAGTGGTAGAGGGAGATGCCGAGTCCAGTGATTCTCTGTGTTTGCCACCATATTGGTGCAGAACATGTTGGTTGTTAAGTCCCTATGAAGGACGATTACTGACATCTGAAGTGCAAGTAGATGAGTACTTAGTAAATACTTGTTAACCAAGGTCAATCTTCTCCTAAAATAGCCATGGAGTCACCAAGTTTTCCAAAAAAATTATGAATAAATGAGATAGTCTTTTCAAAGAAGTTTTTAAAAAACAACTAATGACAAGATGCCTAGAAACTTTACAACAAACTTATTAGAAACAAAAAAGAAATAAGATCACATATCAAAAATTCAGAGCTTCCAAAAAATCAAATGGTAGCAAATGAACTTTTACGTGGACAACTAACAGTTGAAAAAGATCTTTAACGGTAAAAAGTTATAATTTGAGATAAGAAAATTCTGACCACAAAGAAAAACAGGGAAGTCTATGTAATAGAGCATGAGAGGTTCAAATTAGAAGTTAGTTAAAACAAAAAAACAATTCAAGCCCTTACCATGCCTTTAACCAATAATAAAAAGTTCTTTAAATAAATCAAAAACAGGAAGTCAGATAGATTATAGCTGGTCCACTTAATCTTGGTAAAAATAAACGCACTCATGAGTAGAAATTATATAGGAAAAGGTAATAATAAAAATCACAATTTGCATAGACTTTTATATTTCTCAGAGATCATTTACACACCATAGTCATTTGAGTCATAAAACAATCCTGTAAGAGGAGTGAACATTTTAACATCCCCTTCTAAAAGGTAAAAAAAGAGGTTCATCTGGATAAGTGATTGATGTCAGATGAATCAATAAAAGAAGAGCTTATATTAGGGCCCGGATTTCTCTACTTCTTAAAAATGAGATTTTCCTTTCCCCACCAATGTATTTCAAACTGTGTCTCTCAGAAGAGGACTTAATATGTTTGGAATGAGGAGGGAAGTGTTACAAAGAGGAATTATCAGGCTTTTGCCAGAGATTTAAAAGGAATGTAACAGAAGGAAAATCAAAGTGGTAATTAACTGTGGATCTTTCAGGTCATATGTGTAATCCAGTAAGTACTGTAAGTGATGCAGTTTAATAGTGATTATGTATTGAGGGACCTACTCATATGCTTTCCACATAAGATGTAGAAAGCTGGAAACAGTATTGTTTCCAACCTCATCACACACAAACAAAAAAGGCAGTTAATCTACAAATTTTCTTGAGCCCCTAAGAGAGCTCATCTAAGTAAGACAGACACCTCCAAGGAGAAACAGGACGTGAGCACTTGGCTACCTGAAGCAGACGACAGATGGCATACAGGCTGATAAGGACTCAGCTAAAATTTCTAACAAACTGCTAAAGGCTGAGTGTGAACCAGCATGAGAATAGAGAATCCCTGGGAGCCAGAAACATCAGGGGAATGAATGCTCATCTACTCAATAAGTCTTCTCACATTCCTCAGAGAGCAAAAAAAGTTGGGGGGGAAGAAGAGATTGGAGAGACCTCCCTCAAATAGAAGGCCTGGAGGACCGGTAAAGCAGCTACTGTGAAAAAAGCACAAAGTCCCACCTAGTCCCTCTCCCCTCAAAAAACAAAAAACCTGAAACTAAGGATGAAAGGTCAAAAACCCCTGTAGCCCTCAGGGCACAGGTGAAAAGTCAAGCTGAAGGAAAAGAACAGAAAAAACGCCCTCCATCCCTGGAAGGAAAGGAAGAAAAAAACATCTGGAATTTACTACTAGTGGTCCTCCACCACTGGGATAAGACAGGATTGCTCACAATGTGACACCCAAGAGACTCAGGGAAACAACCTTCCAGTAACACTGAGGCTGACTCAGAACAAAGAATGTCACCCCATGTCCTATACTACCAGGCCAGTAATTATCAAGTAACAAATAAAGAGTCTACTTCTAGGGGAGGTTCCAGATAGCAACAAGAGACCCTGTGTAAGACTCAGAAACAAATTAAAGATTTTGGGGTGAAGACAGACCAGATACTGGGTTAAACCCTTGAGCTAACCAGCCTCTATTCTGAACACAAAATAATGCTAGAGAAATCTGAAGCCCACAGTGCACTGATACCAAAGCAACAACAAAACCCGACCCCAGCAAAACCCCTGACTATATTAACTGCTCTCCCCATACATGAAACGGCTAGGAAAAAAAGAGGCATGTCAATTTTTAAGCAGAATAAAATTTATCTCAGTCTCCACTGTCCTAGACAAGATATTTAGCTTTCTGTCAAAAAGTACAAGCCATATGAAAAAAGAAGGAAAAAAAAAAAACAAGCACATAGTCAACCAACAAAGAAATAAATTGATATGAGAAAGTTAGTGGCATTATCAGGCAAGAAATTTAAAGTATCTGTGATTAATATGTTAATATATTCCAGTGTAAAAAGGTTGACCAAAAGCCAGAACAAATGGAAAATTTCAGTAGAGATGGAAACTATAAAAGAAAATCAAATCAAATCAAATCAAAAGATGGAAATAAAAACACGGTAACAGAGATAAAGGCTGCCTTTGACAAACTCATCAGTAAGCTCAACACAGTGAGGAAATCATCAGTCAACCTGAAAATAAGTAAATAAAAATCACTCACCGTGAAACACAAAAACTAAAAAAAAAAAACAAACAAAAAAAAACCCCACACAATTAAAAAAATAAAAAAACACAAGTATGAATAAAAAAGAGGGCAGATCATTCAAGTACTATGTGACAATATAAAAGTGTAACACACCTGTAAGGAAAAGAGGTAAAAAAGATTACAGAAAAAAATATTTGAAGATATTTGAATAGCTGACAACTTTTCATAATTAGTAAAATGTAACAAAACACAGATTCGACTTGCTCAGCAAGCATCAAGTAGGATAAGTATCATACATAGATGTATTATATTCAAATCCCATAATAAATAAATAAATAAATATATATATAGATAGATAGATAGATAGATAGATAGATAGATAGATATAGATGGCATCTAGAAAAAAAAGGAATTACAACAAACTTCTGATAATAATTTGCCATACAGAAGATAATGGAGTGATATCTTTTATTACAGAGGTATAAAATATCACAGAGTAGAGACCAGCCATCCCCACTACACCCTATCCAAATTCCTCAACGAAGGAAGCCAGCAGCATAACAAAAGCTCTACACCATTATGTTCCTGATATAATTTTGTTACACAGACACAGGAAGTGAAACAACAGTCTGTACATCCCTACCTCTAGTTTTGTTTCCTCCAACCCACCCTGATACCTGAGTGGACTTTTTGTGTGTGTGTTTCAGAATTTAAAAAGAAAAAAAAAAGGTTTATTTATTTATTTTGAGAAAGAAAGTAAGTGTACATGTGCATGTGCACCCGAGTCACAGGAGAGGCAGAGAGGGTGAGAGAGAATCTAAGCAGGTTTCGTGCAGTCAGCATGGGGTCTGATGGGGGGCTCTATCTCAGGAATCGTGAGATCATGATCTAAGCTGAGATCAAAAGTCAGGTGCTTAGGGCGTCTGGGTGGCTCAGTTGGTTGAGCATCCGACTTCAGCTCAGGTCATGATCTCGCAGTTTGTGAGTTCGAGCCCCTTGTCGGGCTCTGTGCTGACAGCTCAGAGCCTGGAGCCTACTTCAGATTCTGTGTGTGTCTCTCTCTCTGCCCCTTCCCCACTAATGCTCTGTCTCTCTCTGTCTCTCAAAAATGAATTAAAAAAAAAAAAAAAAAGAGTCTGGTCAAACCCTACTTAGATCCTTAATCACAAAAACTGTAACCTCTCCTTCATGAGAAATGCAAAGAAATCTGACTGTCTTTATTCTCTAAACATGTATAGTACCAAGCAGTAACCTGGTATTAACACCGTTGCTCTTACTCTTCTGAGGAGAATAAATCTTAAATCATCTGAAAGATCCAGGACCCCACAGTGGGGTTGCCATTTGGGAATGTATGGCAAAGGGAGTGCCTGATAACCTGACATCTGAAGGTGAGCTTTTGCCAATGGGACCACTGTTAGGAGAAGGGGAAGATGCCTAACCTCTTTTTGCCCAGGCCAAAAATTCCAGGCTAATGATGTTATTAGCCAGTTATATCATTAAAGGTTTTATGATGAGTCCAGTTACATCATTTTTACTTTATTCAAGACTGAAAGGAGTAAGTTTCTATTTCCCCCCTATTCTTCAATAAAAACACTTTTAACAAAAACAAATGAACATAATTTTTAGACCAGAAGGGCCTTTTCACAGGGATGCTGAAAATATTAAATTTTATTGTCTAACTTCTAGGACAAGTCACCAAGACGTCATAGCAATTTGCTTACAAACAATAGACAGTGAATGGTCAAAGCCTGTAGATATCATGGAGGGTGGGGAAGGAAAGAGAAAGGGAAAGGGAAAGAGAGAGAGAGAGGGAGAGAGAATGAATAGGCCTGCCTCTGGTTCAGGAGAGGATTTTTCCAAGGATAAAAACTTTTCTACAGGCTGGGTCTTTCACTTATTCTCTCAACTCATCCCAAAATGCTCTATCAAAATTCAGGTAGATATCCCTGCTTTTTAATCACCATCAAATATGCACTACATTCTAGGCACTGTAGTAGGCAGTGAGGAGACAGAGGAGAATATGATCTCAATTTTTCTGCACTCATGAAACTTAGCCAGTTCTAATCTCCTCCAAAGCTCCTCCTGAAAGCCTTCTGTCAACTGTGCAGGCTAGGTTTTTAAGCCCATCCCCCAAATGTTTCCATAATATGCTGTTTATTTTTTTTGCCAGAGCACATTTTATTGTCAATCATCTTTTGACTTATGTCCCCTATGAGACAGAAGCTCTTTAAACACTGGGGCTCTGTTTTATTTCCATACCTTCATCACTAAGGATTGTGTCTGGCAAGGTCAATAAATATATTTTTAATTAAAGAAGTAACAAATTTTTTAAAAAGTGTTGAGATGGTCTGCCTTTTTAAAAATAAAAGATATAGATTAGATGCTGGAAATCTAAGATAAACCACATGTAATAATTTTTAGATATTTCTATCATGGATCACAAATAATGCATAACATATACTAAGGAACTACAAAGTTAAAGATCCTACATGTATCTTAGTTAGAAAATAAAATCCACACCAATGTTCTATAACAATTTAGGCATTGTTATAAATAATTCAGAATCACAGGAAAAGATTGTAAAGAACAGCTGAGTATATGAGACAGGAAAAAGGAAGGGAGAAACCAGATATAATCTAGTAATCACAAATTTAAAAAGGAAAAATACTAAATTCCTTACAAATTATTTTGCCTATTTTTCTTACCATAGCAACAAAATAGTATAGTAGAATAGACATTAGACTAGTACAGAAAGGCAATTCTCTCCTTCAGAAATGCTTTCCTTATAACTTTTCAAACTCTGGCTAAATATGCTAAACAATAGAAAATAAAAAATATCAACATTTAGGGTATACATATTTAAGATATAAAAGCAAAAGGCATTACACTATTATTGAGTCTTTCTACAAACTTGACCGCAACAAATTAAGTATTTATATCAGTGTTTTTTTCTTAAATGGGGTGGGAGGGGCATGAGCAAGGGAGGGGCAGAGAGAGAAGACAGAGAATGAATCCCAAGCAGGCTCTGTGCTGTCAGCATGGAGACCCACGTGGGGCTCAAACTCACAAACTTTGAGATCATGACCTAAGCATAAATCAAGAGCTGGACACTCAACTGAGTCACCCAGGCACCCCAGGCTGATAGAATTCTTTTAAAAAGCTTTATAGGTTTCTTATGTTTCAAAAAACATATTTTATAAGCCCACTCATTCAGGCAAATGCTATGCCCACAGATGTCACTGAAATAAGTCCTTTTGTACCTTGGGCCCTCTGTGAGGCTGCTGTGGGACAAGGTCCTGAAGATTCTTGGAAGCCCTTTTGTTTACGAGAGAAAAACTGGAAGTTGTGCCATTAAGATTCCTGAAAGGTTTTTTTTGTGTGTCTAAGAGAATCTATGAGGGCCGCCTCAAATTTTTCTGAGATCTTAAAAAAGGTTTTATAGTTACACCTTAGTTTTATTTTTACCTTGAGACCACATTTTCCAAACTTTGCTCTGGGTTTGATCTTCATTCTTAGGCCCTTTGAGAACCTTTGCAGGCTGGAAAAACTTTCTTGAGCCCTTTACATTTCAGCCAAATTCTGCTTGAAAACAAGAATTTCTTTATTAACTCCTCTCTCCCCATCCACATTTCATAAGGTATAGCTAAAAGAAAAAGTTGAAAACACTTTGGACATTCTTTATCATACCCCCCTTTGCCATATGCATCAGTTCACTAAGTACACTTTCTATTTTCCATGTTACCATAGGTGGAGTTTTCCTAAACTTTCTGCCACTAGATAACAAAGATATTATTTCCAGTTTCAAATAATATTGGCATTACTTTCTTTCAATCCCTCATAGTCTCCATGAATTTATCTCAAGTTTCATGATTTCTTGTCCACCCACCAGCTGATACTATGTCCTTTTCTTTTTGTTACAGTAGCACCCCACTTTCAGATACTAAGTACTATTCTCATTATCTATTGCTGTATAACAAACCTTCCCAAAGTTAGTAGCAGATAAAATAACAACTTTTTTATTATGCTCATGGGTCATGTAGTTCAGAACTTTGGACAGTGAACAGTAGAAATGGCCATCTCTACAGACTCTGGGATATCTGTGCCTCAGCTGGGAAAACTCAAACGGCTAAGGACTTCTTCATTAATGGCTTCTTCACTAATGGCTCTTCCTCAGACGACTGGAAGGTAGAGACACTGCTAATCTTGGGACTGCATTTCTTATAGAATGGTGATACAGCTTTAAGAGGGAGCATCCTGAGAAGCAATGGCTGAAAAGCAAGCATTCCAAGATACCAAAGCAAAAGATGCAAGACTTCTTCTGACCTAGCCTCAGAAGTCACATAGCATCACTTCCCTCATATTTTACTGATTACAAGCAAGTCACTAAGGTCAGCTCAGATTCAAGGGAAAGGAAATTGGACTCCACCTCTTGATGGAAGAGTGGCAAGGTCACAAGCAGAAGAATATGGGGGATGGGAGATACTGTCACCATCTTTGAAAAGTGTAAAAAGTCACAATGGATATGAAAAGATTGATCAGGCTCAAGAGGAAAAAAGTTGAGGCTTCAACCAGTAACAGCTCTCCTGAAATGATAACAATATGTATAATAAAAACAAAACTACAATCATTTCTCAAAAAACTTAAAAACTAGAAATTATGACAATTATTTGTTATTGGGTTCACCATTTAACATAAAACTGTGTTTTTATTAGTTAAATTTTATGAAAACACTTCTGTGGCCTCTATACTATCATTTTGAAAAAGTATATACAATGAACATATACAAATAAGGCTCTAAGTGTTCTTCTGAATAGCTTAATGTTATTAAACAATTTACACAAAATTTGAACCTAGTAATGAAAATATGTATATCCCATCATTCAAAATAATTTACCACATTGCACATGAGGAAAAAAACATGTTTGGTTTTTTGTTTGCCTGGTTTTTTTGTTTATTTTTTTAAGTAAGCTCTACACCCAATGTGGGGCTTGAACTCACAACCTTGAGATCAAGAGTCACATGCTCTACAGACTGAGCGAGGCAGGCACTCCAAAACATGTACTGTAAAGTATAAAAGATGAGTGGACTATTGAAAAAATATAATTTACTACTATTTTCTCTGTCCAGAAACACTACATATCTACCATAATCACAATTCATCAGTAAGGTGGCCATTATCTTAATACTCACAATGATCACAATTATTTTATGTATCATTAGGAAGAGAGAAAAATACTGCCAGATAATTAGATCATGGCATGAAACTCTCTTAGTTGTTCATGAGATGCATATCCATTTCAGAGATGTTTAAAAACACATGTGTTTTTTTTAAAGACATTAATGTTTAAATATGGTGCTCATTGACTAAATAGGAAGGATGCTATTATATAAAATCTTCACAATTCAATTGATCATGAGTATAAATGTTGTGATATCTCTACTTGTTTTTGCATAGTGTGTTGATATAGCAAAAAACAAGATTTTTCTTGGTAAATCACTTGACTTATAACCTGAGAAGAAATTCTTAAATTTTAGATACATTCTTAATACATCATCAAATAAGTTTGATAAAATGTGGTATCGTTTGTACTGATCTTATTAAAGTAATATCAGGAAAATCCACGAGAAAAACAGCTTTAAAATTAAAAGGGGAGAGGAGTTTTCTAAAATTATTGGAAATGACTAGCAGGCAGGAAGTTACAGATTGTCTTTTTCATTCTGAAAATTGTTAGTTGCTCCAAAGACAAAATCTTTTCTATTTTTTTTTTTTTTTCTGAGCACAGGGCATAGGTATGGTAAATTAAACTCTATAAACTAAATGTCAAATATAAACATGGTACATTAGTTTGCATAGTCTTGCTTATATTTTTAATAAGCCAAATAAATAAATTTGGCCACAAGGCTACCATAATTTCAAATCTAGGTAAAGTGGTAACAAAGGCCTTAAACACTAAATATTTTAATTCATAATACAAAACAAAATATCTCAACAGCTTTAAAATTTAAATATTTCATACAGACACGCACTGATGATCAGATCTTTTTAATGACATCACTGAATATACAAGATATTATAAAATACATTGTGGGGGTATGTGGGTGGCTCAGTCAGTTAAGCATCCAACTCTTGATTTTCAGTTCAGGTCATGATCTCATGGTCCTGAGATCGAGCCTCATGTCAGGCTCCATGCTGGGTGTGGAACCTGCTTGGGATTCTCCCTCTCCCTCTGCCCCTCCCCTGCTTAAGCATGTGCACACACTCACGCTCTCTCAAGAATATATGTATATGTATGTATATACATACATATAGTAAATAATATATATATATATATTATTTCTCATTGAAAATGAAAATATTAACTGAGAAATCTAACAGTATCTCCTCCAATCTTTCAAAATGATAAAAATGTACTTTTTACTTATCTTTTAATATTCTGGACCAGGTTAATTAAAGGGCATTTTTGGGGTACCTGGGTGTTTCAGTCGGTTGAATGTCCAGCTCTTGGTTTCAGCTCAGGTCTGATTTCACGATTCCTGGGCCCCACCTGGGCTCCACACTGCCGGTGAGGAGCCTACTTGGAATAATATCCCTCCTCCTTCTGCCCCTCCCCAACTTGTTCCCATGCTCTCTGTCAAAATAAATAAATAAACTAAAAAAAAAAAAAAAAAGAGCATTTTTTTTCTCCACTTAAAATGAAAAGATACAAAGATCTCATGTGATAAGAATTTTAAGTATTTTAAATTAATCTGATCAATATTTACCTATATATTTGAATTAAAGGGCTGAATTTTTTTTTCTCATTAGAACATTAGTTTAATATATAAATTAACCTTTGACTTTCAGAGCTTTCCTAAATATCAAGGTCTTATCCTTGATTCCTATTCTCTTCCTTTCTCTAATTTTCATTATGTAGAATTAAATCTTCTAAAAAATATTTTATTAAGTAGAATTTGTATTTCTTGTTATTTATTTTAAAAGGTGATCCTCCCTCAGAAGATTCTTTTTTTTTTTTTTAATTAATTAATTAATTAATTTATTTATTTATTTATTTTTTAATATATGAAATTTACTGTCAAATTGGTTTCCATACAACACCCAGTGCTCATCCCAAAAGGTGCCCTCCTCAATACCCATCACCCACCCTGCCCTCCCTCCCACCCCCCATCAACCCTCAGTTTGTTCTCAGTTTTTAACAGTCTCTTATGCTTTGGCTCTCTCCCACTCTAACCTCTTTTTTTTTTTTTTTTTTTCCCTTCCCCTCCCCCATGGGTTTCTGTTACGTTTCTCAGGATCCACATAAGAGTGAAACCATATGGTATCTGTCTTTCTCTGTATGGCTTATTTCACTTAGCATCAAACTCTCCAGTTCCATCCACGTTGCTACAAAAGGCCATATTTCATTCTTTCTCATTGCCACGTAGTATTCCATTGTGTATATAAACCACAATTTCTTTATCCATTCATCAGTTGATGGACATTTAGGCTCTTTCCATAATTTGGCTATTGTTGAGAGTGCTGCTATAAACATTGGGGTACAAGTGCCCCTATGCATCAGTACTCCTGTATCCCTTGGATAAATTCCTAGCAGTGCTATTGCTGGGTCATAGGGTAGGTCTATTTTTAATTTTCTGAGGAACCTCCACACTGCTTTCCAGAGCGGCTGCACCAATTTGCATTCCCACCAACAGTGCAAGAGGGTTCCCGTCTCTCCACATCCTCTCCAGCATCTATAGTCTCCTGATTTCTTCATTTTGGCCACTCTGACTGGCGTGAGGTGGTATCTGAGTGTGGTTTTGATTTGTATTTCCCTGATGAGGAGCGACGTTGAACATCTTTTCATGTGCCTGTTGGCCATCCGGATGTCTTCTTTAGAGAAGTGTCTATTCATGTTTTCTGCCCATTTCTTCACTGGGTTATTTGTTTTTCGGGTGTGGAGTTTGATGAGCTCTTTATAGATTTTGGATACTAGCCCTTTGTCCGATGTGTCATTTGCAAATATCTTTTCCCATTCCGTTGGTTGCCTTTTAGTTTTATTGGTTGTTTCCTTGGCTGTGCAGAAGCTTTTTATCTTCATAAGGTCCCAGTAATTCACTTTTGCTTTTAATTCCCTTGCCTTTGGGGATGTGCCGAGTAAGAGATTGCTACGGCTGAGGTCAGAGAGGTCTTTTCCTGCTTTCTCCTCTAAGGTTTTGATGGTTTCCTGTCTCACATTCAGGTTCTTTATCCATTTTGAGTTTATTTTTGTGAATGGTGTGAGAAAGTGGTCTAGTTTCAACCTTCTGCATGTTGCTGTCCAGTTCTCCCAGCACCATTTGTTAAAGAGACTGTCTTTTTTCCATTGGATGTTCTTTCCTGCTTTGTCAAAAATGAGTTGGCCATACGTTTGTGGGTCTAGTTCTGGGGTTTCTATTCGATTCCATTGGTCTATGTGTCTGTTTTTATGCCAATACCATGCTGTCTTGATGATGACAGCTTTGTAGTAGAGGCTAAAGTCTGGGATTGTGATGCCTCCTGCTTTGGTCTTCTTCTTCAAAATTACTTTGGCTATTCGGGGCCTTTTGTGGTTCCATATGAATTTTAGGATTGCTTGTTCTAGTTTCGAGAAGAATGCTGGTGCAATTTTGATTGGGATTGCATTGAATGTGTAGATAGCTTTGGGTAGTATTGACATTTTGACAATATTTATTCTTCCAATCCATGAGCAGGGAATGTCTTTCCATTTCTTTATATCTTCTTCAATTACCTGCATAAGCTTTCTATAGTTTTCAGCATACAGATCTTTTACATCTTTGGTTAGATTTATTCCTAGGTATTTTATGCTTCTTGGTGCAATTGTGAATGGGATCAGTTTCTTTATTTGTCTTTCTGTTGCTTCATTGTTAGTGTATAAGAATGCAACTGATTTCTGTACATTGATTTTGTATCCGGCAACTTTGCTGAATTCATGTATCAGTTCTAGCAGACTTTTGGTGGAGTCTATCGGATTTTCCATGTATAATATCATGTCATCTGCAAAAAGCGAAAGCTTGACTTCATCTTTGCCAATTTGGATGCCTTTGATTTCCTTTTGTTGTCTGATTGCTGATGCTAGAACTTCCAGCACTATATTAAACAGCAGCGGTGAGAGTGGGCATCCTTGTCGTGTTCCTGATCTCAGGGAAAAAGCTCTCAGTTTTTCCCCATTGAGGATGATGTTAGCTGTGGGCTTTTCATAAATGGCTTTTATGATCTTTAAGTATGTTCCTTCTATCCCGACTTTCTCAAGGGTTTTTATTAAGAAAGGGTGCTGGATTTTGTCAAAGGCCTTTTCTGCATCGATTGACAGGATCATATGGTTCTTCTCTTTTTTTTTGTTAATGTGATGTATCACGTTGATCGATTTGCGAATGTTGAACCAGCCCTGCATCCCAGGAATGAATCCCACTTGATCATGGTGAATAATTCTTTTTATATGCTGTTGAATTCGATTTGCTAGTATCTTATTGAGAATTTTTGCATCCATATTCATCAGGGATATTGGCCTGTAGTTCTCTTTTTTTACTCTTTCTCTAATTTTCATTATGTAGAATTAAATCTTCTAAAAAATATTTTATTAAGTAGAATTTGTATTTCTTGTTATTTATTTTAAAAGGTGATCCTCCCTCAGAAGATTCTTTAACAACAAAAAAAAAAAACCCCAAAAAAACACAACTTCCTCTTTTTAAATAAAAAATTACAAAAATAAAAACCTTAAATTGAATTACCTTATGAATTAACTCTGACTCAACTCATTGATTCTCCAAAACAGAAAGACAGCTCTTATATTTTTATTCTTGACAGCACCACTAGAGTAAAGTAAGTATCTATCTACTTATACTTTACTCAAGGGAAAAATATGCACAATTTTTTCTCTACAAATATTTAATAACAAGATCTATTATTCCTTCTTTGGATTTCTAATTAATTTCTATTATTGGGTAAAAATTAATTAATTAACTAACTAATTAAAAGGGCTTTAGCGAAATTGTAGTCTTTAAAAAGTCCTCAATTTTTTTAAAATCCAAATTAAGTAAATCAACTCTATTTCCCTAAACACCTCCGATTATTGCTATTTTAGTCTTTTGATATGAGTAAGGTAAGCAACAGCTGCTTTTGTTCCAGATAGATATTAAAAGCCCATGAGAATGACATACACATTTAAATTACAGAAAACTATATATAATTATCACTTCTTAAATTTCGTAAAAGAAGAAAAAAAATCCTACTGGCTCTTTTTTACTTCAAAGAAAATTACTGAGATAAATTTTTTGTTTGTTTTAATTCAGCCTTGCTATGACTTTAACTCTAAAAGTTTTTAAAAAGAATAAGAAAGGGAAAATATTTTAAGCTAATAACCTGATTCAAAAGAAAATCAGAACGCAGACAGCCTATCTCACATTTTAAATATATAATGTGGACAATTTACCTACGTTGGAATAGTTAGGAAAGTCCTCACTGAACAAGCAGAATTTTACTTGTACGATTTGTTATGCAAAGGATTTAAGAGGATAGCCTATCTTTTTCCATGGGTAGAAACTGCTTAAGTTTATCAATGTTTAATAGAATTCAAATTTGGAAAAGAAGCCCAGGAGTTTGATTCAGAGAATGTCTGGGAAACAATCGGAACAGGAAGGTCCCTAAGCAAGAGGAATCATTTTTGTTCTAGAAACAAGCATCTCTCAGATAAGAAAGAGGCCTCAGTATATGATCTAACTGGACAAACCACTTTGACACAGAAAAGTATAGGAGCTGGTCAAGAGCAAGTGAAGATGGTAATAAAAAGCAGAAAGTTTCCCTCAGTAACACTGCCAAGAAACTGAAGAAACTAATACCAAACATTCATTGAAAACACAAAAGCCTAGTTTCTCTCACCAGCAGAATTAGCCTGGAAGTCTCAGCAAGTGAACAAGCTGATGGAAAACTAAATGTTAGGCAGCTGAAGGGGCAGGAAAAGAACCTTTGAGGGACGGTCAGCTAGCAAAGTGCCCTCCTCATTCATTGCGCCCTCCAGGAGAGACCACTTAGAAAGTGAGAGGTTTCCAAGCACACCACAAGTTCTAAAGGACCAGGCAGAGGTGCCAGCTCAAACCTACCTTGGTCTGAACTTGAGCTCTCGAGCAATCAAGACAGGAGTTAGGTAAGAATGATTCCCAAATAGGAGACTTAAAATGCCCCACCCACTCCACTCCCCCACCCCACCAGCCCCTCAAGTAAGTAAATGTAAATAAGTAATCTCACTGGGAATGTGGACATGGAGATGAAACCAAGTAACTTCTATTTATATTTCAAACATAAAATCCTGCTGAGATTCCCAATTCTCTGCAAACTTCCCAGTGTTCATATTGTTACTTTATGTATGTCTCTGTAGTGAATAAAATTAAAATCCTAGACATAAAGAAAGGAGTAGGCCTTGTGGAAGGAAAAACTGAGAAAGGAAAATAGTGAATAAAGATCAAAGGTTATGTTTATCGTCTGGAAAAGATAAAAGAGTACATAGGAAGGTGACCTGTGATAGGACAGGTTTACAGATTTAATTTATAGCAAGCTCCCAATGTCCTTTCACAAGAATATCTCAGGTTAGAGAAAAAAGGAAAGAAGATAGTCTAGTGTATGGGGCTATCTATTGATGCAATTTGCACAAGGAAAACATCCCCATAATTTCTAATACACATTAAAGTGTCCTATTGTAAGCAATACAGAAGTCATTTTTGATATCTAAAGATTTTCCATTTCTCTTATGTATTTGGGCTTTTGTCCATAATAAAAATTATAATATGAATTCAGCTCTGAAATATTTTCCTTTATTTTCTCTTTTCATATCTATCTCAGAGCTGACAAACCAAGGATAATGATGATAGGAGGGCTAAGATAAGGTGATACGGAAGATAAGGTAATGATCAAGGAAAAGCAAGAAAAAGGAATACTGAATGGGTCATATATGAGCAGTATAATGTTCCCATGGAAGTAGGGCACTTCGTTTAGAAATAGCATGCCTCAAGAATGTAGATTCCTTCATCAAATATTAATTGAGTACCAATTAAGTATAAGACACTAGACTACAAAATTGAACATGATATATTTTTACAGCCTATATGTTTACTTCCCTTAGGTATGAGAACTTTTACATTGCTCTTAATAAGCAATTCAATACATGATCGCTAAAACAAAGTTGTAATGAAGAAAGAGAGCTAACATATAGAGATTTCCCTGTTAATCTAAGTTTCAAAAACTTCTGGAAGAAGTCATGGATCATTTAAGTCCATTTAGTTTTCCTCCTAAATCTGAATCTACTTCTCCCCCTATACAATACATGACTGCTTTCTAAAATGAAATTGTGGCCTATAAAGATCATTCAGGCATTGACAATGCTTGAGTCTTAAGTCTTGCTTCAAAAACCATAAACAGCTTTTGAATATCTTAGGAACTCAACATAGTACATTAATACCAAACAAATTTTATTAGTTGCCCTAGAGTTCAAATTAGAAGGACCTGAACTAGTGAACAGATTTGAGAAATTTCCTGGGCTATATACAACACACCAGGCAAGCTATCTAAGTGAGTCTACCCTTAGTGTGTTAAGTGTTTACCTTTCACTGAGTTGTACTTTCCCCTTGTCTTAATGTTAGCTCCTTCCTTCCTATCACCCCCTAAATGTGAGCTTTTTTTTTTTTTTTAATAAATTTCCATCCCCAGGCCTCAATTCTTTTTCTTTTTTTTAATGTTTATTTATGTTTGAGAGAAAGAGAGAGAACAAGATGGGAAAGGGCAGACAGAGGGAGGCAGAGGATCCGAAGCAAGAGAGCTCGATGTGGCGCTCAAGCTCACAAACTGTGAGCCCATGCCTCAATTCTTAACTCACCTTTTTTCTCTCATTATTAAACCCATTCTTATAGCTGAATACACTTTCTCTATGTCCTTCCTTCCAAATTTCAGATTTCTGCTAATGGCATCACAAAGTCCATCGGTAGTGTTGACTACAAATTAAAAAAAATTTTATGTGTTCCTTGATTCTTACAACTCTTCTTTATTATCCTTCATTTTCATCTTTCATTTTCAATTTCAATTGCTGCTACCCTCATTCGAAGGCTTTTCAGCTCTTACCAAGACTGTTAGGAAAGCCTCTCCCCAGTTTTCACCTTTAGTCCTTTCCCTTTCTTCAGTTCCTCTCACACAATGCCCTCATATTAATCGTCCTAAAATATAATTTACTATTTTTTGAATATGCTCAAAAAATGATTCTCCATTGCAGGCATAACAAAAGTTTCATCTAGTATAGTTGAAATAGTTATCAGTGAATATTTGGAAAACCTGAGTTTTCCTCACAAAACCTTGCTCAACTTTTAAACAATGGCATATCATTTACTTCTCTGGGTACCAAATTCCCTATCTAGTAAAATAAGTAGGTTGGACCAAATAAGCATTTTGAAACTCTTTTATTTTAAATTGTTGGACTGTTTTGGGTTCTGACACTGGCAATATATAAAAAATAAAGAGACACAGAGACAGAGAGACAGAGATGCTTATTTAAGAGTCTTACCAAGAACCTATAAGGAAGAGTTCTTGAACCCTGCAGGGGGTAAAGGAAGACAGATGCAGAAACAGCTGTGAAAGGCTGTTGTGACATGATAAAGACTTGAACTTAAGTGTCTGCAGTGAGATTAGAGAGGAGAAGACATGCATAAGGAATGTTTAGGCAATAGATTTGACTGGTTTGGATGACTAGTCAAGGACAAAGGAGAACAATCACCGGGATTAAAAAAAGATTCATTTATGGCACGCGTAATGACTTAAATGGAGATTCATTCCATTTAATTAGAAAGAGAAAATTGAAAGAAATGGGAAAGGAGAACTAAACTGCTTCAGTTAAAACAGAAGAGGCCAAGAGCCTCTCCTCTAGGGTGTTCTCTTCCTTCTCACCTCTAGGCCAAGAGTCTGGGAAACTCAACATAAAAGTAATGACAGGATAATTTCATAGTGTTCTCACAGTTTTAAAATTTTACTATCTGTTAGCTAAGCATTAATCCTGTGTTTGGTTTTTCTACTCCATAGTCAAACAGCTCTGCTTACTATTCCCTAAATACACCTTATATTTTTCCAATGTCAACCTGTTTCTCTGAGATACCCTCACACACATCTCTTCTCATCCAAATCCTAGTTGTCATTCAAAAGTCAGTGCACATTCAGATTATTTAAACTCATACAGTATAACAGGTATTATCTATATTATACTCATAACAACTAACTCATGATATACATTTCATATACCTGTCCAAATTATGAATCCCTAGAGAGAGAAATATTTATGTCTCTGCCTCTTACACAGCCTCAAAGTAACTTGTATATAAATGGGTTCTCAAAAAAGAGTTAATAAAGAAATGACAGAATGATTCTAAGTTATATCTACCAAAATCACTCGTCTCAGTGATAATTCTGCATAGAATTACACTGATGAATAGTTGTACACCTTTCTTCTTTAAAAATCTAGATATTTTAATGTATCACTATCTATCTATCTATCTATCTATCTATCTATCTATCTATCTATCTATCTATTTATTATTGAGAGAGAGCAAGCGAGCAGGGGAAAGGGGCAGAGGGAGAGAGACAGAACCCAAAGTATACTTCATGCACAGCACAGAGCCCGATGCAGGGCTCAGTCCCACAACCCTGGGATCATGATCTAAGCTGAAATCAAGAGTCAGATGCTCAACTGACTGAGCCACCCAGGCATTCCAAAATACCACACATTTTAAAGTTAAAGTTTGACTTTCATAAGAAAAATCATAAAAACCACTTAAAAAATATCTGTACCTTCTTTTTGAAGAGATGGTGACAATTTCCTTTTAGAAAGTTCAAAGATTCAGAAGTTAGCACCTAAACTTTGACAACTGACAACATCTATCTACTGTGGCTGGCTGCAAATAACTCCCTGTGTTATAATAGTAGTTGTTTGTGGTTTTAAACCCAAGAGACAGAGTAAAGTATCAGGTCATATTTATGTGTGTGGGGGGGGGGGGGCGGGGGGGGTGGGGAAGCCCTTTATACTCAAAATAAATGGAATCAAATTTATAAATATTTCATGAAGTCTGAAAATAGATAACACATTCTTATTCATACAAAATAGCATGTCACATCATTATAGCCCTGCCCATTAATTCTTGGCTAAGTAACTAATTTTTTTTAATTTCTAGTATATATTCAAAGATACAACACCTAAATTTGTGAGGCACTTATTTTTTTACAAAAGAGATGTGGACCCCTAACCTATGCCTATGCCCACAAAATCCAAGAAATACAATAATAATTAAAAACTAGATTGGGGTAAATTACACATGATTTTTTCCAGTATTTTTAATTTTTTGCCCTCTTATCAAAGGGAAAAGGAATAAAAACAAGGTAAGACTTTCATAAAGTTGTATTAAGTTGTCTACAAAATACAGCAATTTTGGGGAGGACTTTTTTTGTTGTTGTGTAAAGATTTAATTTTTAAGTAACTGCTACACCCAACATAAGGCTGGAACTCACAATCCCAAGACCAAGAGTCACACACTCTACCAACTGAGTTGGCCAGATGCCCCCCAAAATATACCAATTTTAAATCAAGTTGTGTAACATATAAACAGAAAACAAAGTGGCTACAGAAATATATTATACTACAAATCTAAAGTATTTAGACACATTTTTTCCTTTTAAAAACCTCTAAAATAACTTATTTCATATGACTTTTAAATTTATGAATTTCATATCTCTAATAATACATTAGAATTATGTATTATTTTTGAAAGAGTATCCTATTTCTATCAGTTTTGCTTTTATGTTATTACTCTATGGCAACATAATCACAGGTAGTATAATATCAGCATCAAAAATAGTAAAGAAGGGGCACCTGGGTGGCTCAGTCAGTTAAGTGTCTGACTTCAGCTCAGGTCATGATCCCTTGCTTAGTGGATTCAAGCCCCAAATCAGGCTCTGTCCTGACAGCATGGAGCGTACTTGGAATTTTCTTTCTTTCTTTCTTTCTCTCTCTCTCTCTCTCTCTCTCTCTCTCTCTCTCTCTCTCTCCCTCCCTCTCTGCCCCTTCCCTGCTTATGCTCTCTGTTTCAAAATAAATAAACATCTAAAAAAAAAAAGATGAAATTCCTTTAAACCATATACTTTGAAAAAATATTTTTCACAATGAAACAAGCTGTCAATAAAGTCATACTTATGTTTATCTCTTTTCCATATTAGTTTCTCCATTTATTTCTTTAAGGATTTTGTAGTATCTATCTAATGCTAGAAATTATGGTGTAAATTTTTTTTAAGTTTATTTATTTATTTTGAGGGGGTGTAGGGGCTGACAGAGAGGGAGAGAGAGAATCCCAAGCAGCTTCCCCATTGTCAGCACTGAGCTCAATGCCAGGCTTGACTCAGGGCTTAATCTCATGAACCATGAGATCATTACCTGAGCCGAAATCAAGAGTCCGACGCTTAACCAACTGAGCCACCCATGTTATAAAATATTTTTAAGTAGAATTCTTCCAAAATGCCTATACTTTTTTTGCTTGTCTCCTATTATTCATGTCTTCTATCAAATGGCTGACATAACATATTGCCCTACAGGAAATCCCCAGGATCAAAAGAAATAAGAAACATAGCTGATATAGTTATCTGCAGCACTTTGAAGCCACCCAGAAGCATTCCTAGGCACAGTGACAAGCTGGGATTACAGACACACAGATACCACATGTAAAGTGGTAGACGTGCTTCTTCAAATGGACACAGCTTACACAAAAACACACACAAAAAAATAAACAACTTACCTTATGCTAGAAAGAATATAAGGTGGTTTATAAAGTTTACACATTGCAAAAGAAATTAAACTAGATCCTATCAGAAATGAAAACAATGGTAGAAAGAAGACAGCATATAAGGTGAAAAGTGAACCTGTTGAGGTGAACAAATGCATATATACTGACTGATAAACATTAATACACACCTACGACAGTTTTTATTATCTTTTTTTTTTTTTTTTTTTTTTTTTAATTTTTTTTTTTTCAACATTTTTTATTTATTTTTGGGACAGAGAGAGACAGAGCATGAACGGGGGAGGGGCAGAGAGAGAGGGAGACACAGAATCGGAAACAGGCTCCAGGCTCCGAGCCATCAGCCCAGAGCCTGACGCGGGGCTCGAACTCACGCACCGCGAGATCGTGACCTGGCTGAAGTCGGACGCTTAACCGACTGCGCCACCCAGGCGCCCCCAGTTTTTATTATCTTAATGGATTTTAAAGGTAAGTTTATGTGTTCTTATCCTATTGAGAACTCTCGTTTAGGGGTGCCTGGGTGGCTCAGGTGGCTAAGCATCCGACTGTGGCTCAGGTCATGATCTCACGGTTCGTGAGTTTAAGCACCCCATTAGGCTCTGTGCTGACAGCTCAGAGCCTGGAGCCTGCTTCAGGTTCTGTGCCTCCCTCTCTCCCTGCCCCTCCTCCGCCTCCCTCTCTCCCTGCCCCTCCTCCACCCATGTTCTGACACTCTCTCTTTCTCAAAAAAAAAAAAAAAAAAAAAAAAGAATAAACATTAAAAAAACAACAACTCTACTTTACACTGTGTAGGAGAATTATAGCCTAATGTGATACATTAATTTGAGCAGGTACTAATTACAGCTACTATACACTGAAAACAACCCCCATCCGATGTTATGTGTACTTGCCATCTCTCTCCAGTCTTAAATATACATTCTGACTGATCTAACAATCTAAGACTATAATATGTTTCTCCATGTAATTTACTACTTGACATTTCAAACTTCTTGAGAAAAGATCTCTTTCACTAGATGGTAGCCCATGAGAATAGGGATTGTATCTATTTTGTTCACAGCTAGATTCCCTAGTGCCGTGCCTCCTGAGATATAAAGGCTTTGCTACCTGCTTTGATTCATTTGTTATGTCTTTACAGATTACTGTCTTATCTAAATTTGTTTTGAAATACAAAATGAATAAAGGTAGTATTAAATGACCTTCCTAAAATTACATATCCAGTTACATTCAACTAAAAAATAACAAAAACTTCTTAGATATTTTATTTAACCATTCATTTATATAAACACCACACATTATTTGAACATCTCATGTCAGGCACCATGCCGGGCACAGGGGATGAAAAAGACAAGACAAAGCCTCCTCCCTGAGAAAGCTCACCAATCATTAGAGAAAACATTCCATTATAAAAATCTAATATACAGGAATATCAGGGAGGTACACAGAAGATGTTATCATAGCAAAGGGTGTACTTAACTCTCTGCAATAGTTTTTTTTCTTTTTAGAAAAATGTATTTTTTTAATTGAAGTATAACTGATATATAATATATTAGTTTCAGGTGGGCAAAATGGTGATTTGACATTTATATACATTACAAAATGGTTACCATAAGTGTAGTTACTATCTGTCACCACACAAAGTTATTATAAAATTATTGACTATATTCACTATGTTATACTTTCTACAGAAGTATTTTCCTATATAATATGATTATCTGCAAAAACAATTTTCATAAGGTATCAATAAAAACATTATTCTCCTATTGTTTTATTTACATAATATTACATGTTGTGTATCATTTTTTAAAAGTATCCTATCATGACAAACCTATAACATAATCCTTTCTAGAAGTTATAAACATTCTCTTAGGCAAGAATACAAAAATCAGCATCATGTTATCAACAATCACAACTTAAGCCTACAACTTTATCTGAACATTTGAACAACTTAAAACCTCTCCAGTCTACCAGACTTACAGACTACTATATTCTGTTAACATTTATCGTACTATTATTTGACAGACCCCAGGGAAAAACAAACCGAATACTGTGCTCTCCAAGAGCTCATTGTAATAATGTGATTTCATTACCACCACACTAAAGCAATGATATATTTTGGCTCTATCACTGCTTTAGGACAATTAAGGAATCTTCATTCATACCAGAGAACTAAAATTATAATCACTGTATACATTTCTCATTAAGTTTAATAGTATATATTGATACTTTTCTTAGGAAATGAATGAAATTAGAAACGAATTGTTAAATAAAACAACTCTATGTTAATCTGAAGCACAAAAAAAATCTAGTAAATATTAATTAACTCCACGTAAAAGCATTGCCTGTGATTTCAGAGTAAAACAGAAACATACTAATGGGGAGAAAAAAGCTAGTTCAATAAACATTACAAGTTAGCATGTATTAGTTTTAATCATGTGAGGTGATGGCTTACTTTTAATGATAATATTGTAGCATCTAATAATAATTTTACAGCTCAGATAAACCTAGTTTTCACTCAGGATAAAAATTACAGTTCCAAGTTAGTTATCTCCCAGTCATGTGGTAAAATAATGGCTCCATAGTAAAATCTCTATACCCTCTCATATGATAAATTCCTAATTATTTTTTTTTCAAATTTTTTTTAACGTTTTTTAATTTTATTTTTGAGACAGAGAGAGACAGAGCATGAACGGGGGAGGGTCAGAGAGAGGGAGACACAGAATCTGAAACAGGCTCCAGGCTCTGAGCTGTCAGCACAGAACCTGACGCGGGGCTCGAACTCACGGACGGCGAGATCATGACCTGAGCCGAAGTCAGATGCTTAACTGACCGAGCCACCCAGGCGCCCCGATAAATTCCTAATTATTAAACTTTCCTCCAGCATTTCTGATCTTATTTTCCACTCCCCTCTAGAAAATCAACAGGTAGACATAACTTCACACTATCTACCATAGCAGAGAAGAAACAGATTTGTTTGGAGATCATCACTGTATTTTCCTGCCATCAGTTCTCAAAGAGGAAGCTTAGCAATACCCGTAAATACATTGGAAAATACTGTGTTTATTCCTTTCTAAAGTTAATTACCTTAACTATATTTTAATATCTTGCTATTTTAACATTTTTCAAAATTACAAATATAGAAAAAATACAAAATAAATGTATGGCATTTTTATGAAATATTATAAAGCAAGCACATGGTTATTATAAATTAATGATCACCATGGTCAGGCAAAATAGAATTTTGCCAAATATCTCAAAAGCCTTTTCCATGAGCCCCATCCCAATCATAACCTCTTCCCATTTCCCATATTCTAACTTGTATAATAATCATTTCCTTGTGTTTTCTCTTTGTCACCCAAAAGTGCATGCCTGCACACTATTTACTATTGATTTCCAAATGTGTCATTATTTTACAAATAGCACTGCATATATTTAATACATTTTAAATATAAATCCAAGAAGATCAAGGTTTTACTCATCTTAAATGTTTTATTTTGTTTTCACTTTTTCTCACAGGAAGTATGAACAGGTAATTTTTTGAGGGAAAGGGTATGAACATTGCATCAATGATCACTTAGCAAATAAAATAATAGAGTGACAAAAATCCATATTCTAAAGAGGTCAAAAAACAACCCCCCCCAAAAAAAAATATTAAAATAAAAGCCAAAAATGTTTCTGGGATAATAATTACCAAAAAAGAGTTTATTAAAAGTTATACAATGGCCTAAAAGTTACATCTATTCAGTTTATAGATCTCTCCCTCAATATGTGCACATACAAAAAGCAAAGTCTTTCATAAATGCTTACAGCATATAAAAACACAGAACCACCTCAAATATGTGATATTTTACTAAATTAGTTATTTTCTAATTTCGAAGAGACATTGTAAGGTAGTCACTGAAAGGTAAAAGTTTCTCTGTTTTAAAATAAATTTCCTGAATATAAAATTAACTGTAAGTATTTGGAAAATACAGAAAGTATTTTGCATAATCCCAATATCAAAAGGTAATCATTTTTAACATTTTAGCCTATTTTTTAATTTAAAAGATTATTCATTATTCACCTCATTACGCCTCTATCATTTCTTTTAAAAAAGTAGTCTATTTTTCATTATCCATTATCAATCATATAAACAAAGACTATAAAGTAACAAGACTATTTTTTAAACATATGAGAATTTATGCATGCAAGTACTTTTTTATTCTAAAGATGAAGCTCTTGAACAAAATATTTTCAGAATGCTCCTTTGAGAGCTACCTTGAAAGGCAGTAGGTACACATATTAATTACTATTACAGAAATGGTCCCATCATGAACTCTAATAAAGAAATATAGAATTCTAGAATTTTGCCACAATCTTATTGTTTGTTCCTGTTTCCCATTTTCTTCCCTGCGTCTTTCAAATTTCTATACTGCACATTAAACATGAATTGTGTTGATTATTTTCAGAAACTATCTACTATTAAGAAGTCAGGAAATCCTACTCATGAAAATTACCATAAAATTATGCTACAAAAAAATGTATTTCTAAAATCCAATTATAACATAAAATTATGTAAATCAACCTCTTCACAAACCTTCATTTAAAAGACAATTTTGGAGACATATTATCACTGAAACTAAACTGGCTTAAAGGTATAATAAAAATGCTGCCTAAAATAAATCAAATCTCTTAAAACTAATATTTAAGATAAAATTAGAAAACATCTGATAAAGCATGTGCTAACATTCATAATGAATTATAAAATCCAAATACTTAATTTTTTTCTAAACTACATTTTTTAGGACCAAATTACATGCTAAGGGATTATTCTTCATTGAAAATCTATTCTACTTTCAATTGTACTTCTAGCCAATGCTCATGATCAAAAACTTTGGAATTTTAAGTGGGTTTCTAAAGCTAACAAGTGTGAATATTCTCTGAAATACTGAAAATGCCTCATGAATGCAAAATGAATAGGACAATGATGATGAGGATGATGATGAGGAAGAGGTGGAGGAGGAGGCTATGACAATGATGATTTATCTAATGCTTCTAAGACATGCTAAATTAGTTCAGTATTCCCTGTAAGATCTCTATGGTAAACAGTAGGGTGCATTTTTCTATACAATGGAATTTTGAAAAATTATTTACATAATTAATTCCTTAAAATGTAGATTCACAAATATTATTGTCCTTTGGAGTACAATACTGGCACTATCGAATGCCATCTAGTTGCCAAAATTATTGGGTATTTCAAAAATGTTTCCCATGAATGGCAGGTCAAAGCTAGACATGTCTTTTTGGTGTAGGAGATAGATGAGATGCAAGTATCCCACTCTAGCCAGATTCCTTATCATCATCATGGTTGGATCTCTGCTCTACTTTCTGCCATAAATACTGTGTCCTAGATTCTACCTTACCTGGATTTTCTCTACATTTTCTTTCCATGCAAAAGCATCCGTTTCACTCACTCACCCAAAAGCTATTGTTTGGTACGGAGCAAGCTTTATGAATACAATCAATGTCAGATGAGGCAAGCACAAGCAGTCACTTTAATCAGCTTAACACAGTTAAAGTATTACACAGTCCCTGCCAGATGCCCAAACTTTCCCTTCTCTTCAGCCTGCACACTGTTCCTACTGCTACTTTTAGGGCTGTAATTCTCCTGGCTATTTCAACTCTTTAGTCTGAGACTGAAGTATGTCATTTGGAAGAACAAGGTCTTTTTCCCTTTTGAGTCCTGGTTTTGGTTCTTAAGGCTATTCACACAGAATGATGTCCCCCTTCTACCAAGTAAACAAATAACAAATAACCCTCTGGTTAAGTTTTAGGTAGTTACCATCAGATATCTCCTCAGGTTCCAGCCCCATTTCCACCTCCTCCAAGCTAAGGACATTGGGTTTCCTTCCTCCCAAACTCAAGATGTCCTTCCTTTATGGTCAATTCTACAAACAGTATTTTCCCAGACCCGTCACAATACTATCTTATTCTTAAATGCAATTTTTCCCTAAAAAAAAAAATTTTGTTTTTTTCCCCTCCTATTTTCTACAATTCTACTTCCTAATACCATCAACTCTCTAAAATCACATTTGCAGTTATTCTAACAAAATTCTCAATATATGTCACTTAGCCAGGGACAATCTACTGTCCTCCACTCAGAATTAAAAAATGAAAAAAAGTTTTAAAAATCACATTTTCATTTTTGCATAGCATCTTTTGCTGTTTCCCTTAATTCACAATAAGTTTTAGTTGTAGAAATTAATTCAGTATAGAGGATAGTTTTGATATGTAACCGAAAGGTATAAAAAAGAAGAAAATAGTATCTTTATGTATTTTTTAAATCTTATGTGCAAAAGAGAAACTTATCATTTGTAGTATTCTCATGACTCCTTTTGTAGAATAAAGAATTACTGCTTCATTTTTATAAATCTGAAATTTCACAAATCAGGCATGCTTAAAGGTAAAAAAATGCGTTTAACAACTTGGAATTAAGACTAACCTTGTATCTTAAGCTTTTCAACAAGACAAACACTCATTTGTATTTCGCTTTAAAGTTATAACTCTAATTTTTAAGAAAAAAATAACACCCAGTTTCTTAAAACCAAAGAAAAAGAATAGATGGTCCAATGAATTTTTCAAGAGTAGTGGTTAAAAAGAAAACTAACAATATAATTTAGTTCAATTAAACATTAACTCACATAATCATGGAAGGCTTTTGCTTCACTTGAATGCTCACATGTTTCCCGTCTTTCTGGAGCTGCACAGTAGAGATCCCAAAATACACTAAAAAAGTAATTATGGTAACATTAAGAAAAGCAGATAACACCAAATGAGAGATCAAAATTCCAAAAATAGAAGACATGTATTACTCTTTATACAAAATGTGTTTTCTTCTTCAGGACAAATGTTTCTATGAAAGATTTAAATCCAGCAGGGTTCTTCCTGCAATAACATCTTTCAGAAATAGCTGTTTCAGAAATGCTAAGATTTTTTTTCTAAAAAAAATTAAAACATCTTTTAAACTGTCATTTTAAATTATCTGTTTATATAGCTTAAACACATGATTGAAATAATTACAATGCCTTTCACAGCTTCCCCATAAAAACAACAGTAAATAATACCCTAATTTAATCATTAAAGAATAAAGTGACACATTATTTTTTTTCAAGGTAATTTTGTTTTCCAATTACCAGGCCAATATCCTGACCATTTAATCACACTGTTCAAACAAATACATTTTCCTAAAATATTCTCTTTTTTGGCCTTGCAATTACCAAAATAGGTTAGTAATTTTGAAAATTCAAAAAATCCATGGTCTCTTTTTTCCCCTCCTATTCAAAAACAATGGGAATAAGTAAGGTGGAAGCGTTGGGAAAAATAATTATACTGCTTACAAAATTATGTCTCTGATCATCCTTCCATCAATGAAATTAACAATGAGCATGAGCAAAGGATTCAAATTCAGGAAAGCAAATATCTAGAAACACTGGCAACAAAGGCAATTATACTGATCAACAGAAATCTTTTTTTATTATACATTTCCCACTCTACAGAAATGGAAAATAGACTAATCAATTGGTTAAGAGCACAGGTTTTGGAACAGGACACTTCTCAGAAGCCAGCTCTGTAAATTAATTACTAGCTCAAATTGCTTAAACAGATCAGAAACACAATTTCCTCCTTTCTATTAAGGGAATTGTTTCTATAAAATGGGATTGTTGAGAAAATTAAATTATATAACATAAATACAGCATCTAACAGAGTAAGCATATTATCAATAATATAATCAACACTATGATTAGCTTGCATTAAAGTTTAAAATGCATACATATTGTTAGGACTATCAACAATAGTCAAAGTATGGAAAGAGCCCAAATGTCCATCGATGGATGAATGGATAAAGAAGATATGGTATATATATATATACACACACACACACACACACACACACACACACACACACACAATGGAGTATGACTCAGCAATCAAAAAGAATGAAATCTTGCTATTCGCAACTATGTGGATGGAACTAGAGGGTATTATGTTAAGTGAAATTAGTCAGTCAGAGAAAGACAAATATCATATGACTTCACTCATAAGAGGACTTTAAGATACAAAACAGATGAACATAAGGGAAGGGAAGCAAAAATAATATAAAAACAGGGAGGGGGACAAAAACACAAGAGACTCTTAAATATGGAAAACAAACAGAGGGTTACTGGAGGGGTTGTGGGATGGATTAAATGAGTAAGGGGCATTCAGGAATCTACTCCTGAAATCATTGTTGCTGCTACATGCTAACTTAGATATAATTTTTAAAAAATAATTAAATAAAAATTAAAAAAAGAAAAAAGAACATATAAGTATTGGCATAAAAAAAAGAAAGATAAATTAAACCTGGCCTCTTTGGTTTGACCCTTGGAGACAGCCTGAATCTCTCTCTCCACAGCTAGGAGAAAACATTCTGTAGGCCTTATAACACAACTAGTTCAGTAAAATAAGATTATCTTCAACAGTAAAAAATATGAATGATTGAGTACTGCCATTTAATTTCCTTTGAAGTTTCCACAATAAGCAAGGAAAATAAGGAAAACAATAACGCAATTAAAAGTTGCACTTGGTCTTCTTAGGTCCTTTTTGGGACAAAAAGTATACAAATTATAGATATACAAAGATACAGGTAAAAGTTTTCTGCCTATATCAAGTGTGTTATGAGTTATAGTATATTGTAATTATTATTTCTTATGTTCATGTTATTAAGGAACTTCAAAGCTCTTAAAAAACAAAATTATAATGGTCGTCTTTAAATTGTATTTAAACAGAAAATAATATGTGCAATATTATGACAAACATCTTAATATCTCTTCTTATTCACTAATTTCCTAGCAAATGCTGTAAGAACCTTCTTGGAAATTATTACATTTTTACTTTTAAAATGTTGTCTTACAAAATGGACTGGAAAAAAACTAATAATTTCTTATCAGACTATGTCCTAAAAGTTATTAAATAACTATCAATAAATAATTATTTATACACATATTATTAAATTAAATATTTACCTTGGAACAGTAACACTGCTCTATTTCTATTTTTAAGTTTCCCTTTATGGATTTAATGTAAGGTTAAAAGTTTACAAGATCAAGATGAGGGATAATAAAACAACTTACTAAAATGAGATAACTTTTTATATGGTATTTTTCTGACAATAATACATTACCCATACATGATCTCCTTGAATAAAGTTAAAGAAATACACACTTTGAAGACATTTACCAAAGGGAGAAATACACAGTTATACAATAATAATTACAGATATTAATACTCCACTCTCAATACTGGACAAAACAACCAGACAAAAGATAAACAAGGAAACAGAAATTAAACAACACAGTAAAGTAACTAGATTTAACAGACATATGCAAAACACTCCACCCAGCAACAACAGCATATACCTTCCTCTCAAGTGCACATGGGACATTTTCCAGAATAGGCCATATGTTAAAGCACACATTAAGTCTCAGTAGATTTGAAAAGATAGATATCATACAAAGTATCTTCTCTGACCACAATGGGATGAAGTTAGAGATCAGTAACAGGAGGAAAGGGGTGCCTGGGTGGCTCAGTTGGTTAAGCATCCAACTCTTGATTTCGGCTCAGGTTATGATCACGTGCTTTCTAAGTTCAAGCCCCATGTCAGGCTCTGTGCTGTCAGTGCAGAGCCTGATTGGGAGTCTCCCTCTCCCTTTCTCTCTGCCCCTGCCCTAATCACACACACACATTCTCTCTCACAACAAATAAACTTTAAAAAAAGGGAGAGAGACATAGAAGAGACATAGAAGACTCAAATTACTAAAGACACCATCAACAAAATATCTGCTAGAACTAAATAAATGGATTCAGTAAAGTTGCTGGATATAAAATCAATACATAAAAATCAGCTGTGTTTCTATAAAGTAACAATGAACTATCAGGCAGCAAAATCAAGACAACAATTCCATTCACAATTGTATCAAAAAAAGTAACATACCCAGGAATAAATTTAACCATATGATCTAGCAATTCTACTTCTGGGTTTATACCCACAAGAACTGAAAGCACAGGGTGCTGGGTGGCTCAGTAGGTTAAGCATTGGAATCTCGGTTTCGGCTCAGGTCTTGATCTCATGGGATTGTGGGATCGAGCCTTCTGCCCTGCTCCCCGTCAGGGTCTATGCTAATAGCACAGAGCCAGCTTGGGATTCTTGCTCTTCCTCTTCATTTTTTTTTTTTTTAAGTTTATTTATTTACTTAGAACAATCTGGGGAGGGGCAGAAGAGAGAGAGAGAGAGAGAGAGAGAGAGAGAGAGAGAGAGAGAGAGAGAGAGAGAGAGAGAGAATACCAAGCAGGATGCACACTGCCAGCATGGAGTGTAATGTGGAGCTCAAACTCACAAACCAGGAGATAAATGACCTGAGCCAAAATCTAGAGTCAGAGGCTTAACTGACTGAGCCACCCTGGTGCCTCTTCTCTCTCTCCCTCTTTCTGCCTCTCCCCTTCTCTCTCTCAAAATAAATAAATAAAAATAAAAACTTAGAAAAAAATTGAAAGCAGGGGCGCCTGAGTGGCTCTGTTGGTTAAGTGGCTGACTTTGGCTCAAGTCATGATCTCACAGTTTGTGGTGGAGCTCAGAGCCTGGAGCCTACTTCGGATTCTGTGTCTTCCTCTCTGTCTCTGCCCCTCCCCAACTTGCGCTCTGTCATTCTCTCTCAAAAATAAATAAAATGTTAAAAAAAATTTTTTTAATTGAAAGCAGAGTCTCAAAGAGATATTTATACACGTAGGTTCATAGCAGCATTATTCACAATAGCTAAAATATGGAAGCAACCCAGGTGCCCACTGATGGTTAAGTAGACATACTATATAAATACAATGGAAAATTACTCAGCCTTTAAAAGGAAGGAAATTCTAACATATGCTACAATACAGATGAACCACAAGGACACTGTGCTAAGTGAAGCTAGTCTCTAAAAGACAAATACTACATGATTTTACTTATATGAGGTACTTACAGTAGCCAAAAATCATAAAGAAAGAAAGCAGAATGGTGGTTGACAGGGGATGGAAGAATGGGGAATGAATGGAGAGTTATTGTTTAATGGATATAGAGTTTCAATTTCACAAAATAAAAGAGTTATGGAGATAGATGGTGGTGAAGACTACACAACATTATGAATATATTTAATACCACTGAACTGTACACTTAAAAATGGTTAAGATGATGAATTTTATGTTTTGTGTATTTTGCCACAATTTGAAAAAAATGAGGAAAAAAAAAGTATCCTGGCCAGCCCTGTTTTAGGTACCATTTTACAGTGATTAAAACAAATATTAATTCTTTCTGTGTATTCGCAATCTCTATTCCATCACTTCAAAGACCATACAGCTAAGGAGACCACGAGAAACCTATGAGATACTAATAATAAAGAATACTCATCATAAAAATAAGGTAAATTTTCAATTTATAAACTCTATTCATTAGGAGTTTCATAATTAAAGTAAAATACGTTACAAAATTCTAAGTATAAGATGAATTTAAAAATTAAATACAAATTTATTTTTAGTGTTATGATATTCATGTTAAACACATTTCATCTACTTTATAAGTATTTATATGTTCTTACCTAAGAAGTCATCACAAATGGGAAAGATATTTCAAAAGTTTACCTTTTCTAGAAAATCCAACCCATGTTTTGCACTAGTTTATCTGATTCATAGAGTATATTGTGACTGCTACAATATCATTGCAATATTTGAGAAGAATTAGTTATAATCATAACAACAACAACAAAGCTGCATGATGATCAAAATGTGAGTTCACATTCTGCAATTATTCCATGCTTGGTTTTGTGGGACAGTAGATAAATCACTTACCTAATTTAGAAAATAACAAGCTTAAAATGAGAAGACCTCTATAAACCCTTCATAAATTAACATTTTAAACTACGATTTTCTCCTATTAATATTTCAAGTGTATATTAACTCATAATCTATGCAATATGCTATGTCATATGCTTCACAGAGGAAAAAAGAAGATATAAAATTCATGGCATATATGTGACCGTGGATCCAAAACTAGTGATGAGTTGAATTGAAAATTGAGACTCAATTTCCTAAAGCGCCCAAATACAACCCAATGTGGAAGTTACTTCTCATATATTATTAAAATTTTACAATACTCTGGGCAAAGACTTTTGGCTGATATTATAATATGACATTTACCATATGAAAATGTGGACGTATGTCCTAGAGGAAAAATTAGGCTTTTTAAGTAGGTAAGAGTCATAGCAATACTTGATTTGTTCTTAGCTTGAGGAATTTCATTAATTACTTTAGTAAGCTTTTCTGATGACCCACAGAACTGGTTCCTTGTTTCCCATGAGGGCCAAGGGTAGAAAATTCTGAACTTCTATAGACACAGACTTCCCTTAACAACCATAAATGCTAGCAGCTAAGGAGCTTTTCAAATCTTTACAGATCATCTATTAAGCTGGACATGAAAATATTATCCTTGAAATGCGGTGGATTCATCATCATGAGTAATGGTTGAGATTTACACAGTCTCTTTGTTCCTATGCAGAAACAAGTGAAAAATAAGTATTTTACAAAGGAAGAGGTTAGAGACCAACTACAGGAATCAAAACCTGCAAAGTATTAAAATCTTTGTTCTTGTACCATTTGTAATTATTAAAATTTTCCCCACATAAATCGAAGGAAAACATAAGATTTCCAAATTGAGGATTCAACACTAATACATTAACTGTTTTTCTTCTATTCTGAGGATGTGAGTGGAGATGACTTCACTAGCTGTCAGTATCTGTAAGGAACAAGGAACGCAAAATGGTTGTCAGAAAAGTCTACAAGGGTGAATAATCATGTCAGAAGTGTCCAGAAGATGGGATGCTAACATAATTATATAACCTTAATCCACTGGCCACATTCGGGACTACCTGAAAATAAAAATTAAAAGAAGAAAAGAACACAGGGGAAATTTTTTTTTTCTAAGGAGCATGCCATGTTACTTTAATTTCAAATTGTTAATAGCTAAGGAAGTTATTTCTCTTTGACCCAAAAATGTATTTTAAATGACTCTTAGATCCTCATAATCTATACTGAAGAAAACTATTCATAACACTAAAGAGGGTTTTATGTAAAATATACATGTACCTGCTAATCATCTTAGATGAAGAGCATGAAGACATACATGCAATGTCTTATTCCAAAGCATTATTTAATAGTTTACAAAACGCAAGAATTACATTTTGTCCCGCTGCCATCATTCTCACAATACTCTTGGGTTAATTATAAATTAATAGTTTAAAGTATCATTAAAATAGCTTATGTGCTAAATTCAAGCATCATATATTAAGCATCACACATTCAGCATTTAATCCTCCCATTATTATGCCTGTTTTATCAACGAGGGAGCCAAAGCTTAAAAAGGTTAAATAATTTGCCTAGGGGTCACACAGTTGGTTAGTGGCAGAGCTGGGCTTGAACTTTTTCATTCTTACATTATTTTACCTCTAATGTGAGTATGGTATGAAGAGTTTTCATTTCAAGATGGCTCATGCTGATTATGGGCAAGTTTATGCAGCTCTGGCAGGCCAAGCAGCATCAGCTGTTACAAGTGTAGTAGATACCTGTCCTAGATAAGACAGCAAACACTTTGTTATCCTACCTTTGACTCTCATACTCCAACTCATTTCCTGAGTATCCTATGGCAACCACCCCCTCACCCTACATGCAGCTGCCAGTGATGTATAGATGCCTCAATATAGACCAGACTCAGAAGAGACAACTTTTCTGAGTCCCATTATGTACTGTCTAGAATTAGCCACTCAGGATGTTCAAAAGGGAACTGTAATTAATGTCTTATTAATAGTGGGCCACTAAAATCTGCTCTGTGTTTAAGAAATATCATCTGTTGGGGCGCCTGGGTGGCGCAGTCGGTTAAGCGTCCGACTTCAGCCAGGTCACGATCTCACGGTCCGTGAGTTCGAGCCCCGCGTCAGGCTCTGGGCTGATGGCTCAGAGCCTGGAGCCTGTTTCCGATTCTGTGTCTCCCTCTCTCTCTGTCCCTCCCCCGTTCATGCTCTGTCTCTCTCTGTCCCAAAAAATAAAATAAACGTTGAAAAAAAAAAAAAAAATTTAAAATAAAAAAAAAAAAAAAGAAATATCATCTGTTACTGAGATGAGCACTGGTTACAATTCAGGAAATTTCAGCTCTAATTCTAAATCTGACCTTGAGAAAATAGTTTCCTTCCATTAGCTTCTTTATGGAAAAAGAGAGAAAACAGTATCTGTTAATGTATTTTATAGGCTTTTGTACAGATACAAGAGATGGTATATGCAAAAGTACTTTTAAAAGAAGAATAAAGGTACTAAAAAATACATATTCTAGAAAAGTCTCAAAACTAGTATGGCAAGAGAAGAAGTTTTCCTATTAACAGAGTAAAATTTGCCTCAGTTTCCTTTCTAATCCTTTGTTTTTAGTGGAAAATTCCATCATTTATTTATAGTATCTTCTCGCCAACAAATTTTCCTATTTTTTTTACATTTTTTTTGCTCCCAGGAACATTTTGCTATTTCTTTTTAGCCTAATCACCTCTGTTTTATTTCTCTCTTGTAATACTTTTTACTCCCTTCTCACCAGATTATACTCCTATTTTAATTGTCACCTGCACTATCTTATATTGCTGTTTAACTTTTTTTCTTTTTTTAGTTTTTATTTAAATTCCAGCTAGTTACCATACAATGTAACACTAATTTCAGGTGTACAATATAGTGATTCAACACTTCCATACAATACCCAGTGCTCATCACAAGTGCCCTCCTTTATCCCCATCATCTATTTCACCCATTCCCCACCCTATGTTAACTCAATTCAAAAAGTTATGCCATGCCTATTACAGGAGAGACATGTGACATGAGTAAGAATTAGTCTGCCAATGATAATTATTATACCATTCAGGTGACCAGTTGACTAATTCAAGCTACTGTTTTCACATGGGTACTTGGTTATTCTTAGCTATACCTGATATTCATCCATTAGACTCTAAAATCATTAGAGTGTTAGTATACTGTTAAGATTTGACTTCTCACTCCCAGGTGAAAGAAACTGAGTTCTCATGACAATCTTAGCTATTCGTTTATTTTCTCTGTGATATCATATATAGTTATTTCAGTATATAAATACATGGAAACAAAGTTATTTCAAAAGGTGTTTTATATATAAAATTAAATAAGAATAAGGCATACTTCCTGCCATTAAAACATTAAATAAAGAAGACTTAAATTTAAATTACACAAATTGAGGAGGTCCTGGGTGGCTCAGTTGGCTGAGCTGGCTGAGCATCCCATTCCTGATTTGGGCTCAGGTCATTGATTCCAGGGCTGTGGGTTGAAGCCCAGAGTCAGGCTCCAAGCTCAGCGGAGATATTCATTCATTCATTCATTCATTCTCTCTCTCTCTCTCTCTCTCTCTCTCTCTCTCCATCTCTCTCTCTCTCCCCCCCCACCCCCTGCCAGCATTCACACTCTCTCTCTAAAATAAAATAAAAAGTCAGTATTTTAAAAAGTAAATAAATAAATTATACACATTGACAAGGCTATTGGGGCACCTGGGTGACTCAGTCAGTTAAGAGACCGACTCTTGGTATCAGCTCAGGTCATGATCTCACGGTTCACGGGTTAGATGCCCACATCTTTCTCCACACTGACAGCGTAGAGCCTGCTTGGGATTCTCTCTCTCCCTCTCTCTCTCTGCCCCTCCCCTGCTTGCTCTCCCTGTCTCTCTCTCAAAATAAATAAATAAACTTAAAATAAAAAAATAAATTTAGGGGCACCTGGGTGGCTCAGTTGGTTAAGCGTCCAACTCTTGGTTTCGGCTCAGGTCATGATCTCATGGTTCATGGGTTCAAGCCCCACGTCAGGCTCTGTGCTGACAGCATGGAGCCTGCCTGGGATTCTGTCTCCCTCTCTCTCTGCCTCTCCCCTGCTGTCTCTCTCTCTCTCTCTCTCAAAAATAAATAAACATTTAAAAAAATTTAAAAAAAAATTTTAAAACTAAAATGTTAGGTCGTGTTCTCTTGTTAATCTGAAAACTACATATGCCACCACACACTTCGACTACTCTCAGTAACCCTCGAGGTAGAAAAACAAATTACAGAAGCTTTCTGAATTTCTTTCACCACTTTACCAAAACTATTTTCCTCAAGACCACCAAAATTCACCTTACTTCTCAATTCATGAAAATCTTTATGTCCTCTTACTTACAATTGTTATAAACTTTAATCTCTGCCTTAAATGCCTTTCCTGGTTCCCATGCATTATTCTCTCCTGATTACCCTTCTCCCTTTCCAATTATTTTCCTTTGAGGCTGCTCTTCATCCACCCAGGCTTAAATGTTGACTTTCCTCAGGGTTCTAACCCCAGGTGCTGTCTCACTGGTTACACTGGGCAGTTGAATCTGTAAGCACTTTTCACCTTCAGTATGGTCTGTGCTCATTATTTCCAAACCATTATGGACTTGTCTCTGAGCTATACACCCAGACCTCTGACTTTGTGTTAGGGCATCACTATCTGAGTGTCACAGAGGCATCTCAAAATTTAACCTGTACAACATAAATTATGGCATTTTTTTCCCCAAAGCCTGCTGCTCTTTCTATATTTCCTCTTTCAGTCAATGACATCACTATTCATCCCACCATCCAAATCTAAAACCTAGGAAACTCATCCTTCACATGCCAACTATTCTACTCATTGTTTCCTATCTGTGATCAATCACCTATCACCTTTCAACTGGACGATTAAACTTGCCTTGTAACTAGACTCCATCTTTGTTCTCAACCCTCTTCAATCCATCTCTGTTGATGCCAAGTGAATGTCTAAAAGGACAAATCTAATCATGTAATATAACATGTTTAAAATCTTTGAGTTTTAATCCAAAATCCTTGATGTACTCTAGGACTTTATAATTTGGCCACTGCCTTTGTCTTCATCCATTTATTCTATTGCTTCATAGTACTGCACTTGCAATTCAACTGATCCAAGCTACCAGTCATGTCGTGGATTCACAATCATTCCTTTTGAGGCTTCATTCTAACTATTCCTTGCCCAAAACATCGTTCCTTCACTCAACTTCTAGCTCAGCTCAGATTTTCTTCTATAAAGCCTTTCCTAAATCTCGCAACTAAAGTAAGCATTCCCCCTGAATTGCTATTGTAACTAATATATACCTCAGTTATAATACTATTAATTGTTTATCTCTCCTATACTTATTTCCTTGAGGGCAGCATAGTTTTACACTTTGTAAATATTTGATCAAGAGGCTTAAACAACAGGACAACTCCATTTTCAAATATTCTATAAAAATACAGAAGTGAGAAGAAGTCATAAAATTGCAACTGGTCCATCCAACAGGGACCTTGCATTTGACCAAATTAGCAAGCAGTAAGTTTTAGAAGAATACCTATTATCTTAATCATCTCGAATTCAACAGCAGTAACTGCTTTCCTGGTTTAAAAATATATATATATTAGTACAGCCCTGAATCCCTAACCTAGAGCACATATAATAAAGCATAGCTCTAAAGAGTTAAGGATAGGGCTCCTGGGTGGCTCAGTCAGTTGAGCATCCAACTTTGGCTCAGGTCGTGATCTCACGGTTCATGAGTTTGGGCCACATGTCGGGCTCTGTGCTGACAGCTCAGAGCTCAGAGCCTGGAGCCTTCTTCAGATTCTGTGTCCCGCTCTCTCTCTGCCCCTCCCCTGCTTGTACTGTGTCTCTCCCTCTTTCTCAAAAGTAAATAAACATTAAAAAACTTAAAAAAAAAAAAAACAAACTAAAAATATTCTTACTGTAAGACCTAGCAATCATGGTTCTTGGTATTTACCCAAAGAAATTTAAAATTTATGTCCACATAAAAACCTATACATGGATGTTCATAACTGCTTTATTCATAATTGCAAAAACTTGGAAGCAACCAAAATGTCCTTCAGTAGGTAAACAAACCATGGTACCACCAGACAATGGAATATAATTCAGCACTAAAAAGAAATGAGCTGTCAAGCCATGAAGAGACACAGAAAAACTTTAAATGCATTTTGCTAAGTGAAAGAAGCCAATATGAAAAGGCTACATACTGTATGACTCCAACTAAAAGAATCCAGAAAATGCAAAACTATGGAGACAGTAAAAGGATCAGTGGTGGCCAGGGGGGCCAGAGTTGGAGAGATGAAAAGGCAAAGCACAGAGGATTTTTAGGGCAGTGAAAATACTCTGTATGATGCTATAATGATGGACCATGTCATTATACATTGTGTTCAAACCCACAGAAAAGGGGTGCCTGGGTGGCTCAGTCGGTTGAGCATCCGACCTCAGCTCAGGTCATGATCTCGCAGTTTGTGAGTTCAAGCCCCGCATTGGGTTCTGTGCTGACAGCTCAGAGCCTGAAGCCTGCTTCGGGTTCTGTGTCTCGCCCTCTCTCTGCCCTTCCCTGCTCATGCTCTGTCTCTGTCTCTCAGTAATAAATAATGTTAAAAAAAAATTTTTTTTAAACACAGAATGTACAACACCAAGAACTATAATGTAAACTGTGGACTTTGGGTAGTTATAAATGTATCAATGTAGGTTCATCAACTATAACAAATGTACCACTTTGATGGGGGATGTTAATATGGGGGAGGTTATACCTATGTTGGGGTAGAAGGTATATGGGAAATATCTGTACCTTCCTGTCAACTATGTTGTGAACTACTAAAAACTGCTCTTAAAAAAAAAAAAAAAAAAAAGTCCTATCAAAAAAAAAAGGAGGGGGGAGGAAAATCAAAAAGACCTCTGAAACAGTTAACAACAACAAAAAAAGATCAAGCATCTGCTCGATTTAAGGCCCACAGTCATGGCTGGTTACACACAAAGGTCAAGAAAGCTTAGGATCTGGGCAGCTTTCTGAAGGAGAGGATCCACAGCTTTGTATCAGTTCTCAGAGGATCCCATAATCTCAAAATCATTTAGAACCACTTATTTACGAAGATGAAATAGGGACCTCAAAGGGTACATTAGTAGTTTAAGGGAGGACATTTTTAAAAACTGAAAACACTGTACCTATATATTTTGCATGTGCTAGATTTAAACCGAACAAATATACTCTAAAAAAATGTGTCCATTTATCATTTCTTTGATCTCTCCAACTATGCATAAATTAAAATTAAATACCAAAACCACAGAAGAAGAGCTTCCCTGAATCTAAAAGCCCAAGAAAAAGGAAGAGCAATGGCAGATTTAAGAGCTGTATCTTCTGACAGTTAAGACCAAAAAAGCTAAAGGTACTATCAACTGTCAACTGTATGAAAACAGGTTACATTCATAAGAAATGGAGCAAATGAGAAACAGGTGCAAGAAATAAAATTAATTCTTTAATGGAAATTTTTCAAAATCCTCACTCAGCCTACTAATCCAATAGACACAGACTCCTAAAATGGCTTCTTAGGCTACCTTGTAGACCTAATTGGAAACATAAAAAATAGAAGGTGTCAACAGGTGAGGGGACTCAATTACATTCAGCAAACAGCTAAATATTTACAATCTAGATCTAGCTATCATAAATGCATACTATGTAAAACGAAAAGTTGACTTTTGTAATATTATACATTATAAGAGCTCAGTCTTAATCTCCAGGAAAACAGCACAATGATAGCACTTAACTGCAACAAACCGTTGTTCCAAATACAGGAACAACTCTGAGCCAAAGGACCGCACCTGTTTCTGCTATACATATGTGAGACAAACAAGGGAAACCCAAAACCACAACTGATCAAGTGCGTTTCCATTCACCACAAAACTTCTAGTAAGGCATGCTTTCAGGAGCAACGTTTAAAAGGTGTACCAAGGATACCATGTGCATGACACTAGAAGACAGCTTTTGTTTTTTCTTTTAAATAACTGAACCACTGAACAGGAAATGCTTCTTTTTTTTTTTTTTAAGTTTATTTGTTTATTTTGAGAGAGAGAGAGAGAGCACAAGCAGGTGAGGGGCAGAGAGGAGAGACAGAATCCCAAGCAGGCTCCAAGTGCACCATCAGCACAGAGCCCCATGTGGGGCTCGATCCCACAAACTGAGAGATCATGACCTAAGCCGAAATCGAGAGTTGGAAGCTAAACCAACTGAGTCATCCAGGTGCCCCTCAAGAGGAAATACTTCTAATTGAAGAAGTGCAAACAAACAAACAGCCTAACTTGTCCATGCAGACACCTGAACTACCAATGCTGCTGCAGAAAAATCACTTATCTGGACATACTGGTAGTACAATGAAATTGATAAGCTCTGGTATCAACTGGGTCTTCAGGGAAGTCTGACAGTCTTTTTTGTGTTCCTACACAGTTCTATCCCTGAGTCTATATTGAACTAATTCAGTTTTTTTTTGACTTTTCCTCACTGTTCTAAAAATTCACCACCACTTCCACCTTCGGTATCCCCAGCTTAGATGTGCTTATGTGGGTGGGACCCTGATGATGACCTTGTGCCCTTATAAGAAGAGACACCAGAGAGCTCTCTCTCTCTCTTTGCCATGGGAAGACACAGTAAAAAGGCCAGCATCCAAAAGCCAGAAAGAGAGACCTCGCCAAAAAGAAATCATTCTAACAGCTTCATCTTGGATGTCCAACCTCTAGAAATGTGAGAAAATAAATTTCTGTTGTTTAAGCCAAGTAGTCTATGGTAATTTATTATGGCAGCCCAAGCTAATACCGAATCATACTTACAGTTGGAGATTCCTTACCAAACCCAACTCCAGTTTGACTTAATAATAGTGTCTTTAAGTTAAAGAACACTAATCTGGTTTTGACTTTGACTTTTTTTTAAGTGCTATCTTTCAGAAAATAATTATAGAAAATGAAAAAAATTAAAAATAAACATGAAATAATAAACAGGTATAGTGCAGGCCTACAAGAATAAATCATCAATCTAATAAAAATGGAATAAAAGATACTTACCACCACCAAGAATGTAAGAATCCTGGTGGTTCCCCCAATGTGATGTTTTTTTCCCATCTTATCTAAAATGAATAAAAGAGATATTAAATACTTTCTTAATAGTACCTTTTCCCACACATATTACAAAGCAATATTTCCCCATTAAAAATACTAAGTTAATATATGAGATTTTAATCATTTTGATAGTATTCGTTACTCAAGTTTTACAAGAGCTCATTTTACATAGTTATTTGTTGATTTGGTGGTTTATGAGAGAAGATGCCAGCATTATTTTCCTGAATTTGCTTCCCACTGTGCCCGATTTTTAAGAGAGACTTCTGGCATTTGAGGTATCTCAGGATCTTAAGGCACATCAAAACTGCATTTTAATTAATCACCACTAATCCAGAAATTTGCAAATGTCTGGGCTTAATATGTGCAGACTCCAAATGATGCCTTGAGGATTGATATTTTAAACAAATTCCTGATTTGAGGGGATGAGAGTAAGAAGGCATATGTCTTCCATAAAATAACAGTTTAAAAAAAGATGATATTAACTTTCCCAATGTTTATATTTCAGATGGCTTGGCATTCACTACCAAAAATTTAAAACAAGGTCAATATCTCTTAAAAATTAAAATTTCTCGCTAAATACTGTTTACAAATTAAATTTAGAGATTTGAAAACTGGGTAGGATTTATACAGTGCCTTTTCTAAGCACTGATAGGAGTAAACAAAAGATAAAAATCTTTGCATTCAGGGAGATTATACTTTATAGAGAAGACAGACCATAAACAAAGCAAAAAGAAAAAAAGGAGATTGTATTTATATTAGAAGTAGCAGGCAACAAATGCTAAGGAGGAAAACAAAGCAGAGAAGGACGAAAAAAAAAAGAAAAAAGTAAGAAGTGAGCTATAATTTTAACTAAGGTGATCCAGAAAGGTCTCGTAAACAATCTTTATGTAGGAGTGCCTGGCTGATTCATTCAGAGAAGGGGCTCTTGATTTCAGGGGTCATGAGTCACAAACCCATGGTTCTATCTTTATGTATAAGTATGATTTAGTTTTTTAGTTTAAATAATTAAAAATTATTTAACAATATCCCAATTAGCAAAATATGCCCATAGGACCTTAATATAAAGAGGAAGTAAAAAACTACATAATTATAGAGTTTTAAAAAAACAAGGAATTCTTTCTATCACCTACTATGGAAGAACTTAGAAATTTTTGTTCTAAAGGATTTAAAAAAAAAAAAGTTTTAAGATAGGAACTCAGAAAGTGGCCTGAAATTAAAAAAAGAAAAAAGTAACTGCTTAAAGATGAAAAAACATAATTAAAATCACTGAAATCATCATTTTTTTAGAGTTCTTAAATATACAAAATGTAAACCAATGTAAGCTTTGAAGTAATTTGCTCTCAAAAAACAAAGAAATTATCTATATATGAACAATGAACCAGAATATGTTATACAAATAAAAGCCAAATCCAAACTTGAATTCTCACACACACATACACACAGGGGTGGGGCAGGGAGAGAGGGAGAGAGAATCTTAAGTACGTTCCACACCCAGCATGGAGCCTGATATGGGGCTCAATCCCATGACTGTGAGATCATAACCTGAGCCAAAATCAAGAGTCAAACACTTAACTGACTGAGCCACCCAGGCACCCCAACACAAATAATTTTTAAATCAATACTACTTTTTATCTGAATTCCAATTAATCATTTATTGTATCTTCTTAGTTCATGAAAAAAGGAATGGTAGTACATAATGAGTTTTAGGATAACAAAACTCTGATGTCCTACTAAAGTTATAATTTAGTCAAAAACCTGTGTCTCATATATCTCTCAATCTTTTCTCTTTTTGTTCACTTTTTGATGTCTTCTTGAGAGGGCATAATAATGACCCTCACAGATGTGCCCAGACACACAAATATTCCTAATTCCTGGAATCATCCTAATGAGATGAACAGCGAGCTTTTTAAAGTAGCATCCTTACATTTCATCTCAGGTCATCCTGACTTACAGACATGACTATGAAAAAAAAGCAGACAGCACTATTCTCAACTAAAGGAGAGGGTGTGATGACTTACATTAAAGTGGCATGATTAGGTTCCAATGCCAGACTGTGCTGGCAGCAGGATTAGTCTCACAGTCTAACACGAGTCCCAGTGCTCCATATCTGGTGCTCAGCAGTTTCCTTCCTGGACTTCCACAACCAACCATCAGCAATTTCACGAGATAAAGTAGTTGGGGAAAATACCTACATGGTTTACACTCAATAGGCACTTTTGTGAAAGGAATCTAAACTAATGCATTTATATTTTAAACAGTTATTACATCTTACTGTTCCTCAGAGAAGCTCAAAATGTTTCACATACATCATCTTTTTTCATCCTTATAAAATTCTTTACTACGTAAAGTTCATCTTTCTCACTTTAAATTTCAAGTATGTGACAGAAGCAGGTAAAACTTTGGTCCATCGTATTGAAATTAACACAAAAGCCATCCTTTGATAACTACTGAATAAACAATCAATGTTTTAGGTATTTCTAAAGAAGAAAGGGTTCTACATAGGAATAGGTTTCCATAGTGAATGCTATTTTTTGCCTCCAAACTAATTACTACTCCAGGTATTATTTGCTTATAGGAAGCATGAGATGATGCTGATCTACAGATCTGAATCTGCTGGTATTCTCTTTCTCCCTTCCTCTCTGCCCCTCCCCCACTCACATACACATGTGTGCTCTCTCTCTCAAAAAAAATAAACATTAAAAAAATGAAACAACCTGAAAACACTCACCAATAGTGAATATAAAAATATATTTTGATACTTGCATACTATAGAAGAGTGTGCAATCATTAAAAAGAATACAACATACCTACATGAAAGAGAGCCATGCTATATTGGTTTTTCAAGTGGGAGATGTGGAAGATTGGAGAATAATATATATAATATAAACCTTTTCTTTTAAAAAAACGTATGCATATGTATATGTGCATTTCGGTGTATACATTTAAAGAAATCATACCAAACTTACAACTATTACCTCTGGAAAAGGGTAAAGGGTGACTTTTATTTTAATATCATATTCATCTCTGAAATTTAATTTTTTTAGCAAACATGTATTAATGATGGATATGGTTGAGGAATGGCCAGAAAATACTTCTAAATGTCAATAGTCATTTTAGAAACAATTCTGCTTTTTATGAAAAGGCATTTTCTGTTGTATTGAGTTTCACAGGCTTCAGGCTTTTTTGGCGTTTGAATGACATCTATGCAAATAATTTTTCTCTCTTAATTCTATTTTTCCTTCTTCCATTATCCTAGCTCCAATATGTATTCTTTGTCCTAGGGCTTTTTGTTGTTGAATCATCCACCTTCCTTCCTTCCATCATTTGCCCAGCTGAAAGCTCTATTCTCTGGTAACTTATGCATAAATCATGATGCCCATTCCCACTGCCATTTTCTACATTTAAAGGCCCTGTCTGTGGTTATGCTGTGTCTCTACTATATGACCTGGGATTTTTAGCATTTCTATATAGGTGTAGCACCAAATACTGAATGAACAAAAAGTAAATTGGTAGGGGTAAGACATGCCATATGGTTTATAAATGAGAATTATAATTTACAAGTGCCCATACTATCTGAAAGAGCAATTCTTCTTCTAGGAATGTATCCTATGATCGTGTGTGCAAAATCATAAATATAATAATTTTCAGTGAAGCATTGTTTGTAATTGCAAAACAACCTAAATGTGATGGTAAAATATATCACAGCACATTTCATAGAAAGAAATACCCTAGCATCATAAAAAGAAAGAAGAAGTGGGATGCCTGGGTGGCTCAGTCAGTTAAATGCCCAACTCTTGATTTCAGTTCAGGTCATGACCCCAGGGTTGCGTGATCAAGCCCTGCACTGGGCTCTGTGCTGATAGTGCAAAGCATGCTTGGGATTCTCTCTCTCCCTCTGCCCCTCCCTGCCTCTCTCTCTCTCTCTCTCTCTCTCTCTCAAAATAAATAAACTTAAAAAAAAATTATGAAGTTTCATGAACCAAAGTGAAGTCAAACAAACGAAACAAAAACCAAAGCATGTAACAGTATATATAATAAATTAGTACTTGTATAAATAAAAACTGATACACACAAACACATGCAAACACACACACACACACACACACACACACACACGCTTAACTTTTCATCATTATTTGCTTCTGGCAAGGGATATTGGTAATTCACCTATTATCTCTAGGCCCCACACTTACCCTTCTATACTCCATTCTACACTAGGTGCTGGGACTCTGAAAATTACAGTTCTTAGGCTCCCTGCCAGCTAGTTTCCTGTTCAGTTCTGCCAGCAGAAGAACAGTAGCTGGAGACCAAAGAGCAGGGGGAAGAAGAGAAGCTTCCTGCCCCTGGCTCCAGAAGTAAAGTAGTTGCTGTTGTAGCAGCAGCAGCAGCAGCAGCAGCAGGGGACAATTCTGGATGTCAGCAGCACCTTTTCAGAGGTTCTAGCCTTGTCAATGTGGGACCTTTTTGAATCATCCAGACCCACTTCGACAGCATCTCCAATAGTACAGCAGTAGTTTTGAAGCTTATGAGCTCCAAACTTCACAGAGTATTCCTAAATCCTTTCATACTTCTTGAGAACCAATATTCAAAATTATTAATACCATAAACAGATAGAGCTAATTTCTGTGTTAAGAAAAGAACCTGTAGTGCTTTTTAAATCTTCTTTGAGAAAAAAAATTCAGTTATAAAAGAATGTGTTAGCCATTTTTAACATGTCATATACTTTTCCTAATTCCTTGCCTTTAAAGTCTGAGATAATAGTCACAGGATTTCTCATTAAAAGTAAAAACTACTTGTGGGACACCTGTGTGGCTTAGTCAGCTAAGCATTAAGCATTCAACTTTTGGCCAGAACTCATGTCATGATCTGTGGGTTTCATGAGTTCAAGTCCCACATCAAGCTCTGTGCTGACAGGCATAGAGTGCTTGGGATCCTCTCTCTCCCTCTCTCTGCCCCTCCCCCACTCATGCTATCTGTGTCTCTCAAAATAAACAAATAAAACAGAAAGGTACAAAAAAAAAAAAAAAGAAAGAAAAAGAAAAAGAAAACCTGTAGGAGTGCCTGGGTGGCTCTGTCAGTTAAGCATCTGACTCTTGATTTTGGCTCAGGTCATGATCTCACGGTTCATGAGTTTTAAGCCCCGCATCAGGTTCTGCACTTAAGAGTGTGGAGCCTGCTTCGGATTCTCTCTCTCCCTGTCTCTCTGACCCTCTCCCACTCACATGCAGGCTCTCTCTCTCTCTCTCAAAATAAATAAACTTTAATAAAAAGAACCTGTACATGTATGTATATGTTTGTTCCTAGACAAAATTCCTGAGTATTTTAATTTTGATATAACCTAGTTTTCACACTAATTTTCTAAAATCTTCCATGTATAGATGCATCGATATGCTAAATGTAAAAAAAAAAAAGGAAAAAAAAATGACATTTTAATTTTAAAAATTAACCAAATAGACATAAGACAGAAAGAAAAACCTGTCCATATATATATATATTTTTTTAATATTTATTTAGTTTTGGGAAAGCACAAGCAGGGAAGGGGCAGAGAGAGGAGGACAGAGGATCCGAAGCAGGCTCTGCACTGACAGGCTGACAGCAGCAAGCCTGATGCGGGGCTCGAATTCACAGACAGCGAGATCATGACCTAAGCCAAAGTCGGATGATCAACCAACTGAGCCACCCAGGCACCCCAAAATCTGTTCATATTTTAAAGCACATAATCCAAAACCATGCTATTCAACATGGTATCCCCTAGCCATATGTGGTTCTTTAAATTGAAAATTATGTTAACTGAATGTTCCTCAATTGTTCTAGCCACTTTTCAAGTGCTCAATAGTTACATGATACTAGTGGAGAAATTATTAGAGCACAGATTAGAGATCATCTCCTAATCACATAAAGTTTTATTGAATAGTGGTGCTCCATTCTAGAAGGTAGAAGTCGTCTTAAAGGCTACACCCAGGTGAGAGACTGGGCTGCTGAGATACACATCCCATTTTCGAAGATGATGCCTTTTATTGGGAAAACTCCCTGATGGATTCCTTCTAACTTTTGTTTTTATTTTTTGGCCTAGAAAGATAGAGGCCCCTGGGAATGGTTTGAAAGTAGAGAATGAAGACCTAATATACTACATGATAAAGTAACAAGAGTTTAAGAGGCTGCTGACAGTCTCTCAGGAAGAAGATGTCTGAGGAGTCTGGGAGGATTCAGAAAAGGAGAAAACAGGAGAGGTTGTGAGGAATCAACAAGACGTAAGGCAAATGGAGTCCACAGGAAAACAGCGAGTAAGACATTCCCTGTGGCAAGGAGACCAAAAAGCTTAAGAATAGTTGTGTCTGATATTCAAGTCAATGTTGTTGCCTGTACAGTACAAGGCTGAATACCCTTCAGTTTTCCCCTAACTTCAATAAGAATCTTTTATACACAAGAGCAACAAATCAGTGGAGCTCTGAGGCTATGAGAGAAACAGGAAACTTGAGGCAAAGAAAAGGTAGCAGTCACAGAAGGAGAAGCAGTGGGGCTGTAATGGTGGGGGCAAGAAATTATAGCAAAGAGAACCTCAAGCCCCCTCTCCCCCTAGGAAGGCCTGGAGATGTCAGAGAAGACTTGTGGGAACCTATAAATTAGGGATGAGAGCTGGAGGTATTTTGAATTTTTTTTTTAACGTTTATTTATTTTTGAGACAGAGAGAGATAGAGCATGAAGGGGGGAGGGGCAGAGAGCGAAGGAGACACAGAATCGGAAGCAGGCTCCAGGCTCTGAGCCATCAGCCCAGAGCCCGACGCGGGGCTCGAACTCACGGACCGCGAGATCGTGACCCGGGCTGAAGTCGGACGCTCAACCGACTGAGCCACCCAGGCGCCCCGAGAGCTGGAGCTATTTTGATAGGAAAGGTAACCACACAAGGCAGGAGGATTGCAGGCCACTCAAATGGAGATACCTGGAGCACACAGGTGTACAGAGCCATATATTTACACTCGTACTGTAGTAGAGAAACTACACAAGATAAAAAAGAATTGGTCAAGAATTTTAAAAGTAACACTTTTGAGTGTGTACTACATGCTAGACCCTTCTAAGTACTTATATATATATAAGTAGACCCTTCTAAGTATATATATATATATATATATATATATATATATATATACTTAGTATATATATATACTAATTCATTTAAACCTATAAGTAGACCCTTCTAAGTATATATATATATATATATATATATATATATATATATATACTTAGTATATATATATACTTAGTATATATATATACTTAGTATATATATATATATATATATATATATATATATATATATACTAATTCATTTAAACCTCAGCACAACTCTAAAGTATTATTGCAATTACCTTCTTCTTATAATTAAGAAAATTGAATCAGTAGGGGCACTGGGGGGCTTAGTCAGGTGAGCGTCTGACTCTTACTTTCCACTCAAGTCATGATCCCAGGGTTGTAGGGTCCAGTCCTGCAACAGGAATTGTGCTGAATGTGGAACCTGCTTAAGATTCTCTCTCTCTCTCTCTCTCTCTCTCTCTCTCTCTCTCTCTCTCTCTCTCTCTCCCTCCCTCCCTCCCTCCCTCCCTCTGCCCCTCTCCCCTGCTTACACTTTCTCTCAAGAAGGAAGGAAGGAAGGAGGAAAGAAAAAGAAAAGAAAACCGAGTAAGTAAATAAAATGTAGAACATAATTCAAACTCAGCAGTCTGGCCACCAAGAAATTGCTCTCACCCACAATACTATGTTGCCTCCAAGTTATAGTTCAAGAAACTGTTTAGGAAATTGTTGCTATTTTCTCTTCTCAGTGAAAGGTAAACAGAAAGAAAAGTATTTTAGAATCTATTATGTTCAATAACTGAGAATTCCTAATAAAATCTGAAGAAGCAATCTGCTGGATGTTTTCAAACTTCTCTTTCTGGCTAACTTACAGGCTAATTTATGGCAAATAAGGGCTAGAAATCTAAACAATGTAAAATTCTTAAGAAGGGGGAAAAATCTTGATCTCTGCAACATTCTAATTCTTAACTTTATTTGGTGAGGTCACCAAGCCTTATGTGGAGGCATGATAAATACCATGCAAAATTTCAGGTATGAGTTGGAATTGTCTTTGCATAATGAAATGAGAAAACCAAGAAAGGATAGTTTCCAATCAACTCAAAGTAACAAAAAATTGATACAGAATTGTAAAGATTTCTTTTCTTTCCACACCCCAAATTGTAAAGATTTCTTAACATTCTGTATGTAATTTTTGAATACTGAAGGATAATAAAAGATAAAGGTGAAGAAGAGCTCTACATTGAAAACATTTCTAAAGAATTTTCAATTTTGTCCTGTTGAAGGTAAAAATAAGGTCATAGAAACGTTAAGGTCGTAGAAAACAACATTCAGGTAATGATTTAGAATCTATCATGAATCAGATCTAACAATGAACTAGTTAACATAACCTGGGTAGAGAGATGTTTTGATTTCTATCATTAGTTCAATGCTACCTCTTTTAACTAGTAAAAAAAAAAAAAATGCTGGGTTAATAGTGCCCTGTTCTTCTGGCTGATAATAAAAACTATCAAGAGCAGTTCAGATTCTGACAGACCAGGCAAAGGGCATTATCAGAAAGGCCAAATCCCGTGACAGCCTGGGCTGCTGAGATACACAGTTTACTTGTTCAGATGATACGGAGAGTTCCAATTTGACTTTCTCACAACTTCATGCATAAGTGAACCCATACTAAGGAAAGAGATGGCCCAGCACAGCAAATCCTGGTGCCAAAGGGCTCATTAACATCATAGTCATCCATACCCTCATGATTCTAACTTCTTCAATATAGGAACATTGAACATCTGAGTAATTGGTGCTATTTCAATCATTTCCTTTTTATCACAATACCCAACCCAAATAAACAGGTCTCCCTAGTTTTTCTTTAAGTTCCTTGTGTAACTCTTGTGAATTATGTAAAAATACTTGGGGATAGACTCACCAGAATTTAGATAAGATGGTCCTTTATTTCTCAAATTACTTAAGAACTGGTTCTACAACAAGCCGACTTAAATTTTCCATATGATCCAAGTAAAAATAAGAGAGAAAGCAATGCTAACTAGGGTACAAAGCTCTAAAAGATTACATTCTCCTTTGTTTACAAACCATAGTTGGGAGGGGAGGGAAGGGGTACCACCATTCACAAAGATACCAGAGTACAAACCAAACTATGTTTTTCTTTTACTTAAAAACCTTCCAAAGCCTGGGGCACCTGGCTCGCTCAGTCGGTTAAGCGTCCAACTTCAGCTCAGGTCATAATAATCTCACAGTCCGTGAGCTTGAGCCCCACATGGGGCTCTGTGCTGACAGCTCGGAGCCTGGAGCCTGCTTCAGATTCTGTGTCTCCCTCTCTCTCTGCCCCTCTCCCACTCACACTCTGTCTCTCACACTCTCAAAAATGAATACATGTTTAAAAAAAATTAAAAACAACAACAACAACAACATTTCAAAAGCTCCCTTTTCCAAGAAGATCAAGTCCAAGCTTCCTGAAACAGTATCAGAAGTCTTCAGTAGGAGTGCACTATCCACTTAAAGAAGTGAAGCCTAAGAAAGCATTCCTAGGAAAAGCTACTTCTAAGCTAGTCAGGTGAGGAGGGTGAGGATTAGGTAGAGTAAAGCCCAGAGATAGAAATCTATAGTATGTATAGGCAAATACAAGCAGCTAGGTATTGTGAAAACTTAGTATGGGAGAGATTAGTACCGAAATTAGTACTTAGTATGAGATGGAAAAGTACCGAAATTTAACCAAATGAAATTATTTAGAACTTTAGGGTACACTCAAATGGCCTACCACAAATCAACCTCCAGGCTTCCATTTTAAAATTGAGATAATTTTGTATTTTCTATTATTTTTACTTGTAAATAACTGTACAAACTATATGTGTGTGTGTGCGTGCGTGCGTGTGTGTGTGTGTGTGTGTGTGTGTATGGCATATGTGGCATATATGTATATGCAAGTAAGGATAAAATTCCCCTCTAATCACTTTAAAATTCCTACTCTCAGAAACTAGTCTGGCATGTATATTCTTTCAGACCTCTCAATATACTTCACACTCATAAATATGTACACACAAAAATACACAGTATTGCATCATGTTCCTTGATGTTCAAAGGTTTCCATGTAAATGGCATACTTTAGCTTGCTTCTTTTATTTGAAAATGTTTTGGAAGTCTATCCATATTAAGTCCAAATAGATCTAACTTATTCTTTTACATTTTGGCAAACTTACAACTCAATTAATCTAGCCATTCCCTACAATATGGCAAACACTATATTGGATATTTAGGTAATGAGAATGTATTTTCACAGTGCCACTCAGAGTTTGGCAAGCTAGAAAGTAAAGAATGGTTCTCGGAATCACACACACTCATCTCCAAAATCCAGAAATAATGTATCTTCTTGGTGACAATAGTTTGTTTTCAGTTTAATTGATTCCTCTTGTGAAACTGAACCAGACTGATAATTCAGAGAAACTTCAGTTTTGTATTCCAAATGCAGCCAGAGAAAATAAAATCTTGATAAATACTTGTCAGAAAAGTGTGAATGTCTTCTGAAATTGTAATTTTATTTTTACCAAATGGCCCTAGAAAATTTATATATCCATTTTCCATTGAGCTCAAGGTGTATCAGTACATTATTTAGTTATCTCAACCTAGTTATGCTCAATCCACATGATCCATTTGAGTCAAAACAACTGAACTTCCTTAAATAAATTAACAACATTTTTCTTTTTTGATGAAGTTTAATAATCACTGCATCTGACATATTGTAAAGTTGGTAAGAAAATATAGTCATGGGAACCCCTGAGGATTCAGCAAAATGAGTCAATTCCAAATGTTCCCTGACCTAAGGAAAGAGATCAGTAAATCTCTTCATTAAAGTTTCATCATGTTTTCAACTGCATTAAAATTAAAATTTTATTTAAAAAAATTTTTCTGGGGGCTGCCTGGGTGTCAGGCTCTGTGTTGACAGCCCAGAGCCTAGAGCCTGCTTCAGATTCTGTGTCTCCCTTTCTCTTTGCCCCTCTCTCACTCTTTCTTTGTCTCTCTCAAAAATAAATATTAAAAATTATTTTTTAATAAATAATTTTTTAATGTTTATTTTTGAGGGAAAGAGCACACACATGTGAGTGAGGGAGGGAGAGAAAAAGAGAGGAAGAGAGAGGATCCCAAGCAGGCTCTGTGCTGATAGCAGAGAGCATGAGGCAGGGCTCGAACTCACAAACCTTGAGATCATGACCTGAGCCAAAGTTGGACACTTAACCTACTGAGCCACTCAGGAGCCCCTAAAATAATAATTTTAAATCTGCATGGCTGTCTTTAGTTTCTTTTAAACATACGGAAGTTGGCAGTGATTAAGCATACAAATATTAGGAGCATCCTTTTTACAATCTCAGTCACTGCCTCTGAAAAAACCAGCAGTCAATGTGGCAAGAAAGGTCATACACAAAGTCTTCTAATTAATGATTTAAGAAGATATAAATACACTAAACTTCTGTTTTGATTTGAATAAACTTTAAAATCCAATTTTATTACACTCTATATATTCATTCTACGTTAAAATAATTGACTTCTTATATGTTCTGGACATACCTCTCAAATTCCTTATTTGCAAATAGGCCCTAATAGTTCACATATACTGATTAATTAGATAAAAGATTGGAGGTTATATGTGTTTACTTGTGTATTTGTTTTAGGAATAAGTGATTCTCAAGAAGGTTGTACTCTAGCAAGGCACTTTGGTCAAGGAATAGCCTGTCGTGTCCCTGATCTGGTGGAGGTCAAACTAACGAGATCACTAGAAATATTATTTTGACTAGGACTTGTCCCATAAAAATACAAACATAGGCCACAGATAAGTGCTGCATATGTACCTTTAAATTCTCTAGTGACCACATTAAAAAAGAAGAAAATGGTAAAATTAATTTTAGTAATTTATTTTACCCAATATATCTACAATACTATCATTTCAATGTGCGATCAAAAAATTTAAATGACTGATATTTTATATTCTTCTGTTCACACTAAATCTTCATAATCCAGTGTGTACTGGATTAGTCATATTTCAAGCGTTGAAAAAGCCACATAAAGCTAATGAATAGCAAACTGGACAGAACCAATATGGGGGGAACACCAGAAGCTTTGGAATAAATGAAGATCTAAGTTTGAATTCCAATTCTGCAATTCACTCAGCTACATGACTATGAGCCAGTTATATAAATTCTCTGAGCCCTGCTGTTCTTATCAGTAAACAGGAATAATACCATCTGCCTAACAAATTTCTTAAAAGAATTCAAGATAATATATGTAAAGTACCTTGGCATATTATGTGCCTGACATGGAACAGAAGTCAGTAAAATCCTCCTCATCCTCATCATTATATAAATTGAAGAAGAAAAAGTACCATTGTTAAGAAAGCTGAAATTTAAACTGAAAAATGTGAAGAGAAAAATACACAAAGAAACAAAAACCTGAAATAAGATTATCAAAATGTTTTCTAACTAAATTTAGTCATAAACCCACTATTATCCATACAAAATAAAAACAAACAAAACTCATATTTTCCAAAATTATGAATAATGCCAAAATAAGACACTGCTAAAACTAGAGATATGGTGACATTTGTCTTTTTTTTTTTTTTTAAAGCAAATTTGCTTTCTTGATTACTGTTGCCAAGGCTAATATTAGTTTCTATTTCTACAGGGGGATAAATGGCTAAAAAGTTGAGTAGAAGCTTATTGGCATGAAAATGCAATACTAAAAATGCTTACAAATAATCTACAAAGAGTATGAGGCATACTGATAACTGAGCATTCTCTGTATAGTAGGTAATGACAGTTTTTTCCAAATAATTGTTACAGAATATTTGCATCCACTTCTATAAGATGTTAAAATAAAATATAAAAAATAAAGAAAACATACCTCTGATAAAAATGTTTGGGCCGATTTCTGAGCTCCTACATGGAGCAGATATTCATATACGTAGAGTGCTAACCTGGAAAATAAATAAAATATGTATTGAGAAGATGTAAATTTAAAATTCACTCTTTAATGCACATACATTTTCATTACAAAAATATCTTACACACTAACAGTGACAGAAAATCAACTCTTCCCATTGCTATTTAATGGGAGTTTATATATGTCTGTTCAGAAAGAACTTAAACTAATTAAAATAGCACACAAAGAAAAAAAGCAAATATAGCTTTTCTTGACAAGAAACATCTAAAAGGGGATTTTGTCTTTGATCATGTCACTTATCATAACCTCGTTCCCTTTGTCATGCCTAATATAATTGATAATTTATAACTCAATATTAATAATCTCCATAACCTATTGTTATAATTATTATCTTCCATTATTAAAATAAATGAATTAAGTAATTGGACCTTTCCAACAACTTTATATCCTTCAATCTTCTTGGTGAATATTAACATAAACTCCAGCTATTTGCACATCTCTATGCTAATATGGGTACTCAAAGTCCATTTTAATATTTGTTCAGGCAACCTGTCCTTAGTCTTTAGGTATGATTTTTTCTTTTTAACGTTTTATTTATTTTTGAGACAGAGAGAGACAGAGCATGAACAGGGGAGGGTCAGCGAGAGGGAGACACAGAATCTGAAACAGGCTCCAGGCTCTGAGCTGTCAGCACATAGCCCGACGCGGGGCACGAACTCACGGACCGCGAAATCATGACCTGAGCCGAAGTCAGCCGCCCAACCGACTGAGCCACCCAGGCGCCCCTAGGTATGATTATTAAACCAATAACATAGTATATTAGTTTGTAAGAATTCAAATTATCAGCAAACCACAGCATTAAGCAAACTTTAAAAACAGCAAATCATATTAAGCATTTGGATGCTTATAGTTTACAGGTTAACACAAAATTACATATAAATTTATCATTTAAATATAGAATATTAAATATGCACTATACACTTGTACTATTCTCATTATCTTGTGGATTCAGAATTTTAAGCTACACCATGTGGCTCAATTTCAGTTGAGCTGTTAACAAAATATTATTCATAAACTCAAATTAGTCTGAGGCAGTATTTTTAATGATATCTTGGACTGATGCCCAGATAGCTCACAACAGTTCAGTTTCTGCTACACTATATTTACCAATATTAAGCCAGGTTTACAGTAAACAAAACAATGTAATAATAACCACAATTCTGTAGAGCTACACCATTTCTCTTGCCAAGTGAATTTCTGATTGTTAAAGATTGATAGCATTTGCAAAAATGAATATTTTCTTCATTTTCATGAAAAATATCATGCGTGTCATGAAAAGAGAAAGCTAGTAGAAATTCAGTTGCTCTGTCCATTCAATTCTTTCCCCATTCCAGAATTGCCAAACACTCAAAATGAGAATTACTCCGTGGTTACCAAGTACCACAAGAGTAGACATCTGTTAAAATTACACTTAGATAAAAAGTATGTTATTAGAAACATCTCCTAAACTCTTCAAGTTGAATGACACTTCTTAGATCATGTTTCTCAACACTTTTTCTACCCTAACACACATGAGGAACATGATATCTTCCTTTTGATTGCCTTATCTCCTGTGGAAACATGGCTCATCCCCAAAGTACATAATGAATATTGGAATAATAATATTCCTATAGTTGCAAACAATCCCTACTAGTGATTCTTTTTTTTTTTTTTAATGTTTATTTATTATTGAGAGACATAGATGGAGCGTGAATAGGGGAGGGGCAGAGAGAGAGGGAGACACAGAATCTGAAACAGGCTTCAGGCTCTGAACTGTCAGCACAGAGCCCGACACAGGGCTCGAACCCACAAACCGCGAGATCGTGAGCTGAGCCGAAGTCGACGCTTAACCGACTGAGCCACCCACGCGCCCACCTACTAGTGATTCTTACTACATGTTCTTTAAATACACATATCCCACACAACCTGTCCTTCCACTAACTACTCCCAAACCTGTCACATGATTCTCTGACCACAGTGGCAAATCTCACCTCAAAAAAAGAATTGTGAATTTTTCCTGGAGAGACTATGAAGCCTCAAAATTGCTTGCTAGTGACAGTGTCACCCTACTGCCTGAGAAGAAACCTGGCCCCAAAGCAATTTCTTACAGTTGGTCAAATCTTGGGCCTGGCACCAAACCAGTGTTACCCACTAAACAAGAAAAGGCTGAACAATAAGGATGTTCCACCAAGCTTGGAAAAGTAGGAAGCAAGAGGCAGAGCATGAAGCAGAGACAGCAGGTGGGCCTTGGAGGAAGGGGAATGGACCCCAGAACAGCACGAGAGTTGCTGCGTCCTTGCAATGAACAACATTCATTCCAAGTTAAGCAAATCACTTCCTCGTAATCTCTTCTTTGTAATATTAAAGGGGCTAATATATTTCTACTATGTTTTTCTCAATTATGTAATAAAATGGATATCTCTTTACAAGTGGAATTAAAAGCAACAATCTCTACTCTTTCTCTATGGATCTAAGACAGTGATTATAAAAAATGTATTGGCTGGAGAGCCTGGGTAGCTCAGTCGGTTAAGCATCTGATCCTTGATTTCTTGAGGTCTTGAGATCAAGCCTCTTTTCATGTGGTTCTGCACTGAGCATGGAGCCTGCTTGGGATTCTCTCTCTCTCTCTCTCTCTCTCTCTCTCTCTCTCTCTCTCTCTGCCCCTCCCACTCCCCCTCTCCTCTCTCACTTTCAAAAACAAACAAACAAGCAAAAAAACCAACTATTGGAAGAGTCACAGAATCAATGGAGAAAAGGTGTCTCAAACTACATAACTAAAAATTCCAAAGCATCTTCTAACTGGTATGCTTGTCCTCCTTCCTACCTTTGGAATGTGTGCAGTACAAGCACATCACCACCAACAGAGTGATACAGTGGGATAGGGCAGAAAAAAAAAACTATCCATAATGTTAGCTCATATGTCCAAGTTCTATAACCTCCCTTGAACAAAATTAATGCTGCCAGGCAGTCAAGATCTATGCTCCAGAAAGAGTGGTTCTGCTACCATGACCACTCCATAATACATCACCAGCAAATCTCCAATATTTTAACTATCACCTCAGGGCAAAAGACTTCCCAAACCTATCTCTTTAGCCCTATCCTCTCTACTACACTCCAAACCTGCTGCTCTAAATTACTGTTTGAAGTTCCTAACAAGATACTTCTCTTTAAATTGATCACATCCAAAGTTAAATTCATCTTCTCCATCTGTTTATAGTACCCGTGCTGACCTTGAGTGAAATAGAATGTGAGTCTTCAATTCCTCATTTGTAAAATGGGAAGAATATTTTCCCATGACTGTTAAAATTTCACATAATTCTCTCACATCCAGTAATATATTACCAAGTCATGTAATGGACCTTAATGTCACAATCTCTCCCACATTTGCCAGTTCTTTCTATCCCCCTGCCTAACCCTGAGGAACCACTAGGAGCCACAGCAAGAGCAGAATCATTTGCTCTAGCTTCAGATACAGGTACTGTGTATATCCAATTAGCTCTCTTAGTAGAGGCATCAGGGCCACTAGAAACTCCAGAAAGTTCTGGGGGAAAGCCCTGCAGTTAAAGATAACATTTGAACACAGATGATTCCAAGAATGGAGAGTAACACTTACCCATCCATGCAGGTAAATCATGGCACGGTCCCTTGCCTGGTGGCATGAGATTACCAAACATAAGACATTTTGATTCAATTTCTACTGAACAGTAAAAATTTAAAAGTAAATATTGAATATGCAAATATTTAAACCATGTATACTCTCAAATTAACTTCATTTTCCTTTTTGGGAATCCTTGAAAAATTTATTATTTTTGATGATTTAGAGTGGCTATTTAACCTAGTGGATTATAGTGTGATCCAAATACATAAAAAAATTAAGAATCATCCAATAATAGTTTATACACACATATACATACATATATGTATACATACTGTATATAGAAAAAGAATAGAAGGAAACGTGAGTTACAGCTACTGGTAGAAACATTAATAACAATAAGAAGTAACAAATTAAGTCTTATTAGTACAGATGGGGAGAGAAAACCTAAAGAAATCATTAAGACCTAAGGCCTACTTAGAGTGGGAATAAACACGCCCATACGTCCTTCAGAAGGCCTGAGGGCAACTTTTCTTATAGCATGGTCCTCTAATTAAGAATCATAATGGTGGTTTTAGGTCTCCAACAAAAGTTTAAACTTGGTGCCACTCACACTACACAAAAATCTAAGATATTTGGCTACATAAAAATATTAAACCTCTGATAATACTTTCTGCAAACCATAAGAACCATAAGAATTTTTTTTCTTTTTTTTTTCGGGGCCTAACTGAATGAATTTTAAAATTACAAATGGAAGTCTATTAATATGAAGGCTTTATGTGAATCTTTTTTTCTTTTTTCCTTGCTAAATGTAAGAAGATGGGAAAATGTGAACAGTTTTCATCACTGAAGTTTGGAATGGATGGATGTTTTCTTATATTAAATGGCAGCTTTCAGAGCCTGGAGCCTCTTCAAATTCTGTGTCTTTCTCTCTCTCTCTGTCCCTCCCCACTCATACTCTGTCTCTCAAAAATAAATAAACATTGGGGCGCCTGGGTGGCGCAGTCGGTTAAGCATTCGACTTCAGTTCAGGTCACGATCTCGCGGTCTGTGAGTTCGAGCCCCGCGTCGGGCTCTGGGCTGATGGCTCAGAGCCTGGAGCCTGCTTCCGATTCTGTGTCTCCTTCTCTCTCTGCCCCTCCCCCATTCATGCTCTGTCTCTCTCTGTCTCAAAAATAAATAAAAACGTTAAAAAATAAATAAATAAAAAATAAATAAATAAATAAATAAATAAACATTAAAAATAAATAAATAAATAAATAACAAATAAAATACTACAGTTTGACAACATAACATTGCCAAAACAATTCCTTCACACTGATTTAATCCCTATATGCAAAAAAAAAAAAAGAAAGAAAAAGACTTTTTTACAGAAATAAGTTAGTCCATTTAGTTATGGGTGGTAAATTTGTGTTTTTTTTAATAAAATTAATCCCCAGTGACAAAAACCTCCTTCTCTCTGCCTTACTTTCTTTTAAAAGAAAAGAAGTCAAGGTTAGGAAATAAAAAAACAAAAAGATGGTAGAGGACTACAAGAGGGGTATTTTGTAAAGAATGGTCTAGCTATGGCCATTTAACACCAGTGAATTATAGGTATCCAAAATGCTGCATCCAAAATTTAGTCCCCATCTTTTGTCCTTAAATCCCAATGTCAGTAAGCATAAGACTTAGATATAGAGAACTGAAAGCAGACCAAAAGCAAATTAAGTTCTGTCTTTTCCAGTCACGTTGGATCTACAAAAGAGATCTCTCTTATTCCTGAGCCACTGTATAATTCCAGTATTGACCAAAGACATGTATCAGTGTCCAAATGTGACTCCTAGGTGATAAAATGCCAGTAGTTAGCTGGATCACAGCTACCTAACAAGTAACAAGGAGCATTTGACAGCTACTGAGAGGCTGCTCATGAGACTGTAAGTAGTTTAGCAGTGACACTAGATCAGCCTGATCAAATTTTCAACGGAGTTTACAACCTAGTGCTAAGGAGGTGTGAAAAATTAGAAATCTCTTTCTAACACTGTCTTTTAAAAGTTCTTCATCATTAACAGCGAAGCTAAAAAACTGATTTAGAGTGTCAAAACTGTCTATGCAATGAGACTTCATTTGACTAACACCCAGTCTTTGTTTTAGCACACTAAAATTCCTATTATTTTTAATATTCTCAATATCAGTCATAAAGAAATAGATACATGATATATATACAGATACTGAAGATACTAAATGTTCTAGGGCAGGGATAAATGAATCAGTTAAGATAGGGACAGGAAGGAAAGATTAAACAATTACATGAATAGCTGGGTACAAAAAATATTTAACTCTGCTGATGTCTCATTGATGAGGCAAGTAATATTTGGGCATATGATTTGAAATTAAGTGATATGGTGTACTTAGAAAAAAAACACACTTGTCTTATATAGACAGGCAAGTTCAGGATTAAAGTGACTACAATCAATTTGGGGGAACTAAAAAGCCTAAGATGTAAAAATGAGAATTAATAAAAAAATAATTAATCAAGTTTGTAGAAGTACAATTACTCATTGAAAATTCACAGTAAAATTTTCCATCCAATCTTCTATCTAATCTATAAACACCAGAAATACAGTACTGACTGTACTTGATAACAGTACTTATTCCACTGCAATTCAGCTGGAAAATCTTATACTTTATACCCAGGCTCCCACTTGCTTACGGAATCTTGATATATACAATTTAAGTCTTTACTATCTGTTGGTGTTATCCTTACAGAGTAGATTTTCCTTTACATTCACCCAGAATACTAGTAGCTTCTTAATCCTTGCTGATTAACTGTGGAGATCTTCTCGTACTCTATTTCAATGTTTTAACATCAAAATTAACACAGACACCAGACCTCAACTTATGCCATGGAGGAGTAAGTAGAACTGAACTTGTTCTCTTTCTTTAAACAACTAGAAAACTGGATATAATATCTGATCAAATCTGAGAGGGATTTAGGCAGCTGGAATTTATGGGCAGAGTATTAGACAGGAGGGAGCTACACAGGAAAAAGCTCCAACCATCTTGTTGCCCATGCGTGAGGTGAAACTTTACCAGGCCAAGGAAAGAACACTGCTCAAGAACATTCATTAGAGAACCATGGGTCACACCACGGGTCACACATCAGAGGTAGGACTAAACTAGTGTTAGAGTAAAAGGAGACTGAAGCCTCACAATGGTGAGTAATTTTAACCACCTAAACCAAGGTTTTAACAGTATACAAGTCTAGCCAGATTGATATGGCCAGAAAGAAAGTAGCTTTAAGTAAAGATAAGTTCGAAAAACAAAAAAAGTGATACTGGTTATCAACTCAGAGATATTAAGATAGCTTTAAGGTTGGTAAATGACTTGGCCAGTGGGTGCAAGGAGTATATGGGAAATCTTTGTACTTCATTCAATTTTGCCGTGAACCTAAAATTGCTCTTTAAAACAAAAAGGTGGATGTGATGGATAATGCAGTTTCTTACTTCATTTTCCTGTACCTTACTCCTCCTGTACTGTTCGGTATTTTGCAAATTTTCTATAATCAAGAAAAAATTATTTTAAAACTTAGTCATGAGCTCATAGCTCCTTCCCCAAGCTTATTATCTACATGTAACACTTCCTCAAGTAAAGATTAACAGTAATAGCTTAATAATGTTATTTCAATATATTATAACAAAGAAAATCTTCCTTCTAAATTATATATCCAAGAAATTAAGATATCTAGAAAATATTTAAAAGATGTCTAATGTTTTCCTGCTGGTTACTAAGCACCAAAAATAACTTATTCAGAATTTTTTTCTGGGTTTACCACTCTTATTTTTCTTAATTCTTCCTATTAATTCTCTTTTGTTATATTTGCACATGCCATTTTGGCATTGAGACCTATTCTACTTTATAACTGTTTTCTTTTCCCATTCACTTTACATTCCCCACTACTTTTTGCACCTTCTTTTTTAATGTTTCCCCATATTCCAACTTCTTTATCCTCAGCCAAACCCTATGATCATCTAGCTATAACACACTTGGTAATGTCTTTACTTGGACCTACTCATTATTGTCATATTTAAAGCATACACATTAATATGCACCCTTAAGTGAGGCTAGTGCTTATGATCCATTTTCCACTTTCCCTAGAATAATTCTGGAAGAGTTTTTCTCATAACAAATTCCAGCAATGTCTCTGATCTGCACTCCTTAAGTTATAGGCAGAACAGGAAAGAAAGGCTTCAGAAGAATACAGCCACAGACATAAGGACCCAGAACTCTTAACACTACAGAAGGAAGTGGGCAGGCGTTCAAAGGAAAAACTCCAACTCAGGAAAGACACAGGATAATTCTTTCCCTATGATTTTCAGTGGATATAAATGCACGGTAATTATTTTAATTTTTTTGAGTTACTGTTTTTTAAAGATCCATGTAAGATAATCAGAACTTTATGTTTCCCCCTCACCCCCAGGTCTTAATCTATTTCCTAGCATTGGTTTGAAATATTTAGACACTTACAGCATTTGGTCTTTCAGACTGTTTATTAATCTCTTTCTTAGGCAACTCTTACGCACCTATTTTGTGTAAAGTACTGAGAAGCAATGAAATATCATTAAGATCTATTAATGTAGAATCTGTAGCAATAGAGTCAGAGAATGCATCTTTACATCAAGAAAGAGTTTAACTAGTAGCAAAAATAATTCTAAATATCTGATGTTAGAAACAAAAACAATTTTCAAACATCCTGAGAAACTTTACAAATGAACACTTATGCTAATCACCATCAACAGTTAATAAGCTCCTACTATTGTTCTAGGTGTTAGAAAAAAAAAAGAGAGAGAGGGAGAGAGATACAAATTTTGCTCTCAGGTAATTTTCAGACTTGTTAATGGGATGAAACATATAATTAAAAATAAGATTGGTAATATAAAGGAGCATATGATGGGTATGCAAGCAACAAAACATAAAGAAACCAGAATAGGAAGAGACCATTATAAGAGACTCTTGACAAAAGGGCTTCAACTGACAGAGGAAATAGCACTTAATCTAGGTATTAAGGAAAATGGGATAAGCAGGAAGAAAAGGAGATTTTAAAGGAAAGGGTAATAGTATGAAAGAATTATCTGTATTATACTCAACACTGGTAGTCAAAATAAAATTCTCTATGTACCTGAAAGTAATAAAATGGTTTTGTAAGATACTCTATTACTGAGACAGATTTCTACATTTCAATATACAATAGAAAGATTTTACTCCAGTATTATGGAATATAATATAGTAACAATACCAACTTATATTTATAGTGTTTTATAGCTTATAAAATGCTTTCACATATGAAAGTCATTTATTATTAGCCATTTATAGTAATTTTATTTTATTAAGAATTTTTTTTACATAATTCTCTTTTAATTATTTTTTCAGCTTATATTAACATGAGCCTTATTATGACATTTGTAATTGAAAAAATGTTTATCTAGAAGAATGTTTACCTATGGAATCTCCCAAATGAAATGTAGGTTATCATGAAAAGCTTTAGAATATAGAAATTTACTTTCTATTCAAAAACATGAGCAAAAACCCACTTTTTATTTTTTTAATATAAGAAAGTAGAATCTATATTTTTAAAATTTAGATAATGTTATTTTTATGCTTCAGCTATATTTGTATCTAAGACAAATATTTAAAAGTATCTCTACATAAGAAGCCAAAAAAGAAAACCAGGCAGGAGGGAAAAAAAACAAGATAAAACACAACATGAAGCTCTATTAAATTCATCTCCAGATAGCCAATTTCTAATCAATTGCACTAAGAAAGCATTTAGCATTCATGAGTGCCTAAATCAAAGAAAAGAGAGTGAGCTAAGAAATCCTGACTTCCTTAAGTCCAGATAGAAATAAGCAAACTAACTCCTTAATTTTAGATAAGCAATCATAGCATAATTAGCAAATTTGAAAATAAAATTTAGGAGATAACTAAAATATTTAGATTCCTGAATTCACATCCCTAAAGAAGAGACACTATGAAACATTGCACTAAATCTGATTAAGATTAGTTTAACAAGGAGCACCTGGATGGCTCAGTCAGTTGAGAATCCAACTTCAGCTCAGGTAATAATCTCATAGTTCTTGAGTTCGAGCCCCAATGTGGGCTCTATACTGACAGTTCAGAGCCTGGAGCCTGCTTCGGATTCCATGTCTCCCTCTCTCTCTGCTCCTCCCCTGCTCGCACTCTCTCTCTCTCTCTCTCAAAAATAAACATTATAAAAAAAAATTTTTTTAAGATTAGTTCAACAAAAATAAATGTAAAATCCTGTGCTTGAATCAAAAAACTTGTACAGGATTGACAAATATAACTTAAGAATAGCTCATGTAAAAAGACAGATTTTAGTTGACTGTAAGTTTATGAATTAATAGCATATTTAACTGCCCTGCCAAAAGAGCTAATTTTATCTCTAAAGGTTTTAATAAAGTATAGAACTAGAGAGGAGAGGTAATATTCCTAGACAGATGAGGAAAAAAAAAAAAAAAAGAAAGACAATAATAAACAATGGCTGAAAGTGTCAGTGATGCCTAGCCTGCAAAAAGAAAAGGCCCAAATACTTAATATGTTATTAACTATTAGAGAGATTGGTCTAATTTCATATCGCTACAAAGGGTGGAACTAAAACCAATGATTCAAGTGAGAGGAAGGCAAATTCTAACTCAATGTAACAAAGTAAACATTAGAGCTATCTAAAACTGTTATGGTTTAGGAAAGAACCATTTTGGGAATGGGAAATGTAAGTGTCCAATAAGTAAAGGAACAGGTAGAATATTGGGATACTGAAGAGGGTTTATTCATTGAACAGAAGTTTGGACTCGATGACCTTTCAAGTTACTTCCCAAGTGCAAGATTATATAATCCTATTGTTACTAAAATATGGCCCAGAGCAACTGAACAACTTCCAAAACAACAGAACCATTTAGAAGAGTTGAGATTAAGATGTGTCACTCTTAAAGCTTAGACTACTATATCTAGGAAAAATACTGTATAATATGATTCAACATCATTCTCAAAGAAATTTTATTATCCAGGAAATATCATTCTGTGACCAAGTAAAGGACAAAGTGGCAAGCTCACCTGTCAAAGTTGAACCTAAGGTAACTTCCAGGACAACCACCACTCCCACCACCCGGCTCCTATGTGCAAACATTAAGAAGATAAACTCTATTTTTCCATAATATACTACTGTGTGGTTCCTACAGATCAGCGTGGACCAATACTCCTGTTTCCAAACCAAAAATGTAAGATAAAAGATATGCCTATGAGAAAAATCTAGCCCTACCAATCAAAAATTACTCAACTGACTCCATGTGCGTTGGTTCAGTGGGTAAAATCAGAGCAAGTAGCGTTCCAATCAATAAATAGAAAGAGGTGTATCACCAGACAACTCTAAGAGAGTATGTAATTTCTAAACCTATTTACTCTTTCCAAATTCCCCCAGATGGTAGCTTAGAGAATTGTTACATCCTATATTAGTTTAATCCTTTTAACCTAATCCACCCTATAATGAGAAACCATATTTTTTATTCCAAAACAGTTGAAGGGGATAAATTACACTAATATTGACAATTACAAAGCCTGCTAAATAGAAAATGTGTTATAATAGGTTCATGGTGATAAATCAGATTACTATGCCACTGCAATGTTTTCTTGGCATATCAAAATATAATTTATAAATTATAAGTAAAATATTTTAGCAAAGGTCTGCCTTCCATAATTGGTTTCCCTAAATGTCTGCAAAACTAAATGTGTTTGAGAGCAGAATGGTCTGCAGATACAAACACTGTCAAATGCATAATCTCTCCTTGTCTTTTTTTTTTTTTTTTTTTTTTTTTTTTTATTTATTTTTGGGACAGAGAGAGACAGAGCATGAACGGGGGAGGGGCAGAGAGAGAGGGAGACACAGAATCGGAAACAGGCTCCAGGCTCCGAGCCATCAGCCCAGAGCCTGACGCGGGGCTCGAACTCACGGACCGCGAGATCGTGACCTGGCTGAAGTCGGACGCTTAACCGACTGCGCCACCCAGGCGCCCCTCTCCTTGTCTTTAAACAGTTCCCTTCTGATTATCAGAGCGTACAAGAGAAATACCATGAAAGTTCCAAAACAGCAAATTAACCAAATTTACAGAGCTTTCAGAAGTTTCTAGTCTCCTTCCCCAAACACACACACATAATTTTAACCTCTTCTATAGCAGAGATTAGTTGCTTCAAGCTCTCTCATCAGAGTAAGAAACTACATTTTTAGTTGGACGCTTTTGCTCCCCTATTTCCCTTGAAGCTGGGTATGTTCACTTGCCTGAAGATTGACCAAAGAGATATGGACTGAAGTTGGAAGACTTATACAAGGAGGTCCATTCTTCTAGTTCCTTTATCCTGCTCGCAGCTGGTAAGGAGGATACAAGGGTTCTTAGCCTCCATCTTGGATCATGGAAAGGAGACTACTTTAGGAATACCAGATGCAATGCACTAAATGTTTGTGTACCCCACCCCCAAAATACATGTGTTGAAACCCTAATTCCAATGTGATAGTATCTGGAGGTAGGACCTTGGTGAGTTAGTACAGGAGGGTGGAGCCTTCATAAATGGCATTAGTGCTCTGACAGAAGAGACCAGAAAGCTAGCTACTTTCTTTTCATTGTGTGAGGACACAGAGAAGTTGGCAATCTACAGGCATCAAGAGGGTCCTCATCAGAACCAGACCATGCTGGCACTCTGATCTTGGATTTCTAGCCTCCAAAACTGTATGAAATAAATTTCTGTTCTTCATAAGCTACTCAGTCTATGGTACTTTGTCATAGCAGCCTGAGCTGACTAAAACACCAGTCAAGAGGTAGAAGGGGCATAGATCCCTTGACAACTTCATGGAACTGCCATTGCAGCCTTCAATTCTCAATCTTCAGACTTCTTTTCTTTGAGAGGAAATAAATTTTATCTTATTATTATTTAGAGTTTTCAATCATGTACAACCTAACCAATTCCTAAGGAGTAAATGTGCTGACAAGTCAGGCCTCCTGTCTAGCCTTCCCACCATACTGACTTCCTCACAACTCAACCCAAACCACAGGGTCACAAGTGGTCACTGCACAATCTTTATCTTAGTGTACTTCTTTAATGTATGTGATTCTGGTGATAACTCCTCCTTTAGACCTAAACCATCAAATCACTTTCTACTCATTCTCCTCCATATCTTAAATCCTTGATTTGCTTTTTTCCTACAAGCTTTTCTTCCTCCACCTACCCTTCAACTGCTGACATTCCCTAAGTTTACTTCATAGTCCTCTTCTCATTCTACAGGTTTTCCTCAGACTGACTAGGCCAGTCAATAGAAAAGAGTCAATGCTTTACACTACCCAACTTATATCTCCAATTCACAATTTGGGAAAAGCTCCAGATGGATTTATTCAACTGTTTACTGGGAAAACCCACCTGATTCTCCCCCTGGTAACTTAAATGCCATATTCCTCTCTCTTCCACCTCTTCAATGACATATATACATTGTGTCCAAACCAAAAACATGATGGTCATTCCTCAGTTCCTTACTCTTGCCTGATATGCAGTCACTAAATATTCTAGATGCTATAGGCTGTGACTCATATCTGTCTCCCTCAGCAATCCCCTCACAGCCACTTTCCCACATTACTGTAACTGGTCTTCTTTTCCACCCATCCTCACTCTTCTCCATAGTGAAATAAAAAGATCATTACAAAGTTTTGAACTATTAAAGTTGCTTCCCTGGTCATGAGTGCATTCTCAGGGAATAAGCGCTAGCCAGATACCTGAATATGGCAAAAGTGGCCTGTTCAGATTTGTTAATACCCTCTTCTACAATCTCATCTATGTCAACCCACTTAGCACACCTATATAGAAACCAAATGGAAGAGTTTCCAAATGGGTGGTATTGCTTCACAACTACTTGCCTTTGTACAATTCTACTGTGTGGAATTCTCCCCTCCTATTAAACTAAGAAAATGGCTCCTCCTCCTTGAAAAGTTTAATTCAATATTTCCTAACTGTGAAACCTTTCCTGACCACCATCTTCTCTCTTAATTTTCCTTCCCTCTGTGACACCACTGTATCTTTGTTATAGAAATTATGCAAATAAATAATTAGCACAGAATATTGAATCTAGTTTCTCTTTTAGAATTTGAGACTGGAAAAAAATATTAATCATCTTTGCATTCCTAGTATATCTCTGACACCTGGTAGGTATTAGTAGAAGGAAGAAAGGGAGGAAAGAAGGCAGGGAGGGAGGGATGTGAAAGGAAGAGAAAAAAAGAGAAGGGAAAGAAAGAAAAAGGGGAAAAGTCCATCTGGTTAATCCTCCTAACGACTCAAAAGAGGAAAATTAAGGCCCAGGAAGATTTCAAGATTTATTCATGATAACCCAATAATTAAAATGTACGATAGCCTGGGTGGGTCAGTCAGTTGAGCGTCTGACTCTTGGTTTCAGCTCAGGTCATGATCTCACAGTTTCGTGAATCTGAGCCATATGCTGGGCTCTGTGCTGACAGTGCAGAGCCTGCTTGGGATTCTCTGTCTCCCTCTGTCTTTGCTCTTCCCCTACTCACACCGTCTCTGTCTCTCTGGGGATAAATAAGTAAACTTTAAAATAAAAATAAAAATTAAAAAATAAAATGTTGGATAAAAAGTATGACATTCCATCTGTCTCTCAAATTTAGTTCAGTCTCAGTACAATACTCTTCCTTTCAAGTCTACTCTTTTTCCCCAATATTTCAATACTTTCCACTTTCTGTAAAAGTGGCAGGGAATTTATTCATAAATTTAATGTGCCCTAAAAGCATAAAAAGTTGCCTATCAAACGTCTGGCTTCTGTTCTGGCAAGTAAGAAACTTAGAGGTGTTCTAAGATCAAGATCAAGAGTCACATGCTCCATCTTAACAACAAGTTGAACAAAGAGAAAAATCAACAACGTGCTGAGATCTCTAAGAGAGAAGAGGTCACAGAGCAAACTACTGCCCCCAAACTGTAGAGATAGACAGGCAGATATACAAAAATACAACTAATCAGAGCAGAAACCCCTGAGTAGGAATCTTTTCAGGAACCAATGTGTGGGTAGGAAACCTGAATTATAACTGACAAATTGCTAGAGGCTCAGCATGGGCAAGTCTGAGAGACAAACACTCCAGAGAATCCAATCACAGGGAGTGTCCATACGATGGTGAGTTTTATTTCCATGAGCCCAACCTGGTCTCACATTAAGTATGAGAAAAAAATCCCCTCATGCTTCAAGCATGAGAAGGGGAAAAGCAATCATTTTGAAATACTCTAGAGCATTCTATTTTTCCTTTACTTTTTTTCTTCTCAGATTTTATTTTTAAGTAATCTCTTCAATACTCAACGTGGGGCTTGAACTCACAACCCCAAGATCAAGAGTCACATGCTTTCCCGACTCAGCCCAGTCAGGTGCCCCTATTTTTCTTTAAAGGCTGCTCTCAGGAGAAACTATTTTGCTAGAGCCTAAACTGCTCGAGTTTCATCAGAGCATAACCAACTCGAAGTGACATATCCAGCAACCATCTCTAGCCTTCTAAGTGGGGGAAGGGAAACACAGAACTCCAGCCTCCTCTAGGCATCCTGCACCACCTAAGAGGGGATAATCCTGAGAACCACTTAGGACATTCAGAGTCCAGAGGCACAGGATCACCAAAAGACCAAGACCTAATCCTAGGACTACAGAATGAATATCTCCACCTCCCTGCCCCCTTCATACATCTTTCCACTGTGTTACCAAACGCCTATTTAATATAGTTCCTTACACCCAGCACATCATGTCCACCTTTCAACAGAAAGTTACAGGGTATACCAAAGGCAAAAAAAACACAATTTGAAGAAACTGAACAGCATGAGAACCAAAGTCTGATATGGCAAGAATATTGGAATTAACAGGCCAGAATTTTTTTTAAAAATAGGATTACTATTGCTGAGGGCTTTAATGGAATGGTAGACAACATGCAGAAATGGATAATTAATGTAAATTAACCAGATTATTATTGCTAGAAACTTCTCTCTTTGATTAAAAGAGGCTTATTTGGTGTATTTTCTTATTTAATAGTACTTTCTTCTTTTAATGGAATTTATTTTACACTGTTTTTAGTTTATGCTATACAATATAATACTTATCTTTGAAAAGATTCCAAAGGTTATGTAATTTAAAGGAAAATTTAATAAAGAATTTCAAGTGTGTGAAAGTAACATTTTAAAAACAAACCCATGTGTTCTATGGACATTTAAATATTTCCTAATGATACTATAGAAAAAAAAAAAGTGTCTATAAAAGGAAATGGTGTAGGGGCACCTGGATGGCTCAACCAGCCAGTCCAATGGCATGGGACTCTCAGTTTGGGCTCAGGTCATGATCTCATGGTTCAAGAGTTTGAGCCCAGCATCAGGCTCTGCCCTGACAGTGCCTGCTGGGGATTATCTGTCACCCTCTCCCTCTACCCCTCCCCCACTCATGCTGTCTCTGCCTCTCACAAGATAAATAAATAAACTAAAAAAAAAAAAAAGAAGAAGAAGAAGAAGAAGAAGAAGAAGAAGAAGAAGAAGAAGAAGAAGAAAGAAAGAAAGAAAGAAAGAAAGAAAGAAAGAAAGAAAGAAAGAAAGAAAGAAAGAAAGAAAGAAAGGGTCAGGCAGAACCTGACTTGCAAAGGTTGATCTGGCAAATCTACCACATCTGAGAAATGCAAGCCCATGGCTAGGCTAACTGCCAAAATTCAAGGTCCTTTTTGTGCAGCTATTGTTAAACATTCCCCTACAGTTCCCTGTTCAACCATCTAGTCTCCAACTTATTCTACCCTGCTCTTGTAAGGCCAATTTGACCCCATCCCAATAATATTCCACCTTCCTTAACTGCCATCCTTCCTTTTCTAGGTGCCAAGGTTTTCCACCTCTAGAATGATCTTTCATATATCTGTCTCCAGGTACAATTACTTCACCCATTTCCCTAACTTGCATAAGCCCCTGTCTCCTTCCTGTCACAGCTGCAGAGGTCACTCATTCTCTCATTGCCACTACCAAAGAGTGACAAAATATCCTCTCACTGCCAATGGGGCTTGGAGAAGAAATGGAAACACTCCCTGTTGTATTTAGGGGTATGGAAGTCAGGAAAAAGGCAGGGGTGGGGGGCATCCTTCTGGTTATTAGAATTGCTTGTATACCTAAATAGACTCTCTAAATTTTAGATTTACAGTTGGAACTCATATCCCCAAGACAATGGGAAACCATAATGTTGCTAGTTCTGTAATTCACAGCCATATTATGGGAACCACTGGGAATGTAATTACAATTTTCTCTTTAGGGATATTTCTCTGTACCAAACAAGACAATTTACAGACCACATTTTGAAAGACAACCTACTTAAAACACTGGGAGCAGCATGTTGAGTTATTTATTCATATTTTCCTATACTACTAAATAAAAACTATGGAGAGATAAAACTGTAAGTGGCTGAAGAGCAGGAGCTTCACATATCTTGTTTCAGATTTTTTTTTTAACGTGTATTTATTTTTGAGACAGAGAGAGACAGAGCATGAATGGGGGAGGGTCAGAGAGAGGGAGATACAGAATCTGAAACAGGCTCCAGGCTCTGAGCTGTCAGCACAGAGCCCAATGGGGGGCTCAAACTCGCAGACCGCGAAATCGTGACCTGAGCCGAAGTCAGCCGCTTAACCGACTGAGCCACCCAGGCGCCCCTTGTTTCAGATTTTATACTGCACTCAGCATTGGCCACACTTTAAGCACTCAACAAATATCTGGAGAAAAAAGGTGGGGGTAGGTTGGGGATGAAGAAAAGCCCAACATCCCCAAGAGAACCCATCCATGATGAACTTGTGCCTATGATTAGGTAAGGGAGAATGCAGGATATTTCAGAGATCTAGAAGAAAGGAACCTTCTTCATCCTTCTGGTTACATGACATAAGTAAGGACTCCTTTTTGAATAATCCTAACTTATCCATGGGTTAAAATCCTATCCTCCCAGGACAGACTGTCAAAAATTACATCTGTCCAGTTGAAACTTGAGATGTTAAGTCATCTTTCACTGGGAGCACTACAAAATAATGTGATAAATGCTTTCAATTTTAACCACTCAGAAAAATAAAGTGGAAGGTTGATGACATTTTTCTATATAAAATTTAGGAGCAAGGGAGAAAGAAGACTAGCTATAGTAGAAAACTTTTTCAGATTAAATTATTCAGATTGATTGTTTTTTGGTTCCACTTGTTACTTTATTCACTCAAATAGTTATATTCTTAGGTGTGTTTTTATTATAAGAGACTATGACAGCTTTATTGGAATTTACAACCTAGTGTTTATTTACATAGAATGTTTCATTAACATTGCTTGCCTGATCTTCTATTTTAATTAGATTAACATCATTTGAAATAAAACCAGTTTCAAGAAATAAAGCAAAAAAGGTAAATATGATAGTTAACAATCATGATTACTGGCCCAAATATTTTTAATCTTATTGTTTCTCAAAGGACCTAGGAAAAGATTTTGAAGAAGAAAGCGAAGCAAGATCTAAGGTCCCAGGGCTGCTATCTATTTTTTCTGAGGACCATTAAAAACTTTTTATTTTTTAAATTTATTTTGAGAGACAGTGAGAGCACATGTGAACAGGGGAGGGGCAGAGAGAGAGGTAGAGAGAATCCCAAGCAGGCTCCCACTGTCAGCACACAGCCCAATGCAGGGCTTGAACCCACAAACTGGGAGATCACTACCCAAGCCAAAATCAAGAGTCAGATACTGAACTGACTGAGCCACGCAGGTTCTCTGACCACTAAAAACTTTTTAAGAAAAAATAAAGTTCTCAAAATAGGCAAGATAAAAACTGAGTTATAATATTATATTGTTATAAGTATAAATCCCTTATATCCAGTAATAATTACTCAAATATCCAAATGATATAGTAAGAGGCTAGAATGTTTCAAATGAACAAATATTAACATTACAAAAATATAACCATAATTATTTGCCCCACAAGTAAAATTATTTATCTAAAAATATTATCTACACGGGGTGCCTGGGTGGCTCAGTCGGTTGAACGTCCAACTTCAGCTCAGGTCAGGATCTCACAGTTCATGAGTTCGAGCCCTGCGTCGGGCTCTGTGCTGACAGCTCAGAGCCTGGAGCCTGTTTCGGATTCTGTCTCCCTCTCTCTGCCCCTTCCCCGCTCATGCTCTGTCTCTCTCTGTCTCTCAAAACTGAATAAAGTTTAAAAAAATTTTTTTAATATTATCTATATATTCTTCTGAAAAAGAAGTTCTTCACACTGTGTTTTATATCCCAACAGATATTTACTTTAAATTTCTTTTTCCAGACACCATTCTCTCCTCAAAAGTTTAAGATGATACCAGGAAATTGATATGTCTATTTAAAATAATGACTATGACTAGCAATGTATTATGAATGAACTACAAAGATAAATACACATGAAGTAAAAGGTTTTAAATATAAAATACCAACCATGGGATACCCGGGTGGCTCAGTCAGTTAAGCACCCAACTTCAGCTCAGGTCACAATCTCCATCCACATTTCATGAGTTCCAGCCCCTCCAGCAGCCAGGAGCCTACTTCAGATTCTGTGTCTCCCTCTCTCTCTGCCCCCTCCCCTGGTCGTGCTCTGTTTCCTTCTCTTCCTCCCTCTCTCTCTCAAAAATAAATAAACATTAAAAAAAAATTTTAACTGCGCAGGTTTTTGCCAAGTTCCAGTAAATTAATAAATGCCAAACTCCATAGTGCAACTTGTAAAAAAATGAAATAGCCAATGGTTGACAGGAGGATCTAACAAACCTTTCCAACTTTAGTCTGCCAGGAATAAGTTCAATGAATAATATAGCAAAAAGAGCATCAGCACATAATTTAAGCTTCTAGGATTTGGCAAAAGAATTCTGCTTAAATAGGTTTAGGTACTTTGATTGACATTGGCATCCCTTAGTTTAACTAACTAAGCTAACATAACACTTCGTTAGTTACAGAGTCCTTATTCATGACACATTATTAAATTGAGACTAAGATTCAAGATCAAAACAGGAAAAATACCGCAACAGTGCAAATAAATAATGGTTAGTATAATGATGTAAGATGTAATGTTGGTCTTCTTACTTCATGTTCAATGAAACTGCTCTGGACAGTCATTCTTTGACTCCCACATCGTAAAAAAAAAAAAAAAAAAAAAAAAATCCACTGAAAAAAACCACTAAGAACTCCCAGGCAGCTCTCTGGTGCCACTAGTTTTGCCTAAAATGATTATCCTACCATCACAGATTTACACTCCCTCAATAACTTTGGTCTTTGAAACAACCCCCCACAGCCCTGTCTATGCCTAACTCCCTCTCCATGAAAGAAGAGGCAAGGGAAAAACAGGCCTCAGCAAGCATCTTTCTGTTGCACTGGGTTACCTCTAGGCAAGATATGTGCAAAACACGAAGTCAAAAACTGATTAATCCAATGGGTCAGTAAAAAAATGAGAATACGTAAATGAGTAAAAATAAGAGTGAGTTTAAAAAGAAAAGTAGTAAGTAGGTTTTTTTCCCTACTGTTACTTTCCAATCCACTGGATCCTCACTGAAGACTTAAAAACAAGTTTAGAAAAATGAATTACAGACAAATTTATGGAAAGAACTGCAACAAAAACAATATAAATTTCTCAGAGATCGTATCTTGTGTACAAAATTGAACTATCTAGTAACTATCACTTGGGGTCGCTGTGACAATTGCAGATCATCTACATAAAGTGCAAAGCACAGTGCCTGGTACATTATGGTTAAAATACTAACGATTATTATTGTGGGTAAGTACTTTGGATATACTGATAGATAAACGTGACCACATTATGAAAATATAGTTCATTCACCTTCAAGGAAGACTTAAGGCAGAAATATAACCCACCAAATGTAAAAGCCTTCAAGATTTCTCAAGTTTAGGAATATTATGGGGGTAAATTCAATTGGCCTGCCTACTTCAATCCAGTAGCACCTTCAGCTGTGGAACTATAAGGGCACAAACAAAATACCTCATGCATGAGAAGAAAGGAAAATTCTTCCATAGATGAAGCTCTACTATAGTCCCAGGCAAAGCTGGGTTCAGGATTTCAGAGTTCCTCGGCTCCTGGGTCTCCGCGCTGCTAAGTCTCCTACCCTCAGCCTCACAACCTTATACATGAAACCAGACAAAGCCAGAGGGATAGTTTAGAAAAAAAATAATTCCTGGATTAATCAAGAAAGGAGGTATTCTAGAGAAATACTGAACACAGGGCACCTGGGTGGCTCAGTGTGTTAAGCATCCAACTCTTGATTTCAGTTCAGGTCCTCATCACAGGGTCATGGGATCAAGGCTCATGTTAGACTCTGCACTAGGTATGGAACTTAAGCTTAAGATTCTCCTTCTGCCCTTCTCCCTCACTCGTGCTCTCTCTTTCTCTAAAAAAAAAACAAAACTGAACACTACAAGAAGCCAATCTAATTCTAAACTCTTTGTATTTCACTGTCTATCCCAGATCAATCTTGACAAAAATTATTTTCTTTATTAAGCATCTACTATGTGCCGAGCACTATGCTAAATGATTCTACTAGAGATGCCCCAACTGAAAAAGAACTTTTTGACTAGGCTAATCTCATAATCTCTTATATTTTAGTCATATCAAAACAAGCCCTCCAAAATACAATAGTACTAAAGCATTAGACATCTTTGTTACTTAATTCTAAAGATATATAAGACTAACAAGGTATACATTGAAAGAAATCAACATAAATTTTTAATAATAAAAGGTTTCATAAATAATAATAAAAAAAATAATGAAAGATTTTATAATATTTAGAAGAGGAAAAACTATAGATAGATTCTTCCTGCAATGTTACTCATATACAGGGCTTTCATGCAAAGCAATAGAAGCAAAGCAATGAAAGTTCCAAAATAGGAATCTGAAAATACAAAGTATATGAAACACAATGCCAATAAGTTCTGAACAAATGCAGGAAGGCTATTTTTTTTAACTGAGCTTATTACTTTATTCTTCTTCTTTTTTTTTTTTTTTTATTACTTTATTCTTTCATGCAGTCTTTTAAGCATGAGCTCTCAGGTGTTCAGTCCCAGTAGTAAGTACCCCTTATGTCACCTGACCCAAATGCCTATTCAAGGTGGGTCACTACATTTTTCTGTCATTTTATTATAGGAGGATAGATCATTATTTTTTGTCTCATTCAATTACGTCCCCTTAAAGAGCTACAACATATCTTCATAGGCTTTAGCCAACTAAGAGCTACCTGTGACCCACTCCAAGCTGTCATTTACATCTCATATTGAACGACTAAAGAATGTTGATTTCTTGTGCTATGGCTAAACCTTAATGTACTCAGGCTCCAATAACTGGGAATGAGATATTTATATACAGTCCCTACTATTTACTATAACAGACAAGCTGATCATTTTTTTTAAAGTAATTTTTAAACTTTTTTAAATTTATTTTGAGAGAGAGAGAGCAAACAGGCGAGGGACAGAGAGGGAGACAGAATCCCAAGCAGGCTCAGTGCTGTCAGCACAGAGCCGGATACAGCCCTGGTATCATGACCTGAGCTGAAATCAAGAGTTGGATGCTTAACCAACTGAGCCACCCAGGCACCCCAAGATGGTCATTTTAATAAGAGATTTGTGGGGCTTTCTTCCCCCTTTTATTCCCCAAATTTCTTATTCAGTATTCTTTGTGCGGTGGCTACTTTATTAAAGTGGTTCAATATTTGATTAAGGATTAAATGGTAAAGCAGTATGCCCATTAAATTATAAAAACTTTCACTGTTTACATAGACTTTTAAAAATTAATTAAATAACATAATGCAAGTTTAAAAACTAGATTTCAAAGTGAGCTTTGAGAACATACAAGTTATTCTGATGATATTAAGCCATGACAAAATATATGCACTGGTAATGATAGAATATACGTATAGTGCCAGTAACCAAGGGAGATTCCCAAAGCTCAGGCATCCTGAGCCATAATCTTCAGTGTCCATCAGATGAACACACAAAACTTGGCATTGATATAGTGATTCCCTGTGACAGGAAAGCACATCAGGTTATCTAAGGTCCAGAGGGAATATTTCACCATACGTATTTCCAGGAAAAGAAGTCAAGACGATTTATTTTTATTTTTATTATTTTTTAAGTTTTTATTTATTTATTTTGAGAGAGAGAGAGAGAGAGAGAGAGAGAGATCGATCAAGGAGGGGCAGAGAGAAAGGGAGAGAGAGAATCCCAAACAGGCTCTACACTGCCAGCATGGAGCCAGACACAGGGCTCGATCCCAAAGATGGTGAGATCATGACCTGAGTCAAAATCAAGAGTCGGATGCTTAACTGCCTGAGCCACCCTGGTGCCCCAAGATGATTATTTTTAAATTAAGTTGTTTCAATTCAATTCGTCTTTCACTTAATCGTCAAATACTGAGTCTGAACCTTGTGTTTATTTTCCCAGTAATGGAAAACTGGATTTCTCTTAAAGGAAACAACCTAAAAAGGACCCTAATAACGTCATCTCATTTCAGATTATCTTTCAGTTTATTTTTTTTTTCGTTTTTTTTTTTTTTTAATTTATTTTTTTGGGACAGAGAGAGACAGAGCATGAACGGGGGAGGGGCAGAGAGAGAGAGGGAGACACAGAATCTGAAACAGGCTCCAGGCTCCGAGCCATCAGCCCAGAGCCCGACGCGGGGCTCGAACTCACGGACCGCGAGATCGTGACCTGGCTGAAGTCGGACGCTTAACCGACTGCGCCACCCAGGCGCCCCTCTTTCAGTTTATTTTAAATACGTTTTTATTTAATCCACAGATCCAGAATTTGGTTCAAATTTTTCCAGTACCCATTGACAAATTCTACATTGTGTTTCTTTATTATATTTTATTATATATTACTGTGTAATAAATGTACCATGGTAGAGCTGAAAATATTTGCTACCTAAAATGAATAAATGCCAGTAGTACTGGCTATGGAGCTTTCCTGTTGCTTTAGTTCCTTCAACATTCACACAGAAAACTGAGAGCTGAGGCAGGAAGTGAACATCCAAGCCAAGCCAAAAGCCAGGCAATCTGAGCCATGTGGAATGGTCACATGACCACTACTGTCACAAAGTAGCACTGGTATTTGTGTTACCTAAGCAATGAGGTAGAGGGCTGGGGATTCTCCTCCATAGTAATCTGGTGCTCTTAGTTTTCCTTTCTGAATCCTTCCACTGTGGTTTACAATTAATGACGGCATGATTACAATGTGTGAAAAGTATGTTAGGCTTTCACTATCTCTATTTCACTGACTCCTGGGAAAACTGTAATCTTACATATGCTTTCCTAGTTACCTATAGGTCTTATGAAATGCCATCACCAGCTTACCACCATCTATTCAGCTTTACTACTTCCATTACATTAAAAACCCGCTGTTCTTCAGATTTTGTAAGTATACACACATATACACACACAATTTAGCGTTTTAAATATACTCCATTTTGTTTTAGAAATTTTGGGCTAAATTTGGATGAGTTTCTTTACTGTTGGACCACTCAAAACCTTTAACATGCTCATCTATATTAAAAATTTCTTGACATAAATATAATATGCCACATTTCTAAATCTGTTCAGCTAGAGACCTTTTTAATGGAACACTATCACAGTGTTATCTTATCCACTCTTATCCAAACTATTCAAAACATTATAATTCTAACTTATAAAACAAATATGCATATCTATATAATATGTATATAAATATGGATAAAAACAAATCTGATTAATTTATTCACTCACCCATTTATGTGCCCATCCCACCAGCCACCCAAAAGAAATCAGCTATATAGAGTGATTATATTTGTGAACAGTTCTGTATTTGGTGCTAGAGGAGATAAAAAATCTGGAAATATGTTTAAAACATTTCCTATTATTTTCTTACTATTCTCCTTATAAAATACTTGAGTTAAAAACGCCACTAAATTAAAATTCTTAAAGAATCTGTTCGTAGAAAACATATCTGGTCCCCCTTAAGAAATTATAAGTGGTAAACCAAAGAAACATTTATTCTACAAAAGCACTTTAATACTAAATTTCACCAATATATTCAAATTATTTTTATTAGATACAATTTTCCAAAAGCAACCGAGTTAAAAAATCACAACTGATCCTTTTCAGTCTAAAAATTAAATGGCACTTAAATATATACTTTAGGATTTAAAAAACCATAAACACATTAAGACAATTAAATGTACCCTAATTAGATTCAACTAATCAACAACTCTGCAAAACCAATTATGTAAAACCACTGCCTGTACTTCAGAATTTTTTAAGTCAAGTTCTTCTTTCATTTCCTTCATCTTATTCCTGACTTCTATACTGCAAAACTATAGGGGAAATCTTTAAATTATTTGACCATAAATGCTCCTAGTAAGTAAAACCTTAAAGTAGTAAGACATTCTAAATTGGACATGTTGGGAACCAAACATACCCGTGTTGAGTCTGTGCTGGAATTTAGATACACACTGTCTTGTTTCAAGTCAGTATTATTTACAGTTAGGGCCTCTACACCTTTGACGTAATCCCTTATCTTCTTCCCTTCATGTATGCATGGTCAACACAGCCTCCTGAAATCAGTTCAATCCCCAGTTCTGTGCAATTATTTTCAGATGACTGTACCCTACAGATATATACTCACCCACCTCAGAATGCATAGCTTACAGTCCACATCACTCACAGCATGTATTAATATTATACCTCATATTATTACTTTATACTACTGTTTAACTTTTTACATATCACAGCTTTCCATCTGTCTATACTGTAATCTTTCTGAAGGCAAGGAATAATTCTTTCCTTCTTTGAAAGCTGCACTAACTTTCAATAGAGTAAGCACTCAAATTATTTCACAGAATAATCAAGTTTCACAACTGAATCTGCAAATCTCTCATTGCAAATAAAAGAGAAAGCCTACAAAGGTGAAAACACTTGCACAAGGTTATTCAGTTGGGAACTGAATCAGGGCAAGAATCCAAGTGCAGGAATCTACCTAGTATTCTTTGTTTTAGCCCATGTTAAAAGAAAGAAATTGTGCTAAAATATATTTGATCACTCTCCAGTTTGGGTAAGTACAAAAAGCTAACCTGTGTGTGTAACCAAGAACCTGGCATTGCCTAAAAATTAACATTTACTTCAATATTAATCCTTGGCCCATCCTGAAAATGTCAGTAATGATGATTACACATATTATATTACACATAATATATAAGTGATTTGGTTAAATGTCTACTGACCCAAAACAGCCTTTATTTTGTGTAACTTACTTCTTCCTTTTAAAAGCATGATGGGAGGGGGGGCGGGGGGGTGGTACTCAAACTAAACAGCCAGTTACCCAAGTTCTAGTTAATAAGAATTTATCCAAATAACTGTAAAGAGTTCCTTGACTCCCTCTGAATCTTACTGTTCAAGAAGTCTTCTCACCATTTGTTTATGGAATAATCTTAGGGGTAAAAAAAGGCTAGCTACTTGATAGTTTGATTAACCTAAACTTTCCTTCAGAGACTCTTCTATCACCTGCCTAAGTTCTCCAGGGAAGTGTGGCCATTTATAAGCACAGGAGAACAGCTGTAGCATGAGGTGACAGATAGATTAACTTTAAGAGATTAGTCCCAAGAGAAGTGCTTAGCTCTCAGTTAACTTTGTGTATTCCAACATAAGAAAATTCCAGGGAAATAAAATCATCAATATGGGTATTTCCACAAACCAATCATTAGTTAATTCTATGGCTCTAAGAAGCACAACAGGGATGATTCTGTCAAAAATGCCTTCCTGGGTATTAAATTAATTTAATCTGAGAGGTAACAGAACAGTGAGGATCAAGTGAGAGTTTCTATTCAGTTACTGGAAACAAAGTCCATATCTCCAGTCATAGTTCTTTTACTAAAAGGTAAATGTTTGGGTTAAATAGTACCCCCCCCCAATAAAGATATGTTGAAATCCTAGCCCCAGTATCTCAGAATGTGACTTTATTTGAAAACAAGTTTGTTGCAGATATAATTTGTTACAATGAGGGCCCCCAATCCAATATGACTGGTGTCCTTACAAAAAGAGGAAATCTAGACAGGCACATGTAGAAGGAAGATGATGTGAAGAAATACAGGTAGAAGTCGAAAAGAGAGGCCTGAACAGATCCTTCCCTCACAGCCCTCAGAAGGAACCTACCCTACCAACACTACCAGTTCAAACTCTAGCCTCCAGAATAATGAAAACAAAAAGTTTCTTATAGCCACCCACTTTGTGGTACTTTGTTACAGCAGCCCAAGCAAACTAATACAATAAGCAACAAGAAATAATTTTAGGGGTGCCTGGTGGCTCATTCAGTTAAGCCTCTGACTTCAACTCAGGTCATGATCTCATGGTTCGTGACTTCAAGTCTCACATTGGGCTCTGTGCTGTCAGGGCAGAGCCCCCTTCAGATCCTCTGTCCCCCTCTCTCCCTGGCCCTCTCCTGCTCATGCACGCAAGAACTCTCTCTCAAAAATAAATAAACTTTTTTTATTTAAAAAAAATAAATAATTTTAAAAGTGTCTATAAAGTGGGGCGCCTGGGTGGCTCAGTTGGTTAAGCGTCCGACTCTTGATTTCGGCTCAGGTCATGATCTCATGGTTTGTGACTCTGAGCCCCGCGTCAGGTTCTGCACTGACATCAAGGCGCCCGCTTGGGATTCTCTCTCTCCCCCTCTCTTTCTGCCCTTCCCCCACTTGTGCTCTCTCTCTCTCTCAAAATAAATAAACTTTAAAAAAAGCATCTATAGTGTAATTGCAAAATAACACTGAACTAGAAATCCAAAAGTCTCAGATCCTAGGTTTTAAATTTGTAAAATTTGGCATAAATCTCTGCCTCTATTTTCTCATCTCTACCTCTTTCAGGTTGCTGCGAGGATAAGACTTAATAATGTGTGTGAATGTCCTTGGAAAAGTACAAAGTATTAAACAAATAGAGGATGTTATCATCCAACATTTAAAATTTACTTAACACACTAAGCTTTTAGGTGAGAAAAGCAGCAAAATTACAAAGTATGTATGTGATCCCCACATTTTTTTCCTCAGAAATGAGAAAATAATGACTTCAGATTTTAATCAAAAACTATGTCAAATGCACAGTACAAGTTAAAGCGCATCCTGGTCAACATTTCTTTATTTGTTAATTTTCAAACCTGCAACCCCCCCCCCCAAAAAAAACCAGAAACAAACAACACCCAGAAACATTCGCAGCTCACAAAACGATTCGTTCATCTAACACTTGTTTAGTATCTACTATATTCCTGAAACTGGATTAAATCTTCAAGATACAGAACTCAAAGAAACGGGTTCTAATTTCAAGGAGTTCCCTCTATAACAAAGGAAATAGGAAGTGATTACATAAAGATCCATATGAGCTATGACAGGTACATAGACAACAGAACAGAAACATATTTTAGTGCCTACATTTGAATAGGATGTTTAATTTTCTGAATTTGACAATGCTTTAGACAACATATATAACAACACCTTAATGAACTGAAGTTGTTCAATTTTCCTCCTTAGCTCTTTGCTGATCGTTGCTTCCTGTTAGAGACAGAGAACATCATCTCTCAGATTTTTTTAAAGCAGCCTTATAGGCACCTGGGTGGCTCAGTTGATTAAGCTCGGACTCTTGATATCAGCTCAGGTCATGATCACACACTGAGCATGGAGCCTGCCTGGGATTCTCTTTCTCCCTCTGCCCCTCCCTCACTCACTGGCTCTCACAGTCTCTCTCTCAAAATAAATAAACTTAAAAAATAAATAAATAAAGCAGGCTTAAACAAAAACTGTTTTTCTTTAAATGTGCCTCATTTGTGTTATTATTCTCTTGTGTTGAGGAAGACAATTATAGTTACACCTCACTAACTGGATATTTATTTTCTTAAGAGAAAACCAAAAAATTAATGTTTCAACTCTTACTGAAAATCCTTCTAAAATCCTTCTCTAGTTTGCATATATGGATAGTGTATCCCAATTAAAGCTGTCTTAGATGGCAAAAGATTTTTCAAGTCTATAGGAGTCAACTGAATATCAGTGATCTGGGCATGGTTCTGCAACACTAAATATGAAAGACCAGTATATTGGGCTGATCTTTAGCCCCAGGTGAAGGATAGCTAGGAAAGGTTAGGGCTAAAAGTCAACTTAAAGTCAATTAAATCTACTAAGAAAAAAAAAAAAAACTTTTCTTGTAAATAGTTTTTTTTTTTTTTTTTTTTTTTTTTTAAGGAAAAATATGTGAGATAACTGATCCATTGTGAATCTCAGTTAAAGAATGACAATGAGTAGTTTGGTCTAAGAGCCAAGCTATACCAGAGTGTAAACAAGCCCAAGCATGAAATAGTGAAAGGACTCAAAAAGTCTTTATCACCCTCTTTGTTTACTTATGTCAGTAAGAACTTCAAAGTTATATTTGCAAAGGCTAAAATACAAAGCAGATAATCTCTCCATGGATAATTGAGTTGACACTATTAGGATCTAGAAGTTGCAAAGGAAACAGAAGTAATGGCCCCTATTTTCTGGAAGTTTAAAATTCAATGAGAAAAGAACAAGTAAAATACGTAAATTGAAACAGAAGCAATTACATAATCAACTATTGCTATATGGGTAATTCTCTTCCCATTTTTTCTCTTGATCTCTTTACCTTTCTTTTCCATACACCCCGTTCCCCTTTCCTGCTTTCTCTTTTATAGTGTAGTTAAGGAAATACCTTTTAAACACATAGTCTCCTTCATTTTCTTCACCACTGCATGCAGTTACTATCAATTCTTTAATAATATCTTAATCAGAACTCATACCATCAAATTTTAATCTAGCTCATATGTCATACAAAATACAGACATATGAAAATGTAATAAAGAAGGAAAAGAGAAACCCTAGAAATCTGCCATATTATGCCTAATTTGATCTCCAAAAAATTAAGCAATTCAATGATAAATGTAGAAAGGAAAAAATACATATATACAAAATCACCTGTGATCTCCACGAATTTAACGTATGTATTTTTTCCTGAAAATTTAAAACCATGGCCATTTTCTCATATTAAACAGTTTCTTTATAAACCTTTCTTTCCAAAAGTAAAAAAAAAAAAAAAAATGCAAAAAATAATCAAATGAAAAGAAATATATGAAAGCCATCATAACCAGATGTAAAACACTTAGAGACTTATTCTTTTGTATATGTTAGGAGTCAGTTTGGGTAGTTTTCATTCAATTCAGAATTTTAATTTAAAAAATTAAAAATTCATCAAGACAGGAAAATATGCAGACATAAATTCTTACCAAGACTTTTTGGTTATGCCTTTAATTTTACACTATTAATTCAAATATTCAACTAATAGCTGGTTCTTGCAGTATCCTCAAATTCAGCAAACCTACTCTATTAAATTAGAAGGGAAAAAAATTCAAGAGAATTTAAAAAATCTATTAAAAGAATTCCAACTGAGAATACCCTGTTGATTTAAAAACAATACAAAACAAAACAGGCACCCCAGCTGGCTCAGTCAGAAGAATGGAAGAGCGAAGATCATGCATCTCTTGATCTGTGAGGGAGGGTAGTGAGTTTGAGCCCCACTGAGTTCGAGCCCCACATTACGTGTAGAGACTACTTAAATAAATAAAACTTTAAAAAACAAGACAGACAAAACCCCCTTGATCCTACCTGCCATGAATTGGTAAGATTATAAGATACAAAGGTAATTATGGCCCAACTATAATGGAATGTAAAAGGTAAATTAAGTAATGGAGGTGGGTAAATGAGGATTGTCTACTAGATAACCTGAGGGGAAAATGTGGCTTTCTCACAAAGGGAGTGCTTTTATTTTGTTTTTTGTTTTTGTTTTTGTTTTTGTTTTGTGGTTATTTATTTTTGAGAGAGATAGAGAGACAGAGCGTGAGTAGGGAAGGACAGAGAAAGAGACAGTGACATAGAATCCGAAGCAGGCTCCAGACTCTGAGCTGTGAGCACATAGCCCACTAGGGGGCTCAAACCCACAAACTGTGAAAAGGAAGATCAGGACCTGAGCAGAAGTTGGAGCTTAACCTATTGGGCCACTCAGGAGCCCCAAGGCAGTGCTTTTTTATTTGATATGCCTTTACTACCGTATTCTACTCTAATTTGATATGCCTTTTCATCTTTCATCAGTTTTGTCCTAAGTCAATCTCAAACAAGGACCTGTGTAATCAAGACTAGCATTGGCTAGTGTTGCTCTTGGTTAGAACCAGACAAATGATGATGACACATGATAAAGACCTGTACAATTATGAGATTTAGTCAAATTTTTCCAAAATTTCTACATCAACATTTATTGATCATCTTCTAGAAGCCAAACTATAATATGAGGGACTAATGAATGGAAAAAAGAACTGAAAGACCTCAATTAGAAAACAGCCTCTCATTCTTAATTAAAGAATACAAACCTATCAACAGGAAACTAAAAAGCACACTTCCATAAAAACAAAACACTGTCTCAAATATAGTATGAATACATAAACAATGAGGGGATCCCAAGCATCACTCTTACAAGAGGGAATAGGAATGAGTAAAAATTTCTAAGAAGAAATGAGACAGGTATATTTTAATATAGGAAACACGCAAAAATGGGCAAGGAGGAGAGAACATTATAGTCATGAGAACAAGAATAAAAATCTGTAAATCAAGTAAAAAAATTAAATTTGATTCTAGCATTTGTTTTATGTAAATAAATAATTAATTTTAATGTCTTTAACACACCCCAATAAATAAATCCTAAAGAAGGCAGAAGAATATATATTTTTATACGTACATTTGAATATGACTACATCTAATGCTGTCAAAATTCACTGATGTCAAAATTCATTGAATAACAATAAAAATTAATTAACTTGATTCTTCTTTCTTTCAGGCATAAATCAAAATAGTTAAGAGGGTGTGAAAACCTAAACTAGAGCAAGTTTAACTCTATAAAGTGTTCACATCTTGATACAGGAAAAGAATTAAATAATTAGGTGCTTGTCTTTAAGAGCACCTTTCTTATATCTCCTACTAAAACAAAGGAAACAAACAGCCTGATTATGTTTTTAAAGGACTAAACTCAGCTAAATAATTGATTCTGCTCTGTCAGTTCTCAAGAAAATATCTGTTCTAAATACACCAAAATATGAATAATTCCTTCAAGATAATTAATATTTATAATTTAAAAAGGAAACATTTTTCTATAGCTTATCACTTTGCCAGAAATTTACCATATGCTTGGATAACAGTATAATGAAGCAGAAGGTAGTCTTGGAAAAGTTATTATCAATGAAAGTTCAATAAAAAGGATTATCAAAAATATATCCATTGCATAAGGGAGAAAAAGTCAAGCCTTTTAAGACATGCCAGAAAAATCCAAGGTAACAAGTAATTTATCTTCAGATAAATCACCAAAAGGAAAATAGTTTTACGTCTGTAGACTATTTGTGATATATAAAGAAATATATGAACTGCAGGAGACAAATAAACTTGATCATTCTGCCTGATAGGAGAAAATTGAAATCTTATTCTCAAACAAAAGAGATAACTCCAGCAGCATAAAGAAGTAGTACAGCACACTGGTTAAGAGTGTGGGTTCTGGAGCACGACACTACCTAGATTCATATTCTTACTCCTCTGCTTCTTAGTTTAGCTGTGTTGTCTATATAAAAGTTCTATAATCTTTCTATACCTTAATTAACTCATCTATACAAGGGGTGGTAATAATAGGACCAACTGCTAAGTTGGCATGAGGCTTAAATGTGTTAATACATAAATGGAGAACTTAGTGCCCGGCATTTGGAATGCAACTATAAGCTATTTAAACTATTTTTATTATCACTGTTGTTATTATTATAGACTAAATAGCTATCCTGAAGCTTCAGACATTTCTTTGGAGATTGCCTACCGTAGCTATTATTAACCACTAGCTCCTCATGCAAAATACCAAAAGTTATGATCTGATCTTATATTTATAGGTACATTCTCCCACCATATGACAGTAAAAGGATATTTAAGGTGTAAATCCACAAGGACAAAGATGAGACAACACTAACAAAATCATGGTAAATGACTTCTCAGATCCCAGAAATCTGAATACTAGCCAGGCAAAGATTAAGTAAAAGCAACTCAATTTATATGATGGAATCTCCGAAAGACTAAACTGGTAGTACCACGTACTTCCAGAAGTGAGAAAGATGAACAGAAGGACCGATTAAAAATCTGTTTGAAAAGCTGTTAGATTCCCAACTCTACCTCTCTCTCCCTCACTCAAGACGAACGCCCCTCCTCACCCCTGCAGAACACCAGGGGTTTATTCTCATTTTTAAATTTTTTTTAATGTTTATTTTTGAGGGAGAGAGAGAGAGAGAGAGAGAGCGAGGAGGGGAGGGGCAGAGAGAGTCAGAGAGAGAGAGAGAGACAGAGAGAGAGAGAGAGAGAGAGAGAGAGAGACAGAATCCAAAGCAGGCTCCAGGCTGTGAGCAAAGAGCCCAACATGGGACCTAAACTCACCAACCAAGAGATCATAACCTGAGCTGAGGTCAGACGCTTAACCACTGAGCCCCCCAGGTGCCCCTATTCTCATTTTTCAAATAGTCTTACTATTACTGGATGACATAAGGCAAGTTTAGAGCAGACAACGCACACTAAAAAAAGAGAGGGATAAAAAGAAAGTCTATGTGCTTCTTCCCATATTTGGTTTGCAAAACACTGAAGACAGGCTTACACCCTCCAGGCAGGTAACAAAGATTCTTCTCAGGGGAATCTAAGCACTAAAATAAAACACCTAAAAATATGGATATCAGAAAGTCTTCATTCGGACAGTCCAGTCAGATTATTCAGAAAGTTAGATTAATGAGACTAAAATTTACTTCATAAATCTACAAGCCTCATCCACAAAGAACTAATTTGCAGCTTTGTAAAACTCTTTTTAGAATGCTTAAGTGAACAGATTAGCCAGAAACCGTCACACATTTATTTTTTTTTTTAATTTTTTTTTTCAACGTTTTTTTTTTTTAATTTATTTTTGGGACAGAGAGAGACAGAGCATGAACGGGGGAGGGGCAGAGAGAGAGGGAGACACAGAATCGGAAACAGGCTCCAGGCTCCGAGCCATCAGCCCAGAGCCTGACGCGGGGCTCGAACTCACAGACCGCGAGATCGTGACCTGACTGAAGTCGGATGCTTAACCGACTGCGCCACCCAGGCGCCCCGAAACCGTCACACATTTAAAGAGAACCTGAAATAGGAAAGATAAAGACCAAATCAAGCAAACAAAAAGAGTAACTTAGAAGAAAGAGACACGTAAAGAGAAGAAAATGTTCCAAAACTATCATTAATAACCTTCAAAGCGATAAAAGAATATAAGAATGCATGAAACAAAAACAGAATGTCATTAAATAAAAGTAGAAGTCTATTAACAGGAGAATTATTTTGAATCTACAGAAGATTGAAAAATAAAACAGAAAAAAATCTTCCAATAAAGTAAAACAAAACAAAATGTGGGAAATAATGGAAGAAAAAAGTAAGATAATTAGAGGACCAGCCCACAAAGTTCCTACAACATCCAAAGAAAATAGGAATTCTAAAAACAGTGAGTGAGTGAGTGAATGAGTGAGTGGAGACAGAGAATTAAAGGAAAGAAATAAAAGAACTAACTCAAAAAAATGCCCAGAACTGCACATGATTTCCTATGTCAGAAGAAGCTACTTGAGAACGTGCTTCACTGAAATGAGGGCCCAACAAAGAGGAAATCAGGTAATAGGGCATCCAACACAAAAAAAGAAGCAAAATGAATCCCTAGGATGACAGGGATGGTGGCAAAAGTAAAGTCTAAAATACCTATGACAAAGACCACAAGAATATCCAGTGTAGATTAGAACAGGTCAGAAGAGTCTGAGAGCTAGATCTTTAAAAAAATGAGATTAATAAAATAATTAAGAAGATATTTAGACAACCAGAGGGAGTTTGGGGGTAAATTCATGATAAGTACATAGAAAATTAAGCTGCCTTTTAACAAATAAATGTATTTGGGGGAAAATAAAACCACACAAGAAAGAAAAAGCAGTCACAGAATACCACTACAGGCAGAGCTATGAAGAGCATTTACAGTTATAATAATGTAAACATTAAGTAAATACTACTGTAACCAAAATTAGAATAACAAAATTTTTATCTTCCACTGTGGGAAGTCAATAGACAGTATCTAAAAAAATCAAGTAGCAGCAATATAAGTTTGTTATTTGCAGATATGAAAATAAATAGCAAAAGAATCAACTAAAAGAGTTAACCACAGTTGATCCTAAGAAACAGGAAATGGGGTAAGGGTGAGAGCAGACAATGTAGTTTCTCATTACAAGCCTCACAGAACTATTTGGCACTCTTTCAACAATATGTTTGTACACTCTAAGATATTAATAGAATACATACAATGATAAAGTTAATCACAACAAAATATAATTTCCTAATTACAATATTAATAGATGTTCATATAATTTGAAAACTGCACAGGAATTAATAACAAAAGAATTCTGCCATCCAGATAAAACTATTAATATATTGCTGTATTGCCTTTGAATATTTTTACTGCATAAACACACACTCATGTAATTTTTTTAAAAAACAAAGCTTCAGATTCTTGCTGAATATGCAAATTTACATGCTCCTTTTTTAATTAACATTATATCATTAACATTTCTGATGTCCTTAAATATTTTCTAAAAACACATTCCTCCTCATCCTCAGGCATCACGTATTTAACCATTTTCCTACTAACTCCTTAGCATATAGTTAATAAGGTTTTCCTTTCTCAAACTCCCATCCCTTGACTTGTGGTGTCTTCCCAGATTCTCTTTAGCCACTTCTGTTTCTCCTTTGTGGAATCCTTCTCCTCGGCCTACCCCTTAAATGTTGGTGTCCCACACAATTTCATCCTCCATTTTCTCTCTTCACCCTGGATGACTCCAATAACAACACTATATCCTGATAAATGATAATCGCCAAGTTTTGTTAATTCTCCCTCTTAAATAACTTGAACCTACCAGCTTCTATCAGTCATTTCCATCTAGTTCAAACCGTCATTATCACCAACCTACATTCCTAACTCATCTCTGGACTCCACTTCTGCCCCCTTCCAAAGCAGTCTCCACATCAGCAGTCAGAATGATCTTTTAAAAACAGAAACCTAATCTCATAGCACCCTGCTTAAAACCCTTCAGTAGCTTACTGTTGTTTTAGAACAAATTCCAAAATGTTTTCCTACCTATAAGGTCCTATATAATCTGGCCTGTGCCAACTTCTCCAGCTTTATTCCACACCACTCTCCCTCTGGTTCTCCATGCTCCAGCCACACTAGTCTTTTTGTTCTTCAAACATCTCAAGATTTCTCTTGCCTGGAGGCCTTGGCACATACTGCTCACTTCGCCTGAAACAATTCCCTCTCCACCTCTTGGCAAACTCCTATTCACCCTGAACAAGACCCTCAAGTTGCTCGTTTTATACTATGGAAACACTGCCTCTGGAGCCGGGCAACATTGAAATCTAAGATAGGGAGTACATTAATAAAAGAATTTGCAATATTTCTGTTTAATGTCTGCGTCCCATGAGAATATAAACTGGACAAGAACAAGTCTTGTTCAGTGTTGGCCCCCCTGCACCAACCAAAGTACCTTTTGGGCAGTAGATTCATTTGCTGAATGGTTCAATGACTCCCAAACCTCTATCTTGGTGTTCAAAACTCTTCTAAATTGTAAATCCATATAATCAACTACCATCTCCACCTGTATCTCCTACAGTTTTCTCAGACTCAACATATCCAGGCCTTAACTAGTTTGTCAAATATTACCTCCTCTATATCTAGTTCCCCTGCTGTCTTCTCATTAGTGGCACCCTGTCAATTCTGTTCCTCCAATCTGCTTAGATTAGTCCCCTCTTTTCCACCTATTTTGTCACAGCTGTAAGTTCAGTCCCTTACCAATTCTTATCTGAATTATTACATAGCTTAATACGGAGTCTCCACACATCCAGCATCAAACTCATCTGTCTTCTAACCTTAGGACCAACATAATGATTTTTTTTTTTTTTTAACTAAAACAAATTTGGTCCTATCATTCCCACACTGAGAATTCTTCAATGATCTCTTCCCTACATGTGAACTACTGCTGCTGCAATACTACTATACTATGGGCAGGTTGCTGAATACGATAAACTCCGTTATGGCTTGTGCATTTGTCTTTTCTAGTGCCTCTGTCAATATGCCCATCCTCTCTTACTCATTTTGCTAACTTTTTAAGACTCAACTTAAAGGTATGTTGACCTTTTTCCTGACCACATCACCCCAGGCTGACTTGGGTGCCCTTACTCTGTGTTTCCACAGTATCCTGGGTATCACAGCATTTATTACACAATGACATAACTTACCTGCCTCTCCATTTGATCCTAATTACACAGAAGTGCTACATGTTGTTTTATCTTTGTATTGCCAAAATCTATTAAATAGTAAGCCCCCAAAATAATTTGCAGCATGACTGTCAATGTAATGACATCATTGGTGACATGTTTGGTATAAATTTTGTAATTTTTATACAGTTAAGGCAATATATACCTTGAACCTCACTAGAAGACTTTTCCATTTTAAGATCTCCTTTAATTGTTCTTTAAATACTATATTCAAAGTTCCAAAATTGAAGAAAAACAGAAGAATATTTTCTGACTCTTCATAGCACCAGTAGGTAGACCATCTGCTATGGGTCTTTCACACTCCTCTCCATCTTCCTGGGTATGCGACAAATTCAAGATCTTGAGCATGCTCTAGCAGGGCCACTTCTCTGGGTTGTGTGTGCAGTAAGCAACCTTGAGGGATGAAGTAAAGAAAAGTCTTGCTCCTCCGCTGCAATCCACTATATGTACATTTATCTGACCATATTGTGTCACTCCCATGGGACATGGAAGCAAGGAGAACTAAAACAAATATGCTAATGTTTATGCTGCTTGCTGTGCCAGGAGTAAATAGAGTCCTTTATCTCTGACCTAGGAGTCTCATGTCTTCTACCAGCACCTATGAAACATTAATAGGCTACTAAAAAGTAGAGTGAAAATAAATTCAAAACGTACCAATTTGCCTCTTGGCAATTTACAGACCCCTACAATCACATATACATTTAAACCTGAATGATACTACCATTTCTTCTTCATGTTACACTAAATAATATATGAAAATCCAGGTTCCCCACAAAATTCAACTTACTGTACATTGCAAGATTTTCTACCAGCTTATTTTTACTGTTTCAATTATTTTTCCCCAAATAAACTTCATAATTCTACTTGTGTTTTCATTTTCCTCTTTTATTCTATATGTTCCCTAAAGCAGAAGAGTTTTCCAGTCTATTGTCTCTCTAAACATAAATTATAAAACCCACAACCAAACAATTCACAAAGCCTGCTGAAAAGTTACCAGAACCAATTAATGGAACATACATGGTTGTCATCTTTCCACATAAAAGGTTGTCAGTAGATAGCTGAAGCATGTTGGTATCTCTTCTAATTTGAGTTCTAATCTTATAAGCCCCTGAGAATTCTTTGCATCACCCTCCGGATGGAAAGAGGCTTTTTTTCATCATTTATTTATAAGTATTCCTTTTTGATAATAGACCTTCCCACCTTCCCAGACATTAAGCAATTAACTATGAAATTATATTTCTGAAAAAGACAAGGAAAGGCGACAAGGGAAACTCATAGTGACATATTATCAACAAGGAAATTTTTTTTTAGGAATTTACATAAGAAAGGTTGGATGGAGGAAGAAACTATCAAGGCTTTTCATTGTGGCTATAATATAAATTATGTCCCACACACAGAGATAGAATTCAGAGGACTAACTGGAATGAGTAGATTCAAAGTGGCTGACTAGCAAAGAAAAACCCATACAAAGCTGAGAAATATAAAAGGTAACGGTGATAAGGAAAAAACAACAAACCCAGAGACATTAATTAGCTTTGAAAACAGGCAAAGTAGGCTAGCTAGCTCACAACAGAGGTCATCCAGCAACTACCAATAAGCCTTCTACTGGAAGCAGAGCTCATACTGGTGGCAAACTTAAGTGAAAAAATTCCCCACATGCAAAGGAAGCAACTGAGACTTGAGATCAGGAAATTGGTGGAGGCTGAGGGTTTCACCAGCTTCACCCAGCAAGCTCTCACTGACGTTCACAGTAGTTTTATATGTTAACACAACTATCTCAAGAATAAAAATTTTACATTTCAGATATTCCCAGGAGTGCCACACATGAAAAAAGAATATGTCAACTTGTCAATATTCAATCTTCCCTAAATCCTTAGGGGAATCTCTACAGAAGACCTTCACAAGGGTCTTCCTTAATAGGCAGCTACAAGTAATGCCATAGCAAATAGGACTGTAGCTTCCTTAACACATAAAAGCACTTGAGGCCACAGAAACTCTCATGTAAACTTCTAAGGCCATTTCTAATCTAGACATTGCTATAAACCCCTTACTTAAATCTTTCACTTAAAATACAATTGATATATAAAGAACACTAGATCTATGATTTTTCTCCGTTTTCCCTCAACTTTTTTAAAAAACATGAATATATCTTTGACTCAATTATATAATATCATCCTTTATTGAGTAAATGTTTTTCTACTGAAGCATCCTTGTTTATACATTAGGATCCAGATGAGGTCACCGCAGGTTTCAAAACAAAGTATGAAAGTAACCTCCTGCCACAGAAATCCATAGGCTGTTTCCAGGTCATAAGCAGCAGCAATATGGGAAGTCTGCTCTGTGTCATCTTTAGCAGTAAGCAGTTGCAGGTCACTCAGCATCCTTTCTCCAGGACTACAGCCACCACTGCTCCTCCTTGCCCCCACAGTAACTCCCTACCTCATCCTCCAAGAGTTAAAACCAATCCCAAGAGAGAAGGGGGCAGATTACTATCTTCATCCAACAAACTCTGTTACTTTTTCTCAAAAGAAATGCCTTTCATAGACTCCTCAGTATCCACAAGGAGGGGAGGTGAAGGAAAAAGGTGTAGAACATGGCTTACCACAAAAACAATGGAACCACCATAGGAGACCAACTTATTTCTACCCATCTTGATTAGAAGCTAGAATTGAGAGACAGTTAAGGAGACTCTAGAAGAGAGCTGGGCCCATGTTTTAAAACGTACCCAGGATTTGTTTTCATTAGGTATAGTGAGAGAGACTTGGAAAGAAGAGTTTATTATTATTATTCATAATTGATAATTCCCAGGAGAAGAGGACAAGCCACTTCATACAAGGCCACATGGGTAAGCACCAGTTTGGTCTGCACACAAGGAATGAGGGGGAAACATGGGCACAGCCTTTAATGTCATTTTCTCAGGAAAGGCAAGGAAGGATAGGGTAACTAGTTCTGGATTGGCTAGTTTGAATAATCTCAGCAGGCTCTGGGGTGTAGGGACTGCCCCTTAGTTGACTGCTAGTTGCCCTGAGGTGTTGCTAGGGCAGGTGGCTCAGCCTGGGAGAAAGCAACAAAGCTGGCGTGTAGTGGCCCAGGACTCCTCGGTTTGCATATGAAAGGCACACACCCGGGGGAGTGCTATCTATAGGAATCCCAACTACCTTTAGCAGTTAGCAAACCCTGGGAGGGGCAACCCATCGCCAGCCTGCAAGATCCCAAGTTGCTAAAGCATCATAAAATACAGAAAATAAGGGGCGCCTGGGTGGCGCAGTCGGTTAAGCGTCCGACTTCAGCCAGGTCACGATCTCGCGGTCCATGAGTTCGAGCCCCGCGTCAGGCTCTGGGCTGATGGCTCGGAGCCTGGAGCCTGTTTCCGATTCTGTGTCTCCCTCTCTCTCTCTGCCCCTCCCCCGTTCATGCTCTGTCTCTCTCTGTCCCAAAAATAAATAAAAAAACTTTGAAAAAAAAAAAATTTAAAAAAAAAAAAAAAATACAGAAAATAAAATATCTATAGATATACATATAGATATGGTTAACAGCCCAGAATGTACTTCTGAGGTCAGAGTTCATCTAGATTGCATTTTTTAAATAAATGCCTGTTCTAAGCTCCAGAATTTCCTTGAACTAATGCACTTCCTCCTCGAAGCACCCCCAACCCATCTCTCCCTTATGTCACCACTAGCATGCACTAATGGAAAATATATCAAAGTAGTTACTCCAAATAGTCTTCCCTTGGTTTCAAACTGATTGTTTACATCACAATCTGAAATGTGTATTACAATCCATCAAAATGATGGCATGGTCTTTGCTACAACTTGTGAAGAAGTCCTACTATTGCCGTTAGAATCATTCAGAACACTAAAGTTTCATGTACTAAAAAAGCATACATACTAAGCTTTTTGATCTAGACCTTTAGCTACTGTTGAGATGTTTGCATAAAATTTCAACAAAAGGAACACAAAAATAATACCTCAGGATTTCAAAGACACCACTAATGTTTATCATCTTCTAGAAAAAAAGGCAAGAAAGTTGACTAGATAAATATCAAGACATCTCCCTCTCTCCTCTGCTGCTAAGCTTCTGAACAAGATTTTTGTCTTACTTTAAAAAGCCATCAGTCATGCACTGTAAGAATTCATAATTTAGCTTTAACCATTGTTCAGTACAGATGTTTAACCATAGGAAAACTTCAATCTTTATACTGATTTAACTGGTTAGATGCATTTTGCTATTGAACTGTGATTTCACTGTTGAACACACTGCCTGATTATTCAACATAAAAGTAAAACTAGATCTGCTTACAACACATACAACAACATTAATTGTTGTAAAAGTAATTAACATTAATTACCAGGGATTTGCTTTTTGCTATTTTTTTTTTCACAATCACAGACATGCTTGCTAGGTAATATAATCGTCATGAAAAAAAAATATTAGGTAGAATACTAGTTTAGAAATAAAAGTAAGTGGGGAAAAAAAGCAACTAATCCAGTTTGGATGGGTACCATAAGAAAATAATGTGACTCCTACTTGATGGGATGGTTAGTCACAGCAACCAGCAACAGAACACGACGATCCAATCCCTACACTTCATCATAAGTCAGCTATTTAATCCTTCTAACGGCCTTGAGGATCACAGTATCTAAAAAACATTTCCAAATATCTTTCTTAAGTTCTGGAGAACTCAGACAACTCAGACAAGCAAACAATGGAACTCTCTAATAGAGTGCAAGATCACAAATACGACATTTTGGTTTCCTAAACCAGTTCATCAATATCATCATAAGGAATCAAATACCTTAGTAAAACTTAAAATGAAAAATTGCCAAGATTCACTGATGAAAACTGGACAGTTGTTCTAACAAAATTGGACTCTATGCCCACAGATATCACTTCCTTTTTTAGGGTTTTTATATATTCCCTGCTGCTCTACCCCTACATTGATCCATCAGGGCATACTGATCCTTATTTACATTTATGGTCTGGGGCACCTGGGTAGGCCAATCGATTAAGCCTCTGACTCTTGATTTCAGCTTAGGTCATGATCTCACAGTTTGTGAGATCAAGCCCTGCTTTGGATTCTCTCTCCCTCTCTGTTTCTCCCCGCTCCTTCTCTCTTGCTCTCTCAAAATAAATAAATAAACTTTTAATTAATTAATTAACTATGGTCTCAACACACACACACACACACACACACACACACACACACACACAAATACCTCCCTTTCTTCAGTTATCAGCATAGCTGACACATTCAAGTATTCATCCAACAAATATTTACTGCACAAATACTAAATGCCAAGTACTATATTATTCATTGGAATTTTCAAAAAGACTTTACCAGGTATCAATAGAAAATAAAAGGGAAATAAACAACAAAAAATATATAAAATATCCTTGCTTACATTCTAATTAAGCATTAGGATCTTACTAGAGCTAGCAAATATCCATGACATGAAGGTCTTGTCAGAAATATTGCTAAGATAAATATATTACAGCACACCAAATCTGTAATTTAACTATACAGGTATATTGTGAGAGTTCCATGCTTTCCAGCTGAAGGTCATTTTCTTCCTCTTCTCTGTACGGTTTCATTCTCTTCACATCAAAGCCAAGAGCATAATTCTAATCCTTCCACTTAATTCTCATTTCCAAACTAGAAGACCTACCTTTCTCCTATTTAGTAACTATAACACTCTTTCACAAGAATGCAACACACTGCTGAAGAGAGGCAGTGGAGAAATGAGGAAAAGGGAGGCTGGAGGGTGGAAACAATGGGCTTTTATCAGCCAGTGGTGAACCTTTTAAAACACTAAAACTTGGAACAGCCTTAACAATAACTGCAGTAATGGGGCAGAGTCTGTGTATTATTCTTCAAGTAGTAATCATTTTAACTATACCAGAAACACAGAGATAATAGCTAGCAAATGATATCCTAAGATTTCTGTAACATAGAAACAACTCTAAGCACTAGTTACATGACCTTGAGCAGGTATTTTATTTCTTTAAACCTTTGTTTACTTATCATATGTTACTAAGATGTACCTCACATGGCTGTTCTAAGTGTAAAGTATACCAGTGTAAGTGAAGGACCTGGTATGATGTGTGCTATGTGGTAGAAATACACAGTAGGTCTCTTCCCTTTAAGAAAGCATAAAAGTGCCAAATGGAAGAATGGACAAAAACTGTCACTCACCTACCTTCTCAAGTGCATACACAATTACAGTATCAAAAGTTTATTTACTTTTAAATGTTCAGCTCAAATGAATCCTTCCCCAGCATATCCAGCAAGTGTTTTCTTCCACCTTTGAAATCTCGTAACGCTTTGCTAGTCCCTCTCTAATAGCATTGTGATTATATGGTTTTTTTAATCAAAAAATTTTTTTACTGTTCACTTGTTTCTGAGAGACAGACAGAGACAGAACACAAGTGGAGGAGGGACAGAGAGAGAGGGAGACAGAATTTGAAGCAGGCTTCAAGCTCTGAGCTGTGAGCACACAGCCGGACACAGGGCTTGAACTCATGAACCATGAGATCATAACCTGAGCTGAAGTCAGTGCTTAATCGACTGAGCCAACCAGGCACCCCAACATTGTGATTATTTGTACACAAATTTTATGTCCTCTATGTGAAAAATCAACTTAAAAATCAGAAACCCTTTATTACTTTTGCTAAATGAGGAAGTTTTTAAAAATAAACTAAAACAAATCTCTTTTAACACTCACTCATTTAGAAAAAAAAGAACTATCCTGAATAACGGAAAGAAGGTTCATATGAGTTACAAATGAATAGTTAGCACCTTGTCTGAGATTACATTACTACTACCCAAATTGTTACACACTGTTAGTAAGAGTTATATGTAACTCTGTGTGTGTGTGTGTGTGTGTGTGTGTGTGTACATAAATTTGTCCTTTAAGAAGGTTCTCAGTTTCCTGGAAGAGGAAAGATTCATAATGACCAGTTAATAGAAGGCTATCAATATGGTTGATTATTGTTGGTAATAGAATATAAAGGTTCATTTCCTTCAACCCCGTTCTTCTTCAACTTATGGTCTCCATAAAAATATAGAGTGCTTTTATTCTATGTTCAGGCTGTGAGTATATCCAATTGTATGTATACAAAATACAGGTAAGTCAAAGTAAAAGTCTGACTCTGAAAACTGAAGGAATGAATAGCTTTAGATGCCCTTGTTTTCCAAATGGAAACCTGTACCCTAGTACAGGTATTATTTTTACTTTAACTAGTTTTTATTGAAACTAACATCTATTTCCCTGACATGCTAAATACAACATCAAGAGGGGTGCCTGGATGGCTCACTCAGTATAGTATGTGACTCTTGATCTCGGGGTTGTAAGTTTAGGCCTCACGTTGGCTGTAGATATTACTTAAAAAGAAAATAAAATATTAAAAAAATTATATATATATGTGTGTGTATGTATATTTGTATATATATATGTGTATACGTATAAATACACTCCCCCCCCCACACACACACAATCACCATGATTTATGAGCATCTATTATAAAGCTACATCTCACAGAAACCTGCTACAGACGCTATACCCCAGAGAGTTAAGTATTCCATACAGACTGTTGAACTGGATGCGGTATATGAGTCATTAGCATGGCATAGATAAGGCACAAAATTGAGGAGCATTACAGACGGCTGTTTGTCCTCTGGTCTTACCACATTCATTTTCCCAGAGCCAAGGAAGGATTATGTATTTCTCCAACTCACTTTTCTTTCTCTATCTTTTCTGTTTCTCTGCTAAGAGTGCTACTTGCTACCACTACCACAATTTCTATCACTGCTAATCCAAACACTTATCTCTGCTGCTTTCTTCTCTCCTATGCTGTCTACAATCAACTGCCCATCTGTAAGAATGCAAAAACTAGTCACTAAAAAACATAGTATACAAAGTACTATGAAAGTATACATTTATCTCAAAAAGCAACACTTATAAAACATTCCAAGTAAATTTTAGAATAAATATGCTGAGGTCTTCAAATATATTACTGAAATTTTTATTACAGTTGCATTTGAGTTTATAGATTAATCTGGGGGAAATGACATCTTTGTTACATTAAGTCATCCCATGGTATTTCTCTCCTACTAGTTATGTCTTCTTTTACATCCTTTAATAGAGCTTTAAAATTCCTCTATAATAGTCTCATGCAATTTTTTTCAGTTTAGTTATTTGATTGTATTGGTTGCTATTGTTGTATACATTGCTAGGTCAATTGCTCCACTAGACTTTAGGACATAGTGCAAAGAGCCACTGTCATAAAAACATTGTGATACTAGACAGAAACGGACAAATGATCAATGAAATGTGAGAAAGAACTCATATATGGTAAGGGTGTACTACAAGTAAATAGGAAAAGTACAAAGTGCTTGTATTCTACAGGAAGAAAAATAAAATCAAACACGACACTTTACATGTTTACTTTTACACAAAAGTAAACTCCTTAGGGATTAGAGACTCAAATGTAAAATACAACAAATATAAAATACAAATAATATAAAATATAACTGTAAAGCAAATAGAAGAAAACATAGGGGAATGTGTGATATCAGGATAGAAAAGGATTTCTTCAGACCACAACAACACGAATCACAATGTATTGATTTTCGTGTTGTGATAAGACAATTTAACCACTTGAAAGTTAAGGATTCCTGGGGTGCCTGGGTAGCTCAGTCAGTTAAGTGTCCAACTTTGGCTCAGGTCACGATCTCACACTTATGGGTTTGAGCCCTGCATTGGGTTCAGCCCTGATAGAATGGACCCTGCTTGGGATTCTCTCTCTGCCCTTCCCCCACTTGCATTTTCTCTCTCTCAAAAATAAATAAATAAACTTCAAAAAAAAAAAAAAAAAAAAAGAGAGAAAATTAAGGATTCCTTACCAAAGGAGGACACCACAAACAAAATTAACAGACTATATTACAGTGTCTAAAATCAACAAGGTTAGTGTCTAGAATATTCAAGGAAATCCTGCTGAGTAGGGAAAATGGTAAAGGATATGAACAGTGAATTCACATTTATTCACCCAGCAAATATTTATTGAGCATCTACATTTTAAGGGCAAGAGTTACAGGTATATAAAACATAGATAAGATCCCATCCTTCAAAGGAAGGCACTTGAGCACTGGAAATACCTATAGAAATATACATAATAAGATTAATATATGATGTTTTTTATGATAAACAGTATAAAGAAAGATAAAGCAAAACAAAGATAGATGATGAAGAGTACTCCTTTAAATAAGATGGTCAAGGATATAATATTTAAGCAGAAATCCAAATAAAGTGGGTGAACAAAGTGAATAAGAAAAAAGAGTTTGGGAGTACCTGGGTGGCTCAGTCTTATTATGGGTCCGACTCTTGATTTTGGCTCAAATCATGATCTCAGAGTCGTGAGATCGAGCCCCACATCAGCACAACTCAGCTCCTGCTGAGCATGGGGCCTTCTTAAGATTCTCTCTCTCACTTTCCCTCTATCCTTGCCCTGCCTCTTGCTCGCTCTTTCTCTCAAAAAAAACAAAAACAAAACAAAAAACAAAAAACCAAAACCCCAAAGAAATGAAAAAGTAAGTAATGACATACCACTTTATAAATATCAGACCAGCAAAAATACAATGTGAGATAATATCAAGTATCAGTGGAAGCAGAGGGAAAGGGGAACTCTCATGAATTGTTAGTGAAAGTGTAAAGTGCTACAGCCATTCTGGAAAGCAAGCTGACAGCACTTAGTGAAATGAAGTATGTTCTACCCTGTGATCCAGAGATCTTTCTCTAGAAAATCAGAGTTCTCCCAGAAGTTCTTGTATGAAAGAAGACTTGTATGAAAATGGAAATCATAGAGTTGTTTGTGGTATGAGGAAATTAAAGGCAATCTAGGTTATCATCACCAGAGGAAGATATATATGGTAGATATATACTCTGAAATAGCTACAGCAGGCACAAGTTGTGAAATACATACAGACTTAAACAGATTTTTCTAAAGGATTGAACACTGAAATACAGGGAAAAAAATCTCTGATTTTCCTTGAAATAATATAGTATGTAGAGGTGAAGTTGTGGGGGTTGGGGAGGCAAAGGGAGGAGTAATTTGAAATATTTATTAAGTCAGATTAGCTATGAATTGCTAATTGCTAATGATGGATGATGGATACATGGGAGTTATAGTACTTTCTGCACACTTGTATGAAGTTTTCCATCAAAAAGGCATTTTTAGAGGGTTAAGTGAAAATTGAAACAGATCTATACCAGAATATCACTAATATAAATTAAAAACACTTATGTGCACAAAACACCACATTTTTTTTAAAGACACAGACATACCCAAAAACATTAGTATGGATGTCTATGGAGACAAAGAATGAGAATAGAAATTGTGGATATACGAGAATTTTTTTTTCCTAAGGGGAGTGGGGGTAGGGGTATTACATTTTTTAATTTATTTTTTATTTTTTAGATGTTTTATTTTCAAGTAATCTCTGTACCCAACATGGGGCTCGAACTCACAACCCTGAGATCAAGAGTTGCACACTCCACCAATCAAGCCAGCCAGGCAACCCAAAAGCAAACTACTTTAAATAAAATAAAACAAAAGAAAGCCCTGTACTTGCCAAAGCTAATACTGTGCCATCATCTGAGAAATCTGATGAACTGAATTTGTTTCACCTGAGGTTTAAAAAGAAAACACCAGGGGCACCTCAGTGGGTTGGACAACCGACTTTGGCTCTGGTCAGGATCTCATGGTTTGTGAGTTTGAGCTCCTCAATGGGTTCTGTGCTGACAGCTCAGAGCCTGGAGCCTGCTTTAATTCTGTCTCAGGCCCTCTTCTGCCCCTCCCCCCTTCGTGCTAGCGCATGTGCCCAATCTCGCTCTCTCTCTCTCTCTCAAAAATAAACATTGAAAAAAAAAAGAAAAGAAAATACGAAACAAATACAAATCTGAACTGAGAGAAGGGAGTAATTCTTCCCCATACCTAGGACCCAAAAGGCAAAAGCAAAAGGCAAAAGGTTCAATTCCCATTTCACAGAGGACAAACGGAAGGACAGTGAGTGAAATAACATTGTAAGCTCATAAAATAGCAAGTAGGAAAGGTGCAATTCAAGCCCAGGACCAGAAGTGCCACACTTCAGTCACTGTGCATCCAATGCTGCACTATTCTAATTTAAAACCTGCACACTACTAACAGATTGACCCTCCTAAAATATAACTTTATGCCACAACGCCACTGTTACTGGCATCTCCCCCCAAGTTAAATTCTGTATAGATTATATACTATCCCCAATGATCCTCACCCACTTTTTCAATATCCTACTTTTCTCCAATATAAGTCCTCTTTTCTAGCCACACTAGTCCTCCTTACTTCTTTCAAAATACCCACAACACCTCCAAGCCCCTAAGAACTTTCTCCAAACTGAATACCTCTACTCTCCTCTATACGTATTTATATCCCATATATCCTAAAAGCTCTGGCACTGAGAACACTTTCACAACACTAATTGAGTGACTAAAGTCCCACAATTACTCCAAGAAGCTTCCCTGATGACTTCGGCAAACACCTTTCCCTTCTTTAATATCTTTTGCACTTACTCTCTGCGCCATTCAATTAACACCTATTACAGTAACACCTCATTTATCCAGCATCATTGGGAAAAGAAAGTGTTCATCAGAAGCAAATTTTCCAGACAACTTAATCATTAATTTAGGAAGCAGCAAAGTTGAGTAGTGTTGACTTTAGTTATAGATAGATGTAGGTTCAAATCTCAGTTCTGCCACTTACTAGCTAAGTGGCTTTGGGGAAGTGTCAACACTGTTTCATCACCTGTAAACAGGGGATATACTAACTTCACAAAATTGTTGTGGATTATTAAAGAAATCACACGAAAAAATCTGGTACAACCTTCTTTAAATAATGGCTACAAATTAACTCCAACTGCTATTGTGCACTAAAACAAAATAAATTCATCAAATATGTATACTTTGAGATTTTTATTAGAGGACAGTGAATGTAAATAAACCACCACTTAGAAACTCATTCATTTAACATTCATTCATCCAATATTTATCAATTCAGTAGAGGTACAGGATACAAAATCAATGTATAAAAATAATTTCTATACACTAACGATGAACTGTTAGAGAAACTTTTAAAAGTAATCCCACTTAGGGGTGACTGGCTGGCTCAGGTAGCAGAGAGTGTGACTTTTGATACCAGGGCTGTAAGTTCCAGCCCCACATTGGGTGTAGAAATTACTTAAAATCTTAAAAATAAATAAAAGTAATAATAATAGAATACCATCAAAAAGAATAAAATACATATGACTAAATTTAACCAAGAAGGTGAAAGATCTCTACAATGAAAACTATCACACATCACTCAAAAAACTGGTCACAAATAAATGCAAAGATATTCCATGTCCATGGATTGGATGAATCAATATTGCTAAACTGTCCAAACTACCCAAAGTGATCTAAGATTTTTTTTTTTTAATTTTTTTTTTTTCAACATTTTTTATTTATTTTTGGGACAGAGAGAGACAGAGCATGAACGGGGGAGGGGCAGAGAGAGAGGGAGACACAGAATCGGAAACAGGCTCCAGGCTCCGAGCCATCAGCCCAGAGCCCGACGCGGGGCTCGAACTCACGGACCGTGAGATCGTGACCTGGCTGAAGTCGGACGCTTAACCGACTGCGCCACCCAGGCGCCCCCAAAGTGATCTAAGATTTTATGCAATCCAGGGGTGCCTGGATGGCTCAGTCGGTTAAGCATCCAACTTCAGCTGAGGTCATGATCTCACAGTTTGTGAGTTCTAGCCCCACATTGGGCTCTGTGCTGACAGCTCAGAGCCTGGAGCCTGCTTCGGATTCTGTGTCTCCCTTTCTCTCTGCCCCTACCCTGCTCATGCTCTGTCCCTCTCTGTCTCAAAAATAAATAAATGTTAAAAAAAAAAAAATTAAAAAAAATAAAATCTCCAAACAGATAAGAGTCCTGGACCAGATGGCTTCCCAGAGGCATTCTACCATTGATTTAAAGAAGAGTTAATACCTATTCTTCTCAAACTGTTGCAAAAATAGAAATGGAAGGAAAGCTTCTAAGCTCATTCTATGAAGTCAGCATCACCTTGATTCCAAAACCAAAGACCCCACTAAAAAGGAGAATTACAGGCCAATATCACTGATGAAACTGGATGCAAAATTTCTCAACAAGATACTAGCAAATTGAATCCCATAGTACGTTAAAAGAATTATTCACCAGGACCAAGTGGGATTTATTCCTGGGCTGCAGAGTTGGTTTAATATCCAAAAACCAATCAACGTGATACATCACATTAATAAAAGAAAGGATAAGAACCATATAATCCTCTCAACAGATGCAGAAAAAGCATTTGACAAAGTACGGCATCCTTTCTTGATAAAAACCCTCAAGATAGTGGGAACAGAAGGAACATATATCAACATCATAAAGTCCAGGTAGGAAAGACCCATAGCTTATATCATCCTCAATGGGGAAAAATGAGAGCTTTGGCCCTAAGGTCAGGAACATGACAGGGATGTCCACTCTAAACACTGTTGTTCAAAATAGTACTGGAAGTCCTAGCCTCAGCAATCAGACAACAAAAAGAAATAAAAGGCATATAATTTGGCAAGGAAGAAGTCAAACTTTCATTCTTTGCAGATGACACAATACTCGATGACGCGTAAGTCCCAAAAGACTCCACCAAAAATCTGCTAAAACTAATACATGAATTTAGTAAATTCATAGGATATAAAATCAACATACAGAAATTGGTTGCATTTCTATATACCAATAATTAAGCAGCAGAAAGAGAAATCAAGGAACTGATCCCATTTACAACTGCACCAAAAACCCTAAGATAACTAGTAATAAACCTAACCAAAGAGGTAAAAGATCTGAAAACTGAAAACTATAGAAAGCTTATAAAAGAAATTGAAGAAGGGCACCTGGATGGCTCAATCGGTTAAGCATCTGACTTCGGCTCAAGTCATGATCTCATGGTTCGTGAGTTTGAGCCCCATCTCGGGCTCTGTGCTGACAGCTCAGAGCCTGGAGCCTGCTTCAGATTCTGTGTCTCCCTCTCTCTCTCTGCCCCTCCCCACTCGCACTGTCTGTCTGTCTGTCTCTCTCTCTCAAAAGTAAATAAACATTAAAAAAAATTTTAAGAAACTACAGAAAACACAAAGAAAATGGAGAAACATTCCACGCTCATGAACTAGAAAATTAAATATTGTTAAAATGTCTATACTACCCAAAGTAATCTGTACATTCAATGCAATCCCAATCAAAATAGCACCAGCATTCTTCATAGAGCCAGAATAAACCATCTATAACTTATATGGAACCACAAAAGACCTCAAATATCCAAAGTAATGTTGAAAAGAAAACCAAGCTGGAGGCATCACAATTCTGGACTTCAAGCTGTATTACAAAGCTATAATCATCAAAACAGCATGGTACTGGTACAAAAACAGACATATAGATCAATGGAACAGAATACAGAACCCAGAAATGGACCCAGAACCTATATACCAAACTAATCTTCCACAAAGCAGGAAAGAATATCCAATAGAAAAAAGACGGTCTCTTCAGCAAATGATGCTGGGAGAACTGGACAGCAACATACAGAAGAATGAAACTGAACACTTTCTTACCACCATACATAGAAATAAATTCAAAACGGATGAAAGACCTAAATGTCAGACAAGAAATCATCTAAATCCCACAGGAGAAAACGGGCAGCAATCTCTTTGACCTCAGCCACAGCAACTTCTTACTAGACATATCTCCAGAGGCAAGGGAAACAAAAGCAAAAATGAACTACTGGGACCCCATCAAAATAAAAAGCTTCTGCACAGTGAAGGAAACAATCAGTAAAACTAAAAGGCAACTGATGGAATGGGAGAAGATATTTGCAAATGGCATATCAGAAAAAGGGTTGGGATCCAAAATCTATGAAGAACTTCTCAAACTCAACACCCAAAAAATAAATAATCCAGTGAAGAAATGGGCAGAAGACATGAATAGACACTTTTCCAAAGAAGACATCCAAATGGCTAAGAGACACATGAAAAGATGCTCAACACTCATCATCAGAGAAATACAAATCAAAATCACAATGAGATACCACCTTATACCTGTTAAAAGGGCTAAAATGAACAACTCAGGACACAAGAGATGTTGGTAAGGATGCAGAGAATGGAGAACACTTTTGCACTGTTGGTGGGAATGAAGACTGGTACAGCCACTTTGGAAAACAGTATGCCGGTCCCTCAAAAAATTAAAAATAGAACTACTCCACGATCTAGAAATTGCACTACTAGGTATTTATCCAAAGGATACAAAAATGCTGATTTAAAGCGGCACATGTTATAGCAGTGCTATCAACAATAGCCAAATTATGGAAAGGGCCCAAATGTCCATCAACAGATCAATGGTTAAAGAAGATGTGGTGTGTGTGTATGTATGTATATATATATATTCCGTTGTATATATATATATATATATATATATATATGTATGTATATATGTACATACGTATATATGTACATACGTGTATATGTATACGTATATATATATTGCATTGTGTGTGTGTATAGACATATATACATATATGGAATGTTACTTGGCAATGGAATATTACTTGGCAATCAAAAAGAATGAAATCTTGCTATGTGCAACAACATGGATGGAAGTAGAATGTATTATACTAAGTGAAGTCAGAGAAAGATAAATACATGATTTCACTCATAGGTGGAATTTAAGAAACACAACAGATGAACATAAGTGAAGGGAAGGGAAAAAGATAAAAACAAGAGAGGGAGGCAAACCATAAAAGACTATTAAACACAGAGAATAAACTAAGGGTTGCTGGGAGGGAGATGGGTGGGGGTATGGGCTAAATGGGTGATGGGCATTAAGGAGTGCACTTGTTGAGATGAGCACTGGGTGTTATATGGAAGTTATGAATCACTGGGTTCTACTGATACCAATACTATACTGTATGTTAACTAACTTCATTTAAATTAAAAAAAATGAATAAGTTATAGAAACTTGATGTACAACACAGTAATTATAGTTAATAATACTGTATTACACACTTGAAAGTTACTAGAGAGATCTTAAATGTTCTCACAAAATGGTAATTATATGAAGTGATACAGGTATTAGCTAACACTATGGTGGTAATCATTTTGCAATATATGAGTATATAAAATCAGCATGTTGTACACTTTAAACTTTCACAATATTATATGTCAATTATATCTCCATAAAGCTGAGGAGAAAAACTATACTAATTATGCTGGGATAACAAGACATGTAAAAATAAACAGAGGGGCATCTAGGTGGCTCAGTCAGTTAAGCATCCGACTCCTGATTTCTGCTCAGGTCATGGTCCCAAGGTTTCATGAGTTCTAGTCCTATGTCAAGCTCTGTGTGCCAAGTGTGAAGAGCCTGCTTGGGATTCTCTGTCTCCCTCTCTCTCTGGCCCTTCCCCACTCATGCTCTATCTCTCTCAAAATAAATAAACTTTAAAAATAATAAATACATACATACATACTTACCAAGGACCAACTATGTGCAAGTGACTAAGGACTCAAGAGTAAATGAGATAAACATAGTCTCTGCATTCTTGGAGTTTGAAGTCTACTAATTATTAATTAATTTCACTCTGTCTTATAGGAGAGAGACTTAGGCAAGGATCAGATCATTCATGGTCCTACAGGCCACAATAAAAAGTTTGAGTTTAATCTAAATGTAATGAGGAGTGTGACACGACAAGATAGATGATTTAAATGCACCAAGTATATCAGGAATCACAGACTTTTTTAAATTATTTTGTAGAGTTAACATTGATTAATTAGACTTAGAGCTTCCATCCCAAAACAAAAGCAGCAGCAACAATGATACACAGCAACGATTTTCAAAGTTTTGTCAAAAGGAATAGCACTTTTCTTTTTTAATAAAACATTTCTTGGGACACCTGGGTGGCTCAGTCAAACGTCCGACTCTTCATTTCAGGAGTTCATGATCTCACAGTTCATGAGCTTGAGCCCCATGTCAGGCTCTGTGCTGACAGCAGGGACCTGCTTGGGATTCTCTCTCTCCCTTTCTCTGCCCTTCCCCATTTGCACATGTGCCCTCTCTCTCCCTCTCATTCTCTCTCTCAAAATAAATAAACATTAAAAAACCATTTCTTATGCCACATTAAATAGAAACATTAGTAATGGAGCCACTTTAAGATGGCCTGATTTCATACTATGTCATGTCCTTCAGTTCTTTCAGGAAAAGAGTATGGAAACACAGCTACAGAATTAAGAACATTGGCCTAGAAATCAGAAGATTTCAGTCCTAGTCCTGACAATGACTTCACAGCAAAGTAACTTTGTGCAAGTCATTTGAAGTCTTCAGTCTCAACTTCTCCTTTATTAAAATAGAGATAAATCTGACATGCTTACCACACACAATAGTAGTGTGGATCAAAAGTGATAGTGTTGGGGGCATCTAGGTGGCTCAGTCAGTTGAGTGTCAGATTTCAGCTCAGGTCATGATCTCATCTCAGGTCATGATCTCACGGTTCATAAGTTCAAGTCCTGAATTGGGCTTGTTGCTGTCAATGCAGAGCCTGCTTCACATCCTCTGTTCCCCTCTCTTTCTGCCCCTCCCCAGCTCACATGTACCTGCTCTCTCTCTCCCTCTCTCTCAAAAATAAATAAAAGATTAGAAAAAAAGAAAAAAAGTGATAATGTTGAAAGGGGAGGGTTGTCACCAACCAGACTATCAACTGGAAACTACATATTTTATTGCTTATGAAATAAATTCTTTTTGCTTGATTGATGTCCAAATCATATTGAACAATTAAGGCCCCCAAGCATGAATTAAGTTTTGCAAAAGGTCAAGGCAATTTATAAACTGGTAGATGTGGGGGTACCTGGCTGGCTCAGTTGGCAGAATATGCAACTCTTGATCTTGGGGTTGTGAGTTTGAACCCCACATTGGGTATAGAGATCACTTAATAAAATCTGGAAGGAAGGAAGGAAGGAAGGAAGGAAGGAAGGAAGGAAGGAAGGAAGGAAGGAAGGAAGAAAAAAAGAAAGAAAAGAAAGGAAATTGGTAGGTGTGGCATTAAACAGAAACCATACATTTACTGAATCCTATGAGGTCCCATGCAATGTTATAACCAATTGCAAAGAATAACCAAATTTGGTTTTTAATGGAAAATGTTATTTATCTTTTAATTACTTAGTGAGTTACAAAAAGTCCGTGAGTTAATAAAAGAGTAAATAATATACTCTTAGATTTCTCAATGCTTTCAACACATTAAACTTACTTACTTCCTATAAATCACTGAGTTAGGTTGTATTTTTTTTTTTTTTGGTTGTATTTGTCCTTAAATATTTCATCTGAACTATCCTAGCTTCAGATACGTTAGATTCTCTCTTTTTAAGAGGAGAAAGTAGGTGATGGGCATTGAGGAGGGCACCTGTTGGGATGAGCACTGGGTGTTGTATGGAAACCAATCTGACAATAAATAATTCTTTAAAAAAAAAAGGAAAAAAGAAATACCTCAAAGATAGACATTCTCTGGGGCGCCTGGGTGGCGCAGTCGGTTAAGCGTCCGACTTCAGCCAGGTCACGATCTCGCGGTCTGTGAGTTCGAGCCCCGCGTCAGGCTCTGGGCTGATGGCTCGGAGCCTGGAGCCTGTTTCCGATTCTGTGTCTCCCTCTCTCTCTGCCCCTCCCCCGTTCATGCTTTGTCTCTCTCTGTCCCAAAAATAAATAAAAAACGTTGAAAAAAAAAAAAAAAATTTAAAAAAAAAAAAAGATAGACATTCTCAAGCAGTTAGACAATGCAAAATAACAAATCTCCAATGCAGTAGTTATAGAGACTGTGTGTGTGTGTGTGTGTGTGTGTGTGTGTGTGTGTGTGTGTGTGTGTATATATATATATATATATATATAGCAAGTTGGATAGACCTATGGGGCTGGAGTTGTAGAAATGGGGCATGAAAGTAGATAAGAACAAATGAATGAGTGAATGAATGTGAATTAAATAGCAGAAAGGCCTGAGATGGATCAAAGATGATACTGTGCCACGAACTGAGGAATATTATTAACTTGGACCTCTATAATTATGGCCAAAATAAATAAATGCACAGTTACAGAGACAAATGCACCAAATGTTATAATTTAAAATATCAAATTCTAAATGAATGATTGGCTCAATATTATCAATCTTTCTTTTTAAAAGATTTTTTTAAAAGGGTAATAGTTTTAGAAAATATAGGTACATAAAATAAATGTTGATAGTCACGAGAGAGACACCAAAAAAAAAAAGAAAAAAGAAAAAAAGACTGGCTTTTTCTATGGGTTGGTTGTTTTTTAGTTGAGTGAGATGTTGTATTTCTGTTCTGTCACATGAAAAGGCATCAAAATTAACTTGGCATCACCAAACTATACAACTCCTATCAAGTACACACTTTTCAGTGTATTTGAAAACAAATGCCTTACTCTCACTATTGAAAAACAGCCACAGAATAATTATATATTTTTGAAAGAGAGGGAGAGAGAGCACACCAGTGCATGGGGGAGGAGCAGAGGGGGAGGGAGAGAGAAAATCTCAAACAGGCTCCACACTCAGTGCAGAGCCCAACTCAGGCTGGATCTCACAAAAGTAAGATCATGACCTGAGCTTAAATCAAGAGTTGGTTACTTAAATGACTGAGCCACCCAGGCACCCCCAAATAATTGTATTTTAAGACATTTTACAGAGGTTTCTGGGTGGCTTAGTGGGTTAAGCAACCAACTCTTGGTTTTGGCTCGGGTCTTGATCTCAGAGGTTTGTGGGATCAAGCCTTCCCACCCTGCACTGACAGCTAGGAGCCTTCTGAAGATTTTCTCTCTCCCTCTCTGCTCCTCTCCCATATATGTGTGCATTCTCTCTCTCTCAAAATAAATAAACTTAAAAAGAAAAAAAGACATTTCACATAGTCAAAAACATGTAATTCTAAAAGTGCGCAAGCTTATTTGAATTTTATCTCTATTGAAAAGTGTACTTCTCATTCAGAGTGACAAACTGAAATACACTTATTCCGTGCTACCATAATTCTCATTTATATCTTATCTTTTAACTTTCTATCATTGACTAGATTTTTTAAAGAAAAACAATCTTCTGATAGTAAAGAAAAAAAAACTAGATTTTTTATAGCTCAGGCCAAAACTAGTAGAAACTCAGGTTACTGTTAAGCAATAATTTCAGTAGTTTCACTTTGGATGACAAACTAAAATAGTGAACATTTTACATCATGTTATTCTTCACTGAAAATGTATTTAATAAACAAAAATGAAATCGCTTCTAAATAGTATTTTTGCATGTGGTAAAAAAAATACATAACATAAAATTTACCATCTTAACCATCTTTAAGTGTACAGTAAGTAGTATTGAGTATATTCACATGGTTGTGAAACATCTCCAGAATTTTTTCATCTAGTAACACTGAAATTCTATATCCATTAAAAAACAAATGTTTGATGGAAAAAGTGTTCACATATATTCTATAAATACTGAAATGTATGACCTTAAGTTTCTAACTGCTTAATCCTCAGATTCTTTGTGGATAAAACAGTATAACATCTACCTCATTTGGACTGCAAGATGATGATGAAGTCGTTACTTTAATATCTTATTTTCCTTAGGTCATTCAAGTATGTTAATAGTTTATTAAGAAATTATACATTAACCCTTTATCTTTTTTAGATGACCAGATTTAAAAAGTAATGATTGATATTTTCATAGAGTAGAATTATTGCCTTAAAGAAGTAATCACAACAGTCCAGGTGATTGCAAAGCCAAATGAATCTTTGGCAATATCCTATGGAAAAGTATCTTTACTTATGCCAAGCAAGGGTGAAAGATTTCCTGGCTGCCTTAATAAGCTTCAGGCAGTAATGCTTATCCATTTCAAGTGTTCCAGTAACCATCCCAGTAAAGAACTTTAAAAAATAGAAAGTCATCTACCTTATCCAAACACAGTTCAGTTAATGTGATTTTTTTCCATTTCCACGTTTCAACACATCTATAGAAGAAACCATCATCCAAGTTAGAACATATCCTTTCCCCTTCCTTTAGAAACAATGAACCAGTTATTTGTAGATTACTTGGGAGGGATAATATCCACGACTTTGTTTCTCTCCTCCCTGTTGGTTCTATGTAACTTGGGAAGATGATAAGATAAAACCCAAAACAGAATTTTCTTATATTACAACATTAATTTAAATAGAAAAATGAGAAGTTCTATCTTCAAGGATTTAAAACTGGTTCCAAAAGATCGTCTTTGAGGGGTGCTGGGTGAGCATCGGATTCTTGATTTCAAGGTCATGATCTCATGCTTCCTGGGTTCGAGCCCTGAGTCAGGCTTGGGCTCTGCACTGATAGTACCAAGCCTGCTTGGGATTCTCTCTCTCTCCCTCTCTCACTGTCTCTCACTGGCTCACATTCAGCCCCCCCAGCTTTCTACCCTCCTCCCCACAAATAAATAAACTTTAAAAAATGGTCTTTGATTTGATCTTATGTCAAATCAAGATTATCTCTGATATCATTCACTTATGTGAATTAGAAAGTCTTAATAGTAATCCTTACAAAGCTACATCAAAAGCAGAAAAACATAATCAGAACCATAATATAAAACGATTTTAAACAAGAACATCCAAAAAATCAATGATATATGATGTTAAACCATTTGGCTCTTCAATTTTTTCTTAATTCTTTTTTCTCAGTTTGTAAATATGAAAACATAATTCTCTTTTTTCAAAATAAAGTGGTAATCCATGAGCCATAGTATGGATAAATACTATATAAACATGTATTAAAAATTACTGGCCTTTATGGAACAAAGTTATAATTTATATTCTGGAATTCAACACATGCAATAAATACTGATGCCAATGTACTCTGTAAGTTTACTCTTAGTATCTTGTAAATAATGTGCTTAATTTTTAATTTAATTTTTAAATAAAATACTTTTACATGTTCAACTTCCTATCAAAACTCTACCAAGATTAAATGGAATCTCTCAAACTTAATTTTTTGAACTAATCTCTACATCACAATCTACCAGAAGAAATGACAACTTGCTTGTTTTTCCTGTTTTGTTGCTTTTTATGAGAACTTCCCTTTTTACAGGTACAATAAATTACATATGCAAATAAATAAAAGCAAAACAAGCAATCTGAACACTGTCAAACCACAAAGCTGCTTTTGGCATAAAGCTCTGCAGCCTGGTTACTTTGAAAGATTCATATATAAGAAACCCTGACTACAGGTAAAATTGAGTTTTATGCAGATACACCTATCACTAAAATAGAATATCTTATGCCCTTTGTAGTTTTTAAAAAAAAAAAAAAAAAGCACTCCCTCCAGTCAGCTATTTTAGCAGCCTAGTACATTGCTATAAGTTATCTCTTGTCATTTTAGACAATTAGGAAACAGCACATTCAAAAAGCATTCAACTTCTGCCTTTAAAAAAGTTAAATGAATAATTCTCTCATCACTGGAAGAAAAGAAGTCTTAGAAAGTAATTCTAAATTACAAGACCCTCCAATTTGGATCAAAATATTTAAATTTCTAAAATATTCTTGGGGCACCTGGGTGGCGCAGTCGGTTAAGCGTCCGTCTTCAGCCAGGTCACGATCTCTCGGTCCGTGAGTTGGAACCCCGCGTCAGGCTCTGGGCTGATGGCTCGGAGCCTGGAGCCTGTTTCCGATTCTGTGTCTCCCTCTCTCTCTGCCCCTCCCCCCTTCATGCTCTGTCTCTCTCTGTCCCAAAAATAAATAAAAAATGTTGAAAAAAAAATTTTAAATATTCTAATAAACTTGTTAAAACTGTAGCCTTCTTTGTCAAGCAAAATAAATACATCTAGAATCTCCCAATAATAGACAAAGGTCTTCCTGAGTTCATTTTAATGTCAAACAACAAGATAAAGATACTATCAATCAGCAAGATAAAATACTATCAGTCACCAACACTATATATATATATATATATATATATATATATATATATATATGTATATATACATATATATGTATATATATATATATGTATATATATATATATGTATATATACATATATATATATATATATATATATGTATATATACATATATATATACACACACATATATATACACACATACATATATGTGTATATATGTATGTGTGTGTGCAACAATCTCAGTATTCCATTGAATGAAAAATGTAACTTGGAAATTAGCCAGAGGAGAACTAGTCATATAGTAGTAGACACAGAGGGAATAGAGAGGGCTCCCATGACTTTCAGACATCAGAAAAATGAGTCTCCTTTGCTCATAATAAATTATGATTATAGGGATCCCCATCAATACATCAACAGCTGGAAGAGAAGGTCAGAAACCCCCAATTCAGCCACACAAGTAGTAATTCATTAGACTTAAAATTGAAATATTCTCACTGATAAGCTATATATTTCACATAATATCAGTTTATTAGAATTTACCTAAAGTAGACTATTTTATTTAAAATCAAACAAGTTCAAGAACTGTCCTTTATAGTGTCTTCCAACTTTGCTAATGGATCTTATTTGTTAAGAAATCTAATTATTAACCCTAGATTTTTAATGATTCCTTTCCTCTCTCTATATAACTCATTCTGATCTGCCCAAATGTCACAATTTTAGGCAGCATTTGCCAGAAGCAATATAGCTTAGGAAACTGAAAGATCTCCCAAAGCATGTGACAGTGGCTACATTTTGTCAGAATAGGGCCTGAGCAGAAATCAAGTCAGATGCTCAACTGACTGAGCCACCCAAGAATATTTTCTGATTAGAATTGATAATTTAGACTATTTTATTTGGGCTAAAGCTACTTAAATGAGTTGGTAGATAACACGGAGAAGCAAAATCCTGTTACTTTGTACCTGTACCTGTTACTTTGCCTTTATAATTTCTTCAACACATAGGTAAAAAGATCATTGTTTAATTTATGTATTACTTCCACAATAACCGTAAGCAAGAAAAAAATGTAATAAAATAGACAACATAGCAAAGTATCTCAAAGCCATCTTTAATAATTTAAAGGCCTGGTAAACCTAAAATAAGATATTTTTCACCTTGGTTTTTGTTTAGTTCAATGCAAGCATCTCCCTCCCTCAACTGTAGTTTAAATGACAGCAGGCTACTACTACACAACATAAGTAACTTACATATTTCAAAGTTCCTAGCCTTGGCAAGAGGAGAAGCAAAACAGATAATGAGAAGTATATCCATAGTATAAATTCTTACTATGCACCATATAAGCAACCAACCAGCAAAGGTAAATGGACTTACTACATACAGAGCCTCATGAATTTAAGTAGATTTTTCTATATTTAATAAGCACTTATAAAGAAAACATTCAAAGATGGTAGGCTATACAATCTTTAAGCCAGGACCATCATTGCCTCTCCAATCAACAATTGGTTACTTTCTAATTCATATCAAGACCACTGCCCTTACTGGAAGATCTTTCAAATAAATGCCACTTTATTCAAGTTCCCACAAGAAAAATCAAATTGACCTGCATATGCTCTTCATTGTTGATTTTACCTGAATGCAAGCATTGCTATATTAATGACCAAGGGAAAGTACTTTGGGATTTTGCTTAGAACAGCAATGGTTGTAAACTTTAATTCATCTCATGCTGGATGTGGTGAATTATATAAAATACATATTGACAAAACTTAATATATCTTTTAACTATATAACAAAAAAAATAAATAACAACCCTAATCCTATCAGTTACATTTCAAACCTCTAATAAAACAGTAATGAGATTTATGTAAAAGGCAATTATGCTATTAATGATATGTTACACAGGACTTATTCTAACTTATATTTTAAAAATTAACTGAAGGTGTGCCTGGGTAGCTCAGTCGCTTGAGTGTCTGACTTCAGTTCAGGTCATGATCTCACAGTTTGTGAGTTCAGGCCCCGCATGGGGCTCTGTGCTGACAGCTCAGAGCCTGGAGCCTGTCAGATTGTGTGTGTGTCTCTCTCTCTGCCCCTCCCCCGCTCACGCTCTGTCTCCCTCTGTATCAAAAATTGAAAAATAAAACAAAATAAAAATAATAAATAAAAATTAACTGAAATATACTTTTAAATAAGTAATAATATGGAATTAGTGTTTTACAAATATTTCACAACATATTTTGTAAACCTGCCTGTTGACAGTGCAAAAGTGTTACAAATTTTATTGTGAAATGTTACATAAAAATGGAAGATCAATAATAAACCATACTTCATATCATTTCAATATGTCCATTGCTTTCCTCTGAGCTTACGTTTGTCCTGTTAAAACTAACAAAACATATTTATCAACTCATCTGTGCGTTATTACATCTGGGTAAGATGGAATTGACATTTTTTAACATCTGGGACGACTTATTTCCTGTTTTCACAAGGGTAGAGAGTAAACTCTGTTCAAGTTACTTCCCTGCTTAAAAACCTTAGAGTGAGGGGCACCTGAGTGGCTCTGTCTGTTAAGCAGCTGACCTCAGCTCAGGTCATGACTTCACCTCAGGTTATGATCTCACCGTTAGTGAGCTCCAGCCTTGCATTGCTGTCAGCACAGAGCCTGCTTCAGATCCTTTCCCTCTCTCTGCCCCTCTCCCACTCATTTACACTCACGCATGTTCGTGTTCTCTCTCTCTCTCTCTCTCTCTCTCTCCCCCCCCCCTCAAAAATAAAGTAAAAAACCTTATAGTGGATCCCAAATAGCATCAAGATGAACACAGAATTGTTAGCCTAGCTTTCAGAAGCTTGCCTTAGCTGATCAATGTAGCTTCCCCCACCTCTCCAAAATCACCCCTCCCCACCCACACAACTAAAGTACTAATGAAACTTTGTTTCTAGAAAACTTCTTTACAAGATGACAGAATCAAATAGCGTCCCCCTACTAACACCTGCACATACAAAATTAGCCAAGTAAAAAATCTCAATCTTTCTGTACTTAGTCTTTTCTCTGCTTCCTTTCTCAAGTGAGGCTGTCCACATTTGATGTCTCCACCTTCCTTCTTTATATTCAATTCCTTAAAACACTGCATGTTAGCTTAGGTCCACTCCAGTGAAACTATTCTCCCTAAATTCGCAGATAATCTCTTATTCTAAAAATTGGACCCTTGTTTAACCTCCTCATTCATTCTACTATATAACTGGCATAACTCAGTAACTCAGGCCTCCATTCACCAAAGGCCCCTTCCTTGACCTCTGGGACACCAGTCCTTAGGAGTTTCCCTCTCATTTCCTTGGTATTCCTTTTCAGTCTGCCTCAAATTCCTCTTCCACTTGTCCCTTAAATATTCCCTAAAGTTCCATCTGTGGTCTCTTCACACTTTCTCCCTGGACATTCCCATGAAGGATGATTTCATTCCCATCCCACAGCTTTAACTGATTATACTAGTGAAGAAAATTAGGCCATGTATAAGGAAGAAAACCAATTTCTGCTGCTAAATGTTGAGGGGCTGAGGGTGCACAGTATGTGTGCAGCTTCTGGGGTGCTGGTGAAGTTTTTTCTTGATGTGGGTATTTGGTCATGCTGCTGTGTTCAGTTAGTGAAAATTCATCAACCTATACACATATGATATGGGCACTTTTCTTGCATGAATGTCATACTTCAATAAAGTTTTTTTTTCGGGGGGGGGGCACAAGTGAATGAGGGACAGAGAGAGAAGAAGAGGAAGAAAGACAGAACTGGGGCTCACCCAAAGCAGGGCTCATGCTTACCCCATGGGGGGCTTGAACTCATGAACCATGAGATCATGACCTGAGCCAAAGTCAGATGCTTAACCCACTAAGCCACCCAAGCACCCCTAAAGTTTTTTGTTTTTTTTTTTAAGAGACAAAGAATGAGCTATACCTGAGTTCAGATTCCTGGTTTGACATGTGTGACTTGGCTAACTTACTTATCTTATTAAAGCTTTCGTTTCCTCATCAAAATGGAGATAATACTACCAATTTCACAGCACTGTTTAAAGAATGACATAAAATATAAACAAAGGTGTCTGGCACAATGCTTGAAACACAGGTACCTTATGCTTACAAGTGTTACTTCTCTTTCCCCATCCTTTCTTGATTTTGTACCTCCAGCCTAGAAACCTCCCTACACTCCCAGCCCAGCTCAAGAACGACACATCTGATTTCCTCTGAACATGCTCCATCTCTAGGTATGAATGGTACCTCAAACTGAACTCATCATCTTCTTCCTTACACCTCCTATCTGTTGTTCCTTCTGTAGTCCCTCCAAGGCTATGAATGAAACTTCTATCCATAATTACAGCCATCTTAAAAATTCTAATGTTTTCACATTTAAGTCACCAAGTCCTCTGTATTCTCTATCCTCAGACATCTGCTGGACTGCCACTAGGGTAGAAACATGATGTATTATTACCACAGCTTACTTATTACCATAGCTTTCTAACATTTCTGTCTCACCCTTTACCCCACCTTCCATATTACTTCCAGAATGATTCTTCTAAAATGTACATCAGATGATGTCACTTTTCTGCTTAACAATGCTTCTCTCTCAGGTCAAGCTGTCATTCAAGGTCATTCTTGAAATAGCTCCTGTTTAACTAGCCAGACATATCTGGCAGCCTATCTTACACCTATTCTACAGCATATCCAGTCATACCAAACTTTCTTATAGTTCACCGAATATAGCATACTCAATACTTTCCTGCTTCTGTACATGTTTCTCTCACTTCCTAGAATACTCTTTACTCTGTGCCCCCATCGAACTCAAATGTGGCTAATGCTTATTTCTTGTTTAATAAACATCCTCTTAGGAATATCTCCTGAGAATATCATAGCCCTATGCTGGATTCATGCCTCTTTTCAGAATTCCCATGCACCTTCTACATATGCATAGTGCTTGTTTCCTAGCAAGGTAACATGAGTTCCCTCATGTGATTGCTTCAGCTGCACATAAACTTAAAAAAAAACAACAACAAAAAAACGGGACCAATAGTTGAGTCCCATCTGGAAAGTAAAGTCCTGGTGGGCAGAGACTGCATTGTTATTCAGATCTGATTCAGGAGGATCAAGGTAAGCTGACAAAGAGAGACAGTTAACATTTCTTTCATTTTTTTTTTAAGTTTATTTATTTATTTTGAGAAAGAAGGAGAGCAAGAGCATGTGAGCTTGAGGGGGTTAGGGGCAGAAAGGGAGAGAAAGGATCCCAAGCAGGTTCCACACTGTCAGTGCAGAGCCTAATGCGGGGCTGGATCTTATGAACCATGAGATCAAGACCTGAGATGAAACCAAGAGTCAGACGCTTAACCCACTGAGCCACTCAAGCACCCCAAACAGATCTACTCTCTACTCTTTCTGTCCTGCTGTGACCTAAGAGGCTGATCTCTAAAGAGTATATTATCTCATTTCCCTTGACATCTGGACTCCAGTTGGGTTCTACAGAAAGGAGGCATCAGCTTATCAGATGGCAGGAATAGGAAGAAGATCTCTTCCCTGCTGGGCCTTCAGCCTCTATTTACAGGGGGTTTGACAGTGGCTGTGGCCCTCTTCATAAAATCTCAGGTCCAGGAGGGTGGTCTTTCTGCAATGACCATAGCACTCACCAGATTGTGGTAGACTGCCCCCTTTCCCCTTCAGAACTAAGAGGGGTAGGGGCGCCTGGGTGGCTCAGTCGGTTAAGCGTCCGACTTCAGCTCAGGTCACAATCTCACGGCCCATGAGTTTGAGCCCCGCGTCGGGCTCTGGGCTGATGGCTCAAAGCCTGGAGCCTGCTTCCGGTTCTGTGTCTCCCTCTCTCTCTGCCCCTCCCCCATTCATGCTCTGTCTCTCTCTCTGTCAAAAATAAATAAACGTTAAAAAAATTATTTTTTTTTAAAAAAGAACTAAGAGGGGTAAATCTTCCCTTGTTGCTAACTCCTGGGTGTCCCTCCATCCCTGGTGGGTTTTAATCTTAAACATACTTGCATTAAACTCTGTCCGGTTTTCCTTTTGAAGGAGCAATCCTGCTGGGGATCAAGCTAATACAAACACAGAAATATTTGGCAACTAACAACATTTTTGCCAATGCTTGCTATAAGTTCTCTGGCTAATGATATACTCATCCTATGGAAAAGCATCAGCACCCTTTAATGTTTAATACAGACTTGCCTACACTCAAATCTTTTTGGTCCTGAATTCATAAATCCAACTCACTTACATAATTGACCCAGCACCAATTTGAATTCAAAATGAATTATTAAGTCATTTCCCAAGATGAACTCCTACCTAAAAACTATTCCCACTATATACACATACACACACACATATATTGTGTGCATGTATTCGATGGTAAGAAACTTCACTTAACTTTTTCCATTACAGTATTTCTAAATGAAAGAATAACCATATCAGTCTCTCAGTTTAAATCAAGATTTTAAAAATGCTAATTGAAATACTTTTAATAGCTTCATAACTACTACTACTTAAATGCACTAAATAAAGCATAATCATCACATAATTTTAATCCAGTTATAAATGACAAGCAGCTCATGATGCTGTAAAAATTGAACAAAGGAAATGTTTCTATTTTTCTAATATTTAGTACTATAGAAATGTACTATAGTACTATAGTACTAGACTCAGTATGGTTGTACTGTTGCTCCTAGAGCACATGGAACTTTCCAGATGCCCTAGCCAAAAAAACAAACAAAAAACCAACAAGTCATATGCTGGTTGGAAGACTCATAATTAGAGAAGAAAGTTTTTTTTGAGACATTACATATTCCTCATCTGTTTATTTCTGACTCTAAAATTTACTAAGGACAGCAATTTATGCCAGATTACTTCACCTCTACATACAACAAGAATGGAGAAAATGCTTTACCTGAAATTACAACCTGAGCGCCTAATTGGCATCTTCCTCTGACAAGCATTACATTCAAGTTGTTAAATCTCAGATACCACATAAAGAATTTGGATCTATCTGTGGAGTACTTTTGGTAGCTATATAATTCTGCCCACCTTTTTGGCACATGTAAAACGCTTTCCTTAACGTCTCTCTTTTCTATTGCATCCCACCCCAACTAAAAATGATGGATATATGAGAAGAGAACTAACCAAACTCCCTCCCACTCCCCACCCTCACAACTCCCATTATTTTTCCCATTATTAAGCAATGAAACACTCAGGCAAAATGGTTAAAATTGGCACTGAAGGAAGAAACCTGAATTTGAATCCAGACGATGCAACTTACTAAGGCCTTGGACAAAGTATATAACTTCACTGAGACTCTGTTCATATGTAAAATGAAAATTATACCTACTTTATGAAGGTGCTAAGGATTTAAACAACAACAACAAAAAAAAGGCCAGACACAAAAAGACAAATATTGCATGGTTCCACTCATACACGTACCTACAGTAGTCAAATTCATGTGACAAAAAATAGAATGGTGGTTGCCAGAGGCTGGTGGAAGGGGAAGTGGGTAGTTATTTAATAGGTACAGAGTTTCAGTTTGGGGCGATGAAAAAGTTCTAGAGGTGGATGGTGGTGATGGTTGCATAACAATGTGAACGTGCCATTAAAACGTACACCTAAAACTTGTTAAAACGGTAAATTTTATGTTGTACTATTTTATCACGATAAAAAAAAACAAGAGAATAGTCTATCATTAATCCATATCAAGACTTTCCCTTCCTTATTACAGAGGTTCCCTCTCCCTATTGCTATTCCAGCTCTCCAAATCAAAACTAACTGGTAAAGGAATAGAGAAGAGTTCCTTCATCAAAGAGCCTAAATGTTCATAAATTAGAAATCCAACCTACCCCAAATTCCAAACCAACTTCTGTAACAAAAGCATAAGGATTCAAACCAAAATCAGGTTTTATTTGTAATGTAGCATTCTTGGAGTTAAATAATTGTGTAAGATTGTGTTTAACTCATACTATAACAATATTTTTCATTTAACCAAACTACTGACATATACTTTTAACTATTATCAAATCCATGATTCTAGGTTTAATCAAACCCATACATAAGCCTTCTTAAAATATACATTAATCTCTCATTTTAAAAGAGGTAGCCATAGTATAATAAAAGAAACACTGACCCTGGAACCAAAAGAAAATCTAAATATGCCTCACTTCTCCCACATCTCTATTACCCTACCTGAGTAAGAATTTCTACCTATAAATATCAAGAGTCAATGAGAATTATCATCTATTTCACAGAATTATTATGAGACTTCAATAAAACAATGTATATTAAAATACCTTGAAACTATAAAGTATAATTCTGTTTATATTATTAAATTTGTTGAAATAACAAGAAAAGGAGATTATTCTCCTTATTAATTGAAAATTCATATTAAAAATTCATATTAAAAATACACACATTTCTCTGAGTAATAGGTAGTCTCCTATAGTCCTGAAATTCACAAAATAACCACTAAATTCCCACATTATAGAAAACTCTTCTTTAGAAATTACCTCACAACACTGGTACCAAATATTAGAATATTGAAAAGAAAATAAACCAGATATAGTGACATCCTGTTATGATATTTTTATAATTGGTTACATCCTGAATCCATTTATTCCACAAATACCTAATCAGAATTCCAAGCACTATGCTAAGCAGTAGGAATACACCTGAGAAGATGACACTGTGGCTCTTGGCCTCAGAGAGGTTCCAATCTAACCTGGAGAGGAGACATTAAACAAAACATCATACAAATAATTCATTAATTTATGATGGATGTGAAAAGGAAAAGGAGAGGTTGCATAAATAAGAGGGTCTAATCCAACCTGGGAAATTTATGAGAAATAATTACACCAGTTGTACCATCCTTTGCCAAAACGATAGGTTTTAAGTGTTTAATAAATCTTTGCTATTTCTATCAACATTATTATAAAAGCCATATGCTCCACTGTTCTTATTAGAACAAGTACATCCCTGCGTTCAGGAAATGAAAGACAGTCAATCAAAAACTAGACCCACCATCCAATTCCTCAGTAAAAAACAAAGCCAGGCTCTAGGAAGCAGCGGTTCTTTTTCCAAATTTGACTAATATTTTATAAATCTTTGATTAATTATGCTGATGCTAAAAGATTTCCTCAATTATTAGACCTATCTGAAATGCTCTAACCCTTAAACTTCTGATGACTGATACTTTAAATATTACTCAGGACCCTATTTCAATGTCTCCTTCTCTAAGAACCTTCCCCTGACTACCAAGTCTACCATCACCTCCCACTCACGGTCTATATTACTTTATTACTTTTTTTTTTTTTTTAGCTCCTTTGACTACCTGAAGTTGCCTACCACATTTATTTACTTGTTTATTATTATATGTTTTTCCTTCAACCTTGAAAGTAAGACCCATGAAAGGAGGGACCCATTGTATTTTCTCCATATCCTCAAGATACATCTTCCTGGCCAAAGATCTCCAGTTTTGTTTAGGCAGTTCAGGCAAAATGGAGACAAGGTTTCCGATTCAGAGGATGAAGATGACCTATTTAAACCAATTATAATAATCCCATTACCTTTGCCAGTAATTGGTTTAAAGTAGGGGTAGGAAATGTTGCAATTCTCTTCCATATGGCCTAAGAAGATATCTGCTAAGTAACTTCAAGGTTTTCTTCCTTAATTAATTAGACACAAGGAAAAACCTTACCCTTCTTCCTGCCTTTGACTTGGCTGCACGAGGAAGTGATACTGGGAATGGGGTGCAGGGATGTTGTGTTGATTGGAGGGAAATGATGAGGAATGATAAAGAAAATGATCCCTGATATTCTTGAGGCACTGAATCAACTCTGAAACTACCTCTTCCAGACATCCTGTTATGTGAGATTTATTTTTAAACCCTGATCAATTAAACCATTTTCTATCTCCTGTCTTAATACCTGCCGCCAAAAGCATGACAAACTCTTAAGCCTCTGTTTCTTATGTAACATTAACAGAAAATAGCACCTACAATCTAGTGGATTCTTGGAGGGATTAAATGAGACAATGCAAGTAAAGGGCCAAAACAAACAAAATACGCAAATGATAGCACTGCTGTCATTGTTAATATTAAAAAAAATAACTTTCTATGGCAAAACTCCACAAGCTCTTCATGAAGTATTTAGGATTTTATTTTACAGAAAACATTTATTTTAATCCTGTTTAAATAAAATCAAGTTTAATAGAATAATGAATTTACCTAGCTTTCTTCTATCAGTGAAGTAGCTTTGGTTCTTTCTCAAGCCTGAAGTAGGTAAATAAAAGAAGATTCAAGCCAAATATCAGATCACTAAAGAAAAATAACCATATCAATTTCAGGCAAGAGCCTGTTTTGAGCACCAACTCCTCTCTGAGCTTACATGGACAGAGCCACATATAACTTTTCATCTACTGTTCTTACCTTCACAAATATTTCATCAGTATTTTAATATGGTTTAGATTATACTAATTAATAATTAAACTATATTAGTTATTGGGAGGTCTAGGTGGGTCAGCAGGTTAAGCATCTGCTAGATTTCAGCTCAGGTCATTATCTCACGATTCATGAGATGGAGCCCCACATCGGGGTCTGTGCCAACAGTGTGGAGCTTGCTTGGGATTCTCTCTCTCCCCCTCTCTCTCTGTCCCTCCCCCACTCATTCTCTCTCCCTCCCTCTCTCTCTCTCTCTCCCCCTCAGTCCCTCTCTGTCTCTCTCAATAAACAAATTTTATTTTAAAACTATAATAAGTATTAAAACTGTCTTATACTTACAATTACAAAAAAATCCTTAAAAATAGGGAAAAAAGGATACAATATTATACATCAGTCTCTACAATTTTTTCTGTGCCGAACTATTTATATGATATTCCATGAAGCAAAATTAATGCAGATCAAAAACAGGAGATTGCCAGGTCATTGGTTCAAGCTCACTCCAGCTGAATTGTGATGTGAAATGCTATGATGGCTCATTACTGCTGGAAAGCTGTTTAGGTCCTAAATGAAATAGAATCATCAAAATTCTTAAAGTAAAATGTGAGAGTAGTTTCGTGACTACTAAAAGTGACACCAACTGAAGTTTCTCTTTTAAAGATGAACAAGAAATGAATATTAATTCTTTCATTGCGTTGGAACTGTCCAGGTGCTTCTGAGTCCAGATAAATTTTTAGTTGTGTCAATATTCCAATAACATTATTAGCTCCACTTTTCAAAAATCTTTATTAACTTACTCTGACAAAAATTACCAGTTACCCATTATGACCAACCATAAATTTGGACAGCCTGCAAAGCTATTAAAAGTCACCTGGAAAAACCCTATTATTCCCTGGCTGGACCATTTTTCCACCTGTTTTTCAATGTCCTCACACAGTGAATAAGATAAACAGTTTGGGGGAGGTAAGAATAGCTTCTACTATTACTCTACCATTACTGAAAACAAGACATAAATTTTGATGGACCACTCTTCAGATCATTTTGGTAGTACACACAGGATTTTGGTATAACAGTCAAATAACTTTCACAGTCCTAGTCATATGAAGTTATACACAGATGTTAACAAAACCTTACATGAATAGATGTTAAATATGTAAAATATATACAAAATTGGATAAGCAAATTTTAAAATCTAAATCCAAGCACTTATTTTTTATTCCAAACTCTCTTCAGGTATTAACAAATATATCTTATTCTATGGCTCCAATGCTATTTTAAGTCCTTCCCTAGGGAAACAATAAGTTATTAATAAAATTAGTATTTTAGCATGTTTACAGAGGTTCACGTATTACAATTACAAACTAACGTCACCAGCATGCAAATGTTTCATCATTCCCATACCGATGTCAAAGCAATAATGTACATTACCCTAGTAGAGAATATCACTACATATTTCAAAAATAAAATTATAATTATCTTCACTACATATTTTTAAGCTATATATTCTGAGAAGTACGATCATGTCTTCTAAATCCAGTACATTAACCCTCAATCCTAAGCCCCAACATTAATGTAACAGTTGTGATCTCTATGGAAAAAAAAGATTCTAAATTCAAAATTATTTTTTCCCAAAGTTTACTTTTAACTCTAACCTATTGGGTTGAAATGTTAATAAACCGCAACCTAGGTATTTCAACCCCTACCCACAGAATGTGTTTTAATTTTAAAACAACATAAGTCTCTTTTCTAGTAATAATTGAGAATGTGAGACACATTTGGTCCACTACTGCAGAGCAACTAAAATTTAACGATGTTTTCATCCTGATTTGGTTTTATATGGCCAACTGGTTCTAAAGACTGAGAATAAACTTTTCACGTTGCAGTGAAAACATACATTACAATATTAATACTATTTCTAAGAGCCAAAATAAATTTCTGGATAAACAATACTAAATTTTAACTCTCAACATCTTACATATTTTTTTTCTTTAGGTTTGTTCCTTCAAAAATTGGTTTTTAGATTTTCCTACAATAATGGAAAAGAGATCAATCAAAAGAAAAACTCTCATAGGTATCTGGAAGAAACATCCTGAGGATTGGGAAGGGGGAGTCAATAAAATACAGAAAATGTCATTCCCCAAAAGGCTTGATTGAACTATGCTAACTGCCCATCAATCAAGTTTCAGAAGAGATTTGTATAACTTCACTTGTCTTAACTTTATTTCTGTCAGAAAGGAAGAAAGAAAAAAAAAGTTTATAATTTTTTTAGGGGAGTAACAAAAAAAAAAAGGGGAATAAAATGATGCTGACAGAGACTAACTCCTATAAACACTTCACTATATGGAGCAGTATTTAAATGTTCATTAGACTTTAACCACTTAAAAATGAGCATATGGTATTTGTTTCTTGGTATATTCAACTAAAAAAAGATTCATAATTGAAAAACCAAAGTTACTTTTCAGACAGAGACTCAGGTTAGATGCATAGTTTGATTTCTGTAGTTTCTCACAAGTTTACTTAATATGATGTCATTGTTTGGTATGTGCATCTTATGTTCAACTTTGCTTTATAGAAGATTCATCTCTCTGTTCTATTATATAATTTTATAAGATAAAATTAGTTTACGAAGAGAGTAGTATCACTACTCATCTATTTACAGGTGTCAGTTATTCTTTTAGTGGCAATGTGGCATACAGTGGGGCTTAAAGCTCAGTAACATTTCATACACCAATTGTTCACAGCTACAATGTCTTATCTCAAAACTTGAATGGTAAAACAAAATTCCTAGATGAAAAAAAAATGAACAAGCATCTTTCATTATTTTAGGCTTCCGACTTTTTACTCTTAAAATTTCTATGCCTTGCCCACAGTCTGTCAAAATGGAAGTTATAAGCATCAAGGTGCACCTAAGGTTGAGAATTCATATGTGATTAAATTTCTAAAGTGTGTTATATATGATTATGTAATACTGTTCTCTAAACCTATAGCATTCTACCCTAGATCAGGAAGGCAATCTGGTACACTGAAAAATGTATCTTTCAGCTTTAACCACAGGTTCTAAAGTTAGAGAAATCGTTGTTGGAAACCCAACTAGCAATGTGTCCCTGGGTCTTCTTATTTAATTAAAAACAAAACAAAACAAAAAACACTACTGTGTTGCAGAATTGTTGGGAGAATTAGAGAAAATATACAAAAAGCGCAAGCACAGCGACAGGCACATAGAATAAGAAATAAATAATAATTACTGTTTTGTTGCCACTGGCTATGTTTGAAATACAACTAACCTAGAGAATGTGGAACTCAAACTTTCAAAGTCCCTATTTTGGAGGTCACTGAAATAATTTTTTTTTCCACACTGAAAGAAATTCCTTTGAGTCTAACGTCTTCATTTATTCAACAGTATTTATTTGGTGCTTCAGACATATGAAAGCATTATTTTTAATGTCAAGGATACCTCAGAGAAGAAATTAGAAGCATCATCCCTTGCCCTCAAAAAACTTACATTTTAGAGGAAGCCAGACATTAGGCAAGCAATTACATAGTTACTTAATTACAATTGTGATCAGTGTTACAAAGAAAGCCTGCTAAAGTGGGAAATGACCTAACAGGATCAGAATTTAAATTTCTATACAAACATCCCACCTCCCACCAAGGGTGTTCAATCACTCCATCTACAATTAAACCTAAGCAAAATCTTTGTACAGACATGATCTGTCCCATCTTTAAAACAACAAAATAATTAACCTGACTCTGGCCATTTTTATGTTCAGAACTATATACTGAAACTACACCTGCTATATAAAACCTACAAATTAATTTCAAGTATTCCATATAGTGGGTTCTTAATGAAAGAGAAAGCAAAGATATAATAAGCAGTTGTCAGCTATCAGGCCATGAACTCATTAGAAAATACATTTCCTGACACATTACAAACCCAGTATTTTCATATACATCCCATTATTCATTTTAACTCATTTTTTAGAATGTTTTTATTAAAATACTTACATATTTATTACTGAAAAACAAATTATGTCTGTGATTTTTAAGATCAGAACAATTCTAATTTCCTTACTAAAAGAGAACTCTTCTTTGCTCAGGTACCTTTTAAATATGCCACCTTATGTTTTATTTTTAATCTGGTAATATCCACTTTAAAGACAACTTCAAGATTCTTATCTTCAGAAGTTAGCACACTGTTGTAGAACAGTGCCATTAAAGTCCCAAGTGAATAATAATAAAGGGGAAAACTGAGAGATCAAATCAATGCTCTCATCAAAATGAAACTAAGTTTATTGTATGAAATAGAATCTACCTCAATGTTTGTCTTAGATTTAAACAGCGTTCACCCAGAAATTAATGCAACAACAATTAACTCAGAGCAGTCATTGTCAGTTCCCCAAAAGTGGCCTCTTCATCTATATATAGTTCATAAGGCAAGCTAGTCCAGGATTCCTGCTGCCAATTATAATGAATGGAAGAAACATATTTAAATCAAATAGCACCATCTAGCAGAACCCTCACCACTTTGCTTACAAGAGTAGATGTTACTTGGTGTTCAGTTTGGTAGATTGGACAGCAAAAGTGGCAATTATTTTTCATGGCAGAATCACAGAATTAGGCTAGAAAGGACCACAGATACATCACATTCTCATTTTTATCTCAGATAATTTTTTTTTTACAAAGTTATCAGGATACAGATTAGATTCAACTATTCCTGGAAATCTAACTAAAATCCAACATTACTTTGACTCTAAAATTCAACCACCCCGAAAGGTCTCAATACAGTTCAATTCCTTCACTCTCAGTAATATGAGATCCCAATACTCTGTAATCATTAAAACATCTTGTTTTTATCTTTTCAGGTCTATTACAACCAAATGATTAATGCACATAAATTGGGCTGTTATTTCAAAACTTAAGTTCTAGTAACTGCTATTTCTTAACAAGTCTATAATACTGTCTTCTGTATTTTTCATGGCACATCAACTAAATTCTAAATCTATCTCCTCAGAAAATACCTCTGGAAAACAAAACAAAACCAGCATCGCTCCGTTAATTTTGTTTGTTTTGCTACATCAAGGCCTGCCACCCCTAAATCCTACGGGAATTGTGTGTGTTGCTGCCAACACGAAGATTAGGAAACGTTCCCATCCCTAGGGCAAAAGAAACTTTCAGAAGCCTACTAACTCCCCAAAGCAAGGAGAGAAACTCGGTCGTCTCAGTTTTGGGTTTTTATTCAGGCAGCTACTTCCGAGCGCAAGGTAACCAAAGTAGCTCTTGAAAGATGCTCTCAGACTTTTCCCCCAGTCTGAACCCCCTCGGAAAGGCAGAGCGCGTTCAATGGCAAAGATAAGCCTCAAACCTCAGAGTGGAGGTGGTTACTGGGAGTCACCGATCTGCTGCACAGAAAAGAGGGGTTCTTCCTCAGTGGTCACAGTTACTATTCGCTCTCATTTTTAGTAACAACCAAATCACCGTTACAAGTACGTAAGAATAGCAGCAAACAGCCCTGCTTCGCACTGTGCCGTGACGGTGGCATCCCAGGACGGGAGGGGCTCTCTTCTCGCAGGCCTCCCCTGGGCTCCCACCGGAGTTAACACCTGTGTCTCCCCACTCAACGCTTCTCCCCTTCCGGCAAATCCCTTTTCGGACCACTGCTCCTAGGGCACCCCCAGACAAACCTCCTCCCGCCGGCCGCTGCAGCTCACACAACTCCCACTCTACGCGCCCCACGACCACCGCCCCTCGGGGGCCGCCCCGCCCGGTGCCGAGGCAGCCGCGGCCCCCAGACGTTTGGGAGGGAGGCGGCAAGTCTCCAAAAAAAGTTCTCCAGCCGCCGCCACGGACTTGGGTCTGCTGCGACAGGCAGAAACACCAGCCTGCTCCAGCAGATCCCGCTCCTCGCCAGCACACTTTTCCTCCCCCAAGAACTCGGTCCTTCTTAGTCTCCCAAACTTCAGCGGCGCCCGACCACCCGGGTTCCGCTAGGCACGGGGCACCACGAACGCCCAGTCCCTCCGCGGGCTGGAAAAAGCCCGGACGCCCACCCAGCCCACGCCCGCACACGCCCTCCGCGCCCAGCGCGCGTCTCCGCGCCCCGCGGGGCCCCGCTCGGTCGCTCCGCGCCCGGCTTCCGCCCGCCGCGCGCCCGGCACCGCCGCCCTCGACTCGTCCGGCGATCCCGGCCCCAAATCCCGGCGCCGGAGCCCCGGCCGCAGCGCCCCTCGCGCTGCCTGCCCCGACCCCAGCCCGCCGCTCCAAACACCCACATTCCCACCGCGAGCCCTCCTCCACGCAGCTGCCCCCTCCCGCCCCCTCCGCGACCCTCGGCAGCGCTCTGGGTCCTCGCAGCCCCGGACCCCAGCTCTAAAGTTACTTTGTGAGGAGGTGAACCCGTAGGTTATTTCCCCCAATCACCCAAACAAGTTTCCGTCCTCGGCACCAGCACCGCCACCGCCCCCCAGCACACTCGTTCCCTCCCGCCGGCAGCCCCCCAAGGCCGCCCGCCCCGCGCGAGCACCTCCTGGGAAACAGCCGCTCCCCGCACCGCACGCCCCCACCTCGCGTACCCCTCCCCCTGCCAGCCCACCCCCGGCTCTCCCCGGGCGGAGAGTGTCTGGGTCTGTGTGTCTCCAAGAGAGTGTGCGAGTGCGTGCGTGTGTGTGCGCGCGTGTGAAGGCGGAGGTGGGTGAGAAGCGGAGACACTTACTTCTCCCGGGCCTGGCTGTCGGACGGGACGGCGCTGCTGTTACTCTTGCCTTTGCCGTACATGCTTGTGCCGAGAGCAGCTCCCACTGTCACGCACCTGTCAACCCATCACAGCCTCCCCGGGAACAGCCCCGTCCCCATGGCGACCCACGCAGCCACCCCCACTATTGGCGGCCCCACGCTAAAGCTCCGCCCCCTTCGCCCAGGCAACGCGCGAGACTGACAGGCCTCCTCCTCCCTCCGGCCTGCCGAAGCGCGCGGTGGCGGCTACAGCCTAAGCGGCAGTCTCCTCCCTCCTTCCCTCCCTCCCGGGTTCCCTCCCTCCTTCCCTCTCCGCTCTCCTCCCTCCTCCCGCTCTCTTTCCCCCCTCCCCCCTCCGAACCCCGGCGCAAGGGGGGAATTAGAAACTGCTCTAGAAGGATTTTAAACAACTGGCTGTTCTCTCTGCCGCCGCCCCTCCCCCCGCGCCGCCCGCGCTCGGCTCCTCACTGGAGAGAAGGCGCCGGGAGGAGGGGAAAGTGCGGCCTGGAATCACTGGTAGGAGCCGGCGGAGCTGGAGCTGTGGCAGCCCCAGACTTTGGGGCGCCCGCCGAGTACACAGACAGACATACGGCCCCAGCTTTCGTGGGAGCCCCCACCAGCCCCCTCTCCTGCTCCTCTCCTGTCTGTGACCCCGCGCCAGTACCCTGGATTGATCTCTACAGCCCTCAGCCGTTCTCCCTGGGGTGTCGACCCCCCTCCCCCCGTCCCCCCACCACGCCCTGCTCCCAGAGGGCCGCAGGCAGGGGACACACGCGCAGTTCCCTGGACCTTATGTTTGAGCGACCCAGAGCGTCTCGCCTTCCCTCCTGGATAGAGATTGTCCCTCCCGCCCTCGGCGGGCGCCGCTGGGGTGGCGTCGCCTCGCCCCCGGGGCCGCACCCTGCTTCCCTGGGGAACACCCTGCCTCAGGCCTGCCTCCCCTCTTTAGAGGTGAGCCTCCCTCTCCCAAAATGGCCCAGTGATTCCTGGGGACTCACTGGCCCCCTACCCTGGCCCCTGCACGGGACCCTCGAAGCTCTGTGGCACGCCGTGCAACAGCTCCCGTGCCAGAAATGCTGCAGAAAAGGGCCCCAGGCCCACCTGGCCTGGTTTTCCAGCCTTGGTCGGTGATGCCTTCTCATCCTAACCTTTGAAGTGGAAAGGGCCCCAGAAGGCCTTTAAAGACAGCTCAGCCGTTGTCCATCAGAGTAGGCCCCAACCCTCCTTCAAGGTGTACAAAATTGTGCCAGAGCTGAAAGGCTGCCTGAGAATATTTCTGGATCAAAGCCCCTAATCCCATTTCAGTAAATGTGCAGAAAGTTTCTGTAGCACAATCTGGTTCCCGATAGAACTCCATCCTTTATCTTGTGGAGATCCTTGGATGCAAAATCAGAGTGCAAATGGGGTTAGAAAGAAGACATGGGCATCAAATAGGGAGTGACAGAGGAAGAGGGGTGCAGGTGGGGGTCAGACTGGGGGAAACATCAGGAAAGGGTGAATAGACATGGAACGGCTATGGGAGGGGAGAGGAAATAGGATTTAAATGGGGAAAGCTACCTTTCTGTTTCTCACATAGAGCTTTAAGCTTTTAGTAGTAGGACCCTAAAAATGCTTATGGAGATACAAAGATAAATGGAATGGAAAGAAATGGGCTTTATGACCAACATCAGCAAGTGATAGGAATGAAACATCAACAGAAGGTTAAGGAAGGGCAGTTAGTAATAAAGAAAGAGACCCAGAAAACAGATTGGCAACCAAACAAAACAAAAACTGGGGAAAATGAAGAAGGACCCGCTATTCTAGTGTTAGAGAAGTTTTTTTGTTTTGTTTTTTTAATTGGAAAAGGTAAAGTGTAAAAAGGTAGGAAAGAAGAATAAAAGAAATAGGATTAAATGAAACCATAGAATATGATAGCAAAAGATGGCAAAAACAATAAAGGACCTAAGTTACTATTGAAGGATGCAAGAAAAAAGTGTTGTTATTAAAAGGACAAAAATGCATCCCATAGAAGAATGAAGAAAGTGAGAAATCACATAGGCTTACGTTGATTAATTTCCAAGAGAAGTAATTTGCCATTTCTAATTCAAAATCCCCCTTTCTGTTTACAATGAACTATAGTGATTTGGTGGTGGAGACATGACATTCATGGACTCAGAAGAACAGGAAGGAGTGATGCTGAGTAAGTCTCTCTTTTAATGAACTTTTGCTCAAAGTGCTCACATGTGTGTAAGGCTGCCACTCTTTACAGAGTCTACCTTCAGAGTTAGCATATATAATTTGTTGTTCAGTTATCAACTTTCATTGGCTTTAACCCAGAAAATTAGCATCTCAAAGCTCCATGACCCATAGAACACTTTGTATAAGGGACTGCTTTGAGAATGATGTCAAGGACGGAGCTATGGCAGCTGCTAATCCATGCCCACACCTGGACTAAGGTAAGGTTTCCATTAAAGATCAAGAGTGGGCTTTGTACTGTTATCTAAAAACAAATTCGTTATTATCCTTGCACTAGAGTTGGGATTCTCTATGGTTCTCAGTCATGGCACATTAGAATTGCCCTAAGAGGATTTATTTTTTGTTGGGTTTTGTTGGTTTGGTTTTAAATACAAGTTTCTGGGACATCCCCCGCTCCCCCCCCCCCCCCCCACCGCCCTCAACTAACTCACTCAGAAACTTTGTGGATGGACCCTGGCCTCTGTATTTTTTTGTAAGCTCCAAGTGATTCTTATATGTAATTAGGACTGCTTAACTCTGCTCTTCAATGTCCATTTAAAGACAGCCAATAAACACAATCAGATCTCAAAGCAAGATTTTTAGGTTGTGGCTATACACAGCAGATGACCCTCCCTACATAAGGCATTAAGACATCTTTACAGTGGACTTTACTTTCTACCCACTGAGCCAACAGATTTGTTAATAGGATGAAAATGTATGACCACATGTGATCTTATAGCACAAGACCACAAATAGCTATGGTTTAATTTACTATTTCCTAAAGAGAAAAGAAAACAAGAGAAGCTGTTTCCTGTCTACTGCTGCAATGTATTCATTTGATTGGTTTTCACCCACATTTATTACATGGAAAAGTCCTTTGAGTAATGGCATATTTTCTGATATTTAAGAAATAAATAAATTGTAAATCTGCACAGTAGGGCGTGGAATTCAGAATAATATGGTTGGTCTTAGTATCCAAAAAGAATAAAATGCGAAAAGGTCTTAGTTCAGAACTTGCCAAGTTAATGTCAGAGTTAACTTTACAAGAACGTTATTATCCAACAAATACACTAAGTGAAAACATGACTATCCCTATACGCGGTAACCTTAAAGCTTCAGTAGTAATCAAATCAATTGTCATTAAAACATCTCAGCAGCTATCTGAACCATCTCTATTTTATTTTCTTGTTAATGTTTACACATGTAAATAAAATGCTTCTTTGCCCTTGTTCAAATTATTTTGAGTACAAAGAGTGTTCTTTGCATCAGCAACTGTATCTCGTGGGGCCAATATTGTAATTAATGAGATTTGAAACACATATTCACAGCCAAATTTGAGATCCCAGACATAGAATTGAAGATCCATTGTCTGTTTGTTTTCATTTTTAAGAAAGGGGAAGACAGGAGATTTAAGTCTTCCTGTAAATAACCACAATATATTTTTTAGAAGTTAATCGTTCTTTTTAACCTCACACATAAGGCTGATTAATCTGGGGGGGCTGGAAGAGAGAAAGAGTGCTGACTAGCTGAGCCACCAGAATGAAACACATGTATTTGAGGGGTTTTTTTTTTCTTTATTCTTTCAGATATAGAACACCACAATTACTCAATCATTAGGTCTTTCTCCCCTGCCCTGGTTTTGTTTGTGTACAAATGCACAATTTTCTCTTTTTGGAAATTGCATCTTATTCTTGGAAGTCTTTATCATTTTAAAATAGGCAGTTTGTATACCACCCTGCTCTAGATTAACTATGCATTTCTTTGATCCTCATTTTTTCTATAAAACATTAAGGTTAATAATGTCCATATTCTTATAGTGCATGGAACTTTAGAAAAGATTTCCCTTTGCTATATAGAACAAAGAGGCTACCTCTTTAAGTTTAAATAGAAACTAATGGTGAATTTAATTATTTGCATCACAGAGTATACTTAGCATGTTAACTTAAAAAAAAAACATTTAGAGTAGAAAATGTTTAGAAAAATTAAAATAAACATTGAAATGTATTAAAATTAATTTTCTTGTTCTGGGGTAATTTTTTCAAAGGCCGAAAATTTTCTATTATTAATTTGTTTCATAAACTAGTTTATGAAAAATATCTTACATTCATATCACTTTTCATTTCAAATCATTTAACAGATATCTGTTCGTGAATAGTCATTATACCTGTTAATTAGATTTTCATAACCAGCTTTTTTAACTGGGTAAACTGAGTCCTAGAAAGATTTATTAGCATGATCTGATCCATAAAGAGAACAGAACTCGTTCCAGGATGAGAACTCTGTGTTCCTGGCTGACAGTACTGTTCTCAGACCACGGAGCCACACCTCTTTCTCTCAGAAGTGACTATTCCACAGAGGAATGTGAGCAAGCTCTGAGATGTTTGTCACTCAAACTACTGTATGAAACTTCACTCCCAGGCAGAACGGACTAGCATGCTTAGATTCACAAACTGCTTACATGCCATGTACCAAAGTAATTGAATGAATAGAGTCATTACAACTGTAATACTATGCAACGTGGTCTCTTATACCAGAATAATAAATGAAATGGGGCCTCAAATTAACATTATTTGACACACTGTTATTGGTTTAACATCAGTTAATCTGAGGCAATGACTGTTTTCTTAACCTATTGCCCTAGATTTTTAAAATCCCAATTTAGCTATACATAAACATTTACCAATGGGTTAGGAGAGACTGTACAGATCTACTGGTTCTAAACCGTTCCATCTCTAGAGTGCCTAGTCTTTTTTAGCACCATCAAGATTTCAAATTTAATAACTTAGAAAAAAATAATCCTGATATAAAAAATTGCACATAAGCTGAAGATGATGAAAAATGAAAAAAGTGGGGCTACCACGTATTGCAATTTCACACACTTTAGCACATTTTGCAAAACAAATCCCGAGTGTTGCAGTATTCACTGGCTGGCTTTTTGTCATTAAATGTTGAAAGTTATGTAATAGAAAGTATGCCAAAGAGTGTTCTTTATTCAAAAGTATTACTATTTTTTCAGTGCATTCCTAAATCTTCACAATGGTTTTTCACCTACTAAGATTATGCCAATATGATGTCTTTGCACTCTTGGATTTGACAAAGGCCCCAGTCTCATGAAGGAGGCTGTGAACATTCCAGGCAGTGTCATTTCCTCCTGTTAGAAATGGAAACATAGGGGGAAAAATAACTACTCATTTGTTTTTCATTATTTTCCAACATTATTGGGTCCTCTCAACGAAGTATGTCAAAAAAAGAAGGCGATAAATTATTCCACTATTATATTTTATTTATCTTGAAATAGTTTGACTATAAGGGGTTAAGATACATATTTTAACCTCTTTAGCTGTATTAAAAATATGTTTAAGACAAGGACTGAATTGGGGTACCTGGTCACTTAAGTGACTCTTGATTTCAGCTCAGGTAAAGGTCTCACGGTTTGTGAGATTGAGCCCTGTGTTGGGCTGTGTTGGCAGCGAGGAGCCTGCTTAGGATTCTCTCTCTCCCTCTCTCTGCTCCTCCCCCACTTGCACACACTCAGGCTCTTTCTTTCTCTCTCTCAAAAGTAAACAAACATTAAAAAAAAAAAAGGTGCTGAATATAGCCATTGCCAATAATAAACAGGGTCATGTATACTTGTCAAAGATACAGAAGGTACTTATATTTTATTTATTTTGGTGTGCTCAAAATGTCTTTGAAACCAGTTGGGCTCCTTCTATATATTCCAGTATCTGGAGATTTGTAAGTATTCTGTGGTGGCAATTGCTACCTGTTAGCATCATCATCATTAGATTATACATGTATAAACCAGATTCCTCGTCAGACACATAATTCTATAATCTTGTTATCATCAGTTTTTCAAACTCTCCAGGTGTTTTTCCTTGGACCTATATTCTTGAAGCAGAGGATAGACAGATTCCCTGCTACATGGTGCTGAGCTTTTGACTACTGCATGGCAAATCTCCATTAGCCTCACTCAGCTTCTAAGACCCAAGTTGTCTGCGGTATTGGGGGCCAGTGTTAAGAAAGTTAAGAAAGAATACATTTTTGTGATATGGTCTGCTACTACTCTGTGCTTACCTTCTACCTTGTCTTCCCTCTAACACTCATGGGAGTTTTACTTCTTTGAGGATAACCTTGATCACTGTCTATAGTCCTATGAACACTACTTAGGGCTAAAGTTGTTGCTTTGCTAAGTTCGTTGCTCTGAGTTAAGGAGAATTGTGGCCAAGGACGCTGACCCATGGAATATTCTTCTTTGGCACGGTGTTTGAGGCTGAGGTGCCCAGAAATTAGAGGCTTTAGCAATACTGTATACGTTTACTCTGGCTTTTCTGTCTGGTTCTTCTAGGAAGGAGGTAGACAAACAGCTCACTCTGTTAATGAAAGTAGGTAGTCTGCAGAGAAGGGTGGCCCAAGGAAGAATCCAGTTCTGGATACCTTCACCCATCCCTCTGGAAGAGTTATCCCCATATCCCAACTTTCTTGCACTGCTTCCGTTGTTCTTGCCTTGGCTCTTGTGTCCTTTTAGGAGGTACCAGCTCTGTTGGCTAGTTTGGTTGTTTTCTTCATTTTAAAGGAGCATTTGTCATTTGTGGCACAAGGAGGCATATGTCACATACATGTCTCAGGAACCTTCTAAAGACCTTCACTAAAGGGCTGTGAGAGGAGGCGGAGGAGAGGGGGAAGAGATGGGCAACAGAACTACATCTCTGCAGCTTCTAGCCTATGTCGGTTGCTCCAAAGGGTTTTACCACATAACCTCCCATCTTTCCATTCCTTCTTTTACCTGTTCTGTCTTCCCTCTTCCCATTCTTTTCCCCCCAATCCCTGACAAAAGGACAAAGGTGAGAGAAATAGGGAAGTTTCATGGAAACATATTAGATTGAAAATATATGAAACTGCTATTTTTGTAAGTCAAAAATGTTTGACTGCTTAACAGTGTTACATGGTTCAACTTCAACTATGCAAGAATTTCAGTTCTTGCAAGCCACATCACAGACTTCTTAGGTATTAACAACACTAATATTTATCAAGCTTTATGATATGCCGGGCACCAAGTGCTTTACACAGAGTATCTCGCTCAGTGATCTTTGTAATCCTTAGAGGTAGGTTTTATTATTCACATATTTTGCTGGTTCACACAACTAGTGAATGATGGGATTGTAATTCACATCCATGCAGCCTATCTGTTCAGGCCTTCTCAGAATCCAGTACAGAGATCCTTCCAACCACTCTTGCCCCTTAATATTTACTCTTTCATGTACTCAATTCTAGAAATGCAAGCTTCTTTGTGAATTCAGGTTGGATTAAATACAGGCAAGACCACTCAAGCAGGGTTTATGGGATCTTACTTCAGCATGGTAAGCAGCAGTGAATTCTGTTCTTACACCTAAACGTCCTGATTAGGCAAAATCAGAAACACCAAGCCACACCCTGCTTTATTTCAGCCTTGGACTTTATCAAGTACATCATTTCCTCCCATTTTGACTATTGTAAAGTAAATACCTTGGCTTATTGTAGGATATTAAAAGGAAGTGATTTGGTATGAATCTATTTCTCTTTTGATATTTAAAAGAGATACATATTCTCTGTATTCCTACTATATTGCTCAATTCATGTCTTCTTTCCAATCTTCACCTTGTTCATTTCTCTTTCAGTTAATCACATTTCCCAGATCTAGGTGGCTCTGAGATCTGTAGTGGATAAAACCCGAAAACCAAGATCTGTTTTAATTCACATTCTGCTTAGGTTAAGGGAGACCTGGATCACTGGGTCACATCACCATCCAGTCACTGGATCACTATAAATATGTGCCCTACCTCTGGAAATGATCACAAACTGTTTCCCTGCATCTAAATAAGTAGATTGCGATTCCTTTGGGGGTTGTTTTTTGTTGTTGTTTTGGGATTTTTCCCCCCCCAGTGTGGGTTGTTTCCTGGTAGATTATTGTATTTCATGTTACCTTTCCTTCGCTTCTTTGTTTTGTTTTGTTTTGTTTTGTTTTGTTTTTTTGGCTTCACTTCCTCCTTCTATTGTTGTAGATGTCTTTTTCCTCTCATCACTTTTCCTGTTGCCTTTCCAATTGGGTGGGGCCCCCATCCAATTCACTCACTGTCTGGCTCTAGAGTATCTTCAGTCCCAGGGGAAAACAATCTTGTGCCAAATAGTTAGAATCCCTGGGGCATCAGAAGAAAGATCCTAGAGACTAAGTATCCCTAAAATTTTCTTTTATTGATTTTATGTTAGAATGAAATCCAAGGATGCCTAATTAGGGGGAAAAAAATTCATCCTTTTGGCCTCCTAATCCCAGACCATTCTGAACTCTGACAGCACCAACATCCATCAAATCAAACAATGAAATCAACTTTGGTTACTTAGCATAATAGAAATAAACTTGTAATATTCTATTAGTGAAGGATCAATGTCTCCTGTCTTGAAAATAAACATCAGAGCTTGGCCTCAACATTTATGTAGCAGCAGGAGACCATTATTTTGTGGCAACATTCGATTACATTGACATCAAGACAGATTTATTAAATTAATAAATAGTACATGATTTTCAGCCTTTCATTTCCAACCGTCACCACCACCCCACTCCTCAAGGTGATCTTCTGAAATCCTTCATCCTTATTATCTATGACCTCTATTTCCTTTTTGTTGTTTGTCATTTTACACTCAAATTAATATTTTTAGTATCTATTTTTTCAGATGGAAATTTTTAATTAGTTATTAAGAAGAAAGCTAATAATGAGAATCATCAAATTATTAATTGTTAAAATATTTTAGTGGTGTAATATTTGAAAAGGAAGTATTTCAGATATGCTTTTCAGAGTTCTGAATGTGGCTAATAACAAAAGGCCACAACTTCTGCTATCTCTTCCTCTAACTTTCAACCTCAGGGCCCTTGCCCTGGCTGTTTCCTCTGCCTGGAACGTTCTTCCTTCTGTTCTTTGCATGGCTGGGTTTTTTTTCTCATACTTAAGTCTGCTGGAATGTCATTTCCACAGAAAGGTTTTCTATAAGAGTCCTTTTTAAAGTGCTTATTCCCCCATCCTCAGTCACTGTTCCTCCTGCTGCTCTGTTTTATTTTCTTTTTAATCACATGTCATATTTGAAAATGTCCATGATTTGAATTACTCTGTTGGCTTGCATAGTCCATGTGGGCAGTGGTCTTATCCTTCTTCTCATACTAGATCTCTATGTCTTAAGACCTGGAACAGTACCAGATACCCAGCAGCGCTCACTAAACAAATGTTCATGGACTGACTGGATGGATGAATGAATGAATGAATGAATGAATCTAATAAAACAGTCATACATGAGTAACCTCAGATCCTAGCTCACTTAGATATTTGCAACATGCAATCTTTCCAGCCCTCTGCCCTACCGCTCCAATGCAGGGATCCTTATATTTTTAGAAACAATAGTGATTGGACAGAGAGTACCAGCACACCTTCAGATTTTAGGCTTCTGCTCTTACTCCAATTTATTGTTCCAGCATCTAAATCAATTTAACAGAATCTTGGTGAGCAGGACATGAGAGAGAGAAGTATTTTCTCCTCTTTTGTATCTCCACAGATGTAACTTACTTAGAGTTCCAAGTGGCTTAATGTTGCTGACAATAAGGAAACAAGTAGCACATAGTCAGCAGATTAGTTTTCAGTAATAAGCTTTCATTATGTTACTCTCCTACTCAAAAACCTCAATGCCTCCTCACTGCCTATAGGATAACTTTCTCTCCCCTCAGATTTTAATCTAATCTGATCCATCAGTACCTACAGCCTTCACTATGTTGTAGTTATTTATGCATGTCTGTCTTCCCTACCAGAGTATATATTCCTTGAAAACAGCCTCTTCATTCACAGTCGCTTATAGAATACCTACATGTTGAGCCTTATATGAATATATGAATATATTGTTGAAGAAGATGTTTCCCTGCTTTCAAGCCCTACAATTCCTACCCCAGTTTCTACTTTGCCTTTGGGAAATGATTACTAATGTTTCTGGAATTAAATTTTAGTTCCAGTAGCTGCAGTCTAAAAACCTGGATTTGGATTCCCTGCCCCATTATTAGCTGTGTGATCTTAGCCAAGTCGCTTAACTTCCCAGTGTCTCAGTTTTATCAGTTGCAAACTGAGATGTTACTACTGTATGTTAGGGTTATAATGAGGAGTGAATGAGAAAATGCACATACTGGGTCTAGCAAAGAGCTTGGCATATCATATGTGCTTAGCGAATGTTTTCTTCCTCAGAGTTGGGGCATGCCCTATGTGGTCTGTTACTTTTCAAATATACCTGGCACATCTGTCAAACACTGTATTATTTCATATCATATCATGAGTACTATGATTTCCTCTTGCCTTACATGACTTTCCCTAGTCCTATCCAATTCTTAACTCCTTTGAAAGACATTCTCTGCTCTTATAATTATATCACACATAATAAGTGGCCTTTTACTAGAACTTAACAGTTCCTGGGTCTCATCTCTGAAATGAGTATAACTGTAAGGATAATAATTGTGATTCTTTAGCAGAGCCCAAGATGGTCCTATATTGATAGCATGCATCTGCTATCTCTTATCTGAATTTAGTAACTAGAAAACGTGATGCCAAATTCAACAGCTTCTGTCTTGGTTGCAGTTGGTCACTGTGATGACGTCATTCCAAATTTCATGGATTCAAGGGTGAAAACAAGAATTTTGATGTCATTTAGTCAAATCTGCAAAGAAGGATGTTCCACAGTGTTCCTTAATCCCAGTGAAGAAACTCTTATCTTTAACTGTTAATACAGTGTTAAGTACTTTTCCTCATTGAATCGGCAATGCAATGGGAAAAAAATTAAGTCATCCTCCTCCTCATAATAAGCCTGCATATACTTCAAGACCGTCATCAAGTAATCCTCTTCTCCCAAATGAACAATCAAAATATTTATTTGCATAGCTAATATCACAGACGGTCTAGGCAAATAGACAAAGTCTCTCTCCTGTGAATACTATTAGCTTGTAGTTCATGGTTTAGGCAACTGCTCTAGAGTGAAATAAAATCTTCAGAGACTTCTACTGGTCAATCAACACTTAAAATGTTTTTCTAAGCTACTCCTGGTAATTGGAATCTTTTAAGCATTTGTTAAAGGTAGAATGGTAATACTTAAAACAGTAGCAGTATAGTCATCCACTCAACAAGCATTCATTGAACACCTACCATATGTAGTATAGAGCAACATAGTATTTTGCTAAGCAATAGGTGGGGATGATGGAAGAATCTGTTAGAAGCAGTAGCCACCGTAAAGAACTTAAAAGGAAGACACAAAGCTTTGCTTAATACTTACCATGAGCCAGGCACTGCGCTAAGTGCTGAGGATGCACATATAAAGTTTCTTTGAGGAGCTCATAATCTAGAGAGGAGTATACCAGCCTTATATTTCAATATGGCATTTTAAGTGTTATGAAGGATGTTAGTGGCACTGGGTATTCTGGGTCATGGAGGACTACTTCTACCTGGAGTTTGCTTGACAGGTGAGAGGAGCCTGGACTAAGGAATAAAGCTTAGCTAAATTAAAATAATAATAATAGTAATAATAATAATAACAACAACCTAAAAAATAACACAGGGAAGGGCATTTCAACAATGGGAGCTACATATACTAAGGCAGAAAGGGAAGAGAGATCATGCACATTCCAGAAGCTACAAGGAATTTGCCTGTAGTGGGAAGACTGGAGACAGTTGTGGAGATAAAGCTGGCGAGTCAGCAAAGACTGATTCATGAAGAGTTTTGTATGAGCACTATGAAAAAGACTGGGCTTTAAATCCTTGAGTAGCCTTGGGAAGCCACTAGAGGATTTTAGGCAGAAGAATTACCTGATCAGATTTGTAATTTAGAAAAATCACTCTGACCTTTGTGTGAAGGAGAGATGGGAGAGTCAATGGAGGCAGGGAAGTGGAGGGGTTATTACAAGGATCCAGGTGGTAACTGATGCAGAAAGGACCCAAGCTAGGTGCAGTAAGGAATGGAGAAGAGAGAATCACATATGACATAGAGATGGAGAAAAAGGAGAACTGGGACTACTGTGTATACATTTCATTAGATCGGGCAAAGATTATCTATTTGACCATCTTCACATATCTTTCACTTGGACAAGGGCAGTTTACTCCATATACTGCATGTACAAGTCCTTTAACTTACTTAAATATGTCCTATAAATTACTTAATGTGATAAAACCAACTTTATTTTTCAGTGAGAATACATCTTTTCAATAACAATGGAAGTTGTCGGGGAAATCAGCATTTTTATTTCTTTTCTTCAGGTTTTTTTTTTTAAGTTTATTTATTTTGAGAGAGAGAGAGAGAGAGAGCATGTGCATGACTCAGGTGCCCCTCTCTTCAGGTTTCTAATGTATAAAGAGCTTCCTAGAATTCCTCCCAACAGACTCCCAAACAGACAAAAATAAACCAAAAATTAGAACCACAACCAAACCAAAGAAAAATTTTTATTTATTTATTTATTTATTTATTTATTTATTTATTTATTTATTTTGAGACAGAGAGAAACAAAGCATGAGCAGGGGAGGGGCAGAGAGAAGAGAGACAGAATCTGAAGCAGGATCCAGGCTCGGAGCTGTCAGCACAGGCCTGATGTGGGGCTCGAACTCATGGACTGTGAGATCATGACCTGAGCCAAAGTTGGATGCCCAACAAACTGAGCCACCCAGGGGCCCCAAAAGAAAAATTATTTTTAAAAAAAGATACACAGGGGGCACCTGGTTAGCTCAGTTGGTTAAGTGTCTGACTCTTGATTTTGCTCAAGTCATGATCTCATAGTCCTTGAGATCAAACCTTACATCAGGCTCTGTGCTGATGGGCGCCTAGCCTGCTTGGGATTCTCTCTCCTTCTCTCTCTGCGCCTCCCCTGCTGGTGCTCTATCTCTCAAAATAAACTAACATTTTTTTAAAAAGTTACATAGATACATTGATAGATTCAGGATAAGGAACATTTCAAAATTCTGGCTTAGATCATTTAGACCTTGACTGGAAAAGCTTCCAGATCCTATAGAACTTGCCTGCTGTTGAAGGTTAGGTTCTCTAAAAACAGAGTCTAAGATGAGTATGAAATACACCATGTTTACTAGGCACCAACTCTATGAAAGGAGAGGGGAAGAAGTAGGATTGTGTAAAGGAAGAAGCCAGCCCCAGTGCAGGCCTTACAAAGCCTCAGCCAATATACTGCAGATCTCTAGAGAGATCTCCTGTGGCCCTGCCAAAATGGCCTGGCTTTTATGCCCTAGTGTCACTCATCTGAGGAGAGCTGCCTTAGGGAGGACATGATCTCTGGAGAGGTGGTTCTTAGCAGCTGAGGAAACCCCTGAAGATGCTGGCACTCCCCCTTGATATCAGGTCCTTCTTTGAAAGGAGACCTCTGTGGATGCCACACCTGCACACCAACGTTTGGATAGAGCTTGAAGACAGACCAGGCCATCTTCCTGGCCTTGGTAGAACTAAGTCTGCATACCTACATCACCTCAACCATGTCTCTAGATCTCCTACCCTTATAAGTGCTATTTTCAGAATTATAGAAAAATGAGAAAATGAGAAAAGAATTGAAAGCTGAGTTTAAAATTATTTATTAATAATAAAATACCAGTGGGAATTAAAAGAAAAAAAATAAAAAAAATGATGTGAGGATATTGCTATCTTACCTTTCTACATATACAGTGGAAAATCACAGATTTAATAAAATATACTAAGCAATTACATCACTTCATGAAATCTAGCACATTAGAAACTGGCGTAGAGCTCTCCTGAACTATGCAAGTCAACTGTGGTTTCCTTTCTCCATCCAGTCAGTTACAGCCTACCTGAGGGACCTTTATGAAGGCATTTAAATTCTCTTTGCTTGAGTCACTAATAATTGAACAGTACTCATAACAGGAATACTATCATGTTGAAATTATGCCACAAGGTACAAGATGGAAGGGGAGATAATTTTAAAAGCCAATAGGATGACTAAAGAAAAAAATGGCTCATCAGAGTTTAGAATATCAGTCTTTTTCAACATTATGGCAGAGTGAGGGGCAGAAAATAGGATCTTTCATTGTAATTCCTATAATTTAGGACTATGCACTGAGTTCATAAATTCCTCATCCCTCAGAATTTATCTCTATGGTTAAAACTTACTGATTTAGATTCCATAAATTTGTCATGTTGCAGTAGTAATACAGTTGTAGTGTGTCATTCTGGCTGAGAAAATATTTTATAATGATTTTTTTTTCCCTGAAAAGAAGGAGCCTACTAATATTGTCCAAGCATGTCTTCAAACTTTGGGTCTGCCTATTATTTCCATAATGTCAGCTGTGGTCATGACCCATTACCATGGGCCAATAATGACTTACATTTTTAAACCTAATTGACCTATTCTTAACAAATACCACTTTTTCTTACATTATGCAAACTATTTAGAAAATAAATAATAAATAGCCTTTACTTCAAAATATATATATTTCTATTGATTTGGATGGGTTTTTCTGTTCCTCTTCTTTTTTTATTTTTCTAAATTTTTTTAATGTTTCTTTATTTTTGAGACAGACAGAGTGTGAGTTTGGGAGGGGCAGAGAGAGAGGGAGACACAGAATCTGAAGCAAGCTTCAGTCTCCAAGCTGTCAGCAGAGAGCCTGCTGCAAGGCTCGAACCCACGAACTGAGATCATGAACTGAGCCGAAGTCGACGCTCAACTCACTGGGCCACCCAGGCACCCCTTTGTCTTCCTCTTTCATTGTAACCCCTCTATCTACCCCAACTAGTGGGGTTCTGCATTCCTTCTTATATACCAGAGAATGTCTGTCCATCCAACCCTAGATTAGAGCAATAATATAGATGTGAGAAGAAGATAAATAAAACCAGATTAGAGCAATAATATACATGTGAGAAGAAGGTGGAAGAAGAGGGAGAAGGGAGCTCTGAAATGGGTAAATGACAATATGCAAACTAAATGAATATCCTCCCAAAACATGTGAAGAGTAACTACCCCTCACTAGTTTCTCACAAACACCTTGGTCTTGGAATTTATTCCTCACGAACTATATTACTTGCCTATGGAAAATAATGCACTTCAAAGTTGTCATTCCTAAAAGTTGTCATAGCTTTAAAAAAATCCACTAATCAAATTAACTGCTTTGATTTTCAGAATGTATGTGTCTAATCAGCAATTACATTAGATGTCTTTGAAAATTCTTGGGGCGCCTGGGTGGCTTGGTCGGTTAGGCGTCCGACTTCGGCTCAGGTCATGATCTCACGGTCCGTGAGTTCAAGCCCCACGTCGGGCTCTGTGCTGACAGCTCAGAGCCTGGAGCCTGTTTCAGATTCTGTGTCTCCCTCTCTGTCTGTTCCTCCCCTGTTCATGCTCTGTCTCTCTCTGTCTCAAAAATAAATAAACGTTAAAAAAAAATTTTTTTTAATTCTTTTTAATTATTGCAGAGAAGATCTTAACACTGCATCCATCACAATTGCCATAGAAGACCCTTGTGGCCCTACCTCCATCATCTCAGTGTTCACTGTTAGCTCTGGACATTGAATGCCAGAACCTCCATTGCTGTCCTCCCTCCAAAGCCAGAAGCCTCCACTGCCACTTTTGCCAGAAAGTGTATTCTGTAAGACACCTACTTCCTCTCATTGTTCTCTTTCAAAACAATTTCTCCTACACGCAAGGTGGATTGCCTGAGCCTAGGTCGTAACTTGTGCGCCGTTGCTATAAAAGAAGCTGGGAAAACGCATTTGGGCCTTATGCGGTGGGAAGGCAGGACTCATGCTATGGGGAATTCCTCAAACATAGAAAAAGTATCCGAAAGGTGATAAGCAGCCAGAAAAACCAGAACATGGAAGGCAACCAAATACAGAGCTCAAAATGTGTGCATCAAATTACTGGTAGTGATGGTTAAATTTCCCCAATCATGGAACTGAGGGAAATACTGCTCATCCCCAGGGAGCTGGAGAGGAGTCATTTGAGCACTTCTTGCTGACATCTTTCGTTGTGCTCCAGACTGTTCCAGATGGCAGGAAGTCCCTGCTCAGGCCTCTGGCTGGGACTTTCTCCAAAAGCTGACCCTCAACACTGCACGGGGGCAAGCTGCCAGAGCAGCAGGGAAAGACGACTCACCTACACAGGCACAACCCGTTCTCCAAACACCCTGGAAATATAACTGACACACAGTGGGGAAAAGAACAGGTTTTCAAGCCTTGTTACTATGCATATGCTAATTATTAGGCAGAGGGGAACATGATAATTGAGTTATGAAACAACTAAATAAAAATAGACTACCTGACAGAGAGCTTCTTTACGTGACGTTTTTACACAAGAATAAACAATGTGTTCTTTGTAGAGCTTAAAAAAAAAAAGAAAGAAACAGGGTTAGTTTTATTCTGTAAACTACAGTCTCTTGTTGTAACTAGACTAGTGCTTGTATTTGTTGACATTTTGATTTATAAAAAACCTGAACAAGTTCAATTTCAATAATTCTTTTTGTTCAAGCAATACCAGAGAAATGGGGGAAATAATGATGTCCCCTCCCAGCCCCCCACAAATGGCATATGCAAGAGCTTTCAAATTCTCTTTGTTCAACTCTGGGTCAGATTTCATGAAGAAATAATTGAAATTCCTTTTGCTCCCCATTCTTCCATACATAGAGGTTTGTGTTCCTGATGAGCACCAAGAATCTTCCTTCCACAGAACTTTGTCTTTGAAAGATGAAATAACCTATTTCCCTCACCTCTTCTCAATCTTATTTCTGTGTTTCAATTGCTCTCCATCCTTAACCACAACAAGGAATGTATGCTATTTAATTCACTCTTGAAAAATTCAACCTAATGCCTAGAACTAGTGGCATGTGCTAAGAAGTGGCCAAAGTAGGAAGCACCTGGGTGGCTTGATAGGTTAAGTGTCTGACTCTTAGTTTTGGCTCGGGTTGTAATCTCACGGTTCATGGGTTCGAGTCTGCATCAGGCTCTGTGCAGACAGTGGGGAGGCTGCTTGGGATTCTCTCTTTCCCTCTGTCTCTACCCCTTTCCCATTCATGCTCACACATGCATTCTCTCTCAAAATAAATAAATGAACTTAAAAAAAAAGGTGGGGGGCACCTGAGTGGCTCAGTTGGTTAAGCATCCAACTCTTTGTTTCAGGTTTTGTGATTCAAACCACACATTGGGCTCTGTGCTGACAGTGCAGAGCCTGCTTGGGATTCTCTCTTTTTTCTCTCTCCCTCTTCCCCTTCCCTGTTCATGCTGTCTCTGTCTCTCTACAGATTGACAAATAAACTTAAAAAATACAAAATTTTAGCCTGGGTGGCTCATTTGCTTGAGCATCAGACTTTGGCTCAGGTCATGATCTCATGGCTGGTGAGTTCAAGCCCCACGTTGAGCTGTCAGCACAGAGCCCAGAGCCTGCTTCAGATTCTATGTCTCCTCTCTCTCTGCCCCTTCCCTGCTCACACTTTGTCTTTCTCTCTCAAAAATAAACATTAAAAAAAATTTTTTTAAATAAGAAATAAAAATTTTTTAAAATTATTAAAGAAAAGCAGGGGGAGCATAGGTGGCTCAGTCCATCAAGTGTCTGACTTCACCTCAAGTCATAGATCTCATGATTCATGAGTTCAAGTCCAGCATCGGGCTCTGTGCTGACAACTCAGAGTCTGGAGTCAGCTTTGGATTCTGTGTCTCCTTCTCTGTCTGCTCCTTCCCCCCCACTCACATTCTGTCTCCCTTTCTCTCTCTCTCAGAAACAATAAAAACAAAAAAATTAATGTTTAAAAATTTTTTTTTAAAATAAAGAAGTGGCCAAAGTAGAACCTAAAGCAGAGAAGTAAAGGGTACTTAGGTTCTAGTTAGCATTTTTTAACACTGAGTCACTGTGGATAAAACCAAGAGTAAATTATACCTATGAAATGGCAAACAAATAGTTCCCCATTTATTCATATTAATGATGAATTTGCATAATATTCTTGGAAATCCTTTGTTTAAGAAGAAAGACAACAAGTAAAGATAGTAATATATAATAAAACAATTTAGAAGGAGTCCCAGGTAAGCCATGCTTGCTCATAAAATGTTACTTTCTTCACATCAAATGATAAAAGTGAAAAAAAATAAAAGGGAGTATTCAAAGTACAGTTTCTGATAAGAGGAAGCAACCAGATAATTTAATGAAAATGCCTCTAAATTGGATGTTAATTTGTGTTATCTACAGAGAAATTCCCTTTCCCCAAGTAACCACTAAACATAAATGCATTTGTGACTATGGTAGGAAGCACCCTTCCTTGGATGCATGTTTGCCTTTATAATTCGCCTGCCTAGAATCATCTATGAGTTCTACCATTAGGGTAATAAACAATGGAGATTACTTTAAAAGACATACTTGTCAGCATAGCACATTCACTTTTGCAACCGGTTCCATTTCAAACACATAGAGCAAGGAATTAAACTTAATTGCTAACTCAGGCTTAACATACCAGAATCTTCCAGATAAATTATATTTTAAAAGGTTACTCAGAGCTCCCCTCCTCTAAGTTTCTGAAGCAGGAAGGTTGAATATTGCTCAAGAATACCCGAATGCAGTGTGATAATTTAATAGATCACTCTATGTCCTAAAGCTGAGAAGACCAAGAAACAGACCCATGTTGTTGTTGCCCATGACCCAGTGACATATGTTTTGCCCCACCACTAGAGAGAGATAGTGGACAAGTGTGGTAACTAATATTTCCTGCTTTTTTGTGAAATGATACGTTCATGGTATATCACAGGTGATATTTTAGGCTTTGTCAGTTGAGGCATGCTGTTTTTGTCAGTGGGAATGTTAAGTGACAACTAATAACTTTGGATCCAAAGTTGCCTGAAAATCTGAGGATGGACTTTGCCCCACTTGCATTGTTTCCAAATCAGTCAGGTCTTACTTGAAGCCCAAATGTGACAATGATCTATCTTATACTGGTTATGTAGTTTATTAAATGGAGGACTTCTACTTCCCTTCCTTGATTTTATTTTTGTCCTGACCACTACACTTCCCTTCACCAGAGAGAAGATCTAGAAAGAAGAAAAAAAATGAAATTCAAATTTATGAATTACTTGTTATTACCAGGGTTGAGGAGAATAATTTGAAGTGTTTGGGGGAAAAAAAGGTTTGAAAGTTATCTATGGGTTTGTATACTTGTTCCTATTGCAAAACCAAGCTACTTAAGCACTAATAAGGTGTTTTAATATGTACTTACTAGGAAAAGTCTACTGTTTTCAGAATGCTTTTATGCTACCACCTCACTAGATCCTCCTAAAATTCCTGTGAGATGTTAAACAGGTATTATTTATCTTAACACCATCATTAATCACTCCATTTTATAGGTGAAAAAACTGAGGGCACAATGTTAAATGTTGCTCAGGAATACCCAGCCAATAGTGGTAAAGTTGAAACTAGATACCGGCTCTTCTAACCTATGATCCCAGATCCCTTCTACTTGGTCATCTGCCTCTGCTTTTGGAACAGTCACAAAAGTTCATAGCTGAAAGGCTCTTACATGCTGTTGTCCACTTCATAACCTGCTGTATTCCAAAAATGCAGTTGTAGAACTTAGAATGCATTGTCCCACTAGAACAGTAATATCTATTTTCCATAGACCCCTATGTCATTTCATAAGAACCTATGCCTAACCCACAAGAGTTAAATATGTTCCTTTAAGACAAAGTATGTTTCACAGACCAATATTCCCTTAAGAAAGTTTCAAGGAAAAAAAGTTCTAAGGCCAAATAAGTTTGGGAAACACAGCATATCATATATCCCACTCAGAGATTCATAATGTACATTTGCATATTAAAGGCTTTAAGAAGTTCTGCAGGAAAGAAAACTGCTTAAAATTGTTCCATTGAGAATTCATCAACCTTCTTTGACTTTGAAACCCTTTCACTGAGTAACAGATATTAACACCCAAAACTAGAGTTCCCCAAAACACATTTTGGACATTACTGCTGTAGGAAAATATGTTGTCACAATTTAAGATGTTAGGAGCATCTCTGCTGCTCTGAAATTGGGGGTTACCTTGAATATAAGATAGGTTCTGTAGATCATTCCCGTAATATCAGTCTGGAGCTAAAATCAGCCATGGATGTTGAGACATAAAGCAGGGTCAGACACTGAAGGATAAGGAGCAGAACAATAAAGGATAGGAATGGTGCCTGGGAACACTGAGATAAAACCAAGATGACGGGGCTGGGGACACATGAATGATGAGAGTGACAAGGGAGTAGCTAACTTGGAAATTTATCCTACCTTCCTCTTTCTTCTTTCTCAAATCCTGCTGCTATAGACACTTTCCTAGACCAAACCAAGGGTAGGAAGCAGGGATGAGGCTGAGAGGAGGGGTGGACCCAAACATTAATGGTTGCCATGGAAGGAAAAAACAGAGAATAGAGACATGCCAAAGAGGTGGAGCAAAGAGGGTACCTAGTAGAAGCAACTACTTTCCAGTTACCATGTTAAGAAAAGGAAGAAAGCCAGAGACTCCGTTTATAGCCTATGTCCTCCAAGAGTCAGATGAGCATCCAATGTATCATCCATACTGGGACACTTTTGGAGTGAAAGTCGCATAATAACCATGCGAGAACAACATATGTAAACTGGGGCATCCCAGGCACACAAAATTAGTGCCTGCGATAAGTTATATGCTGTTCCTTTCTGAACTATGAACCATGGCATTTAGAAAAAAAGAGAAAAAAAGATATAAAAGATATGTATGTTTGTGGTAATAGTGTGAACTATAATGGGTTCTACTTTAAATAAGTTGTTTAGACCAAAATATTCTCATGACCCCATTCAGCAAACATGTATTGAGCATCTGTGGTGTGGAAAGCCCTGTGCTCAACACTGTGGAGGTTGTAGATAAGCAATACACATCAATGCCCTCAAGGAGCCTCCAGTCAAAACAATGAATTAAGAGATTCAAATGACCAAAGCTGCAAGTAAATTATCACAGATGGTCATCTAGAGAGCTAAGAACATATGCTGGGGAAGTTCTGAAGAGGGCTGACCTGAGAGGCTCTGGAAATTTGGCAATGTGGGAAGGACAAAAAGATTATTATCAGGGAGTGCCCGGGTGGCTCAGTAGGTGGTTGAGTGTCTGACTCGGGTTTGGCTCAGGGCATGATTTTACAGTTCATGAAATCAAGCCCCACATTGGGCTCCATGTTCTCAGTGCATATTCTCTCTCTACTTAGGGTATCTCTCTCCCTCTCTCTCTGCCCCTGCCCCCTTCTCTCTTTCAAAATAAATAAACATTAAAAAAAGAAGATTAATTATCAGGCCTGGAGTGCAGGAAGAAGAAGATAGAGCTTTCTGGGTGATAAGACAGCACCAAGCAAAAGTAGAGAGAAGCCTGTTTGTGGTAGCATGAGGAGCATGGTCCCATTTGGCAGGAATTTAGGATTTGTGAAGAGAAATTGTGGCAGATAAGTGGGAAAAGCAAGTTGCGGCAAGCCTGTATAGGGACTTGAATGCCAATGTAAATCAAGTGGAAATAATTCAGGAAATAATCAAGAGCTTTGATTGTATAGTAGCAGCCTAAGACAACCACAAGTACAACCACAACCACTTGCCACTTTGGAAATCTTTGGAAAAGTTGGGGCCAGTTTTGCACTATCATAAGGTTGAACCCAGAATGCTAAAGGACTTGGAAACATTTGGGTTAAATATAAGTATGTATTAAGATTCTTATCAGGGGCGCCTGGGTGGCTTGGTCGGTTAAGCGTCTGACTTTGGCTCAGGTCTTGATCTCACGGTCCGTGAGTTCGAGCCCCGCGTCGGGCTCTGTGCTGACAGCTCAGAGCCTGGAGCCTGTTTCAGCTTCTGTGCCTCCCTGTCTCTCTGCCCCTCCCCCATTCATGCTCTGTCTCTCTCTGTCTCAAAAATAAATAAACGTTAAAAAAAAAAATTAAAAAAAAAAAAAGATTCTTATCAAATCCAAAGTAGGCAATTATAATGAGTTTTGCATTGCTGCTATAAAACATTACTACAAATATAGTGGCCTAAAAAAAAATAGAATTTACTATCTGACAGTTCTGTAGGTTGGAGGTCCAACATAAGTCTCAATGGGCTAAAATCAAGGTGGCAGCAGGGCTACATTCTTCTCTAGAGGGTTGAGGGGAAGGCCCATTTCCTTGTCTTCTCCAGCTTCTAGAGGCTATTCACATTCCTTGGCTCATAGCCCCGTTGCTCTGTCCACAAAAGTAACAATGGTAGATGGAGTCCTTCTAACACTGCATCACTTTACCTCCTCTGCCTCTTTTTTACACTTTTAAAGATACTAGTAATTATATTTGGCTCATCTGAATAATCCAGGAGGATCTCCCTATCTGTTAATTAGCAACTACTTTTTTTTTTCTGAGAGAGAGAGAGAGAGAGAGAGAGAGAGAGAGAGAGAGACTATCCTAAGCAGGCTCCATGCTCATCCCAGAGCCCAATCCCACCACCCTGGGATCATGACCTGAGCTGAAATCAAGAGTCAGATGCTCAATGAACTGAGCCACCCAGATACACTAGTTAGCAAGCAGTTTAATTCTCCTTTGCCATGTAAGTAACATACAGGTTCCTGGGATTAGGACATGGACATGTTTGGGGAGTTATTATTGTGCTTAGCACAGTAATGTAACAGGACCTTCCATGATGTTTTTATTCTCCCCAGTCCCCTTTGCCCAGGCATAGGCGAATGGCGTCATCCTTTATTTCTCAAAGCAGCTCTAATACTCATTGTGTACATAACAGACTTTTACTGAAGATCTGTGGATCGCAACAGGTGATCACAGTACAGTATAGAAAAGCACTTAAATTTGAATATAAAATTTCTTTGCTTCTCATGTTTTTGACCATAGAGAGTTTCTTTTTAGCTGTTTTCTCCTTTGGTCTGCCCACTCTCCTCATCTCCAGGGACCCTCTCCCCGCTTATCCTCTCTTCTATGAGTCTCAGGCCTGCCAAAATACCTCCCTCTGAATCCTCACTGGAAATGGAAAATTCCTGTTACTTTTATTATTTAAAGCAATTTGGCTTGTTTGGCTCAGCCTTTCCCCTCCAGGATATGTCCTCGGCCTTCCCTTTCATTACCAAAAAGATCCATCAGCATCTTTTTTGAGACAGATTCTGTGTCTGCAGTCCATTTTAGTTATTTTTAATAGTAATTATTATCTTCCCCTTCATGCTATTAGAGAAAGCTTTAATACCAATTTTAGAAAGAATGTTCCCTTTCCATTATTGGTGGGTTACCTTCTGCAGTACAAGGAGTCATTGGACCAGTGGTTTACAAAGAAATGAAACAAAGTGGCGAGCTGTCACCTGGGATGCCACAATCAACCTGACTCTAGGAATCAGGAGACCTGGGTGCTCGTTCTAGGTTCTCAAATGACCTGGTGACTTTGAGCAAGTTACAACCTCTCTGAGTCACCATTTTGTTAGTATAAAACAGGAAGGTTGAGTTAGATGTTCTCTCCAAAATTCTGTAAATACCTCATTGAATTAGTGGAGTTTATGTTTGTGGCCTAGGAGCTTATTTGACATAATAAACAGTTAAAAGCAAACCAGTGTCACAGGAGATTTTGGGACTCCCAGAAATTTTACTCCTGTGGTATCTGGGTTAAACATCCGGGATTACATTCAGTTTAGAGACCTTAAGCTTTGGTTTTTTTTGTTTTTTGGTTTTTTTTGAAAGGGCTGATGGGGTGTAGACAACCCATGCCAGCTACAATGATGGACCGAAAAGAAAAACATGACAGGAATCAGTGTGTTTTGAGAAAGATTAATATAGCAGTTAGGTATGGGATGGAATGATATAGCAGACGATGGGCAGCAGGAAAACCAATTAAGAGATTGTTGTAAAAGTTCAGGCATAATAAAAATGTAACAGGATGCTAGATGGGACTTTTCCTGTTGTCTCAGGGTTTCCGCCAAAGCTCCACAGCTGAGGACAATAGGCAATAAGAGTTCACACGTTCTAAAGAAAGTTGCTAAACACATCCATGCATGATTTGCTGATTCTTTGACTGCCCATTCTATCATGGCCCCATCGTATATAAGAGAGGTTACTGAATCATTAAAGAGAAGAGTCTGCGAAATAAGGGGATTTGCAAAAGTTGGAAGTACATTGGTTTTTCACTCTTCTCAAATACATGTTCTCTAGAGTTTGGGAAACAGAGAGGCTGATAACTGACCCTTACCTGATGGTGGGTAAGGACAGAGAGAATAGCAATGGAGAGTCTGACCTTCTGGAATTTGACCAGAAAAGGGGAATGAATTTCCCCCCAAGCCAAATATATAGCATGGGAGGGAGCTGGGTTCCAGGGTTGCAATCTGGGCCAGAATATCACTTTTTTTTGAAGAACAGAACAGTGTTTGGCATTCTTGACAGCAGGGAGGTGGAGGGGTGACTGTTGCTGAAGAACACACAAAAATACTCCATGAAAGAAAGGGCCAGTATTGGAGAGCTGCTAGGACTGAGACCATTTGAGAGAGTATACCATGAGAGAACCAGGAAGGAAGTACAAGAAGCGGTAGGTACCATCTCCTCTAGTCCCCTCCATCCCTATCCAGTAGAAGCAGGTGATGGGGAAAGTAGAGTAAGGAGGGCCAAGGAACAGACTCTGTTTTACTCCCACCAGTGATCTGGGGACTCCCTTGCCAGGCCTAAGCTGGAGTGAGGGGAGAAGCTTTAAACTGGATTGGAAATGGAAGTTTTGATTTAGATTGGACTAGGCTTTTTAAATTCTGAAAATGAGACTGTTGTCTAATATGCTAAAGTAACAAAAAAGTACACAGTATCTGCTTGAGATATCATCCAGGGGCAGAAAAGGAAGATAAGACAAACATGTTTGAAGGCAATGAAATTTAAAAATAATGCTTTTTCCTGTTTGCAACTCATAGAGCCCAGCTCCTATAATAAATTAGTATGACAGCAATAATAAATAATAATGATGATAATGACAATAATAATAACAACCATTTGTTAATTATTGGCATAGTGTGCCAGACTTATGTTAGATGCTGAAGATACATTATTTCATTTAATCTTTACAACAATCTCATGAGGTAGAAACTCTGAAATTTAACCCCATTTAACAGAGGTTTACTTTCAGATGTTAAATAATTTGCCACAAAATACAGGTAATAAGTAGCTCATTTCAGACCCCACAATCCATTTAGGACTAGAATAAAGTAACAGTTATAAAAGAGGAAAGAAGCAAGGAATTAATGAATGAGATATCTGTGTTTATCATTTTAATCCAAGAGTGGATGAAGTAATTGATAAAAAGCAATGACACAATTTATTTACATTGATAGAACTTCAATTATCATGCAACCCACAAATAGCATTTGTTGCTAACTTTAAAACTAGTAAATGCATTTATTAAATAATTTGCTTTCCTTGGGTTGTTTTGGGTTTTTGTTTATTTGTTTTTTAAGAAGTGTTGTCTGGTCACTTTACAATTAGTTCCCTGGAATATAACTAATATGCTAATTTGTGATTTCTACTATATAAATGTTTTATTATGCCTAAAATATTAGATGGAAATAACTGGGTTCACAGGGTACAACAGGTTCATTACTTGAGTGGTGAAGTAGATCCTTAAAACAGACACCTAAATTCAAGAATAACTTCTTCACTGTGAACACCTTGAAGCAGGGATCTTATCTTACTTAAAATTGGGGTCTAACCCCCAAGGTCATGAGACAAGTATTTGACATATTGTAGATGCTTACTAATTTAGAAGTTTTTATTGAGCACCATCTGGGTTCCAGACACTGAATTAAGTGTTATATGTATATGACAAGAGTGAATTTCCTTATAGTGTGTGCTCACAGCCCTTGCCACACCCCTTCTACCTTCTAAATAGAATTCTGGATTTTGTTCTATATAGCTTCTATTATCTGCCCTCTGAGGAGAATCAGACTTTGTTGCCAGATTCCTGGACATGTATGATAAAGAATTGAGAGACTGGGAGTCAGAGAAACAGAACTAATGAGATAGGGGGAAGAGAGAGAGAAAGAAAGGATAGCCCTATGAAGGAAGGACTTTGGGGAGGATAATGGGGGAGAGGTTAATTTAGGGAATACTGTGGTCAATTACAAATGAGACCGCCTTTGTTGTGCTCTGAGAAACCCAAGTAAAGGATATGATTTATTTCTTACTGCTTCTAACCTCTTTTTGGTCCCCAAGATAGGAACATGCGGTCCCAGATTACATATATATTATTTCTAATCCTTGGACCACCCTGCCCATGGAAGCATTACTGTCTTTAATTTCCAGGTAAAGTAAGAGCCATGAAGCAGATAACTAAATCTCTCAGGGCTCCACAACTAAAGCTAGGATTTGAATCCAGTTCTGGTGGGCACCCAGCCTGCTGTCTTTCCATGATGTTGGAACTGAACCATCATGTTGAACTGAACCATAACCATAACCATCTGTTGAACTGAACTCATTCAAAAGGCTTTCCTTGTGAGGGACCTCTATTTATTTTGGTATCATACATAAATGGGAAAGGCTTATTTCTGATATTTGATTCAAAAGAGAAAAGCTTAACTTCTAGCCTGGAAAGCAGGCCTGCTTGCTGTACTAAGCTTGCCTGTGGGCTTGATGGTTCATTTTGAAATCCAATCACTCTGCACCTAGGAAATGGCATTGTTTACTGCAAAAGTTCAGCTAAAACTGTTGCTAAAATTGGTCTGTGGCCATTCATGTTTCTGGAAATCAATTTTCTGACCAGGTAGCTACCTGGTACAAAAAAGTGTGTAATAAAAGGTTTCTTCAAACTGCCAACAAAGTTACCTTAGACCTTTCAATGGCCAGGTAGTAAACTAAATTGTATGCACTTGTTTGGGTGAATTATCATTTTAAATGGTTTGAGGTAAAGTTCTCATCTTCTGTCACCATAGAAACTGTTATAAAATTTCATATAAATACCTCAGAAACAGGGCTACCTACTCCCATGGACATAGATAGTGGGTATAATGGACCCCCAAGGAAATAAATGGCTGCTTGTCAGAAAATAATACAACCCATTAAAAGAAGTCTCTTTATGATCCAAGTCCTTCCAATTGGACAAACTAGGTATATGGACAGGTAGGGAGAAAAAGGGGTCTGAAGTAGTATGAGGTGCTTTTGGAGTAGTTTGCAAATGCCACTTTCCAAAGTTAAATAAACTTCCTCTCTTGTTGAGGGAACATTCCGTTGAGGTGTTAACACTGGAGTGATTTCATCTATATTCAGGGAGTACATGCTACAGAGCCATTATGGACCAGACGGGGATGTATAAAAATGATTTGACAAAAAGAAATAGCCAGTCTGCTATGCCAAAATCCAGAGTGCTCTTCTTCAAGGTGAATCGTATTCCATTCCAAAATGTCAAGTAGATTTAGTCATTTTAATCTTTTTATTAGATTAAAACTTGATACCTTTATAAAAGCTAAAGGAAATGGCTGGAATATAGGATCCACCACTGATAAATTGTGTGATCTTGGGAAAGTTGCTTGGCCTCTCTCAGCCTTAGTCTCTCCATTTCTAAACTGAAGGTGGTGTTTATTTTTATGTCAAGATAAAATAACCCATGCAAAGCACTTAACTTCAGTACTGAAGTGATTGTAGAAATTATTACTTATCAAAAGGAATAATAAATGTAATAACTAATAATAAGTGTGTTCAAGTCATCAACATATATTGTTATTTTTTTACATTTTTCTCTTTCCCTTGAACCCATAACAATATCTGATCTTAAGTAATTAAAAAGAGTGTGCTGAGGATTAAAGAAAACACAGAGTCGCTGCAATTTCTGACTGTTCTGGTATTGGTGAATCTGGAAGTTTTCAAGTGCCATGGGCATCTTTTTATTTCTTCCTCGTGCTTGAAAAGAAAGTCTGTTTTCATAAGACCTTGGGTCTGATTTCCAGTGGGAAAAAGGCTGAAGAAATTTGGCTTCATTTCCAAGTATCTTTGCACTTTTCCCAATTGCATAGAACCTCCAAGCTTCCCCAGATTACCTCGTTTCAATGACATCGAATCTTTCAAAGGGAATGTAATAATTCCGCAGAGAACTTAGCATTTCTGACAGCCTACCTCCCACTGTCCTCAGTGCTTCATAAATTATGCTGCCTCTGAATGTGAGCTGGGCAGCACCATTTTCCTGGCCCCTCGTGATTCATGGTTTCTCTTAACTATGTCAGTGCCTCGTCAGCAAAGCTGTTCCTTTTGTACAGAGTGTGATGTGATCTGCTTCTTGGAGGGCAGCTTGCTAATTATGTACTGATTTTATATACTGATTTAATTTTTTATATTTCAAGGTAACTAATAACTATTAACTTTAGGAATTACTTCAAAATTCAGAAAACATTACCATTTAATTAACAATCTGCTCTCTGCAATACACTGTGACCTGAGAAACCACTCTAATGGTAATATGCTGTTATCATTAAAATTAACTAACAAACCAGAAGAATAGTGCTGTTCAGGTCAGATATAGAGAGACCATAATTAAAAGAAAGTGAAACTAAAAACAAGTATCAGACCAAAGATCAACACAGTGTGGATGGCCACTGTGTCAGCTTCCCTGTTTTGCATTGCCAAAGCAGCTCCCTCCTGACCTGTGTCTGCATGACTCCTCAGGAATTCCAAACAGAGGCCCTCCTTGAGAACAAGCCTGAGCCAATGTGTTGGGTGGTTAAACAATAGAGGCTCAAAGGGAATAGGATAAAAAGTTTCTGAAAATGACTTGCTTCTAGAGTACCTTCTTATGTGTCTGTTATCTTTACATGTAAGAATAAAAACCCATCCTTATGAATGTCTTATCTTTTCCCAGCCTCCAGGACTTTCCAGATATCTTCCCAGTGACATGGGCTCTTCCTGACTTAGAAAACTTCTGTTCAGAGAGATGCAATAGAGGATGTAATGTGGAGTCCTTTCCAGCATTTTCCTTAACCCTGTCTATTCAGAAAGTATTCTGCCATTACCAGGATGCTTCTTTGGGCTTAGGGAATACAGACCTGGGAGAAAGAGGACTGGAGAAGAAAAAAGTCTTCTGGGATGTGGCTAGGAAAAAGTTTTACGTAAGTGGGAGAAGAGAATTCTGGAAAACCTACAGGATGATGCCAATAGGAATGCAAAAGATTTAAACAAAAATAGTTCTGTAGGCTATGTATTGATAGCACGGTGTTTGAGAGAGGCAGTATTTAAATTATTTTGAGATTACCTTTGTCACTGGGTCAGGTTTCTTGGACAAGATGACACCCTGAGAGTGGACCCCCTGAGTTTCAGCCTCAGTACAATTACTTTGGGGATGATGAATACAGATAAATTTGTCTTACTACACAGTTCTCCTGCTGCCAGAGCCCAACTGACTTCTGAAGCTTATATCCAGGAGCCCCAGCGTCATTGTTGATACAGGACTCCTTGTATGACTCTGATCTCCTGCTCTTGGTAAAACTTCTTCACCCTTGTCTACCAGCTCCATCCTGCATCTCTTTCCTTATAGGGTTTTAGGAGATTCATAAAGCCCTTTTAGGGCTTTTTTAAAGCCCTTTTAGGAGGCTAAAAGCCATTATGGAGTAAGTAGGAGTTTGTTTGCTTTTTTTTTCTTTTTGGCCTGAATTGGTAATCTGTCATTTATACATTGTTTCTATGGGAAAAATGTGTTCTCATTTCCAAACAATGAATGTATATAAAGATTTTTAAAAGACAACCCAATGTAGGTCTATGGCTGCCTTTTAATGCCTCTTGGGTTATACTGGTGTTGGTTTGACTTCATTTTTATTTCTAAAGAACAGACTTACTATTTATAGTTTTTTAAATATGCGTATGTAGATATGCATATAAATAAGACTATTGAATATGCACAAAGATGCTAATAATAATTATCTTTGGGTGGTCATATTATAACTGGTAGTTTCTTCTCTATATCTTTATTTTTTTTCCCTAATGAGAAAACAGTGAGGATTTTTTTCATTTTTTAGGCAAATAGGATTGGAAAATAAAATTTATAACAGCATCCAAAAACATTGTAAACATTTGGAGATAATTTAATAAAAGAAGTACAAAATTTCTGTGCTGAAAAAATATACAATACTGCTGAAAAAATTGAAAAAAAAAAAAAAAAAGACCTAACTAGAGATTAACATGTTTAGGGATTACATTCAATATTGTCAAGATGTCAGTTCTCACCAAAGTGATCTATAGACTCAGTGCAACCCCAATCAAAATTCCATGGGGCTTTTTTGTAGAAATTGGCATGCTAATTCTAAAATATATATAGAAAACCAAAGGACCTAGAATAGACAAAGCAATTTTGGGTAGGAAAAATAACAAAGTTGGAAGACTTAATCTACTGGATTTTTATTTCAAAACTTACTTTAAAGTTATAATAATCAAAATGGAGTAGTAATGACAAAAGGTAAAACAGATAAATCTTCAGAAGACAATAGAGAAGTTCAGAAATAGACTCACAATTATAGGGTCAAATGATTTTCAACAAGCGTGCCAAAGAAATACAGTGGTATGGTTAAAAGGATGGTTTTGTTCAGCGAATAATTCTGAGACAATTGGATACCTGTATATGCAAAAAAACAAAAAAACAAAAAAACCTGTACCCCTATCTCACATCATACACAAAAAACTAATTCAAGATGCATCATAGACCTAAACATATAAGGGAAAATCTTTGCAATGATGGGTGGGCAAAGATAGGCCAGGGAAAGCACTAATTGTTAAAGGGAAATATCAATAAGTTTGACTTTATCAAAGTCAAAAACAAACCCCTCTGCTCATCAGAAAACACTGTTAGGAAAACAAATAGTCTACAGAATAAAAGAAAATATTCACAACACATGTATTTGGCTGAAGGCTTACATGCATAATACATAAAGCATATCTACAACTTAAAAAGACAACACACTTAAAGAATAGGCAAAAGACTTGGACATGTCACAAAGATGACTTATAAATGGCCAATAAGTACATGAAAATATGGTCAACATCATTAATAAAATGCCAAGTAAAATCCACTGATATACTGGTATGGATCCACTAAAATATCTTAAGATTTAAAAGATTGACAACATTCAGTTTCAGCCATGATAGGGAGTAGCAGGAATTGCCATGAGTGCTGGTAAGAGTATAGAGTGGTACAACTACTCTGAAAAATTGTATGGTATCTCTTATGAAGTTAAATATATATCGACTCTGTGATACAGCAGTTCTACTCCTGAGTGTGTTTATCCAAGAGAAATTTTTTTTTTAAATATGTTCACAGAAGACTTGTGCTATATTCATAGCAGCTTTATTCATTAAAGCCAAAAAAAAGTGGAAACAACTCAAAGGGGAAGCTCTTCCTGATGAGATCTCTCTGTTGTCATGTCATCTTGCATGAATCACCTTGCCCTTACCATCCTTCAATTTATACTCTCAGAACACACTAGTCTCTGTCACATTATGCTTCTGAAAGTGCAATTCCATCTGCCCAGAATTCCCCCTCCCTCTACTCTGGTTTTCCTAGTCTATTCCCTCAGGATCAGCTGAGTTGTCTTCTGTCCCTCCTCTTTGCAGTCTTCTTTTTTTTTTTTTTAATTTTTTTTAACGTTTATTCATTTTTGAGAGACAGAGACAGAGCGTGAGTGGGGGAGGGGCAGAGAGAGAGAGAGAGAGAGAGAATCTGAAGAAGGCTTCAGGCTCTGAGCTGTCAGCACGACAGCTCGAACCCACAAACTGTGAGATCATGACTTGAGCTAAAGTCAGACACTTAACTGACTGAGCCACCCAGGCGCCCCCTCTTTGCAGTCTTAAGCTTGCTTTCTGTTAGGATCATGGAATGATCATGTTGCATTATAATCTGTTATGTGCATATTCATCTTCTCTACTAGTTCATAAACTTCTATCTTCATATATCCCTAGCACCTAGCATTACATCTAGCACACAATAGTTGTTACAAGAAAATTTGTTACATATATGTCAGAATCTAACTTATTCTGTCTCTAATGCTGAAATATATACTACTCATCTACCTTTATTGCCAAATGCTGGTAAGTTTCATAATAATGTTGCCAATTGAATACTTTCCTTGGCATGACCTCCTATCCCCTAAGTAGTACCTGTGGGAAAGTTGAATAAATACTACTGTGATGATATTAGTCAAAATGCTGTGCCAATTATCACAAGTTCTCACTGCATTTTACCAGTTGTTCTTAGTCCTTTCAATTCTTTAATGATTTACATGCTAGTGGAAGATTCTTCTCTGAAAAGTGTGCTTTTTGCTTTTTAGAGTGGCTTTGGCATGTGGGTTCTCAGTTGTTTATATCCTATACATTTCCAAAGGAAGTATCAGCTTTTAAGAGCAGAAACTTTTCAAAAATAGGTGATTTCCTTGTTGTGGGGGCTGTCCTTTGCATTGTATGATGTTCAGCAGGATCCCTAGCTTCTATCCATTAGAAGCTAGAAATACTCTCAAATTGTGACTACCAAAAATGTCTTCAGGCATTGCCAGATATACTGAGACATATACTCACCATCGGGTAAGAACTACTGCCCTGTAGGTTAAAAGAGTGTCCCTGATCTTGGTTCCCATTCATGCTCTATCACTCAGGGATCCAGGTTAGGCTATTGCCTCTCTGTGGTCAGTTACTTAATCTGTAAAATGTGAGTTGAAGGGAAAATTGTCAAAGAATTTTGGTAGGCCCAAAGATTACTGAATGTTTTCAGTTGAAAAAAAGGCATATATGTCTAGCATATTCTTCTACATTATTTGATTTATAATCTCTCACTTTTCATTGTCTTTGAGCTACTTTATAATTCTATAACTTGTAGAAAACTGATAAAAATATAATTCTTGATGACAAAAGTTCAACTTGTATCTGGTAGAATGAAAACAATTATTTGCTTGTGAACCTTAGTACAGTTTTCTTCTTTTTGCATCTATTTTAAACTTCATTTCACCATACCTTATGTGGCCACATATAAGTGGTATTATGAATTTCCTTTGAATCCATTGTAACATCTTAGCGGTTGCCTTATTTTTAAAAAATTTTTAAATGTTTTTTTTTATTTTATATTTGAGAGAGAGAATGAAAGCGTGAGCAGGGGAGGGGCAGAGAGACAGAGGCAGAATCTGAGCCAGGCTCCAGGCTCTGAGCTGTCAGCACAGAGCTCATCACAGGGCTTGAACTCACGAGCAGTGAGATCATGACCTGAGCCGAAGTCAGACACTCAACCAACTAAGCCACCCAGGTGCCCTGTGGTTCCCTTATTAATTAACAAATTAAATGAAATCTTTGACATGTGTTAAAAAAAAAAAAGTGGTTGCCTCTACAGTGATCCATTTGTTCTTTTAGGGATAAAAACATGATACTTGCCTAAAGACCTCCAGAGCAAAAGTTTTTAATATGCAAGCTACTTCAGACAAACCACTCTTCTGATATCTTACAACTCTTACAGTTTTTGTATGCATTAATAAAATAAATAAGGGGAATAAAGTGATGGTTTTGGAAGCAATGGTACTGTCTATACTGCTGCTCGGATTCTCTGGATTCCTTGTTTCACTTTAGAAATTTACAGGTGCAAATGTCAGTCTGTGCTAATCCAGTTGGTGACAAGAACTAGAAAAGGATCCCTGATACCCAACAGGGACACAATTACCTCATCATTTGCAAAACCAAAATGCAGGTCATATCTTAATTGATAGGGGTCATATTTCCTATAGAGGTCATTATTTATAAAAACGAGTTTTATTGTTAACTATCCCAGAGTGTTTCATTTCAGTCTACTTATTGAAATGAAGTGTTCCAACATGAGCCCATAGCTAAAAGGGCTTCAGAAGTGTGGGAGGTTTACTGGAACTCCAAAAGCACTGTCCTAAGCTTTAGGAGAAATTGATTTTGGTTCTTTCTAGCTCACTGCCCCTGATTTGTATGTGACCTTGAGGAAGCTCTTGAATCCTCCTGAATCTCCCTTTCCCTGTCTAGAAAGGCATTTGATCTAGAAAGCCTTAGCTTACTGTCAGGTTCAAGATTCTATGACATTGTGATTCTTTATGAGTGTTCTTGAGAATCGAGTGTAGTCAATAATTTTCAGAGGAGCACAAGTACAGAAAACCTGTGTTGGCATTCTTTCACTTTCCACTGTCCCCAGTTTATGACTCCTGCTGCTTTCGACTGGGCCCTACCTTCCCTCTTTGGTTTAGTGACAGGGCTGCCACTTGGGAACTGATAACCAGGAACACCCTTAGCAAGTCACCTTACCCTTTGCTTCTTACTCCACATGGGTGAGAACATCTTAAGGAATTATTTCCTCATCACTATGGACAAAGGGATTTTGCTGTTGGGGTTCCCAATTATTTTCAAGTCCAGAGATTCTTCCTTTATAATTTCCATTTCCTCTGATCCCTTGTCCACCATCTGCTTCTCTTTCATGGCTGCTTGTTTCTTCACTTAGTGTTGAGGGCTAGGTCAGCAGCTGCAGGAGAACTTGATTAGTGCCTTGCCTCTGTGCAGACACATTTCCCTGACAGCATCGATCCTGGGCGGTTTCGCTTTGCAGGCAGCTCCACAGAGGAGGAGCTTATGCTGCAAAGGAGGTGGACTGTTGTCTGGTCAAGGTGAGTTTGGGGCAGGCTCCTAATTCACTCCTCTTTGCTCAGCTGTTAATTTTGCTTAAATAGGAACTGCTTGCAGATTTTTATTTAAAAATCCACTGCCTGACTGAGACCTTGTGATGTCAAGATTCAAAGACAATTTTTTATTGCTAAGTTATTAGTCCTTTGAAAGAAGGAAAATTTGGTGTTTAATATTTAAACAGTTTCTATTTTGCTGAATTCTTTGATATTTGAATGTTAACTGTGTAACCATTTAAGGTCCATTTCTAGAGACTTTTCTAGACATTTAAAGCACTACAGGCATTTATTTGTAATACTCTCGCATGAAAAATTACCATCCATTTCTTGCCATCCTGGTTCATTGCCAGCAGATATGTCTATTAGCAATGAAATAAAGAAATGTTTTATATTTTGATGCATTTCAATATGTCTGTTACACTAGATTTTTTTTTTTTGAGAACAGGAATAAATTCCTTTCATCTTTAAAATGTTATCCCTTCTTCAAATTTTGGAAAAATTAATTGAATTTAGCATAGGGAAATTGTATTATCTCTGTGGCCAAGAGGATAACTCCAAGCATTTTCTTTCATTTTTTTTTTTTTCCTGGATTTCTGGTTTGAGCTTCAGGAGTCATTGATAAAAACTACTGCAAGTGTGTCTGGGTGTAGATCTGACTAAGGATTCATTTATCTATGCTCTTTAAAGGCATCCCCACCTTTATGGAGCCTGCACCTCCATAAAATGTTCCAGCTCCACAAAACTGTCACATGACATTTCAAAGACATCTTCTATTTCCCGTAAAATATTGAACTACAATTACTCTACAGCCCCAAACTATCTATTCACCTTATTCTTTTCATGGTCTCCATAATTCCTGCAAGTTCATCTATCCCAATATAAGAATATGCATTTATAAGCTTTTGATAGAGTACAGTACCAATCATAGGTACAACAAAAAATGTAGTACTACAAAGGGAAGCTCAAACCCATTGTAGTTTCAGATTAGCAGATTCATTTATGAATGTTAATTATGAATTAAACAGTAGATTTAAAACCACACCACACCTTTCTTCTGAAAATTGTGTTCATTTTCATGGACAAAGAGGCAGCCGAATTTGGTGGAAAGACACAGGCTTTGGTCTCTAGCCTGGGTACCCCCATTTACTTTGCTAAACGACCTTCAACAGATCAAAAACCATAGTTTTGGTAAGGATCAAATGAGGATAAATAATTTCAGATCAAAGGAGACTATATGAAAACACTCCAAAAACTGTAAAGTCGTAGTGACACTTTTTGTTTACAGGTAGAGATGTATTTGGAGTGCCAGCTTCACTCAGAGTCCCCTTCTCTAGGAAATGCCCATACTTATAACCCTTACTAAAGAGCAAACATGTTTGCCTTTCCTTCCCTGGTGACACTGTTGGACACCTGACAAAGGACACCCAATGGCAATGACAAATCAGATCTTCTCTTAAAATTAAAGAGACTTAAATGTGTCCTTTAATGGCACATTAATACCAGATGGCAGTCTGGTGATCATGAGAATTTGGGATCTATGGTGGCCATTTTCAACCACAAGCATGCTGACGTAGGCAGAGAACGCTAGAGAATGGAGTGGATGTACAGAGATAAGCAAAAAGGAAATTATGAGGTAACAGGAGAGGCAGAGGAAAGTACCTTGGATCTAGGTCTATTTCTTAGTCTATCCATGGACTGTGCATTGATTTTATTTTCTAGGATGGCCACCTCACAATAAACTCCCCTGGAGTGGCTTTCTCTTCCTGGCAATGAATAGAACTTTGGCTAAAACATTAATACCACAATTGAAAAGGTCATTACCAAGAACACTGTAGATTTTATTGTATGAAAACCAAAAGTTTCCAACTGTCCTTTGTAGCTACCAACATGAAACTCTTTCCAGATTATGCTTTTCCAATTGTAAAAGGCAAACTGGACCGCAGAAGATTCAATAACAGGCCTAACTTGCAGCATCAACTTACCCACTGGGTTTGAAAATACATTTCACATATTCTGAGAAGTTACCCTCCAAATGAAGTCTCTCCTACTGGTTTTCCTTAAATGAAGTTTCAGAATCCAAAGAAGGCAGCACAGTATAGTGGAAATAACATAAACTTTAGAGTTAGATCCAGATGGCAGTTCTGGCTCCTTTAGAGCTGCATGAATTTGATCAAATTATTTAATGTCTCGTAGCCTCAGTTTCTTCATCTATACATTGAGAATAATGATATTTTTCTTTCAGTTTGTTGTAAAGAATAAATGAAATAAATTATGGAAAGAGCTTGACATATTTCAGATCCTCAGCAAATGTTCATCTCCTTCCCTTCATTCACAATGTGAGTCTTTTTTTTTTTTCACAACCAACCACATAATACTACTGCAAATTAATAAGCAGTGTATGGAAACTAGAAAGCAAAAAAAAAACCTATTTTTGACTTCTTTACTTAGCCAGCAAGTTTCTTACATTTGTGTAAAAAAGGAAATATGTAGGGCTTAAAATCAGATTTTAGGCAGAGTGACTGGAACTGAAGAGAGAACCACAGAGACCTCCTTGAATTCAGAAGTGCGTATTTGGTCAACAAATTACTTTCTCACTGCAATACATCTGATGCTAATACATGTCCAAGCTGGCGTGAGCTTGTGTCTACATGTACTAAGAAGGCACAGCCGACAAAGTGGTTTTTTTTCATCACATAAATTCAAGATTGACTTGTTAAGCATACCTGCTCATTTGCATGAAGAAAGCTAGAATGCTTCACATACTGGGCACACTACTTCATTGTTCAGTAATAAAATCTATTCAGCTCCATAAGTTATTATTTAGCTTAAAACAGGAATGTTCTTTGACAAGGAAGCCCTATGAGAAATGTACTACATGATATCACAGGAAATGATTTCTGGAGGATGGTGATGAGTCTAACCGAATCAGTTCAGACATCTCCAGCCCTGTCAGTCCATGAAACACTATAGAAAAACATGTGTGATCATTAAAATGTCTGATTTCCTATGCGATAGCTATAGCAAATAATCTCCTAGAAGCAAGACTTCAGAAGCTATGACCAATTTGCTGCCTAAGATTCAGATTGCATGTTTTCAATGGAAGGACACAAAAAGAAAAGAGGGCAAAAAGATCATGCACTATTAGCTATATATATACATTAATAATTATTCCTCAAACAACCTGATAGAAAACATGCAAAAATGATGAAATACTTTTCTAAGGGTACCCTCCAGACTCTCTCCATTCATGTGTAGTCCTGATGTCAGGCTCAAATAATCTTAAAGTGGGTGTAAAATATAGAGGGGCACCTGGGTGGCTCAGTCCAGTAAGTGTCCAACTCTTGATTTCGGCTCAGGTCATGATCTCACACTGCATGAGTTCAAGCCCCACATTGGGCTCTGCGCTGACAGCATGGAACCTGCTTGGGAATTTTTTTGTCTCTTTTTCTGTCTCTCATAAAAATAAGTAAACTTAAAGAAGTAAAATAAAATATAGACATTTATATCCTAAAAGAAGAACTTTATTAAAAATGAGTCAAAATACTCTAATATATTCTTATGTTAATGTTCTTTTGTGCTTATGGAAAACCATAACTCCATAAAGAAAAAGAACAATGCCCTTTTATTTATATTATTTTTCCTACACTGTGTACATTACATGCTAATCCAGCATTGTAAGGAAAGGTATCAACAATGACAAATCAAGTTTAAGCAGGTTATTTAAATTGGGAAATTTGATAGCATACCCAAATTAATAAACCATAATCCCCTGGCCCATAGTTTTATACCAGCCTCTGTCTATTTAAGGGCAATTTAGAAAAGTTTTCAAGCAACTACTCTAAACCTAACCCCCCCCCCCTTCCATTTTGCTATTTGATCAGTGTTTAACTAAATAAGTTCATGATATAAGCATTATGACTCTCTAAAAAAGCATTCCTTCTCCATCCCCCCCCCCAAAACCCTCACTAATTTAGGTTAAAAACAAAGTAATGGCAGCAAAAGTGTCTTTAAGTTTTGCAATAATCCTTCCAGTACTTTTGCATCCCAAAAGGCTCCAGATGTGACCAGCCACTGCAAAATGGTAAGTTGTTTATCAGCATTCTACACTGGGAACTGGCACCTGTAATTTTACTCTTATTTTGCATCAGCATTATTAAAACATCTAAAAAATGACCAAGTGAAGGTTTTGTGTAATCACACATACACCTTCGGGGTGAAATGCCCTGTTGGCTGTCTGTCGTCCTGAAGGTGCCAGCTGCAGCCAGCAGCTTCCTTCTCTGTTGTCTGTGTAGCTGCTGTGAGCTTTCTTCTATACTGAGTTTATGCTGGTCGCTGGAGCTGGAAAATAATGGTAAAATGTTGTGCTGACAGCCTTTAAAGAATCGCTTGTTGGTCACTTTTGATAATGCAAATAATCGCAATCCTTTTCTTCTTTTCATTCATTGTTTTCTTTCTTTCCCCCTTGTTTTTTGTTAATAGTCGTCTGTAGCTAAAAAGTTCTCTTACCCACTTCAGTCTGGGGTGAAAGTTTAAGAAATAAACATACCTGAATCATATAATGACAGTTAACCACTTTGTTAAACCATACATCGCATTCATCTTTACCTCCTCTTTTTAACCCTGGGGCTCTGTTACATCCTGCCTAGTTTTCCTAGCTGCTTGCTTCAGCCTGCTCCCATCTTGCTGGCTGTTTAGAAACATGACAAGTTACCTTTGCTTGCTGGCACTTTAACAATGCAGATTCTTGGAACTTCACTTTTGCTTGACCACTGATTTCTAACCCTGTATGGCAACAGACTGTAATTTAGTTCTGATGTAAAATCTACCCGGCTGGAAGTTGCTTTAAAAAAAAAAGAAAGAAAGAAAGAAAGAAAAGTTTCTTTTCTTTGTTCCTGTAAAATGATTTCCCACTCACATACTTGAAAACAGGTCATTTTTAAAATGTCTTCTGCAAGGTCTTTGCATACATGTTAAAGGTTGATGAGTGGGGAGACTGAGGAGCAGAGGGTTTAAGTGATTCACCTGAGATCATCACCGAGCTGAAGCTGGGACTCTGCTCCTGACAGTTGATGGTCAGCACAATACATTTGATTATATTTCCTTTAGAGTTAGAACTCCACAAAATTCTCCTTTCTGGTTTAACTTGGGCTTTGACTAGTTCTGTTTCAACTTCTTATTGATGGTGATTAAACCTGTATGGATACATTAAAACAATCCCAAGACCAAGGGCAGTTTAAGTAAGGTCATACAGGAACTTCTAATTGCTGCTCGTTGTGCATAAGCATTCTGAAGCTTTGAATGCTGAGTACCCAGCAAAACCTAGTGTTACCTTTATTTCCCTGAGTTAGGTGTTAAATTATCTTTCATGACAATGATGGTCAAAACATTTACAGCCACCCAAATAACTTACTTTTTTAAACAATTTTTTTTAATGTTTATTTACTTTTGAAACAGAGAGTGTGTGTCAGAGGGTAAGCAGGGGAGGGGCAGAAAGAGAGGGAGACACAGAATCTGAAGCAGGTTCCAGGCTCTGAGCTGTCAGCACAGGGCCCGAGGCAGGGCTCGAGGCAGGGCTCGAACTCTTGAACTGTGAGATCATGACCTGAGATGAAGTCAGACACTTAACCCACTGAGCCACCCAGGCACCCCATGAATAACTTACTACTAAACAGATTTTATACTCAACAGTTCAGCCATAGGTCAATGTTAGGAGAGTCTCTTTATCAAAATGCAAGGTTGTGAAATGTGTTAGGTGTATGGGAAGATAAAAAGATGTGGAGTGATTATATCTCTACTCTAAGTAATATGCATGAGAGTGACCATGGTGCCCGAGTGAGGGCCATGTCAGGATCTATTTATGTTTCATAACTTTAGGGTCCATCATGAAGCATGCCTTCCTCAACAGAATTTGGGGGATTTAAACCCAGTCTTCTGCATGTAGCTTCATTTCAAATGGCTATTATTATTCAACATTGGAGGAAACTTCTGTAACCAGAGGTCTCAAAGTTAAGTTTTTAAATGGTTAATAGAATATTTTCTAATAATATTATTTTAAAGAAATAAGGTGAGACTCTTAAAAGCTCAAGCCAAAGATCCTTCTGATTTGGGTGCAAATGCAAAGATCTTTACATTCTTCATCATAAGCACTCAGTGTAGTAGGGTCCCTTGGGAGCAAAGAGAAGTCTAGAGAGAACCAGGATCTCCCCTGAATCAATCAGAAGCCCTTTGAGGAGTCCTAGAGCCACCTGTCTCTAATTAATCTTTTCTACTGTATTCCCTCAGCACTTACACACTCATAATTATATTTATGATTGTAATTGTATTATATTACAGTTCAGATCCCCTTACAATAAATATCATCATAATGAAAACCTCACTATTATAAAAAGATTTCCCAGCCTTAGCCAGTAACTTATTTCAAGCATACACAATACGATACAATTCTAGTGAAATAAATAATTTGGAGGTTCCTTCAATTCTGTAGTAATGGAATTTGACCTTATAACTATAACTGTTGTGTAAAGGTGTATGGGCTCTTCCACTGGATGTCAGATCCTTAACAAAATAGTCTACAACACAAAGCTTTATACATAGTAGATGTTTAATAAACACTAGAACAAGTGAATAATTTGCAATAGAGTTAGATGTGGAATATAATCTAATTGTCCTAGTATATAGCAATGGCACCATTAGAATTGTTGAACTGCAATTAACATGGCCTTTATCCTTCATCACCATTTTTTATCATCATTTGAGGGAATCAAGTGTGAAACTGAAGCCTATCTTGTGAAATCTTCTAGCCTCTTTTGTTCATCCCTGATGCTTTCTTCAAAAAGCAACCAGCTTAGTGATGCCTAGGTGGCTTAGTCAGTAAAGTGTCCTACTCTTGATTTCGGCTCAGGTCATGATCTCATGGTGCATGAAGTTGGAGCACACATTGGACTCCACGCTGAGTGTATGGAGCCTACTTGGGATTCTCTCTCCTCTCTCTGCCCTTCCCCCACTTGAGCTCGCTCTCTCTCTCTCTCTCTCTCAAAATAAGTAAATAAATAAAACTTTTTAAAAAAGCAACCAACTTAATATCAACCAATAACAGAAAGGTTATTTGTGCCAACATGATGCTAACTGCAATGGCATAACTGGCTGATACTCTTCTGGCCTGGGATATTTATGTTTCCCTATAAAAGTATCATTGATACAAATCCATTACAAGTGGAAAACAATTCTACATGGATACCAGTGGTCCATAGTATCATTTTTATATGTAAAACATGGAATATATTTGTCTACTCTTTCAAAAATTCACATTTTAGGGGCGCCTGGGTAGCTCAGTCGGTTAAGCATACGACTTTGGCTCAGGTCATGATCTCACGGTTCATGAGTTCGAGCCCTGCCTCGGGCTCTGTGCTGACAGCTCAGAGCCTGGAGCCTGCTTCAGATTCTGTGTCTCCCTCTCTCTCTGCCCCTCCCCAACTTGTGCTCTCTCTCTCTCTCAAAAATAAACATTAAAAAAAAAATTTTTTTAAATCCACATTTTAGGGGCACTGGGCTGGCTTAGTCAGTAGAGATTAGAACTCTTGATCTTGAGGTTTTAAGTTCGAGCCCAACATTAGGTATAGAGATTACTTTAAAAAATTCTTTAAAAAAATCCACATCTTAAAAAAAGATAGTGTCATTTAATTTTGAAAAAATAAGAGAAGCAAAAAGAAATTCTTTTTTTTTCTTTTTTTGTTTGTTTGTTTTTTACCATATATGAGTGGGATCACTGAAATAAGGAAGCAATATGAGTCTTAATGTGTCTACCTCTACTTGATAAGAAAAGACAATATTAGCAGGTAATGGAAATGGGGGACTAGAGTGTTATCCTATGGAAGGATGTTTTTCTGGGTGTATGTTATACATACTCAGGAAGAAAAGTAATTCAATGTATGAAAAGAGAAGAAATGTGTAGACTCTATACTTCAAAATCATTCCTTTCATCGTTGGAAGTGGAGAAGACATCTAAATAAAAAGGAATATGCCCGTAATTTGTATCAATGAACTTAACTTTAATATACAAACTAAAGTGACCTGAGAGCAAATCCCTGTAGTCAGAAATCTGGATTTTTGGGGTTTTTTTGCACCAGCATGTAAAGGTAAATAGATAGTAAGCAAAAATGTTGTTTTTCCATCAGATCTAGTGGTAATAGTTGCACAACCTTGAGGATATACTAATAACCACTGAATTATATTTTTTAAAATAATTAGTTTTATGGCATGTGAGTTATATGTAAAAGAAGAAGGGAATCACTGAGTCTTTTACACATAGGCCCAACACTGTGCATGGGCAGGAATAGTCACCCGTTCCAGACTGCCACTGAGGGAGCCTGGCTGGTTTTGAGAGAAGCCGTGTGTTCTCAAAATCAATCAGTAGATAAACCTGCAAACAAGGGGATAAACTTGTCATTTGTCTGAGTTCAAGTGTGTATTACACTCAGAGCTTTTGGCACTGTGCCTAAAAACCAACCCATTTCCTGAGCTATAAAGGCAAATATAACCTTTGAGTCTATGGCACAGGTTCAAGCCCACAGTGAGACCTGTGAACAGAAGAGTGAATGGACGGAGTCGAGGGTTCTAGCAAATGATATATTACTAAAAAATCACCTAGTTTTCAGCATGAAACAGAGCTAAGTGGACATTTGATTCTTATAGACACATTTTATAGATGACAGCTTGAGACAGTGAACCTAACCCCTTAATCACCACCGCAAGAATCACTGCAACAAACAAAAGGTAACCTCTGGAGACAGACTTCATCAAAATCCCAGCTCTTCTAGTTAGTAACTGCATAACTTTAGGCAAGTTATATATCCTTTCTGAACCAATGTTCCTTGTTAGTAAAACAGGGATGCTGGTACTACTGGTATGTAGCTCATGGGACTGTTCTGAAGATTAAGTGACAAAATACAAACATCATACTTGGCACCAAGTAATGTTCAACATTATTATTCCTTTTAACAGCTCTTTGTTGACAAATTAAAATTTGACATCCATTTCTTCAAAATTATTTTTTTAGATGCCCAAATCTCTCTTAATAGATTCAATTTTTTATTATATTTCTCTCATTAGAGGGGAGAAGCTACTTTCTCTTTTAAAGAGATAAATTAATGATCATGCAAACTTCATTCTTCAGTGTTTTTGTAGGATTTGGGGATTTTGTAGATCATTCAGGAAATAACACCAAAATTAGATTAAGGCTCCTAACGTTGTTTCTATAGTTGATAATTTTCCTCAGAGTTGAAATTTTTATAATAATTTATTCAAGGAAGTTATCATCTGGGTTCTAAAATTCCTTCAGATTCATACCCCTGACAAGAAAGAAAGCCATCAGGAGCTTCAGATAAATAATAAATGGGACTGTGACTTTAGGAGATGCTTGAGTAATACTGTCTTCAAAGTTCTCAAGAAGAAAGGATGTGCTTTGGAATAAAACCAATACATTTTGGAGGCAGAGCATTTACACTGCTGACATCCCCCCTCACTACCAGACCACCTGCTCCAGAAGGCCTTCCTGAGCCCCCCTCCCCCTGCCCCAGCCACAGGATTTACCTAGCCCCTCACAGCTTTTTCATGGCACATTGTACACAATTCAGAGGTAGCAGCTGTCACACGTATACCTTGGTTTGGTTTGGTTTGGCTTGGCTTCATTTGGCTTGTATTTCATCCACTGAGATTGTTTTCTAAGGGATTGAAATCTAAATATGCTTCCTTGTCTGCTCAGAACCTCTCCCACTAACTTCAGGCAATGAAAAAAGAAAAAGAAAAGCACAAACTCTTTGATGTGGCATCCCAGGCCATTTATGATCAGCCATACTTCCTTTTGCACACTTATCTTTTTGCACTCTTCCTCTGCTAGCCCTTTGAGCTGCAGCCACAGTGAACTATCCCAGCCTGGGGCAGACTGTGTTCCCTCTCTTCCTGGGTTTTGGGCCTGTTGTTTGATTAATGGAATGCGGCCTTCACCCTCTTTCTTCGCTAAACACTGTTCATTTGGCTGGTTGGTGCTAATGTCACTTTTTCTGGAAAGCCTTCCTAGACTTTCTCCCTCAAAATGGGGTGGTAGGACTCTTGAAAGTGTTCTCTTTTTTTTTGTTGTTTGTTTTTAATGTTTATTTATTTATTTTGAGAGAGAGAGAGAGAGAGAGAGAGAGAGAGAGAGAGAGAGAGAGAGGCAGAGGGAGAGGGAGAGGGAGAGAATCCCAAACAGGCCCCACACAAACCAGTGTAAAGCCCAACTGAGCAACCCAGGTGCACCTTGAAAGTGTTCTCATAACAACCAATATATCCCCCAATATCACACTTACCACTCTGAGTTGAAATATGTATTTTCTTTTCCTTCTTCCATAATAGACAATAATCTCATTGAGGGCAGGTACTGTGACTTGCTCATTGCTAAAGCCCCAGCTTCTAGCCCATTGCTTGGTAGGTAAGAGACCCTTACTAATTGTCTGTTGAAAAGATGAATCTGAATCTACATGCTTAATTTCAATAAACATGATACTACCTTTCAAATAATATAGGATGTGAAACACGGAGAAAACACTATCTTCTTGCCAGCTGGTAAGAGTTCCTTTGTACGAAGAGGTTTGCTTTGCTATACACACTCCTTCAAGCCTGATAAGGGGTCGGTGCAAGGTCCCTGCTGGAGAGTATGCAGGGCTTCCTGAGGAAGGGGTCAAAGAAAAGATTTCAGCTGATGGTCCACTCATAAAGGGACTTTGGGAGAAAATGCATAATGGGGGCTTTATTAAGTTGTTTCCTAGGTGGTGCTTTTGTGTAAAGAGTTTTGTGACTTAGGAAGTTCAAAGAGAACAAAAGGGAAATCAACATATGGTTATTATACATTTTTTTAAAATATACGTCTTCCCGAGTCTCTCTATTGACTTCCAAGCAAGTTAGGCTCCTAAGAGCCTGTAATTTGAAGGTACTAATAACCCAAAGTTGTCTTTAGATCATGTAGATCTATCCTCCCTGAGGAGACAGGATTCAGCAAGGATCAGCTGGCTCACTTGATTACATCTTGAGAGATAAACCCACCCAGCCTATCATACAACCATACATAGCTCAGCGTTTTTTTGAAGACTTATGTTGTGCTAAGTACTGCATGTGGCTAGGCAAGATTGGAGAAAGTGGAAAAATTTGGTGAAATGGCTATTTCTAAAGCAATTATGAGATTGGGAAAGGAAGGGTGGAGTTTGGAAGCCTGAGCATTATATTACATTGGGACAGTAGGTCAGAAAAGAAAAGGAGGTCTGCTATGGTGTGGGTCTAGTGCATCATGGGTCATGCCACCCAGATGCAGGCAGAGAGGCCCTCTGGGAAAAAGGGTTTATGACAGTGTATAATGTGCAAGGTACAGTGTAAAACCTTCCTTGATCTCCCTTCCAAACTAATAAATTCTATATGACTGATTAATATATTTGTTTTGAGTGGATTTTATCTCACACCATCAATGTTTATAAATGACTTGAAAGTAACTGTAAGGACTATGCAGAAGGCTTTATGCAGGGGCAATTGTAGCAGTATTTATTCCTCAATTCCTTTTGTTCTCAGACTGCATAAAATTACTGTTCAGAATCACACACTTCCGACTTTTTTTGTTGTTGTTTTGCAGGATTTCTGATCTTCAGTACCCCAGACTTTGCACTGGGGCAGTTTTATATTCAGTATTGTTCTTCTTCCCACATCTAGTATAGCACAGTTGGGTGACAGCTAGCAGATATGTATGTTGGGATTCTTCTGCTCTCTGAGGGAAAATGAAGCTAAATACCTTTTGCCTGATGTGGGGTCTATTGGCCATGTTCCTGCCACATATTCCCTAGCTTTCTTATACTCCAAATCCTCTCAAAAGAAGGAACAAAAGAAAACACTAATATGTGTTAAGCATTTTCAAGCCATCTATCATGCTAAATACTTAATATTAGTTAACCTCAGACACATGCATTTCCATAGTTATCTAGCTAAGAGACAATGGACCAAGGAACCTTACCTGGTTATGGGCCATTCAGACTTTTGCTTAAATCTATAGCATCCCAGCCATAAAGATTTACAGGGAGATTATTTGAGGCATGAAATCAATTTTGTTTAGACTGAGTTTGAACTACCATCTTGATTTAGAGATATCCTAGAGAACCTAGTTCAAGTTTGTACCAATCCCAGAGATTCAGAGAAGGGGGCTATTACTTATTAAGACCTTACTAATTGACGGTTGTAGACTAAATACCTTAAATATCATTATAAAATACACTCCCAGGATTTTAATCAATTTAGCATGGTACCTGGTAAACAGGAAGAGTTTCGTAGAGGAGAGCTCGTACCTTTCCGTGAGTTCTTTGGAACTTCTCATTTTAAGATGGGGGAGGGATAATCTAGAACGCTTTTTTTTTTTTTTTTTTTTTGGCCCAATGATCTTCTCGAGTCAAAAGAAATCAGTGGTGGTTCCCATCTGCAATGAATTGCCTGGATCCAAAGCTAAATGGGTTTAAATTCAAGGTATCCCAAAGCCATAAAGTTAGTAAATAGGCCACAGGAGTTCAGGACATACTCTGACCCACTGTGTAGGTAATTTTTTTTGGCACTTAGAAATGGACAAATTGATACTCCAGGTTATATAATATATGTATGGCTTCAGCAACTAACAGTATTTGGAAAGTAACAGATTTAGATTCAAGGAGTGTTGAAAAATCTTCTACTTTTCAAGAGAAAAAAAGCCTCTACACGGGTTAAAAGGCTTATAATTGGGGAAATAGCATTAAAACAAGTCAGCGTTAAAACCAGGTTATTTACTTATGACAAAATTAAAAGCATGAATAGGTTTGCAGTTCATTACCATTTTGGCTAATAGTATTCAAAATAATTTTAATTAAGAACAAGGAACATCGTAAGTCCAGTATAAAAATAAAATATAATTTACTATAATAGTGACTTAATGAAAGGTTATTTGTTTTTATTTTAAAATCTTAAAGCACATGGTAGCATTACCTTGAATAAACTTGCTGTTAACCTTCAGCTGTAAAATGATTTTCAATAATGAGGCATAATATCAAAGAAAATTTTCAAATACAAATAAGAGTGTTTAGAGAGACTAAATAAAAAGTAAGACTTCTTCATTGAAAGTGACCAAAGGAAGATCCAAATTAAGAATTTACCCAAAATAGAGTAGGAACCCATTTTATTAGAAGTAAAGCAGAATGAAGGCTTCAGCCACCCAAAGTCTCACACCAGTGATTTAATTGGAAAGGTCTTTCCTTATAAACAGGATTAATTCCAATTAGTGGAAAATTCAAATTATGTTTATAAACACTAACAAAATGCTATCATTCCATAGCATATTACTTGCACAGCACCTATCCTATAAGACATTTTATGAAAGACAAAGGTTCATTAATTTTGCTAATTCTCCATTTTATAGATGAAGAAACTGAAGCATAAAGTATTTAAAAGACAAGCCATAGCAAGTTTCCAGAAAAGCTGAAGAATATCCTTCCTTCTTAGTCCTTTGTTCATGATATTCCCACAAGAAAAATAAATAAAAGCAAGTCCCAAGTAGCACAAAATGAAAAGGGGAAAGTGTTATAATGGTCTATAGTGGTAATCCAGAAGAGACATGGGATGAAAAGTAAGAAATAAATGTTAACTTGCAGAAACTTAAATTCCCCTTTTCTCTGGCCCTTCTAATAAGGCATGAATTAAAGGTGCTGATTTTTTCCAGAGGAAAAGCTTCTTTGTAACAAAGCTCTTAGGTTTGTAACTCCTGGAATTCTCTTCTTTAGCACTTGGTAGACATTTAGTATCCTTGGAGCAAGTGAAGTTCATGCCATTTTTGATACCACCAGCCACAGAGTGACCTGGCAAAGTGGAATTCCTTTATGGAGATCTGCCCTAGAGTTATAGGGCCAATTCAACCCCTCACCTGCTGCTCTGGGACCGAGATCTCAATTAGAAAAATCTCACAGCCTGGCAGGTAGGAGCAAAAGGCTGTCTGACCCAACAAGCAGAGAAATATACCTGCTGAGATTCTCCATGAGCTACCTAGAACCCATTGTTGTAGGTCCCAGGCCTTGTGTGCATGGAGGGGTGAGGGGATGGGTGGCTAGAGAAAGAGCAAGAGAGAAGTAGAAAAAGCAAGCCCAGGGGATCTTTGTTGTTGCTACCTGTTTTCCTTCCAGAGGAGCTCCTGTAGTTAGTTTACCACGAGCCTAGGGCAGGAGACAACACCAAAAGATGTATTTGGGGAGGAGAGAGAGGTCAGGTCACAGAAGACCTGAACTGCTGGATCAGATTTCATCCAGAAGGCGTGTGGAAGCTGATGAAGATTTTTAGCAGAGAAATGCACTTGAAAATGAGCATTGTGGCTAGTGTAGCGTGGAGAAATGAGCAAGAACCGCCTTGTCCATCACTGTCGCAGTGTCTGCAGTAAAGTAAGTAGGAGCTCAGTAAATATCTGTTGACTGGATGAGTGAATGAATGAGTGAATGGATGCGTTTAGTTGGGGAGAAAGAAGAGCCTGGCAAAGAGCTCACTTTGTTGAAGGTTGCCAACACTATCTTCACTGCAAGACAAATGAGATTTCCTAATGTATGTGTGTGGGAGTGGGGCAGGAGGGGATGGGGTCTACTTCATAGAATTGGTTATGTCTTTGGACACTTTTATTATAGTGGAGGAGGAAGACACAAAGACAATTAAGTAAACTATTAACAAATTATGATTGGTATCATGAAACCAAGGGCCAGGATAGGGAAGAACAAAGGAGACCTATTTTATTTTATTTTTTTTCTTTATTTTTTTTAAATCACTTTTTCTTTCAATATATGAAGTTTATTGTCACATTGGTTTCCATACAACACCCAGTGCTCATCCCAAAAGGTGCCCTCCTCAGTACCCGTCACCCACCCTCCCCTCCCTCCCACCCCCCATCAACCCTCAGTTTGTTCTCAGTTTTTAAGAGTCTCTTATGCTTTGGCTCTCTCCCACTCTAACCTCCTTTTTTTTTTTTTCTTTCCCCTCCCCCATGGGTTTCTGTTAATTTTCTCAGGATCCACATAAGAGTGAAAACATATGGTATCTGTCTTTCTCTGTATGGCTTATTTCACTTAGCATCACACTCTCCAGTTCCATCCACGTTGCTACAAAGGGCCATATTTCGTTCTTTCTCATTGCCACGTAGTACTCCATTGTGTATATAAACCACAATTTCTTTATCCATTCATCAGTTGATGGACATTTAGGTTCTTTCCACAATTTGGCTATTGTTGAGAGTGTTGCTATAAACATTGGGGTACAAGTGCCCCTATGCATCAGTACTCCTGTATCCCTTGGATAAATTCCTAGCAGTGCTATTGCTGGGTCATAAGGTAGGTCTATTTTTAATTTTCTGAGGAACCTCCACACTGCTTTCCAGAGCGGCTGCACCAATTTGCATTCCCATCAACAGTGCAAAAGGGTTCCCGTTTCTCCACATCCTCTCCAGCATCTATAGTCTCCTGATTTGTTCATTTTGGCCACTCTGACTGGTGTGAGGTGATATCTGAGTGTGGTTTTGATTTGTATTTCCCTGATGAGAAGCGATGTTGAGCATCTTTTCATGTGCCTGTTGGCCATCTGGATGTCTTCTTTAGAGAAGTGAGGAGACCTATTTTAGAGGAGATGATAGAAGAAACTCTGAGAATGTGATATTTAAGCTGAGCCCCAAAGGAGGATAAGGAGCTATCTATGTGAAGAACCAATGTATGGGCTTTACAAGAAGTGGAACTTACGCAAAGCCTCTGAGGCAGAAAAGGGCTCATTTTGTTCCAAACACTACTGGAAGACCAGAGTGACTAGCTCAAAGCCTGAGCAAGAAAGCAACAGGCAGGGCCAGATCACTCAGGGCTTGGCATATTAGGAGCTGACAGCTTTGTCCAGCCAGCCCCAGCCCCTATTCCAGCAGGAGGAATGAAAGGAATCTAAGACAGGTAGCAGAACAGATGAGAACTGAAAGTATGAGGAGGATTTCAGATCAGGTTTATTCTAGATCTTCCCCAAAGGAATCACCATAGCCTAGAAATACTCTACAGGGAAAGGAATGTGTACATTGAGAATAAAGACTTCAACTTGGGCAAAGGAGATGCTTGGGAAGTCACATTCCTGGGCAACCAGGCTTTCTCCCTAAGAAGTATCATTCACCTGCCTCATGGAAAGAGAGGGTTTTTGGTTTTCATTTTTTCCTTCAACATTATAGACTACCCCAAAGTAAAATTTACAAGTTGAAAAATGTGAAAGAAATAAAGAAAGAGGGGGAAAAAGCTGCCAAGAAGGTACAGAGCTTAGAAGGGAAGATTGCCCCTTTTTTGTCAGTGCTTCCCATCATCCATCATCCTTATCCTAATGGAGACTGGACTGGCTGGGTGTGGAATTTGGTGGCTCAGAGGGAAGAGTTTACCTCCTATCCTCCTTCAACTTGGTTAATGTTATATTTTACTCCTCAGCAAAGGCACAACTATATGGGAAGTTCCCTTTGCAATGGGGAAAATGTCCTTTTATTTTATTCTGTTTGATAATTCGTGATTAAAGTTCTTCAGATTTTGCTTGCAGCTCTGTAGTTCCCTAATTTGTCTAGGAAGAAACATTTTGTAGCTAAAAGCAGATGGGATCCTAGTAGTGAGAGGATAAAGTGTATAACCCCTACGAACTGGGAAAGTCTGTGAGATGAGGAACTGGTTGTGTCTTGGATATGCCAGGTGGGACTTCTCCCTGAGGCTCATTCACACTCAGCATAATAAACGTGGAGAATATCCCAGATCTACCATTTACACTACATGGCCTTGAGCAAATTGCTTAAGTTGGTCAAAAAATAACTTTTCTATAACTGTGTTTTTCTAAGATTGGTGATCATTAATGGGTCATGAAATCAATTTATAGGCTTGACAATCATTTTTTTAAAAAAGAATTGAATAGAAAATAACAGTTTTTTTGTTTTGTTTTGCATATGGTAAGGGTTAAGTGTTGTTGCATGAGACTTGTTTCAGATAGGTTTACTGTCACAATGTCAAATATATTGCTTATTGTGGGTAGTGTAGTAATCAAAGAAGTTTGAAAAATACTGATGACTTAGTTTCTAGCTCCCATTCCCACTCAAAAGTAGGGAAAAAGTTAAAATAGTACATTAAACCCTACTCAGCATTTTCAGTTTCAAAGTGTCTATTTGGGGGGGTTTATGTCCCCTCTTCCCTCCTCTTTTACCTGCTTCTCCCTTTCTTGTGCTCCTCCTGCCTTCCTTAGGCTGGACATCCTCAGTCTCATCTCTCATCTCTCGATGGCATTAGAGCTTCCAGAAGACAGACCAAGCAACAGTAAACCCCTAACTTACCAAGAAATAGAGACAGCAGGAAATGCTTTTTATTCTTGTACTTATTTTAAACGTTTATTTATTTATTTTGAGAGAGAGAGAGAGAACTGCGGAGGGGCAGAGAGACAGGAGAGAGAGAGAACCCCAGCAGGCTCCAGGCTGTCAGCACAGAGGCCAGCACAGGGCTCTATCTCACAAACAGCGAAACCATACCTCAGCAGAAATCAAGAGTTGGATGTTCAACCAAGTGAGCCACCCACACGCCCCAGGAAATGCTTTTTAAAATAGCATTCTACATTAAACATGTAATCTGTCAGAGCCTCAGTTTCCATATCTATTAAACATGCTGAATATGCTTAATATTTAAATTGTCTGCCACATTTTAGGTACTGGATAAATATGAAGTCTTTCCCATTTTGGGTTCTTAATATTACGCAAAGAATTGCTCTAAGCTAGCCCTTTGTCTCTGGGAACGTAGGCTGGGTTATGGATGTATATGGTACATAGAGACAGCAAAATGAAAACAAATCAATACATCAATGGGGTGGAAGGTATTTATATCATACTCAGGTCAAGTGTGTTTTATGGCTCATGACCAAGAGTCTAAGATAACTTAACTGATGAATCCTCCAGGAAACTAGCTCCAGCATATTCAGATGAAAAACAAAACAAAACACAAGTATACCGTACCAAATTAATCTGCATGGGCACAGGCAGGGCTAACCAACTGTAAGCATGATTGAAAAGGGTAAAAAAAAAATGTCTGTTCCTAAGCCCCCTGCCTCCCTGCTCTGCTCCCTTGTCAGAACCTGGTAACAGTCCTCTCTTTGAGCATGTGGTTGTCCTTATGTTCCTTTCTCAACCCAACCCCCCAACCCCCCTGACAAGATTCTGGTAGCATGTAAAATAAGTGACACCGCACATAAACCCATTCTCACAGAAGTGTTCCTGTGGGGGATATATATATAATATATATATATCATATTATATACATTATATATAATATATAAAATTATATACATTATGCAATATATAAAATGTATTATACATAATTTAATTTAGTTTATTATATATATTTAATGTATAATATTTTTTAATGTAATTTTTTTCTTTAAGAAATTTCCAACAGGATCAAGGGACTTCAAGGAACCTTAATTTAATCCCTTAATGTGGCATAGCAATTGGTGGGGGAGTGGTAGGGGTAAAGGACCCTTAGTCTGGCTTGCCTACAGGGCACACCTGACCCTGAAGCAACTGAGATAAAGATGCCTCTATCCTCTGAAGCTTGCCTGCCTAACAGGAACTGACAGGCCTCAACCCACTAGGTCATTATGCTTCAATCTGTCCCCCACTTTACTGTTGTATTGGTCAGAGTTATTAAAAAAAGAAAAATTCAACTGAGTAAATTTTAAGATCTCACTGCCTTTATTAAATGATTTATGAATCTGGCGGCACCCCATCTAGCAAGTAGAAGGGAGCTCTGAGCAGTTGTATAAAATGGAAGGTTTTTATAGAAGGAGGGTGGGGCAAGAAGGATTGTTCCAGGCCAGGTCCCATTCCCTTAGAGGAAAGAGGGGAATCTTATCATGCAGATTTCCTTTGGGGGGTTGACTATGCCCTGCTGATCAGAAAATTCTTGACTGACCAGTTAAGACTACATTTCTAGGGGAGGTTGAAACTGCAATTAGGTTAGGTATGAAGCCCCAGTTTGGGGCCTTGGCCCAAATGAAGCCATTTGCAGCCTGAGGTTTTCTTTTTATCAGGTTCTCCAAAGAAATAGAACTGATAGGAGAGAGAGAGGAAAGAGAGAGAAGAGAAGAGAAGAGAAGAGAAGAGAAGAGAAGAGAAGAGAAGAGAAGAGAGATTGAGATTGAGATTTATTTTAAGGAATTTGTTTACATGATTATGGAGGCAGGCATGTCCAAAATCTGTAAGGTGGACCACTGGGCTGGAGACCTGGGGAACAGCCAATGTTATAGTTGAAGGCTGTGTGCTGGCAGAATTCCTTCTTGCTCTTGGGAGATCAGTCTTTCATTCTGTTCAGGCTTTCAACTGATTGTTGGGTTGTGCGATGCAGATGAGGTCTACCCATATTATGGAGGGCAATTGCTTTACTCAAAGTCCGGCAATCTAAACGTAATTTTCATCCAAAAACACCCTCACAGAATCGTCTTGAATAACGTTTGAGTAAATATCTGGGTACGCTATGGCCCAGCCATGGTTAATTCATCATATCTTCTATACAGCCAGAGGTGGCCTTCCCCAACATACCAACCTTAATCCAACTGTTTCCCAATTCTGGCATTCTTCCAGAATTCCCAGATTCAAAATGTTATATTCTAACACATTTCAAGTTATTCAAGTGTTTAAAGATTGATCATGGTTGTAATTCCCTCCCCTTATTAGACACACAGAAACATTGTAATATTTTGGGGGGAGAGGGTAGTTTCATATGGTTGTTCTCAATTTGTTTGCATTCAGGACCCGTTTACACTCTTAAAAATTAAGAATGTAAAAAAGCTTGTTTGCAGGGCCATATCTCTTGGTGCTATACCTTACAGAAATATGTGTATCATATTAGAAGTGAAAATGAGACATTAAAAATATATTTTTGAATTTATTTCAAAATAATAATGCTAACAAATGTGTTAGCCATAGATAACATATTATGAAAAACAACTGTTTTCCAAAACAAAAATAATTGGTGAGAAGAGTGGCACTCCTTTACATTTTTGCAAGTCGCTTTAATGCTTGAGTTAATAGAAGATGGTAGGATTATCATATCTGCTTCTGCATTTGACCTGCTGTGCTATGTTTTGATTAAAGTATATAAAGAAAACCTAACCTCACACTAATATGTAGCTGGAAAAGGGAAGACTTGCACAGGACTCTTTGGACCACATTTTGAGAACTACTGGTTTTATAGAAGTACTTCTACCTGTGAGTCAGAGGCCCTAGACCCTCATCTCTGCTTTGTCAGTAACCAGCTGTGCCTCACCTAAACGGTAAAGAAATTAACATATTGTTGTCAGGCACGGTGTATATAGCATTTAATAGAATCTTCCTAACAACTTATAACGTAAGCAGTTGCACAATGGCAAATGCTTAACAACCAGAGAGGAATTCGTCCAGGCGAGTCACATGGATGGGACTTATATTGCAGAACAGGACATCAAGCCCCAGGATAACTACACCACTTTAATCTACTGCCTGTACGAACCAGTGTACACCCTAATTACTTCTTTCCTATGAAGAATGGTGATTTGATGATCCAGGTACCTGCTTTTCTCATAAACACCTCTATTGGATTAATAGAGGGTTTTGCTCAATTCACGTTGTAAAATATATTCGATCAAGTGTGGTTGGCATTACATTACAGGTTTCTGTTTCCATTTCTCTTCTTCCCCTACCCCAGGGCATTTGGGAAGGGTGAGGGAAAAAAGCAGGTATCTGAGGAGATAAGGGCAGGTGGGGGAGGGGAAGAGATGTAGTGGAAGGGGAAGAACCAAATTTGAATTTGAATAGTAATGTAGTGTTCATCAGAAGTGAGAGGGAGGGATTAGTGTTAGCCATGCTCAAGAACGTCAGGAGGTTAAGGTTGGCATGTTGGCCTAGGGGAACCCTAATTTGTAGTATTTGCTGATATCCATGGTGTAAATGCTTCAGCCAAGGTCAACTTCAGGCTTCCAACCTGACATGTGAACAAGGAGTTGGGAATAGATGTACACAATTAGCTTTCAAGAGCCGTTGCCAATGTGAGCCTGTCCTTTTTACAGCAGACAGAAGAAAGAAACTGAGGCTTAAGAGATTAAAAGACTTGACTGAGAACATACAAGCATGAATACACTGATACACTAAACAAAGTAAATTTCAGATTATATTTAGTATAAATTCAGTCACATAAAAAGAAATACATCTGTGTATAAATTAACTGCACATAAATGATAGAAAAATGTCCAGACAGACTATATACCAAACTATGCATACTGATTTATTTGGGGGAAAGCAATGAAATAGGAATGAAGATGACAAATAATTTTTATTTTTAATTCTCTATATTTCTGTATTTTAGGTTTTTTTTTTTAACAGAGCCTGTATTTATGTATTGCTTGTGTAATTTAAAGTAAAAGTTTTCAAAGAGATATAGGATATGATCAGATTCTAATTATATAGCCTTAACATATATGATTTCAAAAATTTCAAAGGGCTTCAGAGGGGTCTGGCAAGTGTCACAGAAAGGGAGAGAGAGACATGGGAAAAAAAGACCATCTATTGATGCGGTACCTCTTCTGCCAGGTCGCTCAGCAGTTCTCTTTTCAAATAATTTCTCTCTAGTGGCTAAAATTGTAGTATCGAACATAAAATGTCTTACAGTCTCTGGTTAATTGGAAATGCCAGTAGCTTTTTGAGTTAGACTAATATTAAAATGAACCTTGAATTCCATGTATAAGCCAGGGCTCAGATCTTAGTTTGTCAATACATACGGAACTACTTAACTCAATTGGCTAAATCTTGGGTCAACACAAAACAAGCTTCAAATTGTTAACCTCTTGTTCTCCGGGTGTGTGTGTGTGTGTGTGTGTGTGTGTGTGCGCGCGCTCGCGCGCGCGCGCGCGCGCGCGCGCTCTTGAGCATATGCAAATGTTGGGTGGAGGTGCTTTTGGTGACTTGCGCTGTGTAAAGTAGGACGGAAAGGCACTACACCAAGATAATTTTCTCACATGTTCCACAAATTAATGATTAACTTACCTGACAAATTCTTCTAAGGGTAAGAGTCATCAATACCTTAGCATAAATTAATTTGGATGGGCAGTTGTCTTACTTTTTTCCTTACAATAAAAACTATAAAGAATAGGAAAACTAGGGAGGAGGAAAAAGGTTTTTGTGGTTGGGGGCACCAAATTTGGTTGGAGAGGAGGGGTCTCTAAGTGGTTTGGTAGAAAAGGCACCCTGGATATGAATCTATTCTTTGCCTTTCTTTTTTTCCCTTCCTAGTGCAAATTTCTTAGCCTCTCAGATACCAAATTTCCTGTACCATAAAATAGGGATTGAATAAATGACAGGATTGTTGTAAAGACATATATGTAAAACATCTGGCATAGAGCCTCTTACGTAGTGACTATGCAATAAATAGTAGTTATCATTCGGACAGCAAGAAAAGATAGCTAAAAAGACTTGGGGGAAATTCTGAATTGCAATACATTTAAATAAGCTTCAACTCTGCAAATAACTTTTAAGCACCTACAGTTTAGATTATCAGAGGTCAAAAGTTGGAGCCAGCCACTTTCTGAAAAACGGGGTATTTAGTATAGGCATTCCAGGAGCTGAGAGGTACGGAAAGGGGTGTGAAAAGAAGCCGAAGGGAAACTATCCCACAGTGACAGAGGGAACCTACACTCCTGTTTCTTAAATGTGTGCTTATGGGCGAGAGGAGATAGAGCGAGGGTGATGGCTCATCACCATTTCTCTTTAACTGAGAAAACAACCCCAGTGGGCAGCCAGGGAATCTGGTCCTTAATACCATCTTTCTAGAGCAAAAACATGACATGTTGACAAGTACCATGCCTCACCCATAAGTAGCAATGATACTACTGATAATGAATTAGATGAGGGAGGCCAGTCCTCCTCTGGAATTCTCAATGCAAATAGCATTTGTGCTGAGAAGAATGGGATGTGTGAAAGGCAAAGCCGACAGATTAGTTTCTGCCATCAGTCATCGCTGACAGTGGGCATTTTTGAGATTGTTGTGATGGTCAAGGAAAAAGCCTTATAATGGGGAAAATGAATCTTTTGGAAAGATGTGAGGTTGCTTAATCTGGAAGACAGAGGAGGGCTTTGAAAGAGGAGATAAGACTGGAGTGAGGGGAGAGAAAGATTACTCACAGAGGATTTTGAACTGACTGAAGCAAAGAGAGGAAGGAAAATGAGTTGGCAATAGGGAAGGTGCAACTTGACACTGGTGATGATGACAGTGATTTCCAAGATTATAAAGAGTATAACGTTAAACTACCCTCATAACTTATAAATTACTTTCATTTTCGTCCTTTCACTTTTTTTCCCTGTAATACTCTGGGGGTACATAGGGATGGTAAACAAATCATTAGAACTCAACAACCCAATTCATTCAAAAAGCTGTCAGTATTAGAACCAAGGGAGGAGAGAGGATGCCAAATACCAATTTTCCAAACTCTTTCAGATTATCACAACTTTAAATGTACTTAAATATCTGAGGAACAAAGATTTTGCTATTAAAAAGTACAATTAACCGTATTTTTTTAAATTTTTTTTTTCAACGTTTTTTATTTATTTTTGGGACAGATGGCTCTGAGCCATCAGCCCAGAGCCTGACGCGGGGCTCGAACTCACGGACTGCGAGATCGTGACCTGGCTGAAGTCGGACGCTTAACCGACTGCGCCACCCAGGCGCCCCAACCGTATTATTTTTGTAAGACTATGAATTATCCATCACAGAAAGTGTCTCTTAATATTAGTCACCTAGAAGCTCCACATTCCAGGTAGCAGTGGTGACAATGCAACCCACTCAACAATGTTCAACCAATGTAGGTAACTGGATTGTCCCTGTACACTGGCCGTTTCCCCCTCTCTACTTAACATTACTGTAAAATACTTGAAAATCTAAATTAAAATAGTTGCTGTAAAAGCACATAAAGAATTAAAATGAAAATGGCAAGGACAACTGCTAGAAAAAGCATTGTAGAGTCGGCAAATATTACATTTAACTTCACATTAATTCTCTGAAGGAATTTAACACAATTTCTCCCATTCTAACTCAAAAATTAATTTCTGTATATTGTCCTTGAGGTTTGGATTGGGAATGAAAAGGAGAGAACTGTTGAAAGTGTGAAGATTTTATATGAATTAATCAACCAAGAGTTCAGACACTGGGGACTGAAGATTAAACTTTATAGTTTAGAAACCCAAGGACAGTACTTTTTCTTACGAGTGTACCTCACATCAAAAAAATCTCTGCTGATATATACGTCTCATTTACCACATTCAAGTAAAGAGGTAATCTTTATGACATCGCAATGAGAAGGTGAAAAGAGGTTAAACAATTTATAAAAAAGTCAAGGAGGAGTCAAAATTAGAAAAAGATGGCCTCAGCCCTGGCATTATCTGTATTCTGGATGCAAAGATAATTTTGTTTCTCTATCCATTCATGTTAAAGCCTATGGTGGATGAGATATTTCAGTCTTAAAGACTCAGAGAAACTAAGTTTAAATTGTCCATGGAGTATTGGTATTAAGAAAGAAACTTTGAAGGCCGTAATCACTGCTGTGTTCCAATAGTAATCGTGATTCCAGAGACCTACGACCATCTCTGTCCACTTCAGACAGCTTGTTGAAGCTGTTAGTCACTGCTTGAAAGAATTCAGTCTTCTAGATAATATACAAGTGCAAAGTTTTCATATAGGTGCATCTGCCCTGGTCTTTCTCAGGGCTAGTCAGAAGTATTCTATGGAACTAACATCTGGATTAGCCTACACATATACCTCACTGTGTGGTAAAGAGCTAACTTTGTAAGGATTGCCTATTCCAGATTTCACAGAGTATCTGATCCTTTTCCAGAGCAAAAACTAAAAAAGAAATGGGTGAGCAAATGAAACTATAAGATCTACCAGACTTGATCATTTTCAAGCACCAGTCAACTTATAAACAGTCCAGAATACCACATGGTATGATAGGGGTTGGGTTCCATGTCCTGTACAGTGACCAAACTTTTCATTTCTGTCATACAAAATTAAGTTGGTGGATCTGACATAAAAGATATGCCAGGGGTAATTCATTCTGTGCTAGACTGTAAGGTCCTTGAGTACATGGTGATTTTTTTTCCTGTACACTTCTCTAAGACTCCCATATTGCTAGATCTGTGGTAGATACTCATTATGTATTCAATCAACAATTATTAGACACCTCCTATGTGGTTAACCAGGTTGAAAAAAAGAAATAGAAGATGTATTCTTTGCCAAAGACTTAACAGTGAAATCAGGCTTACAAGAAATAGCTAAAAATATGTGCAAACATAATTTTATACAAGGAAACTATGCATGAAGTATTAAGAGAGGGTCAGCATGACTATAGGACTGGAAAGCTTAAAAAGAAGTAGCTTTCTCTGCTTTTTGGAGCTTTCCAAATGTTTTATTCCTTCATTCTTTCTATACATGGAAAACCCCAAATAAAATAGAGCTTGTTCACACTCAGAGATACTGAGAATTTAGGGTGCCTTGCTGGCTCAACTGGTTAAGCGTCTGACTCTTGCTTTTGGCTCAGGTCATAATCTCATGACTGTGAGATCAAGCCCTGCGTTGGGCTCTGCACTGGGCATAGAACCTGGTTAAGATTCTCTCTCTCTTTGTCTGCCCCACCCTGCTAGCTCTCTCTTTGTCTCTCTCTCTAAAAAAAAAAAAGATTTAAAAATAAAATCTATTTTAAAAAAAGATACTGAGAATTTTCCACTGCTGGGAAGCTGGAGTAGATGTAGTTTTCCCTATTCCTCCAACTAAATACAGTTGAAAACACCGGATATTATATATAAAAATAAGAAGACTCTAAAAGACAGAGAGAATGTAGACTTGATAGGGACCTCAGGATCTGAGGAACAATGTGGTGAGTGCCTTGGGTTTCTTATGCACATGTATCCTAGGCTTGTAACTGAAGAAGCCAGCAACCCCCAAACACTAATGAGCACAGATGAAGAGAACTCCACAAAAAGCCTACTCTTTGTAGCCAAAGGACAAGGAAAGGGGCAGCCAGGAAAGCAAAACTTTTACACAATAACTGTTCTACTCTAGCCAAACACGGAAGAAAAAACTGTAGCCTACCTATACCCACACCAACAACAGCCAAAGCAGTGTTAAAGAAAGCAAAATACGGAGTCAGGATATTCATTAGTGCTGGACTTTACTGTGAAAATAGAATAAGATGTTCCCCTATATGCTGTGTAAGAGATACACAAAATCTCTCTGTATTATTTTGTACTGCTGCATATGAAGCTACAATTATCTCAAAATAAAAAGTTTAAAAAATTAAAGGAGTTGAGGCATTTTTGACACTTGAGTTGTCTATACTGGGAGAAAGAATTTCATTCCTTGGACAATCCAAAATAGTAATTTAAACGTTGAGGGGAGGCACCTGGCTGGCTCAGTCAGCTGAGTGTCTAGCTCTTGATTTTGGCTCAGGTCATGATCCCAGAATCCTAGGATTGAGCCCCATGCATGTCAGGCTCCATGCTCAGCATGGAGCCTGCTTAAGATTCTCTCTCTCTCTCTCTCTCTCTCTCTCTCTCTCTCTCACTCCTTCCCCCTCTTGCATGCTCTCTCTTAAAAAAGTAAATTAAATTAAATTAAAATAAAAGTTAAGAGTATGTATTGGTTTTCTGTGGTCACTCTAACAAGTTACCACAAACAGGCTAACCCAAAGCAGCATCGATACATGCTCTCACAATTCTGGAGGCCAGAAAGTCAAAATCAGTATCACTGGGTGGAAATCAGGGTGTCAGCAGTTTCTGGTGGCTGCTGGCATTCCTTGGCTTGTGGCCACACCACTCCAATCTTCAGATCTCTGCTTTGCCTTCATGTTACCTTCTTCTCTGTGTGTATGTTTATTCCCCCTCTGTCTCTCTCCTGTAAAGCCACTATGTGTGATAGCATTTAGGCCCCACTGAGTAATCCTGAATAATCTCTCCTTCTCAAATTCCTTAAGGTTATCACACATTCAAGATCCTCTCCAAATGAGGTTACATTAACAGTCTAGAAATTAGGGCCAGATATCTTATTATCAGGTATCTTATTATCAGAATACAACGTTATTCTGCCTACCACAGTGTGCTAAGCAACCCATTGTGTAAACATTAGTGTAATATACTTAATCTACAATTTACAGAACACTCTCAGGGTGTTCTGTTTTTCTTTAGTATAAATGTTAACAAATATTTTTCGAGCATCTGGTATGTGTGTGTCAACTTCTCTTCTAGGCACTAGGGATAAAGCACTGAACAAAACAGGCAAAAATATTTCCCTCAGGGAGATTATATTCTAGTGGGTAAGGAGGGACATGGGCAATGAATGAATGAGTAAAATGTATAGAATGTTAGTTTATAAGTGCCACGGAGAAAAATAAAGCCAGGAAGGAGGATAGAAAGTACTGAGGAGACACGTGTTGCGATTTTAAATAGGATGTCCGTGTCCAGGGCAGATCGGTGACATCTGAGTAAAGACCTGACTGGGACGGGAGGTCAAGCAAGCCCTATTTATTTATCTAGAATTGCAGTGTGGTCAGAACAACAGCAGTGCAAAGGCCTGAAGAACAGTGAGCAGTCAGGGTGGCTAGCATGGAATGAGAGGGAGGATGATAGGGGTTGAGATACAGTTCTTGAAACTCTTCTCTACTTAATGGTAGGTGGGGTTAAAACAAGGATTATCAATTTGTGAATGTTACCATTCTTTACCTCTTTCCTTCCATATCTCCTGGTCCTTTGCCATGGAAGAAGACACATTCTTGGTCTTCTAGGTCCAGAGGAAGAGAGGAGAGTTACTTGGGGTGGAGGCAGGAGGAGTACTTTAGGGCAGAGTATTTGAGGAGTGCAGCTTCAAAGCACAGGGATAGTGATTGGGGAAGAGGATGAAAAGGGATCTACTATATAATTCTGTGAGCCCATCCTTTCCATGGTGTTTGACGCCAATAAGTAAACAAGTGTGAGTTATTTTGAAATTACTTTGAACTATGAATTTACTTTGAGTTTATGAACTATATATTAAAAACTTTTTTTAATGTTTATTTTTGAGAGAGAGACAGAAAGAAAGAGAGAGGGACAGAACAAGAGCAGGGGAGGGGCAGAGAGAGAGAGAGACAGAATTCAAAGACTCCAGGCTCTGAGTTGTCAGCAAAGAGCCTGATGCAGGGCTCAAACTCACGAACCTCAAGATCATGACCTGAGCCAAAGTCAGAGGCTTAACCGACTGAGGCACCCAGGCACACCTGAACTATATATTTTAATACACCTGAGATTTAGGACCTGAGATTCATGGGTCATAGCCCTTTTTTCAGAATAGATTCCTACAAGCAAAATTGCTGGGCCAAAAGGAACCCTTTAAATTTTGATACCTGAGCAGGGGTGGTGGTGAGGGGGTGCTGGGTGGCTCAGTCATTTGGGCTTAGGTTATGATCTCATATTTGTGAGTTCAAGCCCTCAATTGGATCTTCTGTCTCCCTCTCTCTCTGTCCCTCCGATGTGCACTCTTTCTCTCTCTGTCAAAAATAAATAAATATTGCATAAGAGACTGTTAAAAACTGAGAACAAACTGAGGGTTGATGGGGGGTGGGAGGGAGGGTAGGGTGGGTGATGGGTATTGAGGAGGGCACCTTTTGGGATGAGCACTGGGTGTTGTATGGAAACCAATTTGACAGTAAATTTCATATATTAAAATAAATAAATAAATAAATAAATATTATAAAAATAATAAAATAAATTTTGATACACAATATCAGATGTCTCCTCTCCCCACAGAACAGTTATGTCAGTATATACCCCAAACCACTTGTTACCCACAAGCTCACCATGCTGAGTATTGGCACTCTTAATCTTTGCCAATATGATATGGGAAGAATGATTTCTCAACAGTATTTGGAAAATATTCATCTTGGAAATGGGAGGGTAAATGTCTTTTCCTATGTTTTTTGGCCACTCGTATTTCCTTTCTGGTGAATTCTCTTTGCCCTGTTTTCTGTTGGAATACTCATCTTTCCTTAGTGGCTTGATAGAACCATGTGTATTTTCAGGATATTTTGCTCTTGCCCTTCAAACACTACAGGTAGGTTTCCCACTGTATTGTCAGGGGTTCTGGAGGGTGTGCAACAGAAGGTAACTAGCTTATTCTGGCAGAAAATGAATGTTTTGAGAGGATAATTGGTAGATCACAGAATCACTGGAAAACCTAGGAAAGTGGATTCTGAAAATAGAACAGCACCAAGGGAGGCAGGGTGAACTGTGGCCCAAACCACACTTACGAATTGCCTGGTAAGGACCCTGCTGACACTGACACTAGACACTGAAAGCCACTTTGAGCACTTCTGCCCTCACTGGCCCTGGAGACTTGTAGCTACTACCACCAAAATGGATTGTCCTGTGTCTCTGATTCAGAGTCCTGGGCCAGTGTCTGGTTGCCAAACTTTTGTCACAGCCAGCATCCTAGTTGCCTAGGAGTTGAAAAGTTGACTATGGGGACGTTTTGTCTCCTGCAGTGGTAAGGAGGTCCTGGTTTAATCTAGAGTCATACAGTGGACAGTTCTGCTAACATAGGAAGGGGAAGTCAGAGGCCAGGCAGAGAGAGGGGGCAGTTTAGAGAGGCCCTTATAACTAGCTTGTTGTTTAACTTTTTTTTTTTTTCTCTGTAGTGCTCTTAGCTTTACAGAGAATTTAATTTTTTGGTGAGTATAATTTTCTAAAAATATCTTCTTTTATGATTTCCAATCTTAACAACTCTGCCATGACCTTTACCTTCTCTACCTTCCTGCAACCTCCCTGCTGAATGAACTAGGCCTGCATTTTTTCTTTTTAAGGACTTTCCGTGCCTTTACCAAGGGTTTTACAGACTATCCTTTGAGTTTTTAGGCAGCTTCTGATGTCCCAGATCTTCCTCTCATGTCAGAGATGTGCTTGACCCTGAGACATGTGTGGTTCTGCTCTGGAGGCTAATTATCTTAGGTGGTGACCCTTTCACCTTCTAGGTTGGGAATCTATTACCTCTCAAAATGTTTAACATTCTGCCTTTTAGACAGGGGAATTTTTTGACCTGTTCATCAAATATGTGCTTTCATGACTCAGGAGTCCCCTAACTCTCCTACTGCTTTTGGTATATTTTATTGCTCAGTTAGTTTCAATTGGCCTAGCAAAACGTTGTGGGATACTTGACATTTTGATATCTTAGGTATTAAATTGAAAAGCATCTAGTGGATCATTTTCATATGGTAATCCTAAATTCCCCTTTCCTACTCAGAGGAATATGGTACAGTCTTCAGGTCATCTTGAATATTTTTTTTTATTGATCTTTGAGGGGCTTAGTCATCTTTGCTCTTCTTGTCTACAAAGTTAGAAACCTGTCCACACCTGTTGGACAGACCAATAACCTTAACATGTGCTAGTACAGAGAAGCTTTTAGGGGATTCTCACCTCATTCCGTATATCTTAAGAAAGCTCAAATGCTGGCTCTTTATAAGGCCCTCTCCAGACTCAGCTGTGGAAGGAGGGAGAAGAATTAGCAGGTGTGCAAATGATGTGGCCACTTTCTTTCACAGCACTCCTTGCAAAACTACCCTAGTGGGGCACATCAGGCACAGAGCTTGGCCCTTTAGATCTATGCCTGGAGGAGCTTCAGCCCCAGATGTGAGACATCCAATGTAGATAAGCAGAGGCTTAGAGACCAAAGTCCCAGTGGATGATAGAGAGAACCCTGCCAGAAAGGTGGCATCTCAGATGTTTGGAGATAGGCTTGAGGTAGAATCCCAAGCAGGGATCTAGGGCAGAGAGGCCTAAAAGTGGGTAGAAGGAGCAAAGTTACTGGCTTAGGGCTCAGGGGCAGGGCTTTAGCCCCCAGCCGTTTGTGGTGAGGACCTAAGACCCCAGGTGGCTCATCACCACAGCCCTTAGGCAGATAGAACAAACTGGAGACTTGATCTTTGTAATGGAATAAAAAGGAAGCTTGTTAAGGAGGAAGTGATTGAGTGTGGGGCTGTACAGCCAGCCTGCCTGGGTTCAAAGTTCCATTCTGTCCCTTACTACCTGTATGACCTTGGTCAAGTTACTTATGCCTACCTCATAGGGTTTTTGTGCGAAGCAAATGAACTGATATATGTGAAGTGATGAGAACAGGGCTAGCACAGACTAAGTGTTAAAAAAAAGTTAGTTATTGTTATTATTATTATTAGAAGTGGCACAAATAAACAAATCAATCACAAATCAACAGGGTGGTCCTGATGTCAAATCATCAAAGTTATCCTTATTCTTCACTTCCCTCTGAGTAAGGACTGGTCACAGATCTGGGGTAAGGCTGAGGTTCTGGATGGGGGTCTTGGTGTGGAAAAGAGCAGTAGAGGGAAGGAAGTAGGCAAATTCTTGCAAGTACAGTTGGGAGAATGACTTTTTTTGGAGGATGGGGTGTGGGGGTGGGGGTGGGGCAAATTCTGACACATGGTCATTGTGTCCTGTAACCAGTCTAGAATCTCTGGGCTCCCTGGGACCCATACTAGAAATGTGAATAGTGAGAGATGAATCTGAAAAGCTCTCTGGTATAGGCTGATTCCTCTAAACCTCCAGGTTGTACAGTGGCTACAAGAGAGGTCGTGCACCTCTGGCCTTTATGCTGGCTCTATTCTGGAACTTAGAACATTAAAATACAGACCCTGTTTCACAAGTCATGCCTTCATGGTTCTGTTCCTCACACATGCAAACAAAACAGGACTTTAAAAAGAGTTTATGGGGGGCGCCTGGATGGCGCAGTCGGTTAAGCGTCCAACTTCAGCCAGGTCACGATCTCGCGGTCCGTGAGTTCGAGCCCCGCGTCAGGCTCTGGGCTGATGGCTCGGAGCCTGGAGCCTGTTTCCGATGCTGTGTCTCCCTCTCTCTCTGCCCCTCCCCCGTTCATGCTCTGTCTCTCTCTGTCCCAAAAATAAATTTAAAAAAACGTTGAAAAAAAAAAATTTAAAAAAAAAAAAAAAGTTTATGGGGTGCCTGGGTGGCTCAGTTGGTTAAGCTGCTGAATTTGGCTCAGGTCGTGATCTCGCAGTTCGTGGATTTGAGCCCTGTGTCATGCTCTGTGCTGACAGCTCAAAGCCTGGAGCCTGCTTCAGATTCTGTGTCTCCCTCTCTCTCTGCCCCTCTTCCCTGCTCATTCTCTCTCTCTCTCTCTCTCGCTCCCTCTCTCTCTCTTTCTCTCTCCGTCTCTCAAAAATAAACGTTAGAAAAATTTTTGAAGAGTTTATTTACAATAATAATAATAATAATAATAATAATGAGTACCATTGTTGGAGAGTTTAATCATGTGCCAAGGCTCTGTGTATATACCTGTGTGCCACATAGTGAGTGCCTCATTCAGTCCTCATAACAACTCTGTGGAGGCACATCTTATTATCGTTTGTATTTTACAGATGAGGAAATAGGCTCCAGAGCATCCAGTAACTTTCTAAGATCAAATAGCCAGCAAATGGTAGAGCCAGAATTCCAGGTCAAGTAGCTCTGTGTTAGAGCCTGAGATATTAATGTAAAGAGACAAAGAATGCTTTGGAGTTTCTATCTGGAAGGAAATACAGCATTTTTGACAGAAGTGAAATATGTGCTGTTTGCTCCCTTCCTTGGTGAGCTGACACCAACCTGAAACATTTGCTCCCCTCCCTGGGCGGCATCTATTTTGTTTCTCCAAGGACACAGATTCACTCTGTGGAGACTGTGCCAGAGGCCAAAGTTCCTTATAGCTTCTGAGACCACAAAACCCTTTTCAACAAGATCCCTCAGGCCCAGGCCCTAAAAACCGTGTAATAAATTTACCATCAAAATAATCTCACTTGGCCCCTCTGAGACCATTATGCTACAAACAAAGGTAACGTGATATTCCAATAAATATTTCTCCTGTGAAGTCATTAGGGTTTTTATCCCCCCCTACACAAAACTGTATTTTTCAAATTTAATATAATTTCATAGTTCCCCTAAATCATTCATGGGTATATATACAACATTCAACAGTTCCACATCCTGTCATTTGAATAAGAATGATTATTAAAGTTTAGTCTGAGACTAAAATGCAAAAGCATTTTACTGTTTTTATTATTAAAAATGCAATAATGAAATATTTTAAAATGTTATAGCAATTATCTTTTCATTGCACAAAACTGCGTTGTCAACTATGTCACATTAAAATGTTAAATCACTATTTTAATATCAAATTACAAAAAGATAGAAAATGCTAAAATTTGTCTTCTGTGCAGTGTATTTCTCTCAGCATTTTAGTACATGTGATCTGTCTTGGTTGAGAGGTGCTGCATTATACAGGAAACACCACAGATTTTGAAGGTCCCAGAGTTGAAATAATGACAAGTTCTAGGAAATATGTACGTCTTCATCACTTTAAAAAGTTGGGATAATTAGCTATTTTTCTGGGTTCCTAAACCCACGCCTGCAGGACATCACTGGAAAGTGAGCAAATCCTGAACATCTGGGCTTACAAAAATGAAATGAATCACAGAAGCCATTCTGTACATTGTATGCTGTGGGCGTCAATGTTGTGGTCTCCCCTAGACCTGCTGGGCCACCTGCATTGGGTTCTCACTGGCAAAGGTAACAGTAGAACAGTAGGGCAGCTCTTGTTGCCCTGGAATGAGTGTTAATGATGAAGAAGCATGGGGATGAGGGGTACTGTATTCAGACACTTGCCTTTCAATGAATCCAACTTGGTTCTCACAATATTATCTATAAAACTGAACTACATGTCTTCATCACACTGGATGTAATCATTACACGGAGGACTTTGACCTTGGACTTTGTCCCATTATATTGTTAAAAAGCAAAAAATATATATATTTTTAATAGATTTCATGAGGAGCTAATTGTGCATAGCTTTGATTGCTTATGGGGAACTATCAGATGAGGTCCACACTGGGTCAGCAATTTACATTTATGCTCTTTGAATCACAAGGTCTTATAATCTATGCAGTTTTTTTTTTTTTAATGAGCTTACTTGCTTTCAACAAACAATAGCCAAATTATGGGAAGAGTCCAAATTACATTAACTGATGAATAGATAAAGAAGATGTGGTTTATATATACAATGGAATACTACTTGGCAATGAGAAAGAATGAAATCCTGCCATTTGTAGCAATGTGGATGGAACTGGAGGGTATTTTGCTAAGTGAAATAAGTCAGTCAGAGAAAGACAGATATGATATGTTTTCACTCATATGTGGAACTTGAGAAACTTAGCAGAAGACCATGGGGGAAGGGAAAGGGGAAAAAATAAACAGAGTGGGAGGGAGGTAAACCATAAGAGACTCTTAAATATAGAGAACAAACTGAGGGTTGATAGGGGTGGGGGTCAGAGAGAAGGGAAAATGGGTGGTGGTGGGCATTGAGGAGGGCACTTGTTGGGATGAGCACTGGATGTTGTATGTAAGCGATGAATCATGGGAATGTACCCCCAAAACCAAGAGCACACTGTATATACTGTTAGCCAACTTGATAATAAATTATGTTAAAAAATAATAATAAAATAAAAAATAAAATGAGCTTATAATCAAAACTGAAAAATCATCTGAATAGTACCAATTATATTATATTGTATTATAGACAAATTACACTGCTATATTACAGTGTTAATGGAGATTGCCAGTCAGAAACTACTTATCTTATGGGTGGTTAGTAAACACTTGACTGATTTACACTGGTGTTATTCACATTAATACATCAAATCAGTCCTAAGGGATGCTACAAATTGAAAGCTTATAACTTAAAAGAACTTTACTTTATTAAAATTGAAGGAGTAACTCCTTATACTTGCCCCCTCCTCCTATATTAACATCTTTGTTTAGTTCTTGGGTATCATAGATTTGATTCCTCAGGAGATACAAATGAAAATAAGTGTGCGAGAATTTTTATCAGGATGTGCTTTGGAAAACAACACTTATAAGTGGGTGAGGGAAGCAGGATGGAGCAGAAGGCAAAGTTGAACTGTGATTCTGTTGCGACAAGCCTGCAGCCAATCCCTGAAGTCTGAATGTGGACTGCCCCTGAGAGAGATCCCCAGATTGAGGCAAGGGAGCCTGGACTTGCTGCCTGTCATTGACCAGTCATGGGATGTGGGCTACCTCTGCAGAAAGAAACATAACATTGGGCAAGACAGTTCTTTTTGGCTGAGGGCCATTTCTAGAGAGGGACTCAGCTCTGAGTCATCAACAGGTAACATCCTAATAGCTGGGAGAATAAGTGCCTAGGTCCTGAAGGTGGAATTTAGGTGGCACACCATAGAGCCCACTACCCTGAATTATACCACAAATTCACCACGTGGGAGTTAAACTCAGTCTCTTCTTAACAAGTTAAATTTTTCTTCTGACTTTCCTCTCTTTGTAATCAGCATCACCATTTTTCCTTACCCAAGGTAGTAGAGTAGAAATCTGAAGATTTCTAAAAATTGCCTTGGGCGATTTTTAACAGTCTGTCACATTTAATTTCCAGCATATTTATCCTTTTAAACAATTTTAAATAATTCACTACAAAATGAAATCTGGCATAAATCCTATCTGTCTTTTACTCCCTGAATTAACTAAAGAAGCCAAGACAACAGATTTCTAGGCAGTTTGGAAACTGGTGATATAACTAAGGAATGAGGAGGTGCTGGGTTTTTTTTTTTTTTCTCTTTTAGAGAAGAAAGGTTGAGTCAGTGGTCGTCAGGCAAATAAATTCTCAACTATTTTCTGGAAGTCTAACTCTGTTTATAAGAATGAAAATGAATGACCTTGAAAAATAATGTTGTTATTTTATGTTAAAAAAATTAGTTAACATGAGCTAGATGTTTTCAGAGATTGAGATTAAAAAAAAAAAAAAACCTAGCTAGGAATTGTGGGTACAATCTCACCTTCGACTCATGTAACTATGCTGTCAGAGACCTAGCTGCCACTCCAAACACTGTCCTCAAAGTACTCACAGGGAAACACGGGGGATATTAAATTATCATGTAATTAAATTAAATTATCACTTTGCAGTCCCACCAATAAGGCTGAAATGGCACTTCGGTTATGAATCCTTGCTTGCAAATCCTTTTACTCTGGGATGAGAACTCCTTCCTGGCAGAAGCAGTTTCGGCTTAAAGGTGAAATTGTGGATTAGATGTTTGTACAAGAATTCTTGCACCCTAAGGACAAAAATTAAAACTCATTTGTTTTTTGTACTTACGATCATCGGGTTTTTGAATAATTTTACTTGCTCAAAACATGGGTCTATATTGTACATATTGATAACGTCATGTTCTAAATATAAAACTGTTTTAAATCTTAGCAATATCTTCTAGTTAAGTAGTAAGTAGGGACATTTTAATGTTAGGAACTTTATTTTTTTTTTTTTTTTTAAATTTTTTTTTTTCAACGTTTTTTATTTATTTTTGGGACAGAGAGAGACAGAGCATGAACGGGGGAGGGGCAGAGAGAGAGGGAGACACAGCATCGGAAACAGGCTCCAGGCTCCGAGCCATCAGCCCAGAGCCTGACGCGGGGCTCGAACTCACGGACCGCGAGATCGTGACCTGGCTGAAGTCGGACGCTTAACCGACTGCGCCACCCAGGCGCCCCATAATGTTAGGAACTTTAAAATGTGCAAATAGCTGGGGCGCCTGGGTGGCGCAGTCGGTTAAGCGTCCGACTTCAGCCAGGTCACGATCTCGCGGTCCGTGAGTTCGAGCCCCGCGTCAGGCTCTGGGCTGATGGCTCGGAGCCTGGAGCCTGTTTCCGATGCTGTGTCTCCCTCTCTCTCTGCCCCTCCCCCGTTCATGCTCTGTCTCTCTCTGTCCCAAAAATAAATAAAAAACGTTGAAAAAAAAAAAATTTTAAAAATAAAATGTGCAAATAGCTATTTCCAAATGAAGAGGCCAGAAACCAGCAGAATTGGTTTGAAGCAAGAGCAGTGGGGGCCACCAGAGTTTATCTCCTTCACACTCATTGTATGCATAGCACTTACAAGATACTATAATGATGTTCACAGTGCAGAAAAAACATTCTCTCAGGTTTCTAATAATATGAAAAGGAAAATAGGGCAGGAAGACTGTTGGTGTTCAGTTTTCTTCTTTAAGCCTGTGAGGTTTCTTAAGCAAGTCCTATTAGATGCATGAGATGATGATGACGTTTCTCCAAGAAACCACCCTTAAAGTCTCGGGGCCCATAATGAGCCTGTGTAGCTGACACAAAGTAGTGCCCCCAAGTATACTTTAGATGTATGTGTTTGTATCCACACAGGAAAGTGCACATCCTCACTGCAAGTGTACCTTTCCACGAATGAGCCATATGAGAGAACCCTATAGAATGTTATTATATGCCCTCCCTGTTTCCTTCAAATTCTCTTTGGGATCTATGTGGATGACCCAGGTGGCAATGAATGGATGAATAGTAGTAGCTTAGTGCCTAGTGGCACCACACAGTGGACACACAGAGATCTGCTGAAATACATGTGGTGATGGATGATAGGCCAACATTTTTGGACCCAACAGTCTTCACTCAGGAATGCTTTGGATAAACCGTCTGAACAAGGGGCTGTTGAAAGGATAGCTTAAAGCAGAAATCCTCAAACTTCAGCCTGTTTCAGGATCACTTAAGGGCTTATTAAAACACAGATTCCTGGACCCCATCCCCAGAGTTTCTGATTTGGCATGCCTGGGGTGAAGTCTGAAAATCTGCATTTCTAACAAATTCCCAGGTACTACTGCTAGTCCAGGGATCACACGCTAAGAGCCTAAAGGAAAGAGACCCTTCACTGTTCTCTTCTGAGGTCCTCAAATTCATTCAAGTTGCTGGGCCCAGTGGTGAGTTTGACTGCAAGGTGGAGATGAGTGAATGCCTTCAAGTAATGAAGATGAGCCAGCGATCTGAGATGGGGCAGGGAGTGTGGAATAGGTCTGCACGAAGACCTTGGGAAATTAGACAAAGAGAGCAGTGTACTCTCCTCCTTCTTTGTAAATGGTACAGTAAAGTTGTATAGCTACCCCTCTTTTCTTTTCATACATCCTGTTTGTTTTGTCCGCACAAGCAGCATTCCTGCTGCCTTGCAGATCCATTCTTCCTCCACTCCAGTCACTCATTTCTGGTGGGCTTAGAATCAGAGCATTAGGCTCTTGGGCCATAAATATGGGTGCATAACCTTCTTCCCTTAGTAAATATTCCTGTGGGACATGACCAAAGCCTAGCCAATCAGAGTTCTTCCTCAGGAATTTGTACATTTTACTAGTCAGGAAAGTTCTAACTCGATTTCCGCGCAGAACTCTGCAAATATGTTCAAATGTGTTAGCCATATGGCCCACCATGGAGAATATTCAAAAGAATGAAAAAGACAAAAGTCAAAAAGAAAGAAGAGAAGTGAACCATGTCAGCATTAAATCTCTGCACCTAGTCAGTCACTAAGGGCTCAGAGCTATTTGGGTTCTGCAACAATTTCTTCATCAGTGTCTCTCTAACTCTCATCTCCTTACTGTCACCCTGGTTTATTGTCTGTTTCTTTCTGAGAGTGATTTTAATTGGTTTTCTGTCACTTGCAAAGGGGAGAATCCTGACTATTATCCCTCTTAATTAAACTCTGAAGGACAGAGGTGTAAGAGGCACAGAAGGGTGTTAGTGATAGGATGCTCACACAGACTGCCAGGCTCTTGCAGCTACAAGGAGCAGAGCCTCACCAAGGTCTCCTTAAGAGAAAGTCCACTGACACATATGCAGAGACTGAAAGAGGAATGCCACCAAAAAGCTGAGACAGGTTTAGGGCCAGCTACTCTCTAGGTCTCTTTCTTCTAGCCTTTCCTGCATGTCATTGCTGCTTCTCAGAGTGTCTGTTCCATTCTCCATTTACTCCTCTTGAGCCGTACTGTGCCAGTTTTCCAGTCCAAATCCCAGGAGGTCGGCTAATGACACTGCTATTCGTATTGCGCAGGGCCCCTTGTTCCTGACCACTTGTGGGTGGCCAGCCAACCTCTCTGGGTGAGGCACAACCTCTAGTCCCATCAGAACCTTCCTCTGAACAATAATAAAAAAGCTGGGGAATTTAGGAGGAGGCAGACACTCCATTTTGTCCATTGTAGGAGATGTGTGTTCCAGAACAGGAGGAATGAAGAATCATGGCATGCAACATCAAGCAAATATTAAATAAACACATTTGCAACTGAACATTGAAAGTGCACCAGAGAGGTGGGTATGGGGAAGATACAGGTCAAGGACTTGCTAAAGTGATCTGGGTCAGAGCCAAAGGCTTCAGGTCCTAGAAAAAGCAAGACCAGGGTGGACACTTCTAAGCGCAGAAGGCTGAGACTGCTCACAGCCACAGCAAAGTCTCTGGCCTCTACTTGGCTTGACTTCTACTCTCTGACTGGTGGAAAATGGGGATAGCCTCCACATGTTCTTCCCTTTCCCCTGTCTCTCCAAAAGACTGGCGTTGTGGCGGGGAGGTGGGGGAGTCATACCGATCTAGAGTGGGGTTCTAGGAATTGACCGTGGGCAAGTTTCTCAGATTCTGAAACCTTAGTTTCCTCATCTAAAGATGACATTATTGGCTTTCAAAGGGTTTTTATGAAGAACAAATAAGACAATGCCTGTGAAACACTTAGCCTAGTTGCAGGCACAAAGTGTTCATTGGATGCTAGTTATCATTGCTATATCATCATCATCATCATTATCATTTTCATTACAATATTTTCAAGGTGAATGAGTGTAATATGACTCCAGGGATACATTTGTGAACAAAGCTTATCTCTCTACCTGTTTACTGATACTAGTCATTTTCTAACAAACATCTCCCACTTAGAAGTAAAATTAAAATCCTAATATATTTAAACTATACAGTTATATGTGCCAAGTGAATACTACTTTACACAATTTAGAAGATTTTTATTTTAAAAAAGAAAGAGAGGAAGGAGGAAAGGAAGGAAAGCAAAAAGGGGTATGGAGGGAGGGAGGAAGGGAAGAAGGAAGGACTTGTAAAAGTCTTTTCCTTTTAAGATTTTATACTTTGTTATAAAAGACATTGATTCCTATTGTTAATTGATGTATCAGTGCAATAACAACAACAAAAAGCCAGAAAAAGATACCTAAAAATCTTTTCATTTTGTAATACAGAATATCTGGGTATATTTATGTAAGATACATACTTTATGCAAGATAGTATAAAATCATATCTTGCAGAGACCTTATGTAAGATAATGTAAAATCATTCATTTGGTCCAGCATGCCTCTAGCATTATCAAAAGTTCACTTGAAAAATATATGAAAAGGTTGGGAGGATGTGGCTTAAATATAATCTTCAAGTTTAAAATTTAATTTTACATACTGCCATGCTGTTTCATTAAATATGCAGGAGAGGGAAGAGTAGTATTTTTCAGACTTGAAAAAATTAATCCATGTTTCTTGGCATGGACAACCAATGTTATATTTAAAATATACATATATAATGTGAGACCCATTATCTAATAAAAGTCATGAAATCTATCTTATTCACTTTGTAACTTACACTGACTGGAAGTTGATCAAAGAAAACTATTTCCCTTTTTACTTTTTATTACATTGTTACTATTTTTATGGACAAAATTTAAAATGTATGATAAAAATCCAATATACAGTAATTGAAACATACAGTCTGACCTCACATTGTTCTGATAAATCTGTTCATTTCTGGCCATTTTCAGTGTTGCTATAGTGAACAGTGTTGACAAGTGGATGAAAAAAGCTTATAAATGGAATTCTGATCATAGATAAGACTGAACATAAACTGTCTCCCCACATTTCTGCATGTTAGGAGGCCCGGCTTGTGCCCCAGATGGCCATCTCCCAATAATACATAAAACATTTCTTGCTAGAGCTCGGCACACGTTGAATGCACAGGTCATTTGAACAGAACAATAATTCAATTCAGTTAATAATGACCTCACTGGGAACAAACACAGACACAGGATGATGCTGTTAGAAGAACAAAATCGTATTAGAGTTTTAAAAATGAAATTCTTAAAAAGCCGCCATGCTCTCTTGTCAAAATAGCACTTAAATGTATTCAGTGTTTAGCGACCAGGCAGGCTCACTGAGTTTATTTTAGTCTCTTGAATTTTACTGCTGTGTTTCTGTGCCATGTTTCTTCAGTTTTCATGCTGGTAGCTTTCCTGGGAAGGTCAGTGTTGCCTACTGAACTCTCTATTGGCTTACTGGCTGAGCTCTTTGATGAAGAAGCCTTGAGTTTTTCACTTTTTCTTTTCTTCTGGCTGAGATGGCAGTCAATGAGGAATGACTGCAGAAAGTTTCAGAAGGACGCATGGGAATCATTTAATCAGACCAATAAAATAAGCTATTTATGTATATAACAGTTATAGTAACCTCAACCACCAAGGCCATATTTCCCTACAATAATTTTTAGGTTTAAGGATAATTTTATTTCTAGCTTATAAGGCTTAAAATTCAGGATTCCCTTCTTTGGCAGAAATGAATGAACTCAGCCAGGAGAAATCAGAATCTAGAATGACCCCTTTCTGGCATCTACATACTTGCTAACAAGATAGCTTCATGTTTTGACACCACTGATGTACATGAGATCAGGCCCCACCTACATGGAATTTTTAGCCATGATGTTCATTTCTGTATTTTAAAACTAAGCTCAAGTGCTATTGAAATTAGGCCCTTTATTGTCATAATTTTAACTGTTAAAACCATGTTATCTAACTTAATAAACAGCAGGAGCTTTTAATATGCTTAAAAAAAACTTTTTAATGTTTATTATTTTTGACAGAGAGAGAGACAGAGCATGAGTGGCGGAGGGGCAGAGAGAGAGGGAGACCCAGAATCCGAAGCAGGCTCCAGACTCTGAGCTGTCAGCACAGAGCCTGACACAGGGCTTGAACTCACAAACCGTGACATCATGACCCAAGCCAAAGTCAGATGCTTAAGCAGCTGAGCCCCAAATATGTTTTTTCTTAATACATTTTATTAAAAAGATCTTTAACTTTTGGGATGCAAATTATAAACTTGCAGAAAATATGGGTAAAAAGAAAAAAGATAGTCTGTTCAGATCATTGTGACTTTTTTGAAGTTTGCGTGGTTCTCTCTCTCTGTCTCTGTCTCGTCTCTAGTGGGGAAGAAGCAGAGAGAGAGAGAGAGAGAGAGAGAGAGAGAGAATCCCAAGCAGGCTCTGAGCTGTCAGCACGGCTGACGAACCCTGAGCTGAAATCAAGAGTCAGCTTCTTACGTGACTGAGCCACCTGGGTGCCCCACATCATTATTATTTTAATGTTGGAAAACAGGGAGAAAACTTTGTAGAAATTTTGTCAGCAATTGTTTTATAGTTTAATTATTTTATTTATTGCATGCCCCCTCCCCATCCCGTCTATCCTAGTAAGCTTAAAAAAGCTAAATCTACAGAGTTGTACATTTATGCTTGGGGAACACATTTTTTTTTTTTTTTTTTACTGAGGTTTTCTTTTTTATTCAAGTATAATTAACACATAGTGTTATATTAGTTCCAAGTGTATAACATCATGATTCAACAATTTTATACATTTCTCAGTGCTTATCAAGATAAGTGTACTCTTAATCTTTATTTCACCCGTCCCCTCACCCATCTCCCCTCTGGCAGCCACCAGTTTGTTCTCCGTATTTAAAAGTCTGGGGGGTGGCAGGAAACACATTTCTTTATAGGAACTAACTCATTAACTTATTTCTGTACCTGCATCACCAATATCAACTGGAATACCCTGTAATAGTGGCAGTTTATTAACCTCTGCTGTAAAAGCAGAAGTAACACTCATGCTCTTCTTTCATGAAAATGGTGGTTAGGGTTAGGGGTGTTTTAGGGAGAAAGTAATCTGGGGGAGAGGGGGAGGCAGTTAAAGAAGCAGAGTCATTTTCCACTACACATATATACATTTTTAAGGATTAAAGTGGTATCTATAATCCAAACAAGATATCCCTTATTCCTTCATTTTCCTCTCCTTGCTTTTACTGATACTTCTCCCAGAAGATACAGTCCTGGCCGCTAAAAGAACTTACTATCTGAAGGAGAGGAAACATAGAGGGTAAATAAATAAATATACAAGGCAGCAGGTTATTTAGGGACCATGTTCATAGTATAGGAGTTCGGAGAAATAGATAAGGAAAGGCTTCTTGAAGGAATTGCAACGCGTATGTGCAGATTTTGCTCCTTTGATATATACGAGGTTGTCTCTCATTTCTCTCTGAGGCTGAAGGGGGATTTCCCTTCCTGTCACTACCCCCAGGTGCTATTCTGTCTCACCACCTCTAAAGATGCAGAAGATCCTTCTGCAGCTATACCCATTGTGTCAGTGGCAACAGCTCAGCTTCTCAGTTTATCTGCCTTAAGGCTGGCAAGGCTTGTGGAGACTAAGAGTGTTGAAGAGTACCCTTCTCAAGGGAAAAGGGAGGGAGGTGGAGCACAGGAAGCCACACTCCTATCCTGGCTTAGGCACTTGGAAAGGGGCAGCAGGAGGGAGGAAAAGTCCAGCAGTGCCGCTCATCATCACAACAGTAACATTTACGCAGCACTTACTGTGCAGAGAACTGTTCAAAGCAGTTTACATGGGCTATTAACTCAGGTGACTCTCCCAACAACCCTATAAGGAAGTACTATTAATACCCCCATTTTACAGATGAAGCACAGAAAAGCTAATTAAGTTGCCTAAGATCACACAGCTACTTAATTGACATAGTTGGGACTTGAGCCCAGGCACGGCTGGACTCCAGCACCTCTGCTCTTATATGGTTCACAACTTAGGCTGCACATTAGAATCATTTGGAGAGCTGTTAAGCAATATTGATACCTGGGCCTCAATCCCAGAAACACTGATTTAATTGATCTGTAGTGGGGCCTGGGGGCAGGAGTACTTTTTAAATTTCCCCAGGTGATTCTAATGTGCAGCCAGGATTGCCAACCCAGCTCTTCTACCTCTCACTATCCTGTTAACTCATTATCTCTGCACCTCTCCCCTCCGCCCTGTTACTGAGACTATTTTACTCTGATCTTAGACTCTGCCATGCTCATTTTTCTTCCCACACAAAATGGCTCTAGTAGTGGTGTTAAAATATGTCCACAAATCCTGTGACACTCCTCTCTTCAAAAGGTGAAGCCTAACTGCCCCCACCCTTGGGATGTGGGCCGGATGTAGTGACTTGCTCCTATTAAATAGAATTTGGTGGAAGAGATGGTCTGGGACTTCCAAGACTAGGTCCTAAAAGAGCTTGCAGCTTCCTCCCTGTCCTGTCTTGTGAATCATGGACTTGCCCGCTCTGGGGGAAACTAGCTGCTATGCCATAAGAACACTCCAACAGCCCTATGGGGAAGATCTCATGGCAAGGAAATGTGGTTTCCTGCCAACAGCCAGTGAAGAACTAAGGCCTTCCAGCAAGTAATGACCGAGGGAGCCAAACTGGGAGTGAATCTTCCAGCCCCAGTGAATCCTCAAAATGACGACTACAGTCCCAGCTGATGTCTTGAATGCCACTTCATGAGAGATCCTGACCTCAAGCCATCCTCCTAAGCTGATCCCAGATTCCTGACCCTCAGAAACCATGTGAGCTAATAAATGTTCATTGTTTTACACCGATAAATTGTGGGGTAGTTTGTCATGTAGCAACAGATAACTAATAAAGCTGCCTTCATCCCCACCCTCCCACATTGGCTTGGAGCTGGGGAAGTTGCCAGGGCTGCAACAGAAAAGTTGTTCTGACATCCCAAGGTGGAATTTTGAATGTATTTACCATAGAAACATAGTTCCATGCATATTTATGTATGTACATATATGTATGTAAATGCATAGGAAAAGTCTGGAAGGAAGAAGCCATACTGTTGATAGTGGTAGAACCAGAAATAGGAGAGGGAGTGGGATTAGGAGTGGGGGAGGAAGCCTAGGGGAATTTTCCTTCCTGCCCTGTAGACTACTGTGTTGTTAGGATATTTCACACTGAGAACGTATCTATGTATCACCTGGGTAATTAAACGTATTTTCCCACGTAAAAGCAAGAGGGGTAAAAAAGAAGCATAATTGTACCTGAGTGTGGGTTCTTTTGAAGCAGAGTATTAGGAATATAGTTCTACAAGTACATTATGGATACAACAGTATTTCATAGTCTGTCCTGACAGCCTTAACATCAGGCCCAGCACTGCATTGCGGGCGCTGTACTGATGAATGAACGAAAACAGGCCTTGGAGCTTGACCCGCACGTGTGTGTGATTTCCATCTCTGACAGTCACTAGCTTGGCAAGTCGTGCACCTGTTCCCAGCCTGTTTTCCTCATCTGTACAGTCAAGATAATGATAGAGAATTAAACAGGGCTTTACACAGTGCATGATCCAGAGGTGGCACTCATTAACTGTCATTGTATGGAAAAATATGTTCCTAGTTCCAAACATATATATTTTGGGATTATTACAATGTAAATAAATTGAGGGCTCCATGAATTCTATGTTTTTGTTGTTTTACCTTTTCTTTGCAAAAGGTCCACAACCCAAAACAGACTTTTAAAACACACTTAGTGCATGAATATTGCAAACATTGCAGTGATCAAATATTTGGTTTTTGTTTAAAGTGATAAAGACCTGAACATATTTCATACTTACAGGGGAGAAACTGGGGACAGTGGAGATGCGCACATAATCCCAAAGAGTTGAAACAACGCTAAATCTGATTTGTACTGGACGTTAACATCAAAGAAAGCTGGACCATTGCATCCTGCACACAGACATTAGAGGTCACACATAGGGATCCTATAGACCCCAGAATATCAACAAAGGTATTTCCTTTAACCCATACAGTGTTTTTGAAAAACATTTGAATTTGTTGCCCATATTTAAACTTGGAAGATTTTATATAAAAATACAGGTCTCAGACTGCTCTTAGAAAATTGACATATCTGGCTATCTCATGTCATTTGGCTTGGACAGTGTTATGGACTCCTTTTTCTGTCAGGATAAGGGTTTTCCAAGAGGCCACAATTCCTACTTGGACTTGCCTGTGTTACTCACTAGGGCTACTTCCTTGCCCCTGGGTGCATTCAGTTTGCACCTCTGAAACTCTGGATGTTTATTCCAGTGCAATAAGAGTGTTATTGGTATAGGATGATCATGTGCTTTGACAATTATAAAAAACTGCCTAAGCATGCCTACAATGTAGAGATCCCAGAAATGAAGGCCATCTCTTTCTGTTTACCTTTTAATGAACTGAAGGAAAAAATGTAAAGCTCTCTGAAATGTTTCTATGAGGACATGAAGAGCTGCTATTTATAGTCTACTTCTGCAATGAGGTGATATTTATTAGGAGGATCTCCCGTCTCTCCAGTGCTCTAAAGTTATATGTCATCATAGCCGGTCTATTTGTGTCGTTTTTTCATTGGATTGAGTAGGCTGGGACTCTTCCCCTCTACACATGCTCCAATCCTACCAATGGAAGAAAAGGCTGAACCATGACACTGGCCTTTGATATATATGAGAGATACTTATCAACTTTGGTGATACTGAGTTCATTTTTAATATCATGGAGTCACTTGTAAATTAATACCTATTCGATACTTGTGAAATCAATGTTCTTATCTGGTCATTATTAAAAACAAACAAAAAATCAGTCCTATTTCCTTAACTGTGCTTGAAAATCTCTTCACAGCACAATTATTCCCCATAATTAACAAAAGCTAAAAGATGAATTTGTGGTAAAAAGAGTCTCTCATTTGCTAGTAATATTTTTAGCCTGGGGCATTTCCCCCCAACATTTTATTAAGGAAATTTTCTTTTCTTTTCTTATCTTTTCTTTTTTAAAGATTTTACTTTTAAGTAATCTCTACACCCAACATGGGGAGATCAAGAGTCACATGCTGTACTGACCAAGCCAGCCAGGTGCCCAAGAAAACATACAGAAAAGTTGAAAGAATGACACAATGAATACCCGTACCTTTACCATCCAGATTATATGATTTACATTTGCTATATTTACTTAACACATACACATTTATTCCTCTATCAACCTATCACTTCACATTCATTTTTTGATACATTTCAAAAGAAGTTGCAGACATCAGTGCATCCGACCACCCCAAACACTTCAGCATGCATATCATTAGAGTTCAATATTTGCTTATGGGTTTAAAAATGTTTTTAGTGTGGTACAATATGTGTAACATAAAAAAATTACATTCGAATCATTTGTAAATATGCGGTTCTGTGGCATTAAGTACATTCACATTGTTGTACAACCATCACCACTGTCCATCTCCAGAACTTGCCATTTTCCTTCACTGAAACTCTGTATCTATTAAACAAGAACCCCCCACTCCCCTCTCACCTCAGCCCCTGGCAACCACCATTCTCCTTTCTGTCCCTGTGAATCTGACCACTCAAGGTACCCATATAAATGAGATCATACAATACTTATTCTTTTGTGACTGGCTAATTTCATTTAGCATAATGTCTTCAAGGTTCATCCACATTGTAGCGTATGTCAAAATTGCCTTCCTTTTTCAGGCCAAATAGTATTCCCTTGTATGTGCATAGTATATGTTGTTTATCCATTCATCCACTGATGGACACTTGAGTTGCTTCCACCTTTTACCTATTGTGAATAATGCTCTTATGAACATGGGTGTACACATGTCTTTTCAAGTCCCTGCTTTCACTTCTTTTGGGTATATTCCCAGAAGTGGAATTGCTAGATCATATGGTAATTCTATATATAATTTTTTGAGGACTGTATGGTTTCTTTTTTATGTAAAATTTACACACAGTGAAATACACACATCTTAATCTACAGTTTGATGGGTTGCGGCAAATGCATACTCTAGTGGATATTTTTTTGTTTCTTTTTTAGGTCCTTAATATATGTAAGAGTTTTTCAGTTAGAATGCTGACATTTTCTGTGACCAGAATCCTGATGGAAAGAGTGTGGTGTTATATGACACCAGGCATTCATTTTCAGGATCTACTGACCTTACTAATTCTCATATTTTGAAATCTGTAAAAGATCTCACAGTCCTGAAATTAGGAATTTGCAAAAACAATTATCTCCATCTTCCACTACCAACTATAAACACTTAAGCTTGTGTAAGCAATGACTATAGTTGTTTCAAAGAGGGATTTTTAAGCAGAAGAATGCATGTTGAGCTAAGTTGCATTCTTACCCTACCCGTTACAGGGGATGAGATGATCTCCCCCTGTATCTATCATGCAGATTTTCCAGAGTCTGTAATGAGGCTCTTCCTAAAGATTCTAAGCAGGCAGTGAACAATATTTATCTTGTGTATCAAGAATTTATGTTATTGAAAATGAAAACAACAATGTATACAGCAATCAGATTGGTAAGGTAGTAGTCTCATTGTGAAGGATGTGGGAAAATAGGCATTCTCAGATACTGTAGGTGGCATGATAGGAGGGTTTTACTTACTGCTTGTTAACATTTTTAATATACCTTTTTCCAACCTCAGGAGTTTCACTTCTAGGGATTTTTTTTACAGAGTTGCTTGTACAAGTGCACCAAGATATATATTTGTACACTGTTGTGCACTGCTACATGGCTTATAGTAGAAAAAAACTGGATACAACCCGAATAACAGTCAGTGGGTAACTGGTAAAAATAATTCCTGATATACCCACGTTTAACTGGTGTAATTTGCTTTAACAGCTTGGACACAAATAAGGTTACATCGTTTCTCTTTTTTTCAAATTTTATTAGGCCTGAACATCTATGTGCCCGATTAGTGCCAGAGGAAGTCCACTGCCTGTCTCCTTTCTTAAGGCCTCTTCCCTCCCCTTAATTATACAACCACCCTGAGGCTTTACTCTTTGCAAAGTGGCCAGTCCTGCTTCTAAATGCCTCATGGAGAGAGAACTAGGGAATCTGATTAGTTTATTACAAGCCTTATTTTCAGCTTCTGTTGCTTCTGTTTGCCATAATATGACTGTTGAAAGCTGCAAAAGTAATAAATAGGGTCTAGCATTGTAAAATAAAGATTAAAAAAAAAAGGTTTGATTGAGACTTGTTTTAAAAAAGTAAAAGTAAAGATTATCTTATCTTTAAATGTGATTTATCTTTGAAGATATACAGATAACAACTCTAATTGCAACAATGCTCTAATTTTTAGAATAAACAAAAAAATGAATCAAGTATTGATTTGGTTAGGGGCATAATTTTTCCAGCAAAATTGTATGATAGCAAATTTTGACACTCTTCACTTCATGCTGACTTTTAGAGCAGAATCATACAAAGGTCATTTTGAAAAAAGATGTGAAGTCTTCATCAGTTTTCCTGAGAGCTTCTCTTAATCCTTTGATATTCAAATAATTCTCCTTTTGAAGAATTTATCCTCTTATCATCCTTGTTGTTTTTCTCATCTTTAATTGTTAACTGGTCTAACACTGCCAGATACTCATTTGCTTATGGAACAGTTCTCCAAAATCACTTTCAATGACTTCGTAAAATTCTGCATCTTTTGCAAGATTAGCAATCTTACATGGCCACTGAAATGCATTTTATTTACATTGTATTGTTAGATGTTTATAACATCTACCATCAGTAAAATGACTGACTGGGTGGGGATAGATGCTGGTATTAAGTCAGGAGGACTATTTAAGTAGAGACTAATTTAGTAAGTGGTCAGTTTATTAATGGAAATTTTCTGTTATGACCAATTTTTGCTTTCCTACACAACTTAGCAACTAGTGATTCAGATAATGATAATGAATAGCTGGATAACAAGAAATTACTATGCAGCACTAAAAAGGAATGAGTTGTGTGTTGACATGGAAAAATGTTTCACAATGCATGGTTAAATGAAAAGAGCAAGTTCCAAGGATACGAATAGCATAACAATGTTTCCATGAAATAGTAATAGTAAAGGTTAGCGTATGCATCAAAAATATAAATAAATAAAACAACTTAGAAAAGTATACTGTATTAGCAGTCATTTCCAAGAGGTGTGGGGCAGGGAGGAAAGCTCATCTTGGTGGCCTTATTTTTAATGAGTAATTTATTACACTTTTAAATCTGATAAAAGCCAACTAAAAATATTTTTAACTAATACAGCTTAGAAATGTCCAGAGGTTAAAAAAGAAAAAACGAAAAGAAAAGAAAGATGGGCTGCCACTACATTAATGTCCAAAGAGTATAGTCTTAGAAAGAGCTTTTACGGACCCATTTTGAAGGGGCATAATGGGATTCTTCAATATAAACCTGTTTTGTTATAAACACCCCAGAACTCATTCTCACAATAGTCAAGCCACAAACATTTACTGAGAATCTGTTATTTTCATGATACTGCGTTGCACTTAACCGCTCAGAGGAATACAAAGATCTTTAAGACTACAGGAGCCTGTCCTCAAAAAGCTAACAGCTTTTTGGTAAGAGGCTCCTGACTGAACAAAGTAGGCAACAGCACCTGATCACCAGGACCCAAGGTCTCAGCAAGATGGTACACCTGTGCCAAGGTGGAGACAGTGATTAGTTGAGTTTTCAGAGCCTGTGCTGCTGCCTAAAATTCTGGGCGCCCAAGCATTGGGTGAGTGTCAGAACTGAGCATAGATATTCATCTTCAGAGAAGAATGCAGTTTCTTCATTCTCCATGGGAAGAGAAATTCATAGATTTGTTAAAGACCAGTTAGAGCTCCATTCAGATCTTGTGAAGGCTTCAGGGGGCTTTTGATGGGGATACTGAAATGAGGTGGTAAACAGGGGCGGGGGATTTATTTTTTTACTCTTCTGCCCTATTTTATGAATGAGAAACCTGAGGCTGACTCAAGGTTACACTGCTGCTAAAGACAGAATCAGGATTTGAGCCTAGCACTTGTGACTCTAGAGCCTGCTGTCTTAATTTTTATAATCCATTCCTTTCTCATTGCAGGTTATAGTCTAATTGTCACCTGCTACTTGTGGAAGGAAGAGATGTTTGGCATGGCACTGATCAATGTGTATATTTACTGGGAAGTTTACCCCAGGAGAAAAGAGAAAACCAGCTGTGTGAATGGAATTTGGAGAAAGGTAAAACCTCCTTGTAAACAACAACAAGATCCATGAAATCTCTATAGTCTTCCTGGATCAGAAGTTGGCAAGATTTCTGTAGACTTGGTCTTCCTTTTCACTCCTGGAAATAATCCATTTAGGGCAGAGTTGAAGCACATAAACAGAGTAATACTTTCTCTTCTGCCTCTCTTCTGCTTAAGCAGTAGACAATCAGCAGTTCTTTGGATTCTCAACTTAGTTGCAACAAAATTCACTTTGAAAAATATGCTGTTGAGACACTTCAATTACAGACTCACTTTGTATGGCATATTCAATATATAGGATAAAAGTGCTTTATATGTGCTATATAACAATAGCGATAATGTAGTGTGCTGTAGTATTTACCACTTAATTGTACCAACTTGGTCTTTACAGCTCTTCAAAATACAGGGAAAGTATGACCTTATTAGAGTGAGAGTTAAAAACTTTAAAAAACTGTATATTTAAAAAAAAAATCCTTTGTGGGGCGCCTGGGTGTCTCTGTCAGTTAAGTGTCTGACTCTTGATTTCAACTCAGGTCATGATCTCATGGTTTGTGAGATGGACCCCAGCATCAGGCACTCTGATGACAGAGTGGGGACTGCTTTGGATTGTCTCCCTCACTCTCTCTCTGCCTCTCTCTCTCTCTCTCTCACTCAAAAATAAATAAGTAAATAAATAAATAAACTTTAAAAAAATTTTAAAAATCATTTGATCTTTTAGGAAAAGTTTATTATATGTATTACCTTGCAAAATAGTATCATAGAAGAATTGGATATAGAAAAAAAAGGTTTTAGTTCACTACTGTGATCATTATAAAATAGAAGACAAATTATATAGGTCGCTTCCCTTGTTGCAGAGTGAAAACAAACTAGTATGTGAAATGCAAAAATACCCCCTTCTAATGGAAAATGTCTGGGAGTCACTGCCTTGAAAAATTTCTAAAAAGTACTCAACATCCTAAACAATAGGAAAATAACTTGTGTATAATGAGCTACACATTCTCTTCTTCTTTGCCCTCTTTATCTCTGAGAATGTGAGGAGTTGGCATTGAACATAGCAATGACTTATGGACAACCTCAAAGGTCTATGAAAAAAAAAACAATCTGCAGTTTTGCTGAGGCAAGCATCAGAATCCCAAACATTATTGTCTGAGAACAAATCACTTGATTAGTGAGTGGGCTCAGCCATCCACCTGGTATTCACATCTTAAGCAAGATCTTATGGTTCTCTATAATCGCCACATCTGCAATAAATCCTGAGAAGAGATAATAACTTTGTTTCTTTGTAAAAATGGCCCTGAAAAGAAAGTCAACTGCCAGTGCAGTGCTAAAAAATGATGGCATTTATTAATTTTCATTATCATATTTTTTATATTTAAAAATATATTTATATTTAGATTATATTGTAATTAGATGCATGACATTGGAGGCCTCTTGATATACGTATAAATTTGAAGTCTCCCTGCGTATACAGGCATTTCTCTGCAGACTGGCACATGACTTCTGTAAATAGAGATGGGAAGACACCTTCTGGTTTCACCTGTTGGTTAGAAAAAAAAGAAAATATTATATTACTGTGATCTTTTGGGGGATAAGCTCCTTGAGAACCTAAATGTACTATGTAACTGCCAGGGTCTGAGATTGCTGTTTGTCAACAAAAGCTCTCTTAGGTCCATGAAGTAGTTGCTTTCTTTCCTCTAAATTTTGCTTTTAAAAAACCCTCTGTAATTGACCTTGTTCACCATTCTGCAGCTGAGAAAGGGCTCATTGTTTTTAACTGAGAGTTCCACATAGCAATCACAATAATCCTAGAATTTTATAAACCACAGAATTAAGATGGCTCTCCAAGCAGATATCACTAGGCTGTTGATAGGTGAAGAGCTTATATTTTATGCCATCCTTGATATATATACCTAGGCCCCTCTTCCCCAGAATGTTATTAGGTATGTTAGGTTCTAACTGGAGACTGAAGTTGAATCACTTATTATTCTGCACATGCCCCTTACTGGTAGTCGGTGAAACTCAGATGAGAATACCCTGTCCAGGATTTGATTATGATGATACATGGCAAGATGTCAAGCATCTTCAGAGGTCTTAGATTTCTGGCCTAATGCCATTTGAGAGATGACCTCTGATTTTCATTTGGCCTTCATGAGGATGTTGCAAAACATTATTCTCATAACTGGTTTTAGCTGTAATTCTTTTTTTTTTTTTTTAAGTTTTTATTTAACTGTAATTCCTAATGGTTGTTGTGGAAAGGTGGTAGCATCATATAGTTGGACTTGTAGATTCTGAAGAATCTTTGTTGTCTCAGAAGAACTCAAGGAAATGTAATTTCCAAACCTGGAAAAGATTCATATCTTTGAATCACTTGTTTAGTCTTATTGCCTTGAGTTAGATAAAGTGAGTTACTCTTTATGAAGCCTAAACAATGCCAGAAACACATCATTAAAATGTTAATTTAATTTGGCATGTTGAGGTAAGAATCCAGACAGTTTGGTTCACCTAAAAGTGAGTGGGATTAATGATACTGTTTTTGATCTAGAATAATTCTGGTCACATGAATGAGAGTTCCAAGGCAAGGAGATGGAGGTTAGTTATGAAGATGTACTCACCACCTTTGCAGTAGGTTCAGGACTAAAGTATAAAGTTTGCTTTCTTCAGAGTTGTTGATTGCATACTTTTGGAAAACATTAAATTCACTTTTAAGAGGAAGGCAAAAGTTAAAATTTATTTGGCTAATAAGTTTAATTTTGTGATCATGGGTTTTTCTTTTGTTCTTCACTTCCCTGCCAACTCCTTTGAACTAAAATGGAAGATCCCTTTTTCATATGCTACCACCTTGTTTTGCAAATCACCAGCAGGCCCATAGTAGAAGTTAAAACTTTGCAGGCCCAGATATCACAAGAGTATTCTTTTTCTATTTGCCAAGATAAAATCCCAACTTATGGCTTAGGACCATACTGTAAAATGTAAATAGCATTTTAATGAGCCCTATAGAGGAAGACTGGGCTGGGCCAGTTGCCCGCCACTGAAAGGCTGGATTTAAGGGTACCTTGGGTCATAATGAAACTAGTTTGGTGGTCTTAGCCTCCCTAGTAGACATTTTCCCACATTAGAAACCCAGCACAGGAGATCATACAATTCCTTACAAAGGACAATTGTAGTTCTGCCCAAAACCAGAACTGGAGTGTGGATGGGATAACTAGAGGAGAAGCTAGATCAGTTAAGCTTTTAATTCTAAATTAAAATACTGCCTAAATTTAGGAGGAAAATGGAAAGGGGAAAATAACTGCATTGTGTATTTTTATTTCTGTCCACATTCTGTAATCTCAGACACTATCTAAGGACATCTCTTTTTTTCCATTTCCTTCACTATCCATGTTTTTGACTCTGTGAGAATATATTTTTCAAAAACATTGACTAAAACCATTGTGTTAAACTCTCAATCCTAATAACTCCAGCTCCTGGGGCTACAGGTCTGAACATCTCAACTAGATTCCATATGAACTATACTGGTATTTTTCCAACCTCTCCCTGATTCCAAATTCATCTTCTCTAACTAGCTATATCTTACCTGTCCCTTAATCCAAGCACTGTCCCAGTTCCTACAGGGAACCCTCTGTAATGACAAGCACACACCTTCATCTCACCTTTTTAGTACTTGTCTATATGGAATAGTTAATGCCTAATCATATGCATTTGATAATCAAGTTGACTGAAAATATAAGTGAACATTTAAAAGGTAGATTAAAAAAAAAAAACCTCCAAAAATAAGATGCTACATTCCTGACTTTACTTCAACAAAGAGGATTCTTTACTCCTTTTGCCTCTTTGGAAAAAGACTGGGGCTCTAAATCCCTTAATAATTCTACTTGATTTAAATCTGACTTTAATCCTGCATGATAAATTAAGATTCTGTATCTTTTCACCCTTGCTTTTTGGAGTAATTTGTCTAACCCAGCACCTGCATAAATAGATCAGATTCTCTAAGCAATCCAAAGGCATTCCATTTAGGCAAGGTAGAGCAAATGGTGCTATCTGCCACCCCACCAGAGGACATCCTGACCTGGATAGTGTGTGGGTCCTTGAGGAGTGGTTGTATTTAGAGACCCACTGACTGAAGGAAAGACATCTGACTTCTCTGATTGCATGTAGAGTTCCCTGGACAGCCACTACAGGTCTCCACTTACAGTACTTCCAATCCCCACACCCCAACCCCAACTTAAAAAAAAAAAAAAAAATTGTCCCTGAGAGGCTGCCGGTAGCCATCCAGAAGGAGAAATCTGGCATTTTCCCAGCACAGTGCTGCCCTGTAGCAGGATAATGTGCCTTTCCTGGAGTTGGGCAGACTTTGCCCTAAGGTTACATTTCCACACAAAGAAGTCTTTAAGGGTGCTGTTGCAGGCCTCTACACTGGAGGTTTACGTCTGTCAATCTCAGAAAAAAGGAGGCCGTAATAAAACTGCAGGAGCCAGCAGTGGGGAATTACAACTCCAGGATCAGCGGAGGTCTGCCTCACAGCCTTGCTCTATGCTGAGAGTTGGCCTCTCTGAGGACAGAGAACAATAAAGCAGAAGGAATTTAAGTCAATTGGCTGCTGGATTGCATTAGCAGGACTAGAGAAGGGGGCACTTGCTGAGGGTGGTGCACTGACTCTTGGCTGCTGCCATTGTGCCAACCCAGCTGGGGTATCCAGAGTCTGAGAAAATGAGAAAAGTTCACCCAAGTCAAACAAGCTACAGGAAGGATTGCAGACCCCCAAGTCGGAGGCTGTGTGTGTAGCAGCCAGTGCCACTCCATGTGTAATTCAGTTGATCTATAGAGAGTAAGAACAGATACAAATTAAGATCTCAGTGAATGACGATGATAGGCAGAAAAACAGGAAATGCATCAGAAAGTGGACCTGAATACTTTGTAAAGAGAGATGAGGGAAAACAAAGGTGGCGGCATTTGGGACTTAGGCAAAGAGAGGGGTGAGGAAGCCACCAAGTGGATCTGATTGGTTTGGAGGATGGAGGAGCAAGTGGGTAATGGAGCTTAGAATAGAGAGGGCATCACTGCCACCTGTCCGACAGCTCCACAGCCCTGATTTTGGCAGTGTGGCCCTGATGCCTGCATGGAAGGCTTGTTAGACTTAGCTTGAGAGCTTCCTAAAATATCCACGGGCCTGATGCAATATTACTTTGTGATGGCATTGCATTGCGATGTGGTGACAGGATAACCTGATGGTGAGGAAGGAGGGTCTTTTATGTCTTCATAGGATTGTGTCTGAGAGAGGCCAGGTGATCGGAGCATTCCCAAAGGAAGATGGGTCAGCTGGAACAGTGGTTAAGCTTTCTGATGTGGAAGAACAGAGTTCCCATCCACCCACTCCCACTGCAGAGCCTGGATACCTGGGGAGGGCTCAGTCAGGGGCTGAAGTCTCGGGAGGACAGCCCCAAGGGGCCCCTCAGCAGTCCACAGGGCATTCTAAAAAGCAGAGCAAGCAGGGAAAGGGCTGTGCTAACCAATCTTCATGAAGCAAGCAGCAGAAAGAAGGTAGCTTTCCCCAGAGTAAGTCCTCTGGGCAAAGGCACAGCATTTGGGTTGGAGAAAGGGAGAGGAGGCAGGCCAAATCTGGAGAAAGACACCAAGCTAGTAGCACCAGCCAGGTTTGGCCTAGGTCCCCAAATAAAAACAATTTGCCTAGCTCTAGGCAAGCCCTTGTTCTGCATAATGACTTGAATTCTGAAATGTGAATTAAACCCTGCAAAGGAATGCAACTCTTTCTCCCTCCCGCAGGCCATTCTACTATTCTTAGGGGGTGCGAGGTGGGTTTCAGGAAGGTTTAAAATTTTTACCCCTTTATCAAAACATGGCAAGTGTCAGCCCCATCTCCCGCCATCCCTGCCCCCACTGCTCAAAGTGTTCAAAACTACAAGCTGCAACATCTTTTCAGCAAGTAATCAGCACAAGTTGAAAGGCACATGCTGTCGCATTTCTGATCAGATTGTATGTTAAGCAGGAAAATATACCCCCTCAACAACTTCCCCCCACCCTTTTTTGGCTAAATGCATGTCTGTTTAAAGAGCCACCAGGCAGTGCCTCTCACTTTGTCTTGGCAGGGCACAACCATCAGACGAAGTGGGAGGAAGAAACATTAACTTCAACAGCTGTTTCTTGACCCCGGCTGTCAGTCTTCCCAAGAATAAATTTTGGAGAGTCCTATTTGAAACAAAGAGGGAGTTTTTGAGGAGAGAAAAGTTGGTTGGTTCCAGGGAGGCCGCCCAAAGAAGCAGGGAACAAGATGTTCGCAGTTACTACGCAGCCTGCAAGCCTCTGCCGGGTGCAGGGATGGAGCAAAGTAACTTGAAAGCTCCCCTCTCGGCGCCCTGTGCCTGCAGCTTCCCCCCCTAACGCGCGCCCAGATCCAGCGCCGGTGGTAAGAGCCGTAGCTCGACTACAGTAATTCCCCAGCTCGGGCGGCTTGAAACTGCTCGGGCTGAATAGCATTTGCTGTTCCGTCCTGCGGCCGCCTCCCGCCGCCGCTGCCGTGCTCCCTGCAAAGCAGCTCTCATTATCCCGGAAGTTGTGCTGACACAGTCTCGCTGCCACCAGAAGTTTGTCAACATCAAACTTCTCCTGTGTGGGGTACGTTCACCTTCCACGAGTATTTAATCGAGCCAACAGGCAAACAAACAAACCCAAATAAACCTGCCCGTGATGTCATGGTCTTTTTTTTTTTTTTCCCCCTTCCTGGAAGGCTGGGGCTGTTAGAAATTTGCTGGTGGGTGCTAAGAGCGCTTGCGGATTTCTGGGGGAGATAAGGGGCGGCCCCCAGGGTGGGGAGTGGGGAAGGGGCTGCGGAGGGGCTTGCGGGACGGTTGGAGCTGAGCGCTGTGTAGGTCGGTGGAGGGCTGGGGCTGGGGCTGGAGAACTGGTCCTGCAGTCTCTCGACTGCCGTTGTTTTGGAGATTACACCGACTGGGGCCAAGGTTGTTGCATTGCGTCCCCAGACCCGGCAACAAAGGTTACCTGGAATCTCTGGACAAGTAAAGACGCCGGGGGAGGGGAGCTTTCTACACTCTCACTGCTCTTTCTACACTCCTGTAGGACATTTTTGTAGACACCTCTTGGGATCTTTCAGAATAAAGGGCATTAGGGTCATAAAATGTATTTTGAGGCTTCAACTGCTACATAAAAGAAATCCTTGAGATTTGAGAGCAGGGGTGTACTACCTTTTCTGTCTTTAATAGGTCTCTTCTGATATCTTGATTAAACCATTCGGTCTAAACTAACTCCTTTCCCTAAGCCAGGTCTCCAGGTTTAGTTCAAGTTGCTGCTACCCAGTTTGGGTGTTTGTGGTTTCCAGTTGCTCCCCGCTGAGGTGTTCCTGGCGCTGAGGTGTTCCTGGCGCGTGTGTCCCCCACCCCCCCCAGCCCAGCTTTGGGGAGGAGGGGAAGAAGGGGATGCTGATTAACCCTTTCCATTCCATACTTTTATCTGGACTGATCAATCCTTCACAGACTGCTGGAGAGGACAAGGCCTGACTTGCAGAGTTGTGACCCTACGCATTCACGAAGCAGTGCTACTTGAGGACCACAGGTTTTCGAGGAGGAGCTGGAACCTCAGGCAGTGATAGTAACTTTGTATCTGGTTTGAAAGATCACATAAGGGGCATTCAGTGCTGAGAGATCAGAAAGAGAATTGCTGTATCCCCGACCTAACCTAAAGTCTGCAATGGGTGGCTGAGAGGGTTCGGTATACCCAAAGTAGGCAACCCCAACCTTGCTCCCTTGAATTGGAAATCTGTCCATTTATGGGTGCAGGACAATTCTTTTCTACTCTTCAAAAATAAGTCAAAGTGAATGCCTCTGAAGAGATTATTACCCATTATCCCACTAGGATATTGTGGGGGAGTGGGGAGGCAAGTTAGATCCATTTAGGAAGCTAAACACTTGATTTACTCTTCTTGTTCGTTGGCTGTTATTAACCATGTTTTTAGAAAAATTATATCTACAGTCATGTACCTATGATAACAAGAAGGAAGGCAGTTTTCTTTTTTTTCAAAATGTCCTTAATGGGGGAAAAAAAAAAAAAATTGTACCCTTCCCAAGGGACCAGCTTACCTTAAACACAAAACAAAAACAGAAGGCCAAAAACAAAATCTAAAGAAAATGCAATTCAGGTGTTTCTCAGGGACTGGAAGATACTTTTGACAAACACAAATCAAACTGATTCAAATACACTTATGAAGCAGGCAGTTCTTAAAAATAAAATAAAATAAAATGTAATAAAAACCCACACAAAGAAATGTGTTTTCTTGAAAGTTTATTCCCTACAGTGAATTTTCCTGTTGGCCATGCCTCAAAATTTCCCCTGCATTATTTAGACTTCTTTTCTTCCAGTGGCATTTTAATTTTAATTTATTCATTTTTTTGTAATCCACAAAGTGCTCCTCAACATTGTTATACCTCTGTGTGGACATGAATCAACAAGGACACGTGGAGGATTCCATTTCCAACTCCACATGCATGAATTATTTGCCCTGGTTGTTAATCTGTCATAGTGTAAAAAACCTGATTTACAAAGGCTAGAGGACTTTTGCAGAACAAGGTAGTATATGGTTTCTATGGTTGGACTTCTTTACAAATAAAACTATTTTCCATTTCTGTCCATAATTTCCTGGTTGCACAAAGATAATTTTCAGAGTTTTCAGATTCTAGTTCCCCAATGGGAGCCGTAAGCATGAGGAAACAATTTCTTTTTACAGTGATGTGAGCGCTATGCTCATCTGGATTTAGTTACTTCATAAGGTAAATATCACTAAATGTGCACTGGGATCTTTGGGGATCTAAGGTGCTGGACGGGTGAAAATACTCTACTGTGAAATGCTAAAGAATGTCAAACAACTGATTTTGAATTGGTTTGCAGAGCTAATTGGGTCAACTATGGTATTCTTTAAAGAGGGAATTAATTTAAATAATTTTAAAAAGTATTTCCAGTTTACTTTTGGTTACATTTAGGTTATTTTGTTCACTATGATTTTTAGAATTTACCCCAGGAATTCATTTAAAACATATCCTTCTGAAAAATATATTCCCTTCAATAAATAATATATGCCAATGAAAACATAGGTTTCAAATTTCATGCTAATTACATTTTTAAATAATGATGTTCTTGAAATTATTTTTATTTAAAGGCAAACTATCTGCATAGATAATGGCCAAAGCTAACCAAACTGCTTTAAAAATTAATGAATATTAATGAAGTTCATGAATAGCACAATACTGCCCCTGCCTGCCTTAGGAAAAACAAATGTATTGACTCCATTTTCCTAAAATAACAGCCCTTAGTTTCTGATGGTTAAAATAGTTTTGTTGCTAAAAAGCTTGTACATAATGCAATTTTTGCAATTAATAAGACTTGGCCTTGTTTACTAGACTTAGATCTCTTCCCCAAAACTAAACATATTTTATCTTTTTACATGTCTGAATGCTATTTCTTTTTATTAATTTGCCATCTCATGATATTTTGTTATCATTTTTCTAAGTTCCCCTCCTCTATCATTTTAGTAGTTCACATGAATGACTCAGGATTTTCAGGCCTTCATATATATTTGGTATATAGAAAATGGCATCATTAGTCAGCACTTCCATTCATCTAAATTTGTCCAAGCATATTGAAAGCTGCTCACAGCATTTTGCAATGAAAGTGACAAATGGGTGTCAGTCCAGTGGCCCTACCCATTTCAACCTTATTTTGTATGATGTGTAAATGTTTGCATACATTTCTTCCATAAGATAGGCTATTTTTTGATCTGGACATGTGCCTACTAAGGCAAGTGCCCAGGCAGATTACTGATTGGCATTAGACTAAAATTACAAAATTTAACAAATGAATGACAAAAAGAAAAGAAATAGTATATAAAAATTAAATAATGATGGCATCCATTCAATAAGATAAATGATTTTTGATGCTCTAAATTTCTAAGATTCAACAGTTTTACTTCAAATAAATTTGTAATGCAAAAGGTAGAATCATTTCAAGCAAGCCAGCAAATTTGGGTCAAAATGAAAGCAGTTCTGAGAGAGAGACAGAGAGAGAGAGAGAGAGAGATGTTCCTGCTTCCCCATAGGGCTGGTTGGAATTTTCTACTAAAAAAAAAATAAATAAATAAAAAATAAAATATATATATATATATATATGCATATATATGTGTGTATGTATATATATATACACACATATATATGTACACACACATACATATATATACACATACATATATATACACACACATATATATGAACACACATATACATGTATAAATATACATATATGCATGTTTAAATGCACACACACACACTATACTCAAGTGTCCTACTTCTCTTTTCCTTCGTTGTTTTTAATAGCCAGTCCAATCTCTAGTGTTATATGGTAAGTGAATGTGCTTCTAAGAACTTAATGCCAGTTTTAATCTAAGATTACTTTGACTACACTTGAAATCTTTTGCTGTTTTATAACCTGTAACATGTTTTTACATGTTTAGGAGTGTTGTTGTTACTGCTGTAAAAATTCTGTGTTGATATTATGAAGTTATGTGGTTAGCCAAAAAGTTATGCTAAATTAGACAGTAAAGACTCTAAAATTCTAATGGTTTAGTAAACCCCTGATAATAATTGTAGTTTCATGGATAAAAATATTTTTAATATTTTAATACTGCATGGAAGTATAATTTTTTTCTAAAGTTATTATGGAATTTCTTTATCCATAAGGAATATTAAAGAAAAATTTATCATTTGAAGTTATTTTACCTGGAAATGCTTTGGAGTGAAGCTAATCTTTACACCTAAGACTACAGATTGCAATTTCACTTGCCATTATCCATGGCAGGATGTTTAGTTTTACTCCTGTGAGCCAAAGAATTTTTAGTGACTTTTTAAAAGTGGAATGTAGAAAGTAGGTCCAGCTATTGTGAATGTGGGAATTTGATAAATAGTGCTTGAAATGACCATTTACTCTATGACTTGTTATATAATGGGTAGATATGAAAAAGAAGCGATCAACTAAACTGTGAGCTTAAAGTTTAGAATATCTTTCGATTGTGGGTATAGTCAGGGTCATCATGACAATCACATTTAGCATTCAATATGAATTTTGGTCCACCGGTGCTTTTCTTTCCAAATTTTCTGTATATAAAGGTACAAATGAGATTTTTCCAACTGCCTTTTCTGCAAACTCAACTTGCTTTCTAAAAATCAAGATAGTCATCTTTTTCTGTTTACACGTGGAAACAAAGAATCTTGAATTAGAAAAAAAAAATTGGCTCTCTTCCTTACGATTCTGGAAACCGAGGGTTATTTTTTTTATATATAGATTTATATCAAAGGGCTGCCTTTTGTAGGAGGAAAGAAGCCTTGGTTGTGTTAATAAACAAGACTAACTCAGCTAAACTACTATTGGGAATTAGATATGGAAAGGTTCAAGCTGTTCTGACTTAAATTTTCAGATATGTAACATATGTGATGACCACCCACCTAGTGGTTAAATAATATGTTTACTTTCCTACAATTTCCTGAACCCATATGACTTTGGAGATTTAAATATGGCATAAATCTCTGTGCTCAGGAACCTGGTGTGGAAACTCTGAAGGCACAAGAGCCTCCAGCCTTGACTCCAGTTCATGTCAGTCTTTGTTCCAAGTCCATGTTTTGTTCTCCATCCCACACACTTGACTCTTCTCTCCCTCTAGGCCATCCCCTCCCAGTGTGCACCCACTGGGCCTGTCTGGGGCACCCAGAAGGCAGCTGTTGAATGGCTTTATAACATCCTAGGGGTATAGCTTGACAGGTTTAACCTCACATACAAGGCTAAAATTAGCCAAGGTCCACTCCCCCCTCCCTTCTTCTAAAAGGCTATGTTTAGCCCAAGGATCTGAAGGATGGAGAAGTTCTACAAGAGACCTGTAAGCTGAGGCTGCGTTCAGGTTCTGGTTCCTGAAGAATCCACAGTCCAGGGCCCAAAGGCCCTTTAAAATGTTTTGTGATCCCTGGGGTCTGTGGAGGAATCCCCAAATGCCTTTAAAAATCCAGCACCCTCCCTTCTCATTTAGCCAGTGCTTGCAACCACACTGGGCCCATTCCCTTAACAAGGGCATGAAGTAGCTTTTGGGTAGGCTTGGAAAAATGACAAGAATGGATGTTTCTCATCCCACTGTTCCAAGGAGAAGATTGGAGGACAGGCGACTGAAGGGACAGATAACCGGTGCAGACACTTGACAACTCCTGGGCAGAGGGCCAAGCGCTGGGCCAAGCACTGGGCGAGGCTCCAGAGGCCGGGCCCATGCCCAGGGCACTCAGTGGTTTAAAGCTGGCACAAAAAGAACACTCCTGCCGGCAGGAAACTGAGTTGAACAGATTGGGAAAGAGCAAAAACAGGCTGCCCAGGAGGCTGTCTCCCAGGCCTACAGTTTCTAGTTGTCAGTGGCAACCCAGGATAGAGCAGATTCTGGCTTTCCTCCTGCCTGGGGGGCTGGTGGAGGTGGGACTGAGTCCAGGGAGTATGCAGTGCACAAGGACCCAGCTCAGGAAGGCACAGAGGCGAGGTCTGGCATATCCCCGCTGGAGAGAAACCCTTCATCAACTTAAATTCCCAGGCCAGCTTTGTCTTGGCTGTGAGAGTGAGTCCTAACACTTTATAATTTCTGTAAAATATTAGAACTTCCTTGCCCCGGGATTTATTTCAAGAAGTTTCTTTGAAAGGGTAAGGTGAAGAGCAAAATTTTCTTAGCCTCTTATTTCATTCCTTCTATTTAGTGCTTACCGTGTTTATAAGAAAAATAAACATTGAGGACTGTGATCAATTCCCATCCTGTTACGATAGTAGACTCATATTTTGATGTGTTAAACCACGACAGCTATTTCTTAAGGGCTGAAAGTTGGTAAATTAGTGCCACTTCCATACTCCTAGAGGAAGGCAAAATAGTTCTGAGCTTTATTAAAGAATTCTGGACGCTGGGGAGTCCAGGCATTGTGTTGGGGCCAAAAGAACAAGAAAGAGAATGAAGCCTTGGATTTGCAGAAATCCAAATGGGCTTCAGGTTAATAACAGGGGATTTCAGCTAGTGGCTTATATAATTAACAGAAAGAAAAACACAAAAATACAAAAGCATATTTTTTTTCTCTCCTTAAGTAAGACATGACAGTGAAATGCACTAGTCACTTCAGACCTCCTGAACCAGCATCTTTAGGTGGGGAGGGGAGAGTGTGTTTGGGAATCTGAAGCTTCAGCAAGTTTCACTAGTGATTTTTATACATGCTGAATTTTGAGAGCTACAGTCACATAGCTCAAGAATAATGTCATCCTTCCATTATCCTCCGTCATGAAGGTAAATGAAGACGTTAACTTTTCTAAGTGCTTAGGTAAGTATCCCCATTTTACAGATGAGGAAACTTGGCCATAGAGAGGTCAGGCAACTTTCCCAAGGTCAAGATGAGTGGCAGGGCCAGGTTTAAAACACAAACTTGTGGCATTAGAGTCCCTCCTCCTAATCATTCTGCTCTGAGCAAGCTATATAATCTTTATAAATTTTAGTTTTCTTGTGTCTATCGTGGGGACAAAACCTACCTCAAGAAGGTATGTGTGTTACATATTAACATAAATAAAGCTCCTGACACATTAATAGTCACTCAATAAATTATCACTTTTACTATTACCAAGTAATGGAGTAAATCTAATAATGGATAATCCACACAGAGATAACCAGTAATTGACTGGACTTTCTGAATCAGCTTCATGATTACATTTAATTTCACCTGCATACCTACTGCATCCTTATTTTGTACAAGAAAGTTATTTCCTAGTCTGTCCAGTGCTCTGATTTGGGACTACAGTAAATGGGAGGTGAACAAACCACAGAGAGGCTAGAAATCTATTGCTGGCTTTTCTAATGCCAATCTGGATAGAATCTAAAAATATTTTCTAAACACCCAGGATAACTGGCTGAATTTTTCTTGACTAATGTATACAACATCTAAGGAAAATTTCTTAAAGCAGCTATGATGCCACATGGCATTTCCAGAGCTTTGAAGTCCATTTTAAGAAATTGATTTGGTTACATCATTGCTTTATTAAGGCCATAAAGTCTGTCTACCTCGCCTGGTTCATCTCCCTAGACAGACTTTCCAACACATCCAGTACGCCTTCCCACATGTTCTTTGTGATGGAATATACCTTCTCTCTCTTCCTGGAATGCTCCAATGCATTTTTCAAGGCCACATCTCAAATGTTGCTGTCTGCATGAAGTCCCCCCATCCCACTTCCCCAGAGATAATCATTCTCCTGGGTGCTTACACAACACAGAGTTGAACCTCCATTATAGCACCATCGTAAGATATTATATTGAAATGATTTGTCTTGTGACCACTTCCAGGCCAAGGACCACGATTTATGCATCTTTGTGTATGTCAGAAACTGGCACATTTGGTGGCACATTTTAGGTGCTGTATAAATGCTTGTTAAATGAATGGAAAGTCGTAAGTGGAGCAGGTTGGAGTTTTTTTGGTGTGTTTTGTTTTGTGTTTTGTTTTTTGTTTTGTTAAAGGGAATTTGCTTGTACAAAGTCATCTGACTGGTTTTCAGTGTGCTAACCTAGGAGTTCTTGGTTATTCACTGTGATGGAAGAAATAAACTCAAAGAAATGAACCTTCCTTCACGACTGTACATACTGTCTCTTCTCATCTATAGTGGTGGAAGTCAGGCTTAAGAGCCTGACTTTGGAGAGGTTGAAGAGAACAAACACCAGCAGAAACAATGGCCGAAATTGCATTGCTAGGAGTAGGAACCCAGAGTAGATGGCCTTGAATTACCATCCTAGCTGAGTTTGAAGTGAAAGATGGCCTTGGAACACTTTAAAACTAATAATGTCTATCCAGTTTTCAGTTGTCCTCTATTCTAAGCTATATCATGTTACCCCCTCCTTTACTTCCAAACTTTGTATAAAAATTCTACTCTTCAGAGGAGTCTTGGGCTAGTGGTGAATGGAAAATTAAGGGAAAGAGTATAGTGAAGTAAGACATTTTCTTCATTTTTAAATGGCGTCCTATAATTCCATGTGGTCACCAGTGGGAGAATGAATGGAAATACCACTTTTCCTTTCCAGCATTATCTAACACAACATATCCTCTGTTTCTCTCTGCTCCAATCACACAGGGCTTATTCTTCATCTCCTCCTTATTACAGAAATTACGCTGTTTTCTTTGTGTAAAGGAGCTCTTCCATTCCCTTTCATCAAATTCTTTCTCATCTTCAACTCGAGTTTCACTTACATTGGGAAACTTTCCCCAACCTCCCTGACTAGGTCAATCTCCTAGGCTATCGATAGCCTCCCCTTAAGAGCACATATCATAGTTATAATTTTACATTTATATGTAAGATTATCTCAGTAATGTCTGCCTCCCCTGTGGTCAGAAACTTTATGAGAGCTGTTTTGCAGCATCATATTCCTAGTGCCAGATGCAAAGTGGGTTTCAACAAATAATTGTTCAATAAAATCAGGCAGAAAGCAAGTTTTGGTGTGGACTGAATCAGAAGCAGATATGAGAATAAACTATTTTTCTTCAAAGGCATTAGAGGTAGGTGATCCTTGAAATGGAAGGCAGCAGATAACTTGGGTTCCATATCCATTCATTGAGTCCCTCCTGTGTGTCAGACACTGTGCTAAGTCTTAAGAATACATGATGAATAAGACACTGACTGTTGCTCTTGTGAATTCTTTAAAGCTTCTCTTAACTATGTATAAGCTGATGACAATGATGATAATGTAAAAGGGATAGTAAATGTTCAGAGTAGATTTAGCATCTATGGCAAATCAGATACAATAAAATGTAGGTATATTTATCAGTTCACTTGACTTTCACACAACTTATGAGGTAAGAATTTTATCACCTCTGGTTTATGGTTGAAAAATGGGAGTTTCAGAAAATTTAAATTTCTTTTCTTTTTCTTCTCTCTGTTGTTTTTTTTGTTTGTTTGTTTTTTTTTTTTTTGAGTCCTCTGTTTCTTTCTTGAATCTGGCTAAAGGTTTATCCATTTTGTTGATCTTTTCAAAGAACCAGCTCCTGGTTTCATTGATCTTTTCTAGTGTGAGTGTGTGTGTGTGTGTGTGTGTGTGTGTGTGTGTGTGTGTGTGTGTGTTTGGTCTCTATTTCACATTTATTTTGACTCTAATCTTTATTATTTCCTTCTTTCTACTAACTTTGGGATTTTTCCCCCTTCTTTTTCTAGCTCCTTTAGGTGTAAGGTTAGGTTGTTATATTTGAGATTTGTTTTGTTTCTTGAGGTAGGCCTGTATTGCTATAAACTTGCCTCTTAGAACTGCTTTTGTCGCAACCTAAAGATTTTGGACCATTGTGTTTTTGTTTTCATTTGTCCTCATATATTTTTTTGGTTTCCTCCTTGATTTCTTGGTTTACTCACTCATTTTTTACTAGCATATTGTTTACCCTTTATGTATTTGTGTTCTTTGCAGAATTTTTCTTGTAGTTGATTTTCAGTTTCATACTATTGTCAGAAAAGATACCTGATATGATTTCAGTCTTCTTGAATGTTTTGAGACTTTTTTGTGGCCTAACATGTGAACTTTACTGGAGAATATTCCATCTGTACTTGAAAAGAATGTGGATTCCTCTGTTTAGGGATGGAATTTCTGTATATATCAGTTAGATCTTTCTGGTCTGTTGTATCATTCAAAGCCACTGTTTCCTTATTGATTTTCTGTCTGGGTATTCTATCCATTAATGTAAGTGGGGTGTTTAAGTCCCCTACTCTTATTATATTACTGTAAATTTCTCCCTTTATGTCTGTTAATAATTGCTTTATGCAGTTATATGCTCCTGTGTTATGTGCATAGATGTTTACAATTGTTATATCCTCTTGTTGGATTGTTCCTTTATCATTATGTGATGCTCTTTTTTATCTCTTGCAACAGTCTTATTTAAAGTCTATTTTGTCTGATATAAGTATTGCTACCTTGGCTTTTTTTCCACTTCTATTTGCATGGTGTATGTTTTTCCATCTCTTCACTTTCAGTCTACATGTACCGTTGGGTCTGAAGTGAGTCTGTTGGCAGCATACAGATGGATCTTGTTTTTTTATCCATTCATTCATCCTATACCTTAATTGGAGCATTTGGTCCTTTTACATTTAAAGTAATTATTGATAGATATGTATTTATTGCCACTTTATTTCTTGTTTTCAGTTGTTTTTGTAGTTCTTCTTTGTTCCTTTCTTCTTCTATTTCTCTCTTTTTATTTGGTGGCTTTCTTTAGTATTATGTTTGTATTCCTTTCTCTTTACTTTTTGTGTAGAAAAGTTAAATTTCTTGTTCAAGCTTACTCATTTAAAGCCAGGACTCAATCAGACATAGGTATAGATGATTTTTAAGCCTCTCCTTTTGTAGATTAGAGATATAAATGAAAGGCAGAAATGAATCTGAAATCCCCCTAAAATCTCAAACTCTAATGTTCTGCTCTCTGACCACAATTTCTTGTTCTTCCAAGTCTGTCTTTCTCTCACTCCCAATCCCAATCAGCCTCACAGAGACTGTCAACTTCTTACTCTCTTTATCCACTGGCCTCCTTCCAGCCCCACTTCTGTCCTTAGCTTTCACAAAGGATTGATTCCCTCAGAGCCTTCTACTTTCACTGCATCCATCAGTGAAATCTCAGTGTTATGATCAGCCTCCTCTACTCACATACAACCTGATTCCTACATCACTCTCAGAGAGTTGTTATAAAGATTTAATAAGTCAGTACATGCACTTTCTGAGAAATGCCTCACACATACATAGTATTATTGTTTTTGTTTATCCCTGAGAGCTAAGCACTATTGGAGAAAATCTTGTCTGTACTGACTTAATCAACTTCAGGTGGATCCTCAATGTTTCCTGCCTGTCAGTCTTATTACTTGGCAAAGTTAAGCCCACATCTATTTTTTTAGGACTATTCCAAATCTCTATTCTTTAGAAGTGTTCTGCTCAACTCCTAATACCCTTATCATTGGCAAATGACCTTGATAGTGGACATCTTTTGTTGCTTGCTCACTGTCCAAGCCCCTTTTACTCTGCTAATTACCACTCCCCATCCCCCCCATTCACCATTCTCATGTCTGGTTTATGTGGATGGCCATATCCTCTTAGCCATGGTGATTGTTTCAAGGGTAGGCATTTTACCCAATATAAGCCAATCAAAATTTTCCTAAGACCTCAGAAGCATGAATGTAAAAGAGACATTTTCTTTTCTTGATGTTATTGCTGCTAAGTAGTGCTAAGTAGACATAGCCTGCCTGGAAATGAAATATAATCAACAGAGGACAAGGGAGCCAAGAAAAAGACAGATCTTGATTCTACTACTTGAGTATCTAGTTCTAACTACATGTGATGATCGTATATTCCTTTTAAGTTATGTGAACTAATGTATGTCCTTCTTTTCTTAAATTCTTTGAGATTGGTTTGTATCACTTGCAGTTGAAAAGGTCCTGACTACGATACTTCCTAATCACTGATAAAATGAAGGACAGTGAACTTCTTTCCTTGATATTTTCTTCATCAGTACATTTCTCAATATTATGTCATTTCTTCTTGGCCCAGAAAATGAATGCCACCCCCTGGTTCAAGGCTCACTCCCTACCCTTTTGCCCCCCTCCTATATCCCCAACTGCTCTCTTCCTTCTGTTCTTTACTCTTAGCCTAAAATGCACTAATTTCCAACTCTTCTCTAACATGTTCCATCTTTATGTTTCCTTTTTCACCAAAACTTTTCAAAGGGTTAGTTTACATCACTTTCTCTACTTCCACTTCCATTCCCTTCTCTGCATACTGTTTTCATATTCCAGTCACTTTAGGTCACTAGTGGTTTCATATTGGCAAGTCCATTAACATCTTTGGACCTCTCTTTTACATTTGACAATGTCTCTCACTTTACTTCTCAAAACCGTCTCTCTGGCCTAGGTTCTGAGATGAGACACTGCTCTCTCCTAGTCCCCCTAAAACCTTCCTAGCCACTCCTTTTCTATTCTCTTATAAGTTATTCTTCGGTCCACTGCTTTTTTCATGCTACATACTCTCTTGGGTAATCTAACTGCTTCATGATTTTCATTTTTACCATATACTGATGACACTGAAATGAATTTCAAATATTTGCTATATATTTACATCTTGATGTTCTAAGGGCATCTCAAATTCAACTTAACAAAAACAGAACCTATTATCTTACTCCTAAGTCTGCTTTCCCTGCTATATTCTCTCAGTTCATAGTGCCATGATTTTCCAGAGATGCAAGCCTAAAGTCTTGAGTACCATTTTTGTCTTCTGACCTTCACCTCCCAACACTTTGTTGGTCTTCCAAAATATTTACCGAATTGATTTGCTCCTTGTAAGTAGACACTGATGGCCACCTGTCCAACAAATGTTCTCCCCGTCTTCTTCCTTAGTAACAGAATTCCAATTTTGTTCAGGTATCCACATGATTCTGTAAAGATATATGCTTGAAGGAAAGCTGGCATCCATCTTTGTTCCAGTTCCAAAGGATGAGTCTTGATTTGTCTGTTCTACGCTAACCATTATAATTCTTGTCAAAGAATAACTCAAAAATATTTGGGTACTAGATGATGCTTTCTATAGTTATTTGTACAGTTTAGGGGGAGAAATACTTGTTACATGCTAAATGTAGACCTATTTGGGTATGGTGGGATTTTTTTAAAAGGGAAGAAAAGGCCATATTCATTGCCTCTGATTAGTTGTGACTGAGGAATGTTGGTGATCTGCAATTCCAGAAGTTGGATTTTCTTATCTACATCATTTCTGAAATGCATGGTTACTAAATTTGAACTCCTATAACTGGAGAGAGACTCTCTTAAGGAAATATACACAACTAGATCTGTCATTTATTTAGCATGTTATCAAGTATTATAAAGTGCTTCATCATAGCCTTGTTAATAGATGCTTGCCCAGGGCAAGTAATAATTTACTGGACAAGGTATAAAGGTTCTAATTTTATTCATTTCCTACTATATATTTTGTATAAAGGAAAACAACTTACAGAGCCTTCAATTCCCCCCCCCAACTTTTTTATTTTGAAAATTTTCAAGTACAGTGAAAACTCACCATACCCTTCACCTAAGATCACCAATCATTAACATTCTGCCACATATGCTCTCTGTCTTTCCCCAACATGAACACACGCACACACACAGACACACACACTTTTTTATAGCTGCACAGTTTGAAAGTAAGTTGCAGACATCATCCCTTCATCCCTTCATCCTTCCACATGTATCTCCTAAGAATAGAGACATTCTCCTACACAGCCACAATATCATTGTCATATTCAAGGAATTTAGCATTGATACAATAAAAGTATCTAATATAAAGTCTATATTCAAATTTCCCTAATTGTCCTAAGTCTAATTTAGCTTTTTTTTTTTTTTTTCTCACTGGGATCTTATCAAGAATCGTGCATTGTACTTAGTTATGTCTCTCTAGTCTTCTTTTCTCTAAAACAGTCCCTTTGCTTTTTAAAAACTTTCATGACATTGGTGTTTCTGAAGAATCCAGACCCATCATTTTGTAAAATGTCCCACAGTATATATCTGATAGTTGCCTTATGGTTGGATTCAGGTTAAACATTTTTGGCAAGAATACTACATGAGATATTTTCCTAGTACAGAACATGAAAAACTTGTTCCATTAATGGTGATGCTAAATTTGATCAATTCTCTCCCTCTTCCTCTCTCTCTTTCTGTCTCTATCTACCTCCCTTTTAGTGCACTTCTCAAGTGAATCATTTATTATGGGAATTTCAGAGAGATGAGACCAATATCTCCATTCATTGAGCATTTAGTAAAGTGAAATGGACAATAGGGTATTTATTTTTAAAAATACTTTTAAAATAAAATGGTCAGGTTTCAATTATCTGGATATTTTCATTAAAACATTTATAACATCTTGGGAAACAAAATTATCTGCATAGTTGTCTCAAATCTTCAATTCTCTTTCTTCAAAGAGATCTGGCCAGCTAATGGCATCTATTATCTTCAATTCACAAATCAGCACAAAATTTAAATGGCTTAAAAGCAACATGATATAGTGGAAAAAAAGAGATTAATCCAGAGTCTAGAGTCATCAAACCTGTCTAATGACCTTAAGCAAATCATGTGTTCTTCCTGGACCTCAGTATTCTCTTCTGTGTAATGGAGAAACAGGACTTTAGGATGTCTCAGCTTCTATCAAAGGTTAAAGGTTTATTTATATCTCTAGTTAACTGCCATATATGCTGAATAATTTGACTCATAAATGCTTATCTTTGAGCAAGATCAGGTTAACTTATTATTTTATTTATTTATTTATTTATTTATTTATTTATTTATTTATTTATTTTGCTGGTGGAAATAATGGAATATTAGGGCTAAGAAAGAGCTATGGGAATTATCCTTTCAACCTCCCACATGATGTGAAAAACACATCCTATTGGTGGCCATCTGGACGTGCTTGAACACTTTGGGTGATGTGGTAGTAACTATTGAGGCAATGTTTCCATGTATGGACTCTGAGGTTATGCCTCAACCATTTTAGATCCTTCCTGATGATCTATGACACCCCCAGACTCACTATCTTAGTCTGTTGAGGCTGCTACATCAAAATACCATAGGCTGGGTGGCTTATAAACAATAGACATTTATTCCTCACACTTTGGGAGGCTGGGAAGTCCAAGATCAGGCACCAAGATCAGGGTGGTTGTGGCCTGATATGAGCTCTCTTTCCTGTTCATAGCTTGAGCCGGCACTGTATCTTCACATGGGGGAAGGAAGGGTCTCTTTTATGAGGGCATTAATCACATTCAATACATAAAGCTCCACCATCATGACCTAATCACCCCAAAAGCCCACCTCTTAATACCACCACATTGGGCATTCGGATTTCAACATATGCATTTGGAGGGAAAGGAGGGATACAAATATTCAGTCTCTAGCATTCACCTTCTCTTGACCTCAGATATCTCTTCCTTCTCTCCCTTTCAACAATGCACCTGTGAATCTATACTTGGAACTCATAGCTCAGCTCTTCTCTGCCTTTGAGAACCAGACATTTGGTTTTCTCTCCTTTGACCATCCCTTCTACCCTCCTCCTTGCTCTTGAATAACACTAGGATGTAAAATCCCTTGATACTTTCCTTCCTCTCTATCTAGCCTACCAATTCCTTATGACTATATTTATCTTCTACCCAGCCTGGGCAATCACTTCAGCATTGCCCTTACAACTTCCTCGACACCCACAGCATTTCTAATTTTACCAGGTGTACTTGAACATTTATTTATATGTGAAATACTGCACAACATAGTTGCATAATATAGAACAGCTGTGCAGAGAAACAAAAAATCAACTTGTGAAGAAAGCTATAAGGTGAGTGTAGACTTTTTGAATAAAAATATGTGATTACCTTGGTGACCAATCAAGAAAATACCACTGACCAAATCATATGCTGTTCATATAGAATAATAATGGCAACTTTGTCCTTAATTCTAAAAAGACTTTGATTGCCAAGATAAATTTGAGTAGACTATTAAAAAAACAAAATCCTGGGGCACCTGGGTGGCTCAGTCAGTTAAGCGTCCGACTTCGGCTCAGGTCATGATCTCACGGTCCGTGAGTTCCAGCCCCGCGTCGGGCTCTGTGCTGACAGCTCAGAGCCTGGAGCCCATTTCAGATTCTGTGTCTCCCTCTCTCTCTGCCCCTCCCCTGTTCATGCTCTGTCTCTCTCTGTCTCAAAAATAAATAAACATTAAAAAAAATTAAAAAACAAATAACAAAATCCAAGTGTGAATATTTCTTGGAGTGGTTGTTCTCCCCATTGGGACAAACTCAGTTTGCACAGTGATAATTCACAAACATTTTGAATTCCAGTTATGAACTTCCCTTTATTAGAGCAATTAAGTTCTATGAAAACAGAAGCGCATTTCAAAAATACCATTCATTTCCCTTAAAACTTAAAAAAAGAAAATTTAAGTGTTTTTATTTATTTTTGAGAGAAAGAGACTGAGCACAGGCAGGGAAGGGGCAGAGGGAGGTGACACAGAATCCGAAGCAGGCTCCAGGTTCTGAGCTGTCAGCACAGAGTCCGATGTGGGGCTCGAATTCGTGAACCACAAGATCATGACCTGTGCCAAAGTCAGACGCTCAACAGACTGAGCAACTCAGGTGCCCCATTCCTTAAAATTTTTTTAACTTTCACAGAGAATTGAGATTTTCTGGAGCTATAAATGCGCTCCATTGACACTTTAAGAGATGTATAACTTTCCTCAATCCAGCTGTTTTACTTCACTACCTGTGGTGATGTGGTTGCAATATTAAAAACCAAAGGCGTGGACTAAACTCTGGCAATGACGTTTCTAAACTAATCCAGCATGAGAAGAAAGTGATTAGAAAGAAGACAGGTCCCAATGGAAGATGGATAAGCTATTTCTAGAAACTACCATTACTACTGGAAAAAACTAATTGCTTTCCTCTTGTTTTTGGATATTTGCACCAGTTCAAGAAGGACAAAGTGTGAAGAAACTTCACCTTGCTTCTATTTATAATGGTTTCTTTCCTGAAACTGCTGAGAGCTTTGTATTTCCAAAGTAAATTTCTGAGACAATACACTAACATGCTTAAGAAAGAAAAGATGAAAGTATTTCACTGTCTATGCATAATTAGATTAGTAATTCATTGTTGATTAAATAAATATTATGGAGGGGGTGCGTGTGTGGCTCAGTCAGTTACACGTCCAACTTCAGCTCAGGTCATGATCTCACGGTTTGTGGGTTCCAGCCTCGCATTGGGCTCTGCCTGACAATGTGAAGCCTGCTTTAGATCCTCTATTTCCCTGTTTCTGTGCCCCTCCCCTATGTGTATGCAATTTCTCTCTCTCAATAAGCATTAAAAAAAATAAATAAACATTAAAAAATAAATATTATGGAGTTCTTATTATGTGGCAGGCACTATGCTAGACAAAAACAACCAGTCGAGAGTCTTTGCCCTGGATGGGCTTACATATTAATTGTAATTTGACCTAAGATTATAATAGCAAGAAAAATTACTATGAAAGTGTCAGGAGAAGGAATGCCTGTAAATACAGATGGTCCCTGACTTACAATGGTTCAGCTTATAATTTTTCAACTCTAGGATAGGATACTCAGTATCAGTAGAAACCATACTTTGAATTTTGAATTTTAATCTTTTCCTGGGCTGGCAATAGGTGACACAATACTTGCTCTCTCACGATGCTGGGCAGTGGCAGGGAGCCACAGCTTCCCATCAGCCATGCAATCAGGAGAGTAAACAACCAATACACTTACAACCATCTGTACCCATACAGTCATTCTGGTTTTCGCTTTCAGTACAGTATTCAATAAATTACATGAGCTATTCAACACTTTATAATAAAATGGGCTTTGTGTTACATGACTTTGCCCAACTGTAGGCTAATGTAAGTGTTCTGAGCATGTTTAAGGTACATTAGTCTAAGCTATGATGTTTAGTAGTTGGGCATATTAAATGCATTTTCACTTATGATGTTTTCAACTTAAAATGAGTTTATTGGATGTAACCCCATTGTGAACCGAAGAAGATATCACCCTGGTACCCTCTTGGGACTTTGCAAAATTTGTTTTAAGCCAACTTTGGTAAGTTCTACCAAAACTTACATTAGACTAGCAATTATATGGGTATGGCAGATATATATCTATTCTTAAGTTCTATAAAGTTCAATATAAATACTAATAGCACATCATGAGATCTGGGAATATTTGGGCTGATGGCTGAGAGCCCCAGAACTGTCCAAGTGACTGTTCCCCATGGCATGGTATTGTGGAAAACATAGTCTTTGCTCTAAATCCAAGTTCTTCCAGGTATTAGTTGAGTTAGCAGGAACAGTTCTCTTAGTTTTTCTGTCTTGGTGTCCTTATGTGTAAAACTAAGCTAAAAATAATGCCTGCCTTGGGAGGTTTTTGTGAAAATCAATTGAGCTTATATGTGAAATATGAACTAGTCTGTAAACTTTGAAATCTAACCAAAAATTACTTTTTGAAATGCTTGAGTGGCTCCGTCATTTTAGTGTCCAACTCTTGATTTTGTCTCAGGTCATGATCCCAGGCTCATGGGATTGAGCCCTGCATTGGGCTCTGTGTTGAGCATGGAGTCTGCTTGAGATTCTCTTTCTCTCCCTCTGCTCCTCTCCCCAGCTCATGTGCACTCTCTCTCAAATGAAAAATAAAGTTAAAAAATTGCTTCTTTATGGCAAATACACAACAATGTCCATTCAACATGGAAACAGTACTATTGTAGTCATAGTACTAACCTTTCAGATGAATGCTTGTCAAATTTGTCAGAATTCTCAACAGAAAATGATTGCAATTCTGTGTATTAATGGTTAATATTACCATATAGCTAGTTAATATTTTTAAGTAATAATTATTTGATTTCAGGGAAAGAACGATTCTCTTTCTTTTCTTGAGGTTACTGGTTATATGAAATTTGGATTAATAAACCAAAAAGGGAAACTAATGAAGAATCATCTCCATAACTATATGACAAAGTAATAAAACCTCATGACCTGAAAGAAGAAGAACTGTGTTGGTTGGGATGTTTTTGATTGCAAATATCAAAAGACCCAATACACATGGGTTTATCAAAGGGATATTTATTGTTTATTTAATAAGAGCCTAGTTTTAGGCAATTCCAGAGTTTATTCAGTGGCTCAACAATATTAAAGTTCAAAAAACAACAACAACAGTAACAATAAAGCAGTGTTAGGGCTTGGTTCAGTATCTTTGACATTATCTTCATCTTCTGTCATGCTCTTGCCTCGTGGGCAGTCAGTAATTAGATGTATGTTTCAGTGCCAAGCATTAGGCCTTTACATCTATATCGCAGACAGGAAGAATAGCAACATTCCAAGAAAATCTCCTTAAATATCCATCCCTTTTGTCAGAAAGCAAAATATTACCCGGAAGGCCCCTGGAGATTCCCTCTTACATCTGATTGACAAGAGTTGGATCACATGGTCACCACCTACTGCTGAGAAAATAAATAGCCAACAAAAGAGGTCCTTGCTGTACCATAAGAATCTTAGACCAATCATGGTTCATTTCATGTGGCCAAACAAAATCAGCATTTTAAAAATTAGAATAAAGGAGAATGGGAAGACTGTTGGAAAATTCCCTGATGGTATCGCTCTGAGATATTCGAATGTATATATACAAATGTTAATGAGAGGCACTTGTGTGGCTCAGTCTGTCTGACTTTGGCTTGGGTCATGATCTCATGGTTCATAGGTTCAAGCCCCATATCAGGCTCATTGCTGTCAGCACAGAGCCGCTTTGGATCTTCTATTTCCCTCTCTGTCTGCCCCTACCCCACATGTGTTCTCTCAAAAATAATTAAAACATTAAAAAAATAGTTCACGAGCTAGACTTTATACAAAAGAAATATTATCCTTGATTTTTAAAAGAGAGATTCTAAAAACTATAGTCTGAATTGTAAGGTTATGGTAAAACAAACAAACCAAAAAACCCAGTAGGTCAGCAAATAAACTATTATATAGTATAGCAAAAAAAAAAATGTCACATTAAAAGCCAATTGCCTCTATCCCCTCTGAAGAATGTCCAATCTATGACTCAGTGGTTGTTTTCTCTTTTGTGAAGTACTGATCCTCTGAAATGATTATTTTAATGTTTTAGTCAACAAGTTCTTATCCACCCAAGTATAAATTCTGTGATTAATTGCAAGGTATACAACTCTTGTCAAGTTATCAGCCTTTTCTCTTAAGCCACTTAAAAATTAGTTTCCTAACCTAAGCTGGGCTTTGATGATACAAACAGAGACAGTTAAGAACCAACTCCTACTTTCTAACTCAAATGAAGGCTATTGCAAATTGCCTTCTTTCCATGTTATATCTCATTGATAGCTGACTTTATGTCATTCTCTGTTTCATTAAAACTAGGTCTAAGTTGTGACAAATTGCTTTTTTATAAATGACATCTTTTGAGCCCCCACTAGATCTAGGCAGAGACACACTATTTCATGTTCCCACTGAATATCCTCTTAGAAGGAACATTAGTTTCAAAAGGAACATTAGCCAAGGACAGTCTAGAAAGGTGATGACAATGTGTATTAGTTCAGACTTTGGATCTCCACTAAATTTTAAAAAGTGATCAAGTCCTACGGGCTATTTCCTTGGCACTTAAAATAAAAAATTTTGCCTTTCCCTCCTTCATAGTTTAAGTAAATTACAATGGTATTTTTGCCATACCAAATATCAGATTAAATGAGCCCCATTAGCAAAAGAAAGAAAGAAAGAGAAAGAAAGAAAGAAAGAAAGAAAGAAAGAAAGAAAGAAAGAAAGAAAGAAAAGAAATCCAAAAGAATAATTCATACAATTATGACTTCTCCCCCACCCTCTCTTCCCATTCAGCTTATACCATCTTGCAGTCTGGTTTCAGATATTAGTAAGTAATGGAATAATACACAGGAAATGAATAACCCCTTCCCTGCCCTGTAAATCAGAAAAGTCATTTACAGGAGCTGAGTGAATGGAGGGAGAGGTGTGTGGCAAGGGAATTGAACCTTAATGGCCCCTCAAGAGCTATAACTGTCTGTCTCTCTGCCACTATCTCTGTCTTTTCTCTCCCTCCCACCCCATCTTTCTCAGTCTCTCTCCCCTCACCACATTCCCCTTCTCTTCTCTTCTCTCTCTCTCTCTCTCTCTCTCTCTCTCTCTCTCTGTCTGTCTTTCTGATTACAAATCTCTCAGGCCTGGTGACTGTTGGGTCTGTGTATTTTGTAAATTTAGTTTTTATTTTTAATTTTTATTAAGTTTTTTATTTTAATTTCAGTATAGTTAACATACAGTGCTGTGTTTATATAATTTCAGGTGTACAATATAGTAAGTGGTCTGTGTATTTTAAACATTGAATGAAAAATTCTCCCAAGTACCTAAGTCATTCCTTGGGCTAAACTTTTCTTTTTTTATACAGTGGGGTGTTTGCTGATTGGTGCTCCCCTGTGGCCCCTGTTTTCTCTCTGTGAACTTTTCTGCAAGATGTTAATTTGAGGTTCAATTCTATATTACTAATGAAAGAAAAAAATGGAAAAAAATCAAGGTTAGTAAATAAAAGAGTTATCAAAACACTGCTTTGGAATGTATTTCCTTTTTTTATTGAACTGAATGATTTTTTTTAACATATAATTTTTTGTCAAATTTGTTTCCGTACAACACCCAGTGCTCATCCCAACAGGTGCCTTCCTCAATGTCCATCACCCACTTTCCCCTCTCCCCCATCCCGCCAACCCCCAGTTTGTTCTCAGTTTTTAAGAGTCTCTTATGGTTTGCCTCCTTCCCTCTCTGTAACTTTTTTTTCTCCCTTTCCCTCCCTCCTGGTCTTCTGTTAAGTTTCTCAAGCTCCACATATGAGTGAAAACATATGGTATCTGTCTTTCTCTGCCTGACTTATTTCACTTAGCATGATACTCTCCAGTTCCATCCACGTTGCTACAAATGGCCAGATTTCATTCTTTCTCATTGCCAAGTAGTATTACATTGTATATATAAACCACATCTTCTTTATCCATTCATCAGTTGATGGACATTTAGGCTCTTTCCATAATTTGGCTATTGTTGAAAGTGTTGCTATGAACATGGGGGCACAAGTCCCCCTATGAATCAGCACTCCTGTATCCCTTGGGTAAATTCCTAGCAGTGCTATTGCTGGGTCATAGAGTAGATCTATTTTTAATTGGATTGTATTTCCTACTTAGTTCCCATTGTGGTAAACTGAGAGTTTTCAAAACTTCCAGCAAGATAATGGGTAGCTCTATCAAGTTTTTCAGCAAAAGATATAAGGAGGGGTGCCTGAGTGGGTCAGTTGGTTAAGTATCAGACTCTTGATTTCAGCTCAGGTCATGATCTCACAGTTTGTGCAATTGAGCCCCACATAGGACTCTGCACTGACAGCACAGATCTTGCTTGGGATTCTCCCCACCCACTCTCTCTCTTAAAATAAATAAATAAACATTTAAAAAAATAAGATGAATCCTCATTCTATATACTTTCTACTACCTTCTTTACTTTTTCCAACTTCAAAGATACCAGCTTCCAACTTCTCAAGATACCAGTAGATCATCTACAGTATCTAAACCTTGGTTGTACATTAGAATCACCTGGATAACATCAAAAATACTGATGCTTGAGTCTTTCCCAGAAATTCTGATGTCATTGATCTAGAAGTAAGCCCTGGGTATCAAGACTTTTGAAAAATGTCCCAGGTAATTACAATATGCAGCCAACATTGAGAACTACCAATGGTTATGGAAAACTTTGTAAAACAAGGGTGGAAAAATGTGTTTGGTGGACAGGTCAGTTTGTGAAGGATTGTACTAGTTGGGCTATAAGTTGACTGCTATGACAGAGGTCCCAAATACCAATGGCTTAAACACAGTAAAAGTTATTTCTATTTTATATTATACACTGAGCTTATGGCATCTTTGCTCTGAAAAGTTGTCAGAATCCCAAGGTCCTTTTATCCTGTTGCTTTGCTCTCATTCACATGCTTCAGAATAACTCACCATTATGTCCATATTCTAGTTAGCAAGATGGCACGCTCTCTTCCTTTTAAGGAACAACTTAGAGATTGCCCCTGTCACTTCTGTTACCATTCTCTTGACCAGCACTTAGTCACAAGGCTACATCTAATTGCAAGGAAAGCAAGAAAAGGTAGCCTTTATTGTGAACAATTATGTGCCCTGATAAAATTTGGGGCTTCTATTATTTTGAGGGTAGAGGAGGGAGTATTGGAGGAAAACTGGCATTCTTATTGTCTTTCCAAAGTGAGGTTCAAGAGGTCCTGAAGAGGATGGGTTCAGTAGGAGGGAAGGCATGATAGAAGAAAAGAGATAGAACTCTGTGGTTAGAGAGAGTGATTTTGATGTTCAAGGTATTATTGTAGGATTTGGGCAGGAATTGGCTTGGTGAGTCGAGTAATGATAGATGAGATTCCCAGAATAAAAGAGACATAGAAAACACAGGGCTATAAGTCCTATATGTAGAAACCACTGGTACAGAAGGCTGTTGTCACCTGATCCTGCACCGTAGATGCTATTGCTTTTCCCATCCCATGTATTTTATAACTAAAATAAAATGAAGCTGTTTATCAGGTCATATTCTGATCCCTGGATGGGTTTAGAAAGAGTGTTTTTTACAGTTTAGGATTGCAAAACTTAGTGCTGGGTGAGGGATTTACACTTTTCTTTCAAATACAGGCCACTGCTGGTGGGCATAGAACACTGGGTGTGTTGATTGCTAACGTGATTTATGGCCGTATTCAGCTACATTCTATGACCTTTCTTCCACAGTGTCCTCTGCCTTGATAAAATCGCTCTATTCTATGTCAAGTCCTTTTAATCCTTTTTTGGAATCAAGTATAAAACAATTTCCAATGCATTCAACTCTAACTTTCTTTGCTCATTGTTTATTCCCCAAAGACTGAATAATACGTTTAGAAGTTGAAAAATTGCAAGCTGCTGTTTTGTACACAGTACCTTTAACTTTTTTGTCCAGGTTTTCGGCCTGGCCTCAGATGAACCTTTTTTTTTTTTTTTCAACGTTTTTTTATTTATTTTGGGACAGAGAGAGACAGAGCATGAACGGGGGAGGGGCAGAGAGAGAGGGAGACACAGAATCGGAAACAGGCTCCAGGCTCCGAGCCATCAGCCCAGAGCCTGACGCGGGGCTCGAACTCACAGACCGCGAGATCGTGACCTGGCTGAAGTCGGACGCTTAACCGACTGCGCCACCCAGGCGCCCCCTTTTTTTTTTTTTTTTTAACATATATTTTAGGTCTCCAAAGTGAATTATTTGAGATTGCAATTAATCATTTATATCCCTGCAATATGTGGAATCATCTGATTGGGCACATATGAAAAGAATGGTAATGAAGTGGTTATGAAGAAAAGTAGTATTGCAAAAAACAAAAACAAAAACTATGAGGTCATAGAAAGGACCTGAAACTTTGGCCTCTGGAGGCCCATTTGTTTATCCATCAATCCATTATCAATTTATCCATCCTTCCTTCCATCCATCCTTCCATCCATCCGTCCTTCCATCCATTATTCCATTCAAAAATCTTGTAAAATGCCAGTTTCTGTAGAACTCACTAGGGTTCAAAGATTATTATACAATGTTTACAGTTCTTGAAGACTCTATATGTCATGTTAAGCAGACTCAGTTTTGAGGCATGGTCGGGAAGAAAGAAATGAAGAGAGATTAAACACCAACTGCATTTTAACTAGTCTGCAAAGCTTTACATATATAATCTTATTAATGACTGAGACTAAGAAAGACAAAAGCTAATATCACACTTTAATAGAAGAACACAGATGTATAAATAATTGTAACCTCATGTCATTGGTGCTATAATAAATGTAGGAAACCAGGTAAGAGACAAGCTGATTCTGCCTGGAATAGATGAGGGAAGCTTCCTAGAGGAGCCCCAATTTCAACTGGATCCTGATGAATGATTAAGAGTTGTCCAAATAGGAAAGTGGGAAAGGCATTGTAGATGAAAAGAACAGTGTGTACAAAAGCTTGGAGATATAAGGGTCAAGGCAGGTTTGGGGAATCTTGAGTGGTTAAGTGCTAAGAGGAAAAATTGGAGAGTTGGGTTGGAATTCTTTATGCCAAGGAAAGGCATTGGAATTGTATTCTGTAGATAATGAGGAACTATTGAAAGTTTATAAGAATGGGAGTAACATGATTGGATTTATGTTCTGGCAAGGTGATATTAAAATAATGAAAGGGAGAAAAGACTAAATTTACTCACTGTTACTTTGCAAATATTTATTGCGTACTTATTATATGCCAGGCTTTTTCTTGGGACTGGGGATACGACACTGCAGTAGTCAAAAATTCTTGCCCTTCCAATGGTGGAGGGAGACAGACAGCCTATAAACAAAATTGTGTATAATCATTCAGGTGGTGGTAAGTGCTATATGGAGAAAGTACAACAGGGAAGGAAGAGAGATATAATCTTTGCAATATATAACATAAGCTCCCACTGAGAAGGAATAGAACATTTGAGTACAGACGTGAAGGAGATGAGAGAACAAGACATGTGCATGTTTGCAGGAAGAGACTTTTAGGCAAAAGGAACAGCAAATACAAAGCCTTCTGTCTTATATGAAAGCTCTGGAAACCCTGAGATGACAAAAGAGAGGGGTTTAAGACTTAAACTCCCATATTTATATGAAAAGGGGCACTTAGCCAAAAAATGACTGATCATCTCTTATACATCATTCAGAACCTCTAGTCGTTTATCTATAAGTATTGAGTTTGACCAAAACATGATCTCCTTTTATAGATCATTGTGGGGCCAGAATTTTGGACAGAGGTTACTAAACTATTTTCTGCTATCACTCAGAGACTGGCAGTTTTGCATTTATGCAATGAAGCCTAGTCATCATGCTAAAGCCAAGAGAATATAATTCTTTTTCTCTTTTGTAGTTTTAATCCATTTATTTCATTTTCAGATGCTCCAAATCTGTACTTGGTGACCACATTTAAGGGAACTTGCCCCCAAATCTAAGAAATACAGTGGTGTGGATGACACATGTGGAAACCCTTTAGCAAATAAGCAAGATGAGTGGAATTGGGACTGTGTCTGGCTGATCATGATCTAGCTGAGTGCATTGCACACAGAGAGATAAAAAAGAAGCCAGAATCTGGAATGAAATCATTAGTGTATACCATCCTGGTACTGTATAAGACCACACACATATTTAATGCACTGAACCCACCTTGAAATGCCCCACAGCCCCAAGAGAACAAAGTACTAGAAAAAAATAAAGGGGAGGAGAGGATGCTGAGTGATCCATAATGCTGTCAATGTCACAATCCATCCTGAACAGCAGAATAAAGTTAATAAGGAAAGTTCTTTAGTGCTTGTTCAGCTGCCTGCCACCCAACTCTGTGGCAGAAAAGCAGGGAGGAAACAGATATGTCATTATAGAATATATCAATAATAAATTATAAAGATGACATATATATATATATATATATATATATATATATATATATATGAAGCAGTTCCCTGTATTTATTTGAAGTATCAGTCTTTAGGATTGTATATTTGACCACTCAATGCCAAAAAAAAGTAGACAGTCTTAAATCATTTTTTAAGGCTATTGATATTTTGATAATTAATAATCAAACTTGTAAAAAATATTGAAGACAAGAACTTAGAAGTGTCAAGAAAATAGAAGTAATATTTTTCCTAGTGTTCAATAAATAAAAATTGCCTTAGAATAAACACAATCTATTTATAGCATAGGTAAAGGAACATCTCTGGAAGTCAAATATTCTATCTGAATTCTAAGTATTATTTTTCAGCTCAGAGGATTTCATGGTTTGAGTAGACTATTTTCATTCCAAATCTATGTGCCTTTTACCTCCTAAAAATATGTCCTAAACTTTTCCAGCACCACACTGCTTGGGTATAGAGTCAAGAACTTATACAATTCAACTAACAGCTATCAAACATTTATTTAGAGGTTAAACAACTCTATGTGCAAGACTCCGATTGGGCAACGTCCTGCAGGAAATGCAAGCTTGTAAAACCTAGTGTCTTCTCCCAAGGAGCATAGCAGGTAAAGTAAAAAAAATGATCATAAGATGATGCAAAATATGCTCAGTGGCCTAAAGGTTCAAAGGAGACAGATAACCATGAGTAGAGAAATCAAGGAAGGCTTCAAGGAAAAGTGACTTGCGACCAGGGATCTTGATGGATGGGTGGGATTTCAATAGGCAGAAATGGGTTGGTTTGAATAGGGTGGGGAAAGCAATTCAAGTAAAGACAGGGCTCATTTGAGAAGAGAGTTTCCTGTTTTGCTGGAACATGGTGTATGTACACCATGGGAGTTGAGGGACTTTAGTTGGGAAGGTGGGATGTCAGCCTGAGGAGTCTGGACTAGACTCAGTCAGCAGTGGGGCTCTATCCAAATCAATGTGACATGATGTGACATGACACTGCTCTGTTTATGCTCTAATGCCCATGCTTTTGTATTCATCTCATTCTGTTTCTGAAAGGGTGAGGCTGGTTCTCCAGCCCTTGTGGGAGAGATTGGTTCTGTACTACAGATTTATTTAGAGGGCAGAGCACAGTAAGGGTCATTTGGGTGTCTTCCTCCTTCCCCCCAGGGATAGTGTAGCTGCTGAGTGTGGCCTTTGTGTCCTGGCTATTTAGGCATCATTTGAGCTCCTGAATATTTTCAGATGTGAAAGACAGAAACACTATCTTTCATAAATATTTGTTAAGGGCCTCCTACATGACCAGCAGTAGTTTTGCCCTGCTCTAGATTGGTAATAAATTAGCAATCAAAGCCAGAAGTCAAATAAAATCTTGAACTCACATCAAAATAGGAAAGGGCTAATTTTAATGATGGTCCATCCAGTAGATAGGCCATTTCCAGTACTGCCTTTAAATGCTGTACTATTATATAATATCTTCTCTGTAGAGGCTGCTTTTAGGCAAATAGGCTTGAACAATGGAACATAGAAAGGGCCACAGCAACCACCTGGCTGAATATAAACAGGCCCATCAGGTGACCCACCTCAAAATATCCATAGGCCCTAACTAACCAATGGGCTACTGACAACTAGGCATGGTTACCAAAAAAGGGAACACTGCCATACCTCCTCATGTTCCCCCTTTAAAAACAGCCCTCTCCCACTACCTCATGGCACACAGCCTCTTCTCTGCTATCCTGCCTGCCACTCCCTTGCAGTGTATTCTATAAACTTCTCTCCTCTGTTCTGCATCAGATGAATTCTTTCACCTCCCATGCCTTTGAGTTCCATGCAATTGTTGCCCCACATTTGGAGGCTCCCATCTGATCAAGAGACACCCCCTTTAGACATTATATTCTCAGCTAATTTTTCTGAAGATCTGATTTAGGAAAAGGAGGAACAGCCTTAGGTGTTTAGGGAGATTCAAAAGAAGTGATAGCCATTCCTGAAAGACAGATGTTCAGTAGAAACTTTAACCTATAAAAAATATACAACATATAATGTGGTATTTAGATAGTATATAAAGACTCCATAGGTTTTCTGCTTGGTTATGTTCAGTAGACATAAATGTTGTTTAGACGCCACCTTACTGGGGGATCCATTCTGAGCATCAGAGGCTAGGCTGCAGTGGTCATTTGGGTCCCTGTAGTCCTAATAGATTTCTTTCTCTCTTTCTTTCTTTCTTTCTTTCTTTCTTTCTTTCTTTCTTTCTTTCTTTCTTTCTTTCTTTCTTTCTTTCTTTCTTTCCTCTCCTCTCCTCTCCTCTCCTCTCCTCTCCTCTCCTCTTCTCTTCTCTTCTCTTCTCTTCTTTCCTTTTCAACTTAAGTAATCGCTGTACCTGACATGGAGCTTAAACTCACAATCCTTAGATCAAGAGTTGCATACTCTTCTGACGGAGTCAGCCAGGCACCCTGACCAAATACTGATTTTTAACAGAACCTAAAATGGTTCTTTAACTAGAGACTTTTTAAGGACATAGAAATCTTAAATAAAAATGACTGAAACCCTTGTAGAATGTAGAAACTCTTATTTGGTAAGACCAAAAGCAGTAATGAGTCAATTAATCAAAAAATTCAGTTAAAGCCTGAAATCCTAAAAAATGCAATAATAAAGCATGATTCCTCATTTGACAATATTTTGATGTAGAGTCCAGATCTTCCCCCCCCACCCCCCAGTGTAGATCTGTATTTTGGAGACTTTCTTGCATAAATCATATTTATACTGCATCTATTTCTAGTTTCAATTTATTTAAGCTAAAGCAGACATTTCTGAGGCAACCTAAATCTGGAACCTGATAGGCCTTTCATGATTCCTACTGTAGTCTTTGAAACTTTTCTCTCTTTTTTTTTAATGTTTATTTACTTTTGAGACAATGCGAGAGACAGAGTGCAAGGGGCAGACAGAGGGAGACACAGAATCTGAAGCGGGCTCCAGGCTCCGAGCTGTCAGCGTTGAGTCCGATGCTGGGCTCGAACTCACAAACTGTGAGATCATGACCTGAGCCGAAGTCAGACGCTTACCCGACTGAGCCACTCAGGCGCCCGAAACTTTTCTTGCTCATACCCATGGTGCTAGTAATTTGTTTTAAAAGTGACTTGGAATCATTGAGTCCCAAGCACTCAGCTTCATTTTCAGAATAACAAGTACTCTCTTCTTTGCTCTCCTTGTTTGTCAATTTTCATAATATTTAATTAAAATATGCTTAATTTAATTAAAATATTACAATCACAAGTCTAATGAACCCAAGCAGGCTTGGGAACAAATACAACTAACTCTGGGGTAGTAAACTACAGCAGAGTGGGAACAGAAATCCTTGGTATAGGGGTGCCTGGGTGGTTCAGTCAGTGAAGTGTCAGACTCTTGGTTTTGGATCAGGTGATGATCTCACAGTTGTGGGATCGAGACCCATGCTGGGCATTGAACTGACAGCTTGGAGTCTGCTTGGGATTCTTTCTCTTCCTTTCTCTTTGCCCTACTCCAATGCATGCACATGTGTGTTCTCTCTCTTTCAAAATAAATAAACTTAAAAAAGGAAAGAAATCCTTGGTATATTGAAGAGTAGTTACTGCCCTCAAGTGCTCAACATGTTGTGTGTAGCAGAAAATTCAGTTTGCAGGGAATGGAAGAGCATCTGTGGATCTGGCAAGTTAGTTAAGTGTAAGTAGTTAAGAGCTTGTACTGTATAAAGTTAGCTAAGGAGTTAGATTATGTGTTTTTAACTACCCAGAATATGCTATGTGATTCTGAATTAATATCACTGGAGAACTGGTTACACACACACAAACACATACCTAAAAGCAAAAATATTTCCATCAGTTGTGGATAAAGGCATTGTTCTGGCTCTGTTGAGAGTTTCCATTTGTTTACCTGTTTATATCCTTGAGTTTTATCCTGAATGTCCATCTGTGCTGTAATATCTATGTATCAGGACTTTTATGTTAATTATAGAACTTTAAAATATCTCAGTAAATTATAGATAGTACTTACTTCATAGGCTTTTGTAAGAATTAGTGAAACAATATGTGTAGAGTGTTTACCATAGAGCTGATTAGTTTTAGTCCCCTCTATCCCTTGTGCTCCTGAGTATAATTGTCCAAAATTCAGACTTTGAATACAGAGTCTTCATAAAAAACATATTGACCAACTTGAAGGGGTTCCCTCTGGCCAAATTTGGAATAACCCATACATCAGAATGAACAACGACAGGAATTGAGTGAACATTGAATTTTTAAAATATCTATGAATTCATACAGGTTAGGAAATAAATTTAAGAAGAGGAGAAGGGAAAGCTCTTCTTTGGGAAAGATGCCAATTAATATATGTATAACGTATAATATACATAGGAAATTATCATTTTACAGCCACCATAGTAATTATAATTATTTAGTCAATAATTATCGACGGATACTAAAACCATTGGATGAAAGAACATTGGGGAATATGATATTCAAATAATTTAATCCCATGCATTCATATTTACCACAAAAGGTAAATACACTTTTGGGGCACCTGGGTGGCTCAGTCGGTTAAGTGGCCGACTTTGGCTCAGTTCATGATCTCACGGTTTGTGGCTTCGAGCCCCATGTCTGGATCTGTGCTGACAGTTCAGAGACTGGAGCCTGCTTCAGATTCTGTATCTCCCTCTCTCTGCCCCTCCCCTGCTTGCACTCTGTCTCTCAAAAAATATTGAATACATGTTAAAAAAATTTTAAAAAAAGGAAAATACACTTTTAACAATACAGAAATCTCATGAATATCACCTTAACCAAGAGACCACACTTAGCACCACCAATGAGATACCAAACTGACATCATGAGGTTTTTATTTGATGTACACCAGGTCATGTGTGTAGTATTTCTGTCCCACCTCCCCAAATCCCAGTTTAACCTGAATCTAATTATAAGAAAGCAATCAAAGTAATCCAAATTGAAAAACATTCTGTAAAACAAAACATCATCATCAACAACAAAATATGCCTATCAATATTGCAAAAGAGAAAGAAGGGCTGGGAACTAATTTAGGTTAAAACACGCTACAGAGATATTTGGGGAATTTGGCCTGTGTAACACTTAATGGTATTTTATCGATATTAAATGTTTTCAGTCTTACGGTTATGTAAGAGTATATCTTTATTAGGAGGGGTACGATGTCAGCAAAATACTAATGGTAAAAATAATATATTTATGTGTGTATATATATATAAACACATATATATTTATTTAACTCACATATATAAACAAATACACACATATCCTGACAGACAAAGCAAATGTGGTAAAATATTAATAATCAGGGAACCTAGATAAATGTTATATGTGTGTTCATTGTACTCTTCTTAGAAACTCTCTGCAGGTTTGTAATTTTTTTAGATAAAAGCTGAGGGAAGTAAAGGTATATCCAGAGCTCTAGGTATTGCTCTTCCTAATTTGCCGTTACACAGATCTATGCAATATAGGACCATTCAGTGCGGACTGCACAATTGTCTTCTGTCATCTAGAAATAAGTTTGCTTTGTGATTTTCGTTCTCTCACAAAGCCACTACCTATAGCAAAACACTAAAATTTTTTGTGTAATACATAATGGTATCTAAGGATTTTCTCTTGCAAAATAAAGCAGAAGCAGCCACAATATCTTTAAGTAAATTAGATTGTAATGAAACTTGGTCATGGCGGGAGGACATGGAGAAGAGCAGAATTTTGACAGGGCCTGAAGGGTGCTTGCTAGAATCCCCACTAACCATTAAGGTACAGTCCAAACCACAAGCCAGAACATTCACAAAGGAGAGAAGGTATAACACAGAGGCTAAGGCTGATTTTCTGTTTACAAGGTTGATTGAGACACATCCAGCTCTTAAGCAGAATAACTGAGAATGACTGTTTTAGAGATTGACTAGGTTTGTGTGTGGTAAGTCTCTTCTTCAAACACATAGCTTTCTTTGCTGTTAGTCAAAGAGAAAATGCAGAAACAAATTATATTCGAGACAATAATCCCCCCATGTTGGTTTATCCTGTAGTCACAGGATCAAAGTAATAAGAACTGTATATGATGGCAACAGAGCCACCTACCTGTGGTGTGAAAGAATGGTCATATTTGCTTAAACCTAGAAGGGGAAGACATTTTGAATATGCAGAAAAAGTCAGTGTTAGGAGAAGTATAAAAACCAAAGAGCCAAAGTAGACAGGCCATGGAAATTCATGAGCATATGAGCTGTTGCTCCACCTACATTAGTATATATTGGTTTTGTGACCCTAGGATTAAGGCCTATAAGAATCACAAACATTCTAAAGGATATAAAACATCAAAAAAAAATACAGAAATGCTTTAAATATGGTAATACACGTAGGTTAATAATATCTAAACTGTTCAAGTATTGTTGTGTTCTAAGTATTCTATCTCATTTACTTCAATTCTGTGAGTTAGGTGTGCTATTATTCCCTTATCATTAATGGCAAAACAAAGGCATAGAACCGTTGAATGGTGTACCCAAGGTAGAACCAGAGTTTGAAGCCAGGCAGGTTGGCCCACGTGCTCTTGACTACTCCATGCTGGAATGTTATTAAACCATTACAATAATCTTTTTGGAGACTATTTAATGGCACAGCAAAGAGTTAAAAAAAATTAAGAAGAGTGGCAAATCTGTATGTGCAGCATGTCCCCAATTTTAAAAGCTTGAAGAATAAAAGATTGAGAAAGAGAGACTGAGCAAGACTGAGAGAGAGAAAGCAAGCATGAGCAAGCCCGAGAGAGGAAAGACAGGAAGGCAGTTTCAAGATGTAAGTGGTAATCTCTCAATGGCAGTAATTGTTACTTTCTTCTGCCTATTTTTGTGAAGTTTTCAAACTTTCTGTAGTGAAAATGTAGCTTTTATAATAAAAAAAAAAGGTACATGCTATATATCAAAGAAATATCCTGGAAGTTTAAAAAATAACCATGTTGAGGGTTCAGAGAAGCAGTCCTAATCCTTGACACAGTGTTTCTCTGGCTTCATCATGTGCCACTTCCACATTTCTTGCCACATGAGTTCTACTCATTATTTACTAATAATCCTTTAAATTAACTCATTGTTTTTACTTAGCCTCCTAGGTAGTGTCTATGAAATCATGTTTTTACTATTCTATGGATTTTTAAAAATGTAAATTAAACACATAACTATTAAAATGTCTTGGGCCACCACAGTATGAATGGCCCACTTTGGGAAAGAATATGTTCCTCCTATACTGGCTTCACAATCACTTAGGTGTAGTAGAGGAAGAGGCAGCTTCCTGGATCTACTCAAGCAGAATTGCAGAGGGGCCTGGACACCTGCCTTTTAAACACACTCTCCAGGAAATTCTTGTGCAGCCTAATGTTTTAGAACAATCGCACTGTGGTTTCTTAGGATGTATAATGGTCAAGGATTCAGTTGAATCTGAGGTAATTAAAGAATCTAACCAGATAACCAGGATGAAATCTAGAACTATACCAGACCACCCCAGAAGATAGCTTAAGGAGAACATTAGAGATAACCTGGATGATGGTGGAGTGGAAAAGCTAATTATTGCAAAATAAATGAAACAGTTTCTTTTGTTACCAAGAATGACACCCCTGGAGAATTGCTTTGCTGTCCTGTTTGAGTGATAGTTCTTAATGCTGATAACTCCTGTAGCAGAATGTGTTAAAGTAGCAGTATGTGATAGGTTGGGTTGAGGTCACGGTAGGCCTATAAAGACAGCTGCCAAAAATCAGAAGTCTGAAAAGAAGATGGGTTGCTGCAGCAGAGGGAGCAACAGAACCTCATTTCAGGCATCCATCAAGAGTTGTGGGCAAAGCAGAAGTTGGGCAGCCAGTGAGAATCAGAGGTATGAAGTTTTCAATTTTGTTTCTCCCATAGTAGCTGCCAGGAGAGGATTGCCTTGTAGAAAGAGACCAGCCTTTGTTGAGAAGATGTTTTAAGACCACAGTAGGGTAGAAAGCAGCCTCAAGGCCTGGTTGTAAGCTGGGGAAAATAGCTCCTGGTTGCAAGCTGGAGAAAATAACTAGAGGATAGAGCTAGTAAAGGCCTGGGTGTAGAGGCAGTGTATGAGGAGGGAACTCTATGCTGGCTTCCAGACTCCTGGAAGCTACTGGGGGAAGGGTTGACCATTGCATCAGTGTAATCTGTGCTAAATTATCCCATGCACAGAAAGGGACAGTTGCTATATGGATTATGCAATTAGTGGGGAATTTGTAGGTATGTAAGACTGGGATAGAGAATGGAAATTACTTTGTTCAAACATGTCACAGAGGTATGCTGGCAATGCAGGTTTAGGAGAGTCCTCAAAAGACACCAGATGAGGCCCAAGGAGTCTAGTCCAGCTCAAGGTAGGCTAGAAGGGAAATATTGTGTGAAGGAACATTTTTGGAGGGATTTCACTCAGGGACAAAGGTAAAACCTTTAGGAACATTAGGGCTAGGGAGGTTGTAGCTTATTAGTATCAAAACGATCCAGAGGAAGAAATGGTTGCCCTTAGAAGGACAAGTACCTGAACATTTGGGGGGAGTATTCTCTGGGAACATAAGAGATGTGTATGAGTACAAATCCAATGTAGTGTTACCTTTTTGGGGACAATATAGAAATCATGCTGTAATTTGAAAAGGGTTTGATAAAGTTGACAAAGGGAAAACATAGAAAGAGGACCTGAAGCCTTAAAAGAAGCATCACCCTAACCTATAACCTGGAAGCTGTTCTCTTTATGTCACCATGGAGGATGGGGCCCTCAGGATCCATTGACTTGGTTATCTGCCTAGTAACCCTTCCTTTTTTGGTTTAATTATTTCATAGACATTTTCCAAATGTTACTTTCTCAAAGTCTGTTATTTCTTCTCTGAAATTCTGAAATGGATAACTCCTATGTATGTGTAACCTCTTTTCTACTATACACACATCACTTTGAATTTTGATTCCATTTTTAGTATTAGTGATTTTCAAGAATTTTCTGGCCCAACACATCCTTTGATTTCCCATTTCCCTTAGTGTTCACATTAAACCTTTAAAAAACTGTATTCCCATCTTTTACCCTACTACCTCCACCCCTAAAAAAAATCTAGGATAGCTGACCAGCAAGATGATTAGGAAAGGAAGGAAAAAGAAATTAGTATTCTGTGGAATTGGTTATTCCAGGGTTTCAGGGTGGTTGAGGCCATACACTCTGTCACATAACACTATGCAAATTGACTTTACCCTTCCAAATTTAAATGATACAGTTGTCAACGAAGATAAGAGATGATATCAGGTTTGTCATGATTCAATGAATGTGCATCTATTTTCCCTAGTTCCACCACAGAAGATGTATTAGGGTGCTGATGAGGGTCAGCTCTACAGGATGTGAATCTGCTAGGCAGGGGGAGCATCAAAAGAAGGCTTTCATTGCATTTTGTACCCTCTACCATGTCCTCTTGAGACTCCAACCAAATTACTTTATATGGTGGCTAAACCTGCTCTGGGCTTGCGGGACCATTCAGATTTCAGAAACAGTTTCTTCTGTTATAGAGCTATGTGGCCAAACCATCCACAGATAATATATTAACATCTGGGTATGTACGTGAACTGTCATACCACAACACCATGATGATGACCAGCAAATGGACACATGCTGTCATATACTCCGTAGGCCTTGATCTTGAGGAGGCACTGAGCATGGCAGGTCTGGCCATCACTAAGGCATTTGAGGAGGTCCCTGAGCTTGCAGATGAACTTTAAGTAGTGAGGAAGAGGGAGGTAGTGGGGCAGGGCAGAGGTGGTGGTGTAGAGCAGCTCCACTTGTCCCTGAGACATATTACTGAGTGTTCCCCATATTGCAGGGAAACATACCAACTGATAGCTGCCACAGCCAGAAGGCCATTCTCTAGAACCCCCATGCCCTTCAGCTACCATTTGTCAGACCCAAGTTATTGGTTCCTCAGCCTGCCTTGTGCCAGTTAAACTTGTCATTATTATTAATAGTCTAAATTAAATGTTACATAAACATACAACATGTGAGTGCAAAAAGGAGTTTTTTCTATGAATTTGGTTGAATATTTTGAAAAGATTCAATGAAAATAAGTTGCTGAGCAATGGTTAAAGTAGAAAAGCAATTATAAAAATCTAGAAGGACTCTGCACTCAGTTTGCCTAACAAAATGTTTTTGCTTCCTTTTAAAGAAATTATCATTGGAAATAGTAAAGGATGTATAATGGGCATGGTTCATGACAGAAAGATTAGGCCAAACTCCAATCAACTGACCAACTTTCAAAGAAAAAGCCTGGGTTTTATATCAAAAACTCGGCAAAAGAATGCAGTTACTTTAATTTAAAATAAAAATTTCAATGTATGTGTCTACAATTTTTTTTATGATTCATTTCTTTAACCAATGTCTTCCATTAGCCAACCAATTCCCTGTCCTTATTGCATTTGATAAAAGGGTCTCTGTGGAACTTCCTCTTTCATCATTATTCTGTTGAGATCCAAGAGTTTAGAATTCCCATGATTAGTCTCTTGTTTGAGGTATCAGGCAGTAGCATTTCAGGAAGGAAGAACTTCTAAAGATCTTGTATAATCCAATGCTCCTTTAATTCTAGCCTAATTATGACAAAAAGGGACAGGTATTCCTACTTATCAGCTCAAGGTAGCACCACTATAGTGATAGCCTAAACCCAGTTTATAAATCTCATACATACTAGCTTTGCAAATGAGATTCTTAAAAAAAAAAAAAAAAAGAAAAGAAAGAAAAAGAAAAATTGAGGTTCTTGATAAATGTACAAGCAGTTTCAGAATTTGTATTCTCTCCATTTGGGGCATGAAAGCTTGCTTATTTTATATCACATAATTTCAAATTGCCTTAATTCTAATTTGTAAAAAATCAAGATTGCCCTATATCAGAAGTAAGTCTCTACTGCTGGGGCAGTAGAAGCAAGCATCCAGAAAAAGACCTTTAAACATCTCTCTTCTTTTTTTTTTTTTTTTTTTTTAGTTTCAATCTATTTATTTATTTATGTATTTATTTATTTTAATATGAAATTTATTGTCAAATTGGTTTCCATACAACACCCAGTGATCATCCCAACAGGTGCCCTCCTCAACACCCATCACCCACCCTCCTCTCCCTCCCACCACCCCCCCCATCAACCCCCAGTTTATTCTCAGTTTTTAAGAGTCTCTTATGGTTTGGCTCTCTCCCTCTCTAACTTTTTTTTTTCTTCCCCTCCTCCCTTCTTGATGACACAAGTCTCTCTCCTTGACCTTGGTTTAGTGTAGAAGATTTTGCTTATTACAAGCTTTTCTGAGCTTTTTTATGGAATGAAAAAAGAGCTTTTCTGTTTCCTCACTTGCTATGAGTCTCTAGCAATATCACTGGGCTTCAGTTCATTCAGGTTTCTCTGTAAAGCTTGTGAATGACTGCAAGTTGTTTTATTTTTAAAGTGTAGAACCAAGATACTTATCTACAAAAGCATTTAACACCTCTAGGCAACTAGATTTCTTCAACGTGTCTTTCTGTATCACTAGGCTTCTAACAAGAGTGTCAAAGCACTCCAGACCCTTTCTAATACTTTCAGATGACCCGTTACAGTCCTTCGGATTAAATATGAGGCACTGATACGCATTATCTTGGCTTTACCAAAGAGCTTTGACTAGTGCTTCTCAAATTGAATTTAGGACTTGGAAAGGTCATTAGAGAAATCAGAGGAGCAGAGACAAGGACTCCAGCATAAGGAACTGTTCTCCTCTTCCCTTGCCCCTTCTGTCTGAATTTCCTGCTTTTATTCTGAAAGAATTTGTTTATCTGGAGCCCCCTTACGTGGTTACATCAATCAATTAATTGGCTTATTTGTTGTACTCAGAAGTTGAGCAATAAAAAGGCTTCTAAACTCCCAAATTTATCAAAATGTTTAGGCCCTTGACTCTTCTTTATAGCAGCTTTACTGAAATATAATTCACATATCATAAAATCTGATCTTTCAAGTGTACAATGCAGTGAATTTTAGTTTATATACATTGTTGTGCACCCATCAGCACTATGTAATTCCAGAGCATTTTCATCACCCCAAAAATAAATCCCAAAGTCATTAGCTGTTACTCTCCTTACTCCCTCCCTTCATCTCTAGGCAGCTACTAATCTACTTTCTGTCTCTATGAATTTGCCTATTGTGGATATTTCATATAAATGGAATCAAACAATATGTGACCTTTTGTGTCAGGTTTGTTTCACTTAGCATAATGTTTTCAAGGTTTCCCCATGTTGTACCGTGCATCAGTACATCATTTTTTAAAATAGATAAATAATCTTCCATTGTCTGAGTATATTGCATTTTGTTTATCTGATCATCTGTTGATGGACAGTTGGGTCATTTCCACCTATTGGCTATTGTGAATAGAGCTGCTCTGAACATTTGTGTACAAGTTTTTATTTGAACATCTGTTTTCACTTCTTGTAGGTATATGCCTAGAAGTGAAATTGCTGGATCATATGGTTTTTCTATATATAGCTAGCTTGTTGAGAAATTGCCAAACTGTTTTCCAAAGTGGTGGCATGATTTAACATTCCCATCACCATTGTATGAGGGTTCCAATTTATTCACATCGTCTACAGTACTTGCTATTTTCCTTAAACAACAACAACAACAACAACAACAAAACAAGTATGGCTGTCCTAGTGGTTGTGACTTGGTACCTCATTGTAGTTTTGATTTGCATTCCCTGATGGCTAACAATATTAAGCATCTTTTTTACATGGTAAACATTCTTTGGAGAAATGTCTATTGCCAAGTCATCTGTCATTTTTTAAATTGGGTTGTCTTTTTGTTATTGAGTTGTGGATCGTGAATTATATATGCCAACATGGACAGGCTATGGTGCCCAATTGTTCACTCAAACACTTGTCTACATATTGCTGTAAAGAAATTTTGTAGACATAATTACCATTTATAGTTGACTTTTTTTAAGTTTATGTATTTATTTTGAGAGAGAGAGAGAGAGAGAGAGAGAGAGAGAGAGAGAGAATATGTGCATGAATAGGTGAGGGGCAGAGAGAGAGAATCCTAAGCAGACCTCACATTATGAACATGGAGTCTGACGAGGTGCTTAATCCCACAAACTGAACCATGAGATCATGACCTGAGCTGAAATCAAGAATCAGATGCTTAGCCTACTGAGCCACCCAGGAGCCCCCCATTTACAGGTGACTTTAAGTAGGAGACTACCCTTGATAATAGTAGTGGTGGACTTCAATCCCATCAGTTGAAGGTCCTAAGAGCAAAAGCTGAGGTTTCCTGAAGAAGAAAGAATTCTGCCTCAAGGCTAGAAGTACTGCTTAAGTTTCTAGCCTGTAGGCCAGACCCATAATCATGTGAGCCAGTTCCTTAAAATAAATCTCTTTATATGTATGTGTGTGTTTGTATATATGTATATACATGTATTATATATACATATTATATATATAACACATGTGTATATATGTAAGTACGTTTGTATATTACATACAAGCACATATGTATATACATTATACACATACACTGTGTATGTGTGTGTGTGTATATATATATGTATATGTATATATGTACACACATATATGTATATATATATATATACACACATATATATTCTATTGATTTTGTTTCTCTGGAGAACCGTGACTTATATAAATTGTTAAAGTTCTTTGTATATTTATATATTCTGGATACTAGATCCTTATTAAATATATGAAAATAGAACTAATTTTGTTAAGCCACTCCAGTTGTGTTCGTTACATGCAGCCATAAAATCCTAAATGAATCTCAAGGTTTTCTGGGGATCAGATAGAAAAAGAAATGTAAAACACTTAGCATGATGCTTGACACATACCTCAATTAATGTTATTACTATTTTATCACATTTGGATTCATTTAGAGCAATGAGCCCTATACCACTCAGTAGACCCTAAAGGTATTATTCATTATTCAGTAGATGCTTATGAATCCCTATTATGTATAAGATACTATGTGGGGTATGATGCAGGACCAGCTTCGTGGTGTGCATCCTGTGCAGTCGTACAGGGCCCTGTATTTAATGTTCTGTTGCCGTCGTTTTCAAATACTTATTAAGTCTTAAACAAGAGGCTCTGCATTTGTATTTTGCACTGGGCTCTGCACATTATGTAGCCAATTCTGTTCTGATGACTAGAAAATTCTTTTTGTTCAGAATAATAACTGATATTTCTAAAAATTACTATGTGTTATTCAGAAAACATTAAATCTTGCTAAATATTCTCTAAGAAGACTGAGAAATATACAGTACCTTTAGAAACATCTTGCCAAACCTGATGTAAATAAATGAGATTTTGATATTTAAAAGGTAAGCTTTAGTTATCTGACAAATTCACTTGTTTAGAACAGTCAAGAGCCTTGTAAGTGAAATATCAATATATTTTGCAATAGCAATAAAGAGTGAAACTGCAGGCTTTGTTGTGGTAGTAGTTGTTAGGAGTTGGAGAGTTTACACTGCTAAGGCTTGGGGGGGCTAGGAAGTAAAACTTTTGAAATAGCTGTATCTTCTCCCCAGTTATTATGGGTATAACACACAGGAACTCACTGTGGGCCATTAGACAAGTTGCTTAACCTCTCTTAATCTTAGTTTTCCTTTCTATAAAATGAGAATCCTCTATGCAAAGGATCAGATTTTTAGCACTGTATCATAGGAGGTACAGTAAATATCCTTTTCTCTGAATCTTCCCTTTCAGAGATGTATTGAGGACCTACAATGTGCTGTGCTTCATTCTAAGCACTATGGACACATTGTTGAGTAAGGGTCCTTGTTCTCAAGAAGATTATACTCTTGTAAAGAAAGAGAGATGATAAACCCGCTAGGGTAAATATGATCACTTCAGGCTGCAATAGATGCAAATGAAGAGGATTAAATGGGTAGAGTTGTCAGGGGGAGGCTTTCTGAGTAGCTGACTTGTAAGTTGATATCTGAATGATGAACATGAGGAAGTTAGGTGAGGATCCAGAGAAAACTATTCTTTCTTTTTTTAATGTTTATTTACTTATTTTGAGAGAGTGAGAGAGAGAGAGAGATCACAAGCAGGGGAGGCGGAGAGAGGGAGAGGCTTCACTCTGCCAATGCAGAGCCTGATGTGGGGCTTGAACTCAGGAACTGAGATCATGACCTGAGCCCAAATCAAGAGCTGGATGCTTAACCAACTAAGCCCCCAGGCTCCTCCCAGAGAAACATATTGCTTTTAAAAATGTTTATTTATTTATTTTGAGAGAGAGTGCCCAGGTTGGGGGGCAGGAAGAGGGAGAGGGAGAGGGGGAGAGAGAGAGAGAGAGAGAGAGACAAAGAGAGAATCCAAAGCAGGCTCTGCACCAGTAGTATGGAGCCTGATGTGGGGCTCAAACTCACAAACCATGAGATCATGACCTGAGCTGAAACCAAGAATTAGGCTCATAACCGACTAAGCCACACAGGGCGCCCCCCAAAAACATATTCTTAGTAAAAAGGCACTGCAGGAACAAAGGCTTCAAGAGTGGAATGGGCTTGGTTTGTATGAAGACAGGGAGAATCCCTTGTGACTATAGTACAGGAGCAAGGGAGCAGGGTGAGCTGTGAGAACAGAAAGACAGACTGGTGCCAGATCGGTAAGGCTTTGTGGACCCAGTTTGGATTTTATTCTGGTTCAGGGAGAGGTCTTTGGAGGGGTGTAAGCAGGAGAAAAGTAGTCTGATTTATGCTTCAGGAATACTCCTCTAGCTGGCTGCTCTGTGGAGGAATCAGATGGAATGAAGGTTGACAAAGTGGTGGCAGTGACCACATCAGGGGGATGCTCCATCAATCGAGGAGAAAGAAGATGGGGTTTGACTAGGGTTGTGCTCTTGTGAGCTAGTAAGCAGTAGTTGGAGTCAGGATACACTTTGGAGGTAGAGCTGACAGGACTTACTGTTGGATTGAATATCAGAGTGAGGAAAGGAGAGAGTTTTTTAGTTTGCCCTAATGAAAACTTTAATACATGTTCACTATAGAAAGCTTGGGAAATTCAGGGAAATGTTCAGCAGGCTACCTGCTTTATTTTGTAATATGATTTACATTTAATATGTTAACCTAGCTTTTTCTTGCACAAGGAGAACTTTACCATTATTGAGTATTGTTGCTACCCTTTTGAAAATTTCAGTGCATCTTTACTTATTAGAAGCTTAGAAGATTATTGAAATTAGAAACAAACAAAAAACAGGAGAGGAAAAACCTGCTGCACCCTATTTAACAGTTTCCTAACCTTAGTTGTAGTTGACCTTTTCCTCTTTTTTTTTAAATGTATGTTTACTTTTGAGAGAAAGCGAGTGAGCAGGGGAGGGGCAGAGACAGAGGGGGACAGAGGATCTGAAGCAGGCTCCAGGGTCTGTCTTGACAGCAGAGGCCCTGATGCAAGGCTCAAACTCATGAACGATGAGATCATGACCTGAGCCAAAGTCAGATGCTCAGTTGACTGAGCCACCCAGGCACCCCTGAGCTTCTTCCTTTTTGATGGTTCTTTTGTATAATATCTATTACCATCTCTATCACTTATCCCCAGAAAACATGATCTAATACTATATTAGATCTTTCCCTCTCATTCCTATTTCCCTTACACATAAAAATTAGATTTTCAGGTTCTAAGCCCAGATCATTTACTGAGTGCACCAACACAGTTCTTCATGAGGACTTCATGAGGACTTAACCTAACACTGTCTTTTATCCCTTCTGTTATCATTCTAGGAGGCAAATATTGCCTAGATTACATTGTTCTATAGTGTTTTTAATGGTTTTCCTAATCCAGAGCTGTTCTATCTACCAGTTATTCTTATAAAAAAAAAAAAAAGGTGGGGAACTTGTGTAAAATTATGTTTAAAATTACGTCTCCCAAATACCTTATCTTTCTCTCAACATTGAGGGTGACAACCAGTGGAATATGAATTATGTTGATAACATACAACTAGTAGAGATGAGGGAAACCGAGTTTTAAAAAATTTTTTTTTTAACATTTATTTATTTTTGAGAGAGTGAGACAGAGGACGAGTGGGGGAGGGGACAAAGTGAGAGGGAGACACAGAATCCAAAGCAGGCTCCAGGCTCTGAGCTGTCAGCACAGAGACCCACGTGGGGCTCGAACTCACGGACTACGAGATCATGACCTGAGCCAAAGTCGGATGGTTAACCGACTGAGCCACCCAGGTGCCCCGAGGGAAATTGAGTTTTAAACCTGAGAATGCATATGTAGGTGTTTGTAAGTATATACAGTCAAAACTCCTTAATTTAAGTCTCTAATTTGTATTTTGGGAGTAACAACAGTGGGCATTTAGTGATATCCCAGGGGGATAGAGCAAAAATATATTTTCTTTGTCTCTGTATGACTTGCAATTGTCTAAAATGTCAAGAAGAAAAAAAATATCTCATTTAAAAAATATTTTGGGTAGGTATTGCTAATAATAATAATAATAATAATAATGAATACTTATGCCCCAGCAGCAGTTGATGCCTTATACTTAGTTTAATTTTAAGATTTTAATAAATGAAAATATCAATAGGAAGTATGGTATATTACCACACTTAAAGCAGCCAATTAAATTAGTCTCTTGATATAGGCTACTTTATAAACTCATTTATCATGCAAGTTAGCTTAGTCTGACCTTTCCACTCCTTCTTGGATAAGGATGGTAGCAATTTCTCAGTAGCAAAATTATTGATTTTTTTTTTTTTTTGTACAGAGCTTCTTTTCTAGTTTGGTTTTCTGTTGTTTTATGCACTTCTATTCTTGAGTCACCTTCTCAGAGAATGGAGTCCCATTTACATGTTGGCAAGAAAATCCTGTTTGGAAGAGTATGGGAAGCTGTATCTTAATGTCCCAAGCTAATTAGCCACACCTAAACAATTTATGAAGGCATTTTGCTCAATATGGAGTATTTATCTTCTTCAATAAGCAGAAGAACATGTTGATTATCTATTGAAGCTTGGCATGCTTGCCACGCAAATTCAATTCTTCTTTTGTTACACTATTTAACCTTGTGTGCTCTAATACCTTTTTCCTGAATTTTTGTTCTGATTCCTACATGCTAAATGATGATCCATTTGTCACATGTGATATTGGCATAGGTAATTTACTCAGCTAATTGAGAATGTTTCCCTTTACCAATAACTTTTAATGGTTTGGCAAGGTATCTGCTTCCAAGGAATAATTAAAAAGTAACCATAGCCTTTACCACATTTGGGAGATTTAAAGAAAATAACTTTCTTAATGCAAAAATTACATCTGAACTCAGTCTTTGTAAATTTGTAAAAAGGTAAAGATTTTCCCAGAAAAATAAGGACGGCAAGTTCTTAGATAGAAGAGAACTTATATTTGCTGGTACCAATTATAAGCCAGAAACTGTGCTGGAAGTTTAATGTACATTATTTCCTTTAACACCACGAGATATTTCTCCTATCTGTATTCTGTGGTGAAACTGAGGCTGAGAGAGGTCAAATAACTCATGCAATCAACTAATGGAAGTTTGGCCTGAGATCTAATGCCAAGTCTGTTGGACTAAATTTTATCCCTTTCACTCTACTGTGTGCTGCTGCTTCAGTTGACATGATCAGTACATCTGACCCTAACTTGTTCAGATTCACAGAGTTCTCTTGACTCGTTTCTCAGTAATGTTGATTGAAGGGCAAGAGACCCTTATCCCATGTAATTCTGATCTTTTACTCATGGTCAAAAGCAGGCAGTCTCTAGTGTGAGGGGTAAGCAACAGAAAGAGTGGTCACTCCTTTAAGTAGAAAGGAATTTATTGAAAAGATATTTGGTAGCTCAGAAATTCACAAGAAAGCCTGGAGGACCAGTCCTGGAAAAGAGTAGGAGGAGAAGTGACCAAGGGAGGTTGATAACTGATTGTTATGAAGACATCAATATTCCCCCAAAAGGTTGTGTAAATTCAGTGCCATTCCACTGATAACCAGAAAATACCATAGAATTATTCTGGGGAGGCTCTCATGCTGCCATGATAAAGATCTTTTCCTGAAGCCAATATTTCTGTTACTGCTAGTCGAGACACTGATGGGGGTCCTGCTGTCCCTCCTTCCCCAGAAAGTGTTTTGTCTCACTGATGGAATGGAGTTTTTGCCATCCTTGCTCCTGGGGGCCCCCAATTCCAAGTCTGGGTCAGTCTGGGTGCTTGATCAAGTTCAGGTTATATGCCTACTCCAGCTATCAGGGAATAATGACATGTAGGTTCTTAATCCTTTGCTTCTGTAAAGGTAAGAGGCCTTCACTGAAGGCATCTTCTTCTTCACAAGAAGAATCACATGGTGGGAAATTCCCCAAACTTGGGATGGGAGTTTAGATGCTGAGCAGCCAAAATCACACATGATGTCTGCCACAATGAGCTCATACAGCTTTATATAGCTCTGTATCCTGCTTTTCTCTCAAACATTAAATCATGACTATTTTCCTAAAACATGAAGTATTTTCCAAAATTAAGACTTTCCAGTGACTCTATAATAACAGTCTTGATTTGATCAGTAAATAGCATATGTGATATTAGCTATCCTAAATAAGGCTTGAAAAGCATGGCAGTTACAAAGGTAGAAGCATCAATCTTAGTACAGAGCTACCTGAATTATTTTTCTACCTTTAGTTAGCACTCTGCAGGGAGAAGTCAGCCTCTTGAGCTGACTTCATATCTTGGGGCACTGCCTGAAATGACCTAGTTAACCTGAATGAGGCAGGACTGACTGGAAGGGACAGGTTCAGAGGCTGCCTCTGCCTTGCTAGGCTGGGGCAGGCAGTGGGGGCACAGGCCCAACAGCAGGAGCTGGATGGGAGTTCAGTCCAAAAGGAAGAGAACTCTATATCTGACCTGGTGGTAGTTCAGTCAGGAGACTGCCAGCTTTGGAGCATGTTGGGAAGGAAGAATCCATCTGGAAGCTGTTGATAGTCTTGGATTAAGAATTCTAGCCTTTGGCCTGAGATTCAGGAGCAGCCTGGGGCTGCAAGCAAGATGGGTTTTAGTTCTAGAAAAACTCATAATAGATAAGTGACCAAAAGGGGGACAAGAAACATAGCAGGGCCCAGTTACAAGACCGGTGAATAGGGTAGGACCAGGTCTTACAAGCCTGGGTATCAGAACTAAAGCAGACATCCTGTGCTAGCTGGCCAGCAGCATGATATCGAATTCTGGGCTCAGTTACCTTAAGTCACAGACAGAGCCCGGGGATTCCCAGTAAGAACAGCTTCAGGGGCTCAGAACAAGGCCATGGAAGACAAGCCCTGTTAGTTGAGGTTGTGCATCTGTGTGTCAGGAAGTCAGACTGGAAAGAAAGCACACAGGTATTCCATATGGAGGCTCTGAGAAAAACTTGCCTTCTCTCTGTCATTGTTGGCTCTTCAGAGGCTGTGGAAGCTTACCTCTTTTGTTCTCCCTGTGACCACATTAAAAAGTCAGATTCTCTTCCTGTTCAATTTGTATATTTGTATACAGTGTCTTTTTTTTTTTTTTTTTTTTTTTTTAGAGAGAGGGAGCATGAGTGGGGGAGAGACAAAGGGAGAGGGAGAGAGAATCCCAAGCAGGCTCCACGCTGTCAGCGCAGAACCTTACACAGGGCTGGAGCCCACAACCCATGAGATCATGACCTAATCTGAAATCAAGAGTCGGACACTCAACTGACTGAGCCATCCAGGCACCCCTATATAAGGTGTCTTGATCCCCATGGGTTTTTTGAAAATTCTAATACAGTTTTTACATGCCCAAGTAATAATTTACAGATACCATGTCTCAATGACTTTGCTGCAGATTCTTATCCTTTAGATGGTGTGCAACTTGTTGAATGTTTGAAGGATCCAGCACAGCAACACAGAACAAAAGTACATGTGGAGTTAGAGCCCCCAGGTACTAGAGTGGAGTTCATTGGAGTAGCATTTGTCATTCTACTTCATGTAGCTTTGTTTTCACTTCATGGAATTTTATCCACAAGAACGTTGCTCAGAGTGTGTTTGTGGCATGTTTTGCACTGACTACCAAGAGAGAACACTGCATTGACCACGACGTAATTAGACTTCCTTCTGCATGACTTCATTCACGACTGACACGTGGAATCTTCCCAGGACTGGTTGTGAACCCTGTAAAACCACAGTACGATAAATTATCGTCATCATTCCTCAGAAGACTGTGTCACATTTGCCCACAACCATTGGATGAACCTACCTTTTAAAAATAGATGTGTTTTTGCACTCTTGAAACTACTTATTTTCTTACTCTTTGTCACAGCCAGCCTAGTTTAAGCTGACGGTAAAAAGAGGTTTTGGAGGTTTTCCACCACAAGGTTATTTAAAGTTCTTTGAGCTGCCGCCAGACCTTCATTTAGCATTTTAATAAACTTCCTGGGCCAAGGAGTAATTTTCCTGTATCCTCTTTGTCCTCAGCATGAAGTAATAGTACAAAAGAGGGTCAATCATTTTTAGGCCAGTCATCTGCATTAATTATAAAATTATCCTTATGAATAACCAGATATAAGGTCTGGGATAGAGAAAAGGGGGAGCAGGCTTCTTTCTGTGGTTAACATTTAAAAGGGGAGTCATAGACACATCAAGGATTTAAGAAAGTGCCAACAGAAATATTTTTTTCACACAGAGTTAGAAAGGACATTAAAAGAAACTGCACATACAGTCAAGTTATCACAAGATAACTAGAATTAAATTGCCTAAACATTTGCTTACTTGTGGTATCCTTATCTGGAGACTCTCTAAAGGCAGAAGTACCAATAGACTCCCATGTTTACATGGTGATATGGAAATAGGCCTCCAAAACAGTTAGTTGTGAGGATCCCCAGAGAATTGTTTGGAACCTACATCTCTGGGTACAGTGTGATGTCACTTTTCAGTGTTTCTAGGCTTTGGGCCAAAACTCAGTTTCAGGAAAATAATTGCAAAAATGTTTAAATAATTTGCATGAGGTTTGTGAAAGCAAAGGAAAAGCTGCCTGTTCCATTCCCAAAGGAGATTTCAAGACACAATCAATGTTAGGCCGCAAAACACTGTTTAGACAGAATAATTATCAGCCCTTTCCCTTCTCTTTCATTATTAAACTGAGGCCTATTCCCTCTGAGGGTTTCACCTGGCATATGCAAATACTGTTGTTGCTAAGTCCTCTTTATGGATGTTCAAATAGGCTAAGTAAATTCGGAGTTTACTAAATTGGCTCATTCATGGATATTATTTGACATGAAGTTGCTTCTATGTCATGATTAGCTTTTTTATTTCCATTCATGTTATAATCAAGTATGATGGAATTATATAGGAAGGTTTCAAACTATGTGGAGAATTCTTAAAAATGTATCCCAATGCTGAATTCATTTCATTCATTGTTGACTCCTTAAGACTTAGCTCAAAGAGCCTTAAGTGACAGGATCATCAAAACAACGCACAGAAGGATGCAGTGGGTGGAATCGTATTAAGACAAAAAAGTAAAGCCGTGTTTAAATCGTGTTACAGCTATCAATGCCCAAATTACAGTACAGTTATTTCTTTAGGGAACTACTTAAAGTATTGTTTGAATGGAAACAAGGTTTTGTTTGTTTGTTTGTTTGTTTGTTTGTTTTTACAGAGATTCTTAAAATGACATTATCTGATTTAAAGAGACATGGCTACTTTTCATATTGTAGTTTATTGATTCTGAAAGTTCAGGAATGAATACATTGAATGAGTGGCACTGTTAGAGTGCACACAAATACAATTTTACTTCTCCTCCCTCCTCCCACACTGCCTATTCAAATCCACTCTGTGAAAGTAGTTTTCCCCTTGCCTTTGGAGAGGGACCATAAGGGATGGGTTATATATATATATATATATATATATACACACACACACACACACACACATAAATACATACATACATACACATTTAGCTAACAAAATGTCTTTTGGACACTTTTAACCTAAAGCAAGCCTTATGTTAATAATTAATTCTAATCCCATGTAATAGTTAAAACATTGACTTGAAGTTAAGTATCTTTTCCTACTTTGAGCCACCAGTGGGAAATGGGGACAAGTTGACTTCTCTCTTTATTCTGCCTTTTCTTTTCTGCCACACACTATGACTTCTGACCCCTCCAGGGTTGGGATGTGAGTGAGGGAGAAAATAAGAGGTAAGGAAACAGGCAAAGGTTTACTTGACTGGTATCCTCCTGAGCTAGTGTTGGCCCTCTTCAGAATTGGTGAATGTTTAAGCCCAACTTTTTCTCTCATGGGCAAATCTACTGGTTGATTGATTGATTGATTGATTTCTCCCAAATCATTGGGAATCTCTTACTTGGAAGGGACTTTTTAACAATAGAAACATGTCTTCTCCAGTTGGTCTTTTATGGTGCATCCATTAGCTCTGGAGTATCTAGAAAAAACCTTTACCCCTTTATGCTTGTCCTCACCTTTCCAGGTGGTCCTTCTGGGAAGATCCTTAGACAGCTCTGGCCTGACTTCATTCGTGGCTTAATCTGGTCTACAAAATGCTGATCTGATGTCAGTTATACTACTATAGTGATTCCCCTCTACTCTGTAGCTAACAGAATCTTGGGCCAGTACATATTTTTCCAGTCTGTGTCAGACATGCAGTTCCCATACTATTAAGAATACATGGGATACTTTCTGGGTGGTCCCAGAAGGGGCCCTCTCACATTTGAAGTGAGGAGGTATCTCCCACCCCACCTAACCTTTAAGGGAGTTAGAGTCTCAGCACAACTGTCTCCAAAGATACCTTGTCTGTTGTCCTCTCTAACCTCTTTTTTGAGGGTGGAGTTAGCAGTTTTGATGAACTCTTCTGTAAGTCCTGCTTAGATGGTCTTGAAACTCACTTTGGAAAGTTGCTGTAGATAAAATCCAAGACAACTGCAAGTGATTATGCAGTTTGTATCCTACACAAAGGTATTAAGTTAAGAGGATAAGTAAATGCGGAATTTCAGCTCTTGCTCCTCTAGCAACACAGGATACCAGAAGGAGCACTTTATTATAATTCACCTGCCCACTGGGATTGCTTTTTTGCTGATTTGCACAGGCACCTATTGTCTTGTAGCCCTGGTTGAAACTGAGATAGAGTCCCATTTAAAATCCCCTTTTTAGTTAGATGAGTTGTAGGATTGGCAGTCTCTCTAGATGAAAACCATCTACAGATATTGATGACACCTGTGACAAGTGTTCAACTGAATGTCACAAGTCACCAAGAGGCCAAAGAACACCCATTTGTTATCCTACTACTTTTTATTAAAACAAAATATCATATTTTTTAAAGTGGAGATTTTTAACAAGAGTGCCAAGGCACTTCAATGGGAAAAGAAGTCTTTTCAGCAAAAGGTGTTTAGACAACTAGGTATCCACATGCAAAATAAATAACTAATTCACATCATGTGCAAAAATTAACTTAAAATGGGTTATAGATCTAAATATAAGAGTAAGAGCAAAATGTCTTAGAAGAAAACATAGGAACAAATCTTTGTGACCTTAGATTAGGTAATGGTTTCTTAGGTATGACACCAAAAGCACAAGCTACCAAAGAAAAATTGATCAGTTAGATTTAATCAAAATTTTAAAAAATTGGCTCATCAAAGGATATCAAGAAAGTGAAAAGTGACACCTGAAACTAATATAACACTGTATGTTAATTATACTTGAATTTTTTAAAAAATGGTAAAAAAAATAACTATCACATCAGATAAATAAAGTTCTTTATCAGAAGACAAAAAAAAAAAAAAAAAGGAAGTGAAAAGACAACCCACAGAAGGGGAGAAAATGTTAGTAGATTATATAGGTGATAAAATAGAGAACTGACAACGACAAAAAAAGACAACCTAAAAGTGAACAAAGTTTCTAAATAAGTGTTTCTTCAAAGAAGATATTCAAATGGCCAATAAGCAGGTGAAAAGGGGATCAACATCATGAGCCATTAGGAAATACAATTAAAACCACAGTGAGATCCATGTCACACCCACTAAGATGGGTTTAATAAAAAAGATAATAGCAAGTTTTGGTTACCTCACTGGAAACCTCACACACTGCTGCTAGAAATGTAAAATGGTGTAGCCACTTTGGAAAACAATTTGGCAGTTCTTCACAAGTTAAGCATAAAGTTACCATATCACTCAGAAAGTCCACTTCCAGGTATAAACACAAAAGAGTTGAAAATGTGTCTCTACTCAAAAACTTGTATAGGGATTTTCATAACAGTATCACTCATAGTAGCCAAAAAGTAGAAAAAACCCAAAGTCTATCAGCTCATGAACTATTAAACAAAATGTGCTATATCCATACAATATAATATTATTCAGGAATAAAAAGAATTGAAGAACTGATTCATGCTACAAAACTGGAAAAACTTGAAAACATTATCCCAAGTCAAAGAAATCAGTCACAAAGCACCATATACAGTATAATTCCATTTATATGAAATGTCCAGAATAGGTAAATCCATAGAGACAGTAAGTAGATTTGTGGTTGCCTAGGCCAATTTTATTTGGGGCAGTTCATTGTCAGTGTATAGACATAAAATTGATTTTTATATTGATCTTATATCCTGAAAATTTGCTGAACATTTTTTGTTTATTGGTCTTTTAGTGGATTCCTTAGGATTTTCTGTAGATCAGATGTTTCAGCTATAACAGAGCTAATTTTACTTCTTTTCAATCTGGATGACTTTGATTGATTGATTAATTTTTTTTGCCTGATTTCACTGGCTAGGACCTCCCATACTATGCTGAACAGAAGAAGTGAACGCAGTCATCTTTGTCTTATTCCTCATTATAGGGAAAAGTGTTCAGTCTTTTATCATAAAGAATGATTTTGCTGTAGATTTTTTGTAGAGGCCCTTTGTCAGGTTGCAGTAATTTTCTTCTATTCCAAGATGGTTAATAGATTTTGTATTTTCTAAAATCATGAATATGTATAGAATTTTGTCAAATGTCTAATTAGTTGAATGCATGTTTATTGTTTTTTATCCTCTTAATATTGCATGTTATACTGAATGATTTTCATATGTTAAACCAATCTTGTATTCCTAGGGTATATTCCATTTGGTCATGGTATATAATCTTTTTTAAATTTTTTTTTCTTTTTCAACGTTTTTTATTTATTTTTGGGACAGAGAGAGACAGAGCATGAACGGGGGAGGGGCAGAGAGAGAGGGAGACACAGAATTGGAAACAGGCTCCAGGCTCCGAGCCATCAGCCCAGAGCCTGACGCGGGGCTCGAACTCACGGACCGCGAGATGGTGACCTGGCTGAAGTCGGACGCTTAATCGACTGCGCCACCCAGGCGCCCCTATAATCTTTTTTATATATTGCTAGATTTGGTTTGTTAGTATTTTGAGGATTATTGCATCTACATCTTAAGGCCTCTTATATTTTGGTTTCTCTCAGCCTTTTTTGTCTGTTTAACTTTGCCAATTATGTCTTTAGCAGTGCAAAGTTTTCTAGCTTTTATGCAACTGAACTGGTCAGTACTTCCTTATGGATTCATAGTATTTTTTTTCTTGTTGGGAAAGATCATTCCTACTCCAAGAACATAAAACTCTTTGCCTATAGTTTTCTTTAATATAATAATAATTTTTTTTATGCATAGAGAGTTAATCAATTGGGAATTTATCTTTATACAAGCTATAAGGTAAAGACCCAATGGTCTGTTTTTTGAAAGTCATTTAGTAATTCAACAATTTATTAAAATTCATTCAACCAAATTACTAAACATCTGCAAAATGCTAAACACCATTCCAAGCATTATAAATGTAACTTTTAAAAAACAGACAAGGTCCCTGTTCTAACTTATGTGAAAGAAAAAGTTAACAAAAAATTAAATAATACAATAAATAAGGTAATTTCAGATAGCTAGAAGTGCAATGAAGGAAATAAAGCAGGCTGATATAATGGAGAATAATAGAGCTTTGTTAGATGCTATGGTAAGGGAAGGCTCCTCTAAGATAGTACATTTGTGTTGAAGATCCAGCCATTGGAAGATCCAAGAAAAGTGTTCTAGGTAGAGGAGCAAGCAAGCACAGACAAGGGTTCTGAGGCTGGAGTAAGCTTAGTGTATTCAGGCAACAGAATGAAACTCCCCTATGGATGGAGTGAAGTGAGTGAGATATAGAATTTCACCAAATGAGGCAGAGAGTTAGATTAGGGCTAGTTCATGCAGGGACTTTCAGGCCACATTAAAGAAAGCAGTGAAAGTTATTAAGTAATAGAACATCTGGTCCAATGTATATTTGAAAATATGTAAGCTGTGACTATATGACTATGATGTGGAGAACAGATTATAGTAGGGCAGTAGATAAAGGATAATAGTGGCTTGAACTCAGGAGGTACACATGAATATGGAGAGAATTGTACAGATTTAAGGTATATTTTGGAGACAATAATAATAACGGACATTTATTGAACACATACAATGCATTAGCTACTGTGCTAATCTCCTAAGAATTTATTATCCCAACCATTACCCAATGACTTAGGTAATGGTGTTATCCTTGTTTTACAGATGATAACTTGATCAAGTGTAGGTACGTTGCCCAAGGTTATAGAATTGGTCAATGATAGAGCCAGGATCTGAACCCAGATAGCTTGGTTCCAGGGCTCATGTGCTTAAGCAATATTTTTATTCTCTCTCAAGCAGAAACCATTGAATGTGGTGGTAGAATGAATGTTGGAGGTTGAAAGAAAAGCAGAAATCAGAGATGGTTCAGGCTTTTGCACTGATGACCTTGGTAGATAGTGGTTTCTTTATTAAGATAGGAAATATTAGGGGAACTATAACCTATACTATAATCTGTGTTTATATGTTTGGTAATGGTGGTGGGGAAGGGGGTAGTTTAGAAATATTAAATTTTAGATATCCTAAGTGGAATGTCAAATAGGCAGTTTAGGAGTTAGGTAAGGGCTAGAGAGACTAATTTATGACTCATAGGTACAGAGTTGGTATTTAAACTCAGATTTTCAGGTAAGGTAGATCTAAAAAAGAAAATAATGAGGTCCGTGTTCAAGTTCTGGTGTACAAAGTTGGAGAAGGAGAAGCCAGGAAATGAGACAGAAAGGACCAGCCAATTATGTACAGGGAAAGCTTCGAGAGCGTGGTGTCTTGGAAGTCATGAGGCACCAATTCCAAAATACAGTTTATTGAATAACCCATCCCTTTCCCCACTGATCTGAAATTCCACTTTTATCATATTAAAAAAAGAAATGTTTAGCCAGGTTTATCTCCAGAGTCTTCTACTCTACCTGCCTATTCTGCCCTAAGCACAAACAAGGTGCTGTATTAACCATTGCCTTATATTAGGTTGTAATTTTCAAAAAGTTTCTGGATACTCTCACATATTAGTTTTTTAAGATCTACATAACTTGTCATATTCCAAATAATCCCATTGGAATGGCACTGAATTTACACAACCTTTTGGGGGAATATTGATGTCTTCATAACAATCAGTTCTCACCAGGAAAAGAATTTGCTCCTCTTCCATTCAGATTTTTTCCTATGTCCTCAGCAAAGATTTATGGTTTTCTTCCTGGAGGTCTAACATGCTTGCTCGTAAATTTATTCCTGGATATTTTATGGTTCTGGTTGCTAACATATATCAGCTTCTTTCTTTGCAGTCCTTAATTGATTATTGCTGGGTTTATTAGAGTTCTTTGTTGTAACCCACAGACACCAACTCTGACCAACTTGAGCCAAAAGGGAACTGAATAGAAGTAAATGGGGGAATTCATTTGATTAAAGGGAGATTGATGAACCAGGCTCAGAATACAACTTTTTATAATGAGAAGAAAAGGTATTTTAATTAATAAATTTTATAAAACTAATGATTAAAGTTAAAATCTAGTAGTTAAGATGTTTAAAATGGAAACCTATTAATATCTTTATTATACAAATAACTCCTAAAATTTTAAAACACTATGAACCTAAAAGATAAATGTAAAAAGGACAAAAATAAACACTTCACAAAGTAGGAAAAAACCCCACAGATATGAAAAATTAATCAGCTTCACTATTAGTAAAGAAATGTCATATAATAAGTACTACTTTTTCATCTATCAAATTAACAGAGTGTTTTGTTTTTGTTTTTGTTTTTGTTTTGTAAATGGTTAATTCTGGCAAGGGATTAGGAAAATTGAGTATTCTTACCCAATGTTGGCAAAATGTAAAATGGTATAAGAAGTGTCAGATGCCTTAAAGATGTTTGCATTTATATGAATGTCATTGATTTAGTAGCTATACTTTTAGGGTTCTATCTTTTGTAAATGATTTTAAACATAGAATACATTTTATGTGCAAAGGTGTTCAGTGCAGCTTTATTTATAAAATAATAACATATTGGAAGCAGCTAACATGGGGGAAATGATTAAGGATTTTATAGTACATCCACTTGGTAAAATATTAAATGACCTTTAAATGTGAGCTTTATGAAAGCTAAATACTAACTAGAATTGCTAATGTTAATATGTGGAAGAGAAAAAAGCACCCAGTTGTCTGGAAATATACTCTAGTGATATCTTTGTTTCCTAGGACTTAGGTGATATTTCTTTCTATTTTTTCTGCAATTTTCATAAATTTTCTACAGTGAGTACATTTTACTTCTATAATAATAAAATATGAAAAAAAATCCAGCAGAGCCTATGTCTACTTTCAGCTGATTGTTCTTTTAATCCTTATTTCCTTAAGGCAAGGACATCAGATTTGAAATTTCCCATCTTTCCCATTCCCTGCCTCTAAATGCTGGTCTCTCTATGCCATCTTGGATGTTCTCTCCCTTTTCAAGGCTAACTTGTCTTCTCTAGACTGCTGCTCTGTCATTCTTCTTCAGTCTCCAGCATTTTCAATCTCTTCCTCTTCATTAGTTCCTTTCCCTCAAGCAACACTGTACACAGGTCTCATCTTTCTTGAAACAATTGTTACTTGACCCTGTTGCTTTTAATGCTCGAAATCCTTTTTCTCTCCTTTTTATCACCACACATCCTTTATTTCATTATCATTGTGCTTTTTTTTTTCTCTCTCTCTCTCACCTCTGTTCAGAACACATCCTGGAAGGTCACTAGGAACCTTCTAGTTTGTATATATTAGATAGAAGATCCTCCTCCACCTGGCCAAGCCATCTTATTTTTCCGATTATGGCACTGCCATTTTCTGGCTGTGTTACTTTAGGCTTTATTTCAGTGCTCTCTGTGCATCAGGTTTTTTACTTGCAAAATGGGGGTAATATCAGAAACCTACGACAAAGTGTTGTGGGGAATAAATGCGTTAATATGGACACTGCTTATAGCAGTTCCTGGCACATAGATACATTCAATTGAAGATTGTTGGGTTTTTAAAATGTTTATTTATTTATTTTGGGAGATTCTCTCCTCTCTCTGCCCTGCCCCTATTATTATTTTTATAACAAAAAAAAATTTAAGTAGTTTTTTTAATGTTTACTTATTTATTTTGCGAGACAGAGAGACAGAGAGAGAGAGACAGAGAATCCCAGGCAGGCTCCGCATTGTCAGCACAGACACCAATGTGGGGCCCAAACTCACTCAATGGTGAGATCATGACCGGAGCCAAAATCAAGAGCCCCATGCTTAACCTACTGAGCCACCCAGGAGCCCCAGAATATTATTATTTTATCCATAACAACCCACAGACAAGAAAAGTTCTCACTGATGTGAGGATCCCTACCTAAGGCACGACGTGCCAAGACTGGAAGCCTGATTCCTCACTTCCAGGTCAGTCCTCTTCACCACATTGCAGTCTTCCCCACCTGCCTGCAGTTTCACCTTCCACAGGGTAGTTACTTATGGCGAACACCTGTGTGGAAGCAGATGCTCCTCCTTCTGACTAGTTGGAAGGTAAATAGCAGCCTACCGCTATGTTACAGTGCCTTTGTCATTCACCTCGTGTCATTTTATCAGGCAGGCATTTTATCATCTCACTCATCACAAGGAGGTGATTACAGTACAATATGACAAGATATTTTGTGTGTGAGAGAGAGACCACATTGACGTCACTTACCTTATAGTATCTTGTTATAATTGTTCTATTGCTAGTTATTTTTGTTTGTTTGTTTATTTACTATTTTTGAGAGAGAGAGAGAGCATGTGAGCAGGGAAGCATCAGACAGAGCAGGGATAGAGGATCCAAAGCAGGCTCTGTGATGACAGCAGAGGGCTCAAACTAACGAACCATGAGATCATGACCTGGGCGGAAGCCAGACACTTAACCACTGAGCCATCCAGGCACCCCATGTTGTTCATCTCTTTGCCTAATTTGTAAGTTCAACTTTGTCATAGGTATACATGTATAGGAAAAACATTGTCTATATAGAGTTCAGTACTATTGGCCATTTCCGGCATTCACTGAGGATCTTGGACATATCCTGGCAGATGGGGACTACTGTATACTTTTTCTTAAATTCTTTTCTATGTTTTCTTTTCTGCAACCTTCCTGTGGCGTTTGCAATTATTATTTCCTCCTTGGAATCCTCCTAACTCATGATACTACTTCATTTTTCTATATCCTTTTACACAGTTTCTCTTTTGCCTCCTACATTTTTTCCCAAAATGCAATCCTTGTGTTGTGCTTTTCTCTTGGTTTGCTCTCTCCCTTTAGTGTTATTATGTCCTGGCTTCATCAATTTCGTCCATGTGGTAATTCCTTGCCATGACCAAGATCGTGGCTTTGTACAACTCTAGGGGGTGCCATGTACATCCTAGTCTTTGTGAATGCCACTCCTTGGAGTAGGCAATGCGGAGCCTGAGTGTATGCTATGGCTCCAGTCCTGACTTCTCTCCTTAGTGACTACCCAGTAAGTCAGATTGCTTGTCATACATTTCCATTTGAATGTCCCATTATCACCTCTAATTTGTGTGTGAAAAATGATTGCCTCACTTTATCTCCAGGACAGGCTTTTCCTTCCCTTTCTACTTCTATATAAAGAAATTCCATTCAACCAATCCTCCGCCTCAGATCCTAAATTCCAGGATTATAGCCTCCCTACTAATGTCTTATCACTCATGCCCGACCAGTTTGTCAGACAACTGAGTTCTGGTTTTGAAGTCAGCACAGACCCAGAGAGAATGCTTGTCACAGTAGCCTGAGCTGAGGCTGTTCAGCAGTAGCCTCGCTGTTCTGGAGAAGATGCTCAGCTGAGTAAGGCATGGGGACCAATGTGAACTGATGGAGAGAGTCAGATATTAGGATCAGAGCAAAATGTGAGAAAGAGGTATACAAAGACAATGAGGCAAGGAGTTGTTGCTGAAGACATCAGGAATAAGTGAGAACACAGTGTGCAAGGCTGATTGAAAACTCAGACTGTAAGAAAGTTGAGGTCTAACCCTGAAAGGTACTGCTTTTGTAGCATGGGACTCATCCCTAGGGTCTCTTTTTAAAATGTGCCTACAATTCCCACTGCCCTTATCTTAATTCACTGCCTTGGTGCTTTTATCTACTGTTGAATCTCCTTACTTCTGATTCTACCTCTCCCCCAACATTAGGTTAATTTTCTGAATCCTCTGCCTTGAGCATCCATCTTAGTCTGTGGTAGCTTAAAAATAACATTTATTTCTTATAGTTTTGGAGGCTGTGAAGTCCAAGATCAAGGTGCCGGCAGATTTGGTGTCTGGTAAGAGCAAGCTTCCTGGTTCATAGATAGCATATAGATGTCATATCCAGGAGCAAATAAACCCAGAAGAAATGAAGCCCGCTGAGTGGATGAAGGTAGTATGTTTTTCCTCTTGAAGCTATGTTTGAGAATTGGGTATCACCAGCTGAGGCAAACAGTGGGGGCCTGGGTGGGTATTCATGTAAGAAGGTCTCCTAAGTCATCCCAGATGGGGGTCTGAAAGGGGAAACCAAATAAAGAACCAGAGGGTTTATTTAAAGAGAAGCCAGTCTGAAGAACTGATATCCAAGATCAGAACAGTGGGTGATCAAAAGTGGGACAGAAAGATCTGGTACCCCAGTGATGGATTTCAGGATGCCACTGCTGCTGTCTTAGCTGGCTTGCACGATCACTGCAAAACACGCAGTGACCTTCAACATGAATGGCACATAAGTCTGTGCTCAGCTTTGAGCTTTTTGTGCTGTTCTTTAGGCCATTTCTCCCCCAAAGCACGACTTATCAATACCTGCATGCCACAGGATGAATGCTCGTGGAGGTCAGGATCTGAAATCTTTTAAGTAATCATGAGGCATATGAAAGAAACAGTATCATCACTGTCCAGGTAATGCTTTGTTGGATGTTTCCCTTTCACCATGTCCCTGCAGCACAGTTTCCTGCCTTGGACGTTCCTGGCCCAACTGTGGTCTTGGGCGGAAGCCAAGCAGCTGAGGGTGAGTCTAGGTAAGATGGAAGGTGATGTTGCTCATGGGAAAACAGGTGGCTAATGTTGTTCAGTTCATCCTGGCTCTTCTACCTGGGTAATTTTCCATTTTTATCAAATTTCAATATCTGATATTTCAATATCTGGGATGGCTTTTTTAGATCTCAAACAGTAGCTCAAAAGGTCAGAAAGTGATGTCATGATGAGGAATTATATTAGAAGCAACACATGCATGATTTATGCTTATGAGAAAATGTTGGTGTATATATAGATACACAGACAACTGTGTATACTTCAGGTCACCAAAGCTTAAAAAAGACAGTACGGTTAAAACAAAAGAATATCCTTGTAAGGATAATGAAAATGACCAAAAGGCAACGGTGGTTTTTATTACAAGAATAGACTGAAAAGATTACGGCTCTTCTTTCTGCAAGGGGCTCACTGCAGCCTGTAAATCAAGAAGCAATGGGAAGGCTAGGGCAAGTACTATTTTGTCCCTCGTGTCCCGTGGCATAGCCACTAAGAGTGCTACTTAGAGCTTGACAAAGCTCCTCTCAGCACACAGAAAAGTAGGTGAAAATGTACACATTAAGTAATAAACAATACCTGTATTGTTTCATGGGTCGTATAGACTTAGAACATAAATATGTTTGATGAGAGTTTATAAACATTGATCAATGATCCATAATGGACAAATTAGGGATACTCTTGATATTGACTTTTAGGATCATAGAGGGAGATAAATCTGACATTTTGGGTTGAACAGATCAGACATATGACCTAGTATGGCATTTCCTACATCATTTTGAGGCACCTCTTTTTATCTCTGACTTGAAGTTGTGACCTTTCTTCTGTATTTTCATTCTCACATTTTGATTCTAAAACAGAAAAGCAGTTAGGAACTGGTGTGCTGGCTCTTTTCTTTTATAGTAAAATGGTTTAAAATATATATAGTTCTTTATGTCATTATGATTTGTTGAAGGAAGATGAGGCCACTGAAATGTAAGTGAAAAGCTGTGTTTAAATGTGAGGATTGCCTGATGGGAGTTTGTTTAAAATGCTGATTCCAAGGCCCTTCTCAGTAGTCTGAAGTGAGATCCAGAAATCTTTATTTTTAAGTCAGTTCCTGAAGGATTCTAATGCAGTTAGTCCTAAGATCATGGTTTGAGAAACATTGAAAAAGAGGATTTCTTTAGCATTGTTTCTCGCCTATAGTGCCTTTGTGAGAATTGGATAAAGACAGCCCTCCCTCAAACATTTGATTTCCATCTGCTGGAAATTAAATATACAAATCTTCAGAGGTGAACAGCGCTCCAGAGCTGTGCAGTGCACAGCCTGCACACATGTATGTGGCCTTGTTTTCTTTCAAGCTTTCGGTTTAAAGCTTAAGCATCCTTTGTGCACAGGAAGCAACAGAGAATGAGTGCATCTGTTCCTGGCAGGAGGCCCTGGCAAGACGCTTCTTACTCCCTTTTCACCCTTGTTATCATAATTGACTTCCAACCAAAGCGTGGGCATGAGGAGAGATACCTCGACAAGGCAAGGGATAGAGGAACAGAGAGGTAGTTTTTGGTTTTTAGTGAAAAAAAATTAATCTATAAATAGTAGTCATTTATATTAATAATTTTAAAACAGTAGCAAGATTGCAGGTATAGTATTTATTTTTAAAGTAATAACAATAATACACCTCAAGTCTGAGTCTCAAAAGAAGTTGCCACCTTTACTTGACATTTTGGAATATTTGTCATTTTATGCTTCAGTTTTCCATCTGCGAAGTGGCAACTTTCAGTAAAGTTTCAGATACCTTACATTAAAGGTTGTGTACAAACAGCTAGCAGTTTACATCTCTAGACCCAAATATCTTTTCTGCAATGCAAGTTTCATCACTATCTGGCCCACTTTCTTTTGATCAGGCTTATTTCCTTCTCCCACTTTTTTGTGTTTTCTTCGTTTCTCACTAGTGACATATTACAAATCATGTGGCAGTTTCCAAGCACTGTCACTCATTTCATCCACTTTTCTTTATCACTTCTGTTGTTACCTTAGCCATCTGCCATAATCCTATGCTTAGATTACTGGGATCAGCAGTTCTTGGGTCTCTGCCTCCAGTTTCTTCTTCTAATCTATTCTGGACATCACAGACAAAACAATTTCCTAAAATAACTTTTTCAGACTGTCTTTTCCTTGTTCAAGAAGTAAGTGACCCAATCAATTGACCTCTACCTTACCTGCCCAGCTTCCCTCTCGCTGCCTCCTGTTGATTTCAGCAACATCTGCCACGTAAGTGATTTTATCACTAGTTCAGTTCCTTTGCTCAAATGCTCTTCCTGTGAAGACACCTTAGGGCAAAGAGTTTTTCATACATGTATTTAAATACCCACTTTAATGGTGGTTGCCTAACTTGGCTATGCATCAGAATCATTGAGAGAGATTTTCAATAGCACAATACTGTTCACCAGCCCTGGGGGTTCCAACTGGGTGGGTCTGAATGTGGTCTGGGCCCACAGATGGGTTAAAACTTCACAGGCGACTCTGGTTGGCAGTTTCACTCAGTGCTGGATATGTAACAGGTGTTCAGTAATTACTGGAGAAGTGAACACGTTATTCCTTTCCTTTAAATCTACTGATGGCTCCTCATATCTCTTAGGATAAATATCAGCCCTTAATTTAGCACACAAGACTCTTCATGATCTGTCTCTTGCCCATCACTCTCTTGCTTCATCTTTCACCATTTCTCAACATCAGCTTTTGTTGCAATCATACTGAATACCCCTTCCCCTAAATTCCCATAGTGTTTCATTTGTACTTCTTATGTGATAGTACTTATCTTCCGTGTCGGTACCTGTGCCCACGCCTGAGCTCTCCTACTAGACTGTAAGCCCGTTGAGGACAGATCTCTCTCCGATGCATCTTTGCCTCTCCCCCAGTGCTAGCACAAAGCACACATGTATTTGTGGCCTAAATGGATACATATTACTGATATTGTCACCAATATATACTTGTATGAATAAATATATTTCTTTTCCTTTCATTGTTCATTTTAGATCAAAACTTTATTGTGGAATGCAAATATTCTTTACACCTTTTTAAAAATGCCCCTTCAGATGGGAGTGTTGACATGATTTTTAGCTCATAGTTTGTGTGTGAAACAGTTTGTGTAAGTGAAACTAATGCACAAAATCCTTTCATTAAAATTGCCATTGTTGAGGATATAACTGAGAGTGAAACAATGAGGACCCATATGCATTTCAAAGTATAATTATACTCATGGCAAGCATGCAGAAAACATTATGTGTATTTCCATTTAAATTTAGGGTAAGTTGTTCAAATTTGCTTGACACCTAGAATGGTGTTTCTCAAAGTGTCCTCTAGGGACTACCTAAGTCAGTATCCCCTGGGGTGTATTTTAAATGTAAACGTGAATGTCTGGCCACACCCTCAAAACCTCCCTGGTGAAAATCTCCAGAGAATGGAAACCCAGAATCTGTATTTTTAACAAACTTCACACATGATTCTTAACGCCCGAAAAGTTTGATACGCACCTGTCTAGAATTAAAATAAATGTTCCATTGCATTAATTTAGTATAGATAATGGCCTGATTTTAGAGCATATTCTTATTAATGAGAACTACTTAGGTGAAGATGTCTTAAATTAAGGGCTAGTTTGAATACAGGATAAAAGAACAAGATAAAAATCTCTTTGGTATTCATTAGCATGACATCTACGGCAAGGATTTTATGCTTCTCTTGAAATTTCTGAGGTACTTTCTCAGCGAGAAACTTTTTAGAAAGGTCCCATGGAACATACAGATATTTCAGCCGTCTTTCTGCAGAATTTAAAATTTTCAAAATATACTCTCAGGGATGGGAAAGTTACCACTCTTGAACCTTTGACCGTGTTGCTGACTTCTTCAGTAATGATGTGTCACTGTTAAGGCATCAGGACCCAATCTACATTATGTGGCGTCACACCAGCAACAAAGGAAGGCAGTAAAAGGCCCACTAAAGTGGTTTTATAAACTTTTTCTCCAGAATTCCCATTAAGGGTTGTGTTAGTCTGCTCTGACTGCCATAATGAAATACCACAGACTGTGGTATTTCACAGTCTGGTTTAAACAACAGACATTTTTTTTCTCCCTGTTCCGAAAGCTTGTCCATAATCAAGGTGTTGGCAAATTCAGTTTCTGGTGAGGACTCTCTTCCTGGCCTGTGGATTGACACTTTCTCACTGTATCTTCACATGGCCTTTCTTCTGTACTCACTTGAGGATCATGGTGGGAAGAGAGAGGTCTGGTCTAGTGTCCCATCTGCTTCTTTTGAGGACACCAGTCTATCTGATTAGGGCCCATCCTTATGACCTCATTTAACCTTAATTACCCCACAAAGGCCTTATCTTCAAATACAGTCACGCCAAGGGTAAGGGTTTCAATATTTGAATGGAGCCGGACATAATTTAGTCTATACAAGGGTGCTTTCAGTGCCATTGACTTTTCAGTCCCCCAGCTTTGGGAAGCACAAATAAATTCTATTAATTTCCGCAGAAGTTTTCTTTCAAATTGGGCCAAATAATATGAGTTCTTAGTGGCCATAAGGTCTTATTGGGATCATCTCTAGTTTTATCTAATTTTTTTTATGCTAGCTCATGTAGCTGAAGCCATGATATGAAAAGGTCCTGTTTTGTAGGCTTCTTCATGGTGAGCCTTCTTTTGAATTCAGTGAGATAACGTTGATCTTATCTAAGGCACAAGTTACTGTTCATCTGTCTCAGAGAATACGGAGCAGTGACATTTGCTTATGAGAATAACCCCGTCGGAAGTGGTATTAGTGGACATTTTATCTAAACACCAAAGGGCCAGCTCTAAGTTATTATCTCCATACAGTAAATACAGCTATGTCAAAAGCAGCGTTATCCAATGGAATTATAATGCAAGCTATAATGTAATTTACAGTTTTCTAGTGATCACACTTAAAAATGAAAAAGAAACAATTTAAATTATTAAAAATTTTTTTAACATTTATTCATTTTTTTGAGAGACAGAGAGAGACAATGTGAGAGGGAAGGACAGAGAGAGAGGGAGACACAGAATCCGAAGCAGGCTCCATACTCTGAGCTGTCAAAACAGAGCCTGATGTGGGGCTTGAACTCACAAACTCTGAGATCATGATCTGAACCAAAGTTGGATCCCCTACCGACTGAGCCAACCAGGCGTCCCTAAATTACTTTAATATACTTTACTTAAATTAAAATATTTATTTCAACATGTGATAAATATTTTAAAATATTGATGACATATTTTACATTGTTTATTTTTAATAGGTCTTTGAAATATGGCATATATTTTACACTTACAGCACATCTCAAATCAGACTTGCCACCTTTCCAATGCTCAAAAGCTACATGTGGCTGGTGGCTAGTGTATTAGATAGCACAGGTCTAAAATATTCATATCTGGCTATAAGTCCCAGTTTCAGAGAGAAGAGAAATCCAGGATGTAGATTTTTTTTTTTATCATATTAAATACATCCATACATTTTCACATAGCAGGAAACTACTTCTGTTATATTTTTTCTCCCTGTGGTAGTAAGCATCTCTTAGATGTCCTCCTGACAATTAGTTAGTTAGATGTCTTTTTTGATAGGAATCATTTGTTTTTCCACAGTGATGCAGAACTGCTGCCATCTGCCATTACAGGACAAGGTGATAAGGCATATGCTAATTAGAGGAGCCATGTTTTTCAACCCTAGCCCTTCACTGTCCAAAGAATTAGTACAGCTTCCAAAAATATCTAATGACTTGGTGGGAGCTTCGGTACCAGGAGATAATGGCTCTTTATAATCAGGTATGTATTTGATTTAAATTGCTTTGAAGTTTTATTCATTTTCTGAATAATAAAATTCACCATCTTTCATTACTCTTTGGGAGCAATGTAGGCTTTTCTTTATTTGACTTCAACTCCCATTGTCCTAAGTCAGATTTTTAAATGTCAAATTTCAAAATGTAGCATGGTTGATATTAGGATTGGTGAGATTCTTTAAGAGGAGACATTACAACTGGACTACTTGGCCATCTGTTTTAGATGGAAACATGTCAGTCTCATGCCCAAGTAGCTGCCTCTACTTCCTCTTTGTGTCTACCACAGCTTCTAGCATAGCACCCTGAACATAATAGGTACTCCATAGATGTTTTATGAATGAATAAGAAACTGTTTTGTAGCTAGATGTCCCAGTTGAGCCTAAACTGGAGTGTGTACATCAATTTATTAAGTGATTGGAGTGGAGAGTAGAGAAGTTTTTTGTGTGTTCGGGGCCAGGGGCCAAAGCAACAATGAGATGGAGGGTATAAGATGGCATCTGATCATCCAGACCTGCCCAGAGGCCAGGACTAATCCCTGTGGAATTCTCATTCTCCCCATTTCTACATCTAAAGGGCATGTAAGGAGCTTGGCTCCAATATAGGGAGGATTGAAGGTGTTACTGTGACACCTTGAAGGCTTTGCTGAAGGAGATGGCACTCTAGGCAGGTCACCTTCTTTCCCAAGGAGCAAAAGAAGCATCCCAGTGCAGGTTGTGGGACCCACAGGGGTTTGCAGACATGGTGATTGCACAGAGAAGATTGGATGTAAAAGTAGGAGAGCACAGGCTCTTGAATATATTGGAAACACCACCACCACCCCCCCACCACCCCAGGGGCTATCAGAAGGACTTCAGGCAGAGGGAGGTATTGGCAAGATGTTGAAGTCCCACAGTTATAAAAGGCACATAGATGAGGCCTGGGACATTTGGTTTACATTTCCAAAAAATTTCAGTAGCTAAGCTAATGCTTAATACTCAAAACAACCACCTCTCTCTACTTGCATTCATATCCTGAATTCCTCTTCCCTTCTCTTTTTCTAATCACATAGACATTAAATAATTCATCACATAATTCATACTATGCCAGGTATTAAAAGGGGGATCAGATTATAATTTTTTTAAGAACCCTAACAGTCATGACAACTTTTATTAGAGGCTAGTAGTTGTTGAGGAAACACTAAAAAGAAGGCTATTATTTTGAATAAAAGAAGCCTTTTAGAAGGATTGGCTATATATGGCTTGGTAAGTATATAATTAAAGATCCAGGGAATTGTATAATTTTATTAAAGTCTAACTATAGATCAAACGACTTAAACTTTTAGAATGTCAAACACTGATTATCACAAATGAGGGAGTTCATTGAACATCATATAATGCCTTTATAAAATGTGGAGCAAGAGATTTCAGGAATGTATACCTGAACAAATAGGCTGGCAACTATTGAATTCTAAAAGGAGTTCAATTTTAGCACTAAATGATATATTGAGCTGCTTGAATAACAAAGTTCCATAATACACATCAGAAGAGCTATTAACTTACATCAATAAAACACACACACGCACGCGCACACACACACACACACACACACACAGTCACATTTATATTTTTTGTGGTGGAACTGAATATGGCAAAACCCAAATTGAAGGTACATTTTTTCTAGTGAGGAATTGCCTTTGCTTCTGCCGGATGCCTTGGGGCATTACTGAGCCAGAAGCATTTGGAACAAACTTTCCTAGACCACACAAATTAATGTGCATACCAAACCCAGTATGGGCAGGTATGTGCTTATGAATTCACCAGGTAAATCCCCCCACCTCACTGCATGATGAGGACTGTGCAAGACAGTTTTCCTTTAATGGGTCTTCTTCCCAACAAGAGATTTTTTTTTCTCTCATCCTCTCACTGTAGCCTTTCCAAGATCTTGGCTAATGTTTGTAAAGGCCTCAATCCTGACTCTCCACCCAGTAGTTCGAGGTATCCTCTCCTGTCTCCTACACTACTATTCACTGTGAAGGTTTAGGTTCCTTTTCTTGACAGATCTCTCAGATTAGCCAATGGTGATTTCCTTATCATTCTGGTTTCAGCTTTCTTTGCACTTTTGGTTACTTTGGATTTCCCTATTTTGTACAGTTGCTTCCTGGCCTTTTGGCTAAGATCAAGTGTGAATTTCTCTATGTCGTACAAAGAGTCTCAAGGTGAACACCAATAGTACTTGGCAAAGGCTTTCAGCAGGTATATAGGTCCCCAATCTCTTACTATCTGGTGAAGAGCCAAGGTTAGTCTGGGGTGTAGAAGGATACACTGTGGGGCTAGACCTCCCTTTATTTATTTATTTATTTATTTATTTATTTATTCTATTTTTTTTTTATTTTTTATTTTTAGTAAACTCTTTGCCCATTGTGGGGCTTTAACTCACAACTCTGAGATCAAGAGTCACATGCTTTACTGATTGAGCCATTGAGGCACTCCTAACCCTCCCTTTATGATAGTTGAGTGTGAGACTAGACTTTCATGGGGTGGGAATGCAGGTATTGTCTTATTTTTTAGCTGGGTACTGACTCCTTGATGGCAAGGTATTTCATCTCAGGCTTTTAAAACTATTATCATATGGACTTCTATATAATATTCTTATTTTGTCCTGTCAGTCTACATTTTATCCCATTGTAGGTAATCTGTTTTTTCTCTGTGGTAACTCTGAATAGTTGCTCTTTGTCTTTTATGTTCTGAGATTTAACTATGATTCATCTGGTTATATTTCTTTTTCTTTCTTTTTTTTAAAAATTTTTTTTAATGTTTATTTTTTTTTGAGACAGAGAGAGACAGAGCATGAACGAGGGAGGGTCAGAGACAGAGGGAGACACAGAATCTGAAGCAGGCTCCAGGCTCTGAGCTGTCAGCACAGAGCCGGACGCGGGGCTCGAATTCACGGACTGAGAGATCATGACCTGAGCCCAAGTCGGCCGCTCAACCGACTGAGCCACCCAGGTGCCCCCCCACCCTTTTTTTTTTTTTTTTAAATCTTTCTTGGTATCTGTGATCCCTGGATCTTAGATTCTTATTCCTCTATTCTTTTTTTTTTTTTTTTTTTTTTTTTTAATTTTTTTTTCAACGTTTTTTATTTATTTTTGGGACAGAGAGAGACAGAGCATGAACGGGGGAGGGGCAGAGAGAGAGGGAGACACAGAATTGGAAACAGGCTCCAGGCTCCGAGCCATCAGCCCAGAGCCTGACGCGGGGCTCGAACTCACGGACCGCGAGATCGTGACCTGGCTGAAGTCGGACGCTTAACCGACTGCGCCACCCAGGCGCCCCATTATTCCTCTATTCTTAAAACTCATATTCATAAATTATGGAAAACTCACATTCACCTCCTCTTTATGTACTTCCTCTTTCCCACTCTTAATGTTCTTTTTTTTTTTTTTTTTTTAGTTTATTTATTTATTTTAAGAGAGATGGAGGAGGAGAGAGAGGGAGAGAGAGAGAATCCCCGGCAGATTCCACACTGTCAGCAGAGAGCCTGACACAGGGTCAAACCCACGAATGGTGAGATCGTGACCTGAACCGAAACCAAGAGTTGGATGCTTAACAGAACTGAGCCACCCAGGTGACCCTTAATATCTTGGAATATCTTTCGTCTTGGAATTCCTGTGTTTGGTCCTTCTCATTTATTTCTTTATATCTGATAACTAGAGTGGCCAGGCACTCAGTTTGCTCACAACTGAGTGGTTTCTGAGGATGTGGAATTTTCAGTACTGAAACCAGGAAAGTCCCAGGGCACAACAGGATAGTTTGTCACCCTACTCGTAACTTCTCATACTTTCTGTCTCTATAGTAGCTGCATTCTCTGTAATTGTTTGGTATCTTTCTTCTGGTTTACTAATTCTCTCTTTAGCCATCATTGTTAAAAATCATAGTGAGTATTTCTCACTTCTTAAAATACTATTTTTCAAATCAACCTCTTCTTTTCTATAATTTCTCATTCCTGAAAATATGATTTGGATTTTTAATATCTTTAGTATGATCATATTTTTACAGATTCTTTGCCTTATTTTGTCTTTACTGAATCAGAAACTCTGGGGATGGAGCCCAGTAATCTCTGTTTTAATAATCTGGGTAATTCTGATGCACCCTAACTGAGAATCATTGGTATCAACTATTTAGGATTCAATTTACTGCAAACACCAATGTTTTTTACGGAGTGGGGTGTTGTTTTCCATGTGACCATAGTAAGTTTTCATGCGTCGTAAAGCATTAACCCTCAAGCTTAAATTTATTGCCTCTCCAGCTAGGACAGGAATATTAGATTCCCTTGCAACTTCAACTTCCTATTATGCTGCAGTATGTAGTATTACTTCCCTTTAAAGATCTGGGTTGTTTTTTGTTTGTTTTTTAAAGAACCCCTGTCATTTAATTTAATGGCAAAGGAAAGAGTTTGGAAGTTAACCCTTCTTTTTTATGTAAAAAAAGATGAACACCATTACTCTTAATCTCTTTTGCATTTTTATTTAGTGAGCAGTAGTTGAATCTTTGGATCTTTTACAGCAGATCAAAGATATAACCCTGGATTTATGACTTTGCTGTCATAAGTACTGACTAAAAGTAAGCTATATTCAAGTTGCATCTAAAGTTTAATAGTATCTTAACTAATTGTCAAGAGTGTTTCTTCAGGAATTATCTCTCTATGTAAAATGTTTTGATGTTGTTCTTTCCTTTGGCAAACATATATTTATCTCCCTGGGCCAGGCACTGTGCTGGAAGCCCAAAATACAGCTATGCCCAGGACCAGCATGGTCCCTGTCACCACAGCACTTAAAGGTTGGTGGAGAGACAGACAAGAGCACAGGTGGTTACAATACAGCATGATAAGTATTATGATAGGTGAAATAAAGGGCACTATTGGAAGTGCTCTCAATAAAAATGCACCATAACTGCTGTCTGAGTGATTTATTGCTCCTGATTATAAAATACGCTCACAAGATAGAAGCTAACTCCTACTCATTCTTCAGGAGATAGCTCAAGTTGTCATGTCCTCGCATCCTCCAGGGAGTCTTCCCTGCCACCCTTACCACCCTGTTCCCCACATTTGAGATTAGGGTCATTCCTACATTCTTCCATCAAATTCTGCACATATTTCTATTATAGTACTTTTCACATTACATTCCAAAGGTCTTTTCAAATGTCTGTCACTCTGCTCTACTCTAAGCTTTTGGAGGACAGTGGGTCTCTTGTTTGTTTTTGCAATTCTAACACAATGCTAGTACCAGTATCCTTTGATACTCTTTTTATTGTATGATTTTGGGTTTGCCTGTCCACTATGGATCAACACCTTGAAAAAATGCACTTTTTATTTTTATATTTTTATTAAAAAAATAATGTTTATTTTTGAGAGAGAGAAACAGAATGCGAGTGGGAGAAGGGCAGAGAGAGAGGGGGACACAGAATCCAAAGCAGGCTCCAGGCTCTGAGCTGTTAGCCCAGAGCCTGACGCGGGGCTGGAACCCACAAACCTTGAGATCATGACCTGAGCTGAAGTCAGACACTTAACCGATTTGGCCATCCAGGAGCTCCAAAAAACGCATTAAAAAATTTTTTTTAAACATTTATTTATTTTTGAAACAGAGAGAGACAGCATGAACGGGGAGGGTCAGAGAGAGAGGGAGACATAGGATCTGAAACAGGCTCCAGGCTCTGAGCTGTCAGCACAGAGCCCGATGCGGGGCTCGAACTCACGGACCATGAGATCCTGACCTGGGCCGACATCGGACACTCAACTGACTGAGCCACCCAGGTGCCCCAAAAATGATTTTTTAAAATTGATCGTTTTATTACTAGGAACATGAACTCATTATAATCCCCTCCCCCTCAATAGTGATGCTTCTATAGAAAATGTACTTTAATATTACCTCAAAATCAGGCTCAGTAGTTGTCTCTATGGAGAACAAATTAATTTCTGAGGGTCAGGGGAGGCAATAATGAGATATTGTCTGGTAGATCATCCCTACTTCCCTTGAAAAATATGGCATACTGACAATTTGTAGCAGTGATGCCCACAGCATCTTTTTGGGGAAGTACAGGGGCAAAAGTATATGTTGAATGGTCAAAGTTGTGGATTGAAGTGAGTATTTACAACTCCTTTGGGCATGGAGCATCTAGACTCTCTTCCTATTTGAGGGAAATTCCCCTCTGTGGGTCTTGGTGAGCATTAGGGCCCTGACTCGCTCTCTAACAGCCCAATTAGTGAGATCTCCCTTCTTCCCAACCCCAGCAGAGAGGGCATGATCATGAAACCAGGGTTTGGCCAAGCAGATTTGGGAATTTGAATCTCAAGTGAATCATTTAAATGGATAAGGATGGTTAAAGTATGTTCCCAGTGGCCAATGGTTCTGGCATGGTATCTAGTAGTGTCTACCTATGGTGGGGTTAGCAGAAATATCCTAACCAAAGTTGCATGTGACCTTGTGGTTCTTACTATCTGATTGCCCTTGTTAGTTCCTGCTTGTTTTTTCCCCCCAGCCTGGTTCTTCAGTCCTCCTGTTGATTCTATGAGCTGTTTGATATTCTGCCCATAAGTTCCTGCTAAAATTAGACAGTCAGTTTCTATTGCTTGTGATCAAGAGCTTCTTTTTACGCTTTGTTCAGAGTGTTTTGTGCTTACTGAATCAGTAGTTGAATGACCAGGTGACTCTCATGTTTTACACCTTGCCCAAGCATGTTTTCTGTTTGACCATATCCTGATTTTATTTAACATATGGCAGAAGAACAGTTATTTTATTAAATATTAAGGAACATTTTCTGGAATGTATGTGTTCTATGAGACAAGTGATACCAGTGAAAGATTTGTAGTGTGGCAGAAAGGTAGAGGGCCTCTGGCGCGATCACGTGGAGGTTGGGAAAGCAAACACAAGATTGAAATCCCTAAACCCATCCTAAGCCAAATCCCTCCTCCTAAGGGAAGGTCAGCTTGTGTTTCAGTCTGGTATTTGTTCACTGAGCCTTATCCACAGTGAAACCTGAGATGGCAAGCCTCCCAAAGGCTTTACTCAGCCCTAAAAGCTTATGCTCAAGCCTCAGGTTGTGAGGGTGTGCTGAGAAGGCTAAAGAGTGCTATTGGCTTCAGGATTTGAGGCTTGAACATTTTTGTACTCTAGGAATACGGGTGTATTGTGAAAAGTTTTTGTTGCTTTATGTTCGTTCTTCTTCCTTTGTATTCTCTCCCCTTTTCCACAGCACAAGTCATCTGTTTTTAAATGTTCTGATGATTTTTTTTTGTTTTTAATTTTATATCTTATCCTTTTACTACATTTATTTAAAGGAAAGTTTTGTCTCTGATAGCTTGACATTGTTAGTTTACTTTTTATCTTCAAGACACTACTGGTTTTTTTTTTTTAAGTTTATTTATTTATTTTGAGAGAGAGAGAGAGAAAGCACGAGCCAAGCAGGGGAGGGGCAAAGACAGAGGGAGAGAGAAGACCCAACTAGGCTTCATGCTGCCAGTGAGGAGCCTGATATAGGGCCCAAGCTCACAAACTGTGCGATCATGACCTGAGCTGAAATCAAGAGTCAGACGCTTAACCGACTGATCCACCCTCGTGCCCCATTATTGGTTTTATTTTAATCAAAAATTATTCATATATTGATTATATTTGTAGATTTGGTGATATAAGAAAATTTATTCAAAGTGGATCTAAAATGGTTGAGTATTTCTGAAATTTGCTGATTGTAATTGAAGTATTATTATTGGGTAAAGCTTGCCAATGTCAAAGGAATAATGATTTTACATGTAATATACATATAAGCCACATATTATCTACCTATAATTCATATGTAGTTCTTTTCACAGCTCTTATCATTTGGTACTCAGAATAGCAATCTATCAGCATGCTTTTAGATGTTTCTAAAAGCATCTAAGAAATGTTCCATCTTGCATGCATAAAACATTTAAATTTAGCTTTCATGTGATTCTTAGGTATTATGTTTTCGAATAAGATTATACAGTTCTGTGGTTGTTTTGCTATTAAAACATTCTTAACTGACTTCCATATCAATTGATTCTATGCCTTGCTGTAATGTAAATAACCCCTAAAGATACAGCAAACTAGTGTTTGCTCTTTAGTAAACAGCTCTATCAGTAACTTTTTCAAAGATGTGGGCGGGCTTATCAATATTATCGATGTCAGTGCCTGACAGATTGTGAGCATATCTTTTTTCTCAGGAATTCTTTGGTTGATTTAGCTTTTAACATTCCTCCACCAGATCTACAGAGCCTCATAACATGGTCAGGCTGAGAAGTTTTTCTGCTTATTTGACTGAGATCTTACGAATTAAAAACTCTAAACTCCTTTAAGGCAGGGGCACTGCTTGTCTTGTTCTTGTATTTCTATAGCACCTAGCACAGTGCCTGGCATACACTAGATTCTCTATAAGTTTGTGAAAAGAATGGATGAATGTTAATAGGCTTAACAGTTTCTATTTTCCACAGAGAGAGAGCCAGTATGAATGTAGACCTACAGGGATGATTAATTTTATATGTCATCTTGACTGATCTAAGAGATGCCCAGATAACTGATAAAAATTATTTCTGGGTGGGGGCGCCTGGGTGGCGCAGTCGGTTAAGCGTCCGACTTCAGCCAGGTCACGATCTCGCGGTCCGTGAGTTCGAGCCCCGCATCAGGCTCTGGGCTGATGGCTCGGAGCCTGGAGCCTGTTTCCGATTCTGTGTCTCCCTCTCTCTCTGCCCCTCCCCCGTTCATGCTCTGTCTCTCTCTGTCCCAAAAATAAATAAAACACGTTGAAAAAAAATTAAAAAAAAAAAATTATTTCTGGGTGGTTCTGTAAGGGTATTTCCAGAAAAGATTAGCATTTGAATCCATAGGCTGCGTAAAAAGGTCACCCTCATCTATGTGGGTGGGCTTCATACAATCGAGGGCCTGAATAGAACAAAACAGTCAAAGAAGGGTGATGTGCCCTCTCTGCTTGAGCTGGGGCATTCATCTTTATCTTGGTCATCAGCCCTCAGTTCTTGGGCCTTTGGACTCAGACAGGTACTAACATCATTGGTTCTCCTGGTTCTCAGGCTTTGGGTTTGAACTTCAACTACTTCCTGAGCGTCTCGCTGACAGGTGGTAGATCATTGAACATCTCAGCCTTCATAATCCTGTAAGTCAATCCTTCATAAAGATTCTCCTTCTGCATATCTATATGTATCCTATGGGTTCTGCTTCTCTAGAGAATCCTGACTAATACATTCACCTATTTGAAACACGTATCTCTTTGAGCCCTCGACTTTTCTTTAGCCTGGCTCCTTTACCCATAGCCTGCAAGTAATGTAGTATTATCCTAGCTCCAAAGTGCCAAATCCAGATCATTTTACTTTCCTATAAAGCAAAATTTTTCTTGAGTTGGTTCTATACCCACCCATCTGTACCATTTCTTATGCTCCTCATCACCATCTTTTTCTTAATGGTCCACATTTATTTAGATTTTTGGTACCAGGCTCACTATCTTTCTCTCCAACACAACTCCTGCAGAAATTTCCAGGCCTTCATGAATGACCCATTAACTACTATGGTCTATTCAATGCTTAAGGCTTCACTTCCATTCTACTTCAGCAGCCTACCTTTGATTGACCTCAGGGGCCTTGTCCTTACCTGGGACTCACTGATACATACACCTGAAACCTTGCACATCCATCTCTTCTTCTCCACACATGCCCTCCTATTCTGCTAGTCATCTTCTGTCTCCACAAGCCTACTCTCTTAATGACACCATGATAATCTTTAGTCCCTTGATTTCTTTCCTTATTCCAACTCTATTGATGTCCCCTTATCATCATTTCCTTATCATCCTGATCAGACCTCATGGTTCTCACTTCTGCTACTCTTGTACCAGCAGCCTTAATTGATTCTACCCTAATAGATCTCTTCAGCACCCTGCAAGCCTGCAATTCATTCACTCTTCACTCGGCTACTTTTTATACTTCTTCACACAAGCAGGATGAATGGTACTGAAGGAACACAAAAAACAAAAAAACAATCACACAAAGTGTAGAAAGTAGTACCTCCACAAATGTAGAATCCAGTCTCAGTTAGACCCTCAAATCATATATATTCTTTCTCACCTTCTCTTATTTATTTTAAAGACAATTACAAAATTTTACTTGTGTTTTTAAGCCCCTCTCCTCACTTTCAGAAATGGCTCTGCTAATTTCCCATTTCACAGAGAATGCAGAAGCTATCAGAAATGAACTTTCCTCAAGTCCTACTCCACTGCACTTCTTCTCTCCTAAATAAAAAAGATGTATGTTTTTACTCCTACCATTACATTGTCTCCTTTGTCCTCCTTCCAGATAATACAGATTAGTACTTGGGATTCAACTTATTTTTTCCTTAGGCACTGTGGTACCTCAATTGTCTCCTCTTTCCTTTTGGTTCTTGTTGCTTGGCCTACAGACTGGATCAAGTCACACACACTTAAAAGTGAAATACTAAGGTACCCTCCCTTGCCTCTGAGTCTCTGCTACCGGCCACTCTATCTTTTTTCTTTTCTTCATAGAAAAGCTGGAGTCCTTACTTCCTTGATTCCCTTATTTATTTTTTTAAAGACCCATCCACTTTGTAATCCATCAGAAAGAGACCACTACCATAACATGAAACCTGCTTTTGCTAAGTTATCAGTGTCTTCTTCCACTGAGCTTGATTTCCAAATCCAATAGTCACTTTTCAGTATTTATATTCCTTAATTTCTTTGCTTTTTATTTGATACTGTTAAGCACTCCTTGGAAACTCTCTTCTTGGTGTTTTATTATCTATTCTTTCTTGTCTTCCTCCTAATTCTCTTAGAATCCTCATGGACTCTCCTACCTGTTTCTAAAATATTCATGTTCTCTAGGATTCCACCCTCAGAACTTTCTTTTCACGGTATCTAGTCTCCCTTGAATAGTGTGTCTTCTGTGACCATAGCTGTAACTATCAGTGACACCCAAATACCACTTTGGAGGTGATTTTTTCTAAAGGGGTTAGGATCTAAAATCAGTGTGAAAGGCAGAAATAGAGTTAAAATTACATTAAAAACACCTCTAGAACACTGTATACATGATTTTGAGTGTGTATACTATCAGTCAAGAAATCGTACACAGCCAGTTTTCCTCTGTTATTGGAACAGAAGGTTGTTTCTTGAGTTGAACACCAGTTGAAGTTGTTGGCTTGCATTTAGGGTCCATGTTATAAGAAAAGTGTGGTTTTTGTTTTTGTTTTTGTTTTTGTTTTTTTTGCCAAACACATATAGCAGAGTTAATATAAGTTAAGTAGATGTAGGCGATAACTCCATTATATATATTTTCAGCCCGACCTCTCTATCAAATATCCCCTTTTGGATATACCACCAATCCAGATTGTTTTAGTTAGATTTCCGAGAGCTGAAGATATGTGACATACTCATATGCTGCTTAGCAAAGGCACCTATTAGAAGGATATAGTGATGTGGCAGGGCTATAGCTCACAGGCAGAGTGTTTTCATCCTCTGGGTTGATGTTCTTATTCCAGGCAGATGTCTTCTAGCATTATACAGCCTCGCTAGAGCCCTAGGCAGCTGCCAATTGGTGGAATCTCCAAGCCAAGTATCACACAAGCCAGTAACCTCCAGCTAAACAGCTTTATTGAAACTAGTAGAATTCATAAGCATCTAGGAAGGCATTGCAATTCTTTACTGGCCTTTTAAAGTGCTGTAATTCACCCGGTGGCTGTTACATCACCCTACAGACCATCCTCATGAGGCTATCATGACCAATCAGCCAAGTGAAATTTCCTCATTGACCATAATGAACATTTGACTATTATAAGTAGGGTGTGTGCTGTGTGAACCAATATCAGAGACAAATCTGTATGGCAGTAAGCTTTACCTCCTCTTTATCACACATACCAAACAGCATAAATAATTAAAAGCATCATAATACAAAGCAGTCAAACATTACATCAAAGATGTGGCAACACTACTCAACTGTGGCCTATTTCATTCGACATTTAACATTTTTCCTCTTTCTTTTTGTCATTATTCATGTTTTGTAATATGCTTCTTGACATGTCTTGAGTACATATAGAATAAGGATGCCTTTTTATATCCTTCTACTATCTCTGCTTATGTATTTATTCCATCAGCTCCTTGATTTGAGGAACACTGAACGATGAAGGGACATTCTCTGTGGCCAACTCTGGGTTGCAGAAGGTAAGAAATTATACATTTGGAATGTCCCATTATCGTCTTTTGCTGGTCACCACCTTTTGGCTTTTTGTCCCTTTAAATTTGACCTTTTTGCCTCTAGTGTTATTTCCTTTACAGAACAACAGGATATAATTTATATCAATAACATTCTTTTTTTGTGTGTCATATATATATTCAGTAAAGTTAATGTCATTTGCTCTCATCTAAAAATCACAGACATCAATTTTAATTTTTTTATTGGAGGTAGCATTCTTTATTTTTATTATAAAAAGTAACACATTGATGATACATTATTTTTTCTAAATCTGAAATACCAAAAATGTATGATGAAGAAAAATCATTCATAATTCCCTTACCTAGGGATGGCCATTGTTAATTTTTGGTTGTAACCTTTTATCATTTTTCTATAGGACTATAAATGAAGTTATACTTTAACATATTGTTTTGTACCTGGCCTTCTTTCTATGTTAGAAAACATGATTATATTAATTATTGTATTATTCTATTACTCTTATGTATCAATCTCATAAGTTTGAAAATGTATATCTTTTTGTTCTTCACACCCCTGCAAAGGTGGGATTATTGCTAATTCCATTTTGTAGATACATAGATCCTAAGGTTCAGAGAGGATAAGTGACTGCTCGAAATCTACATACCAAGTGAGTGCAGAAATAAAGCTTGCTCTATGACTTCTTGATGCCACATTGGTACCCTTTCCACAGTGTGCCTGTCATCTCTCTAATAAGATAATGCAGATGAAGGGGCCGAGGAAACACACATTACTGTTATTTATTTTAAGAGGCAGTCTAAAGAGAATTATTGCCTTGGGAGCAACTTCTGATTTGGTCTGAATCTAGGGCAGCTTCGTGAATTAAAACTGCACAAAGGCTTCCAGGGCTGCAGGCTGAACTTGTCTTAATGCAAAACATCATTATAACACACCAATATATCAATATGCAATTGAATACTACAATCAGAATACATTCCTGATCTGTAAACATAGCCATAGAACATTAAAAGAGACAGGTCATTATTGAACCAGGACATTCAAGTCCTTGTGAGCAAAAAGGCAGACCCTATGTATGTACATTGATCTTGTCTCATTACCCTCCTGGTATGTTCTTTGCTGGGTGATGTGAGGAAAGTCTAGCAAGGGAGAATATCTTGCTGTGTAGTTCAAAGGAATCTAACCTATGGCCTAGAAGGTAGAAGGAATTTGAACCAAAAATTCTGAAGAATTTGAGATTTTGTAGTTGCTTCTTTATTCTCTACCCATTGCTTTACAAATCAATGCATTCTGGATACAGAGTGCTGCAAATACTGTGTTTGAATCTTTTTTCCCCATGTAGTCTAAAGGTGTGGCACATTCATGGTTTGCTACTGATCTACTTTCTCATTTCTTTCTTCTTCTTCTTTGTAAGTTTATTTATTTATTTTGAAAGAGAGAGAGAGAGAGAGAGAGAGAGGGAGAGAGAGAGAACCAGAGAGTCCGAAGGAGAGGGAAAGAGAGAATCCCAAGCAGGTTCTGCACTGTCAGCATGGAGCTCCAAGGCAGGACTCAATCCTATCTCAAACCTTGAGATCATGATCTGAGCCAAAATCAAGAGCAGGATGCTTAGCTGACTGAGCCACCCAGGCGCCCCTCATTTATTTCTTCTTGGGCCTCATATTATCTTGGTCAAGGTTTTGGTTTGCTTGGGCAGCTGCCCTGTTATGGACTCTGGACCGCTTTTCCCTTCAAAGTTACTGAGCATTTCAGTGAGACTTGGGACTGAAAGTGTACAGTAAGAATTTATTCCTATGGGGTTCGTAGGTACAAATTGCTAGGCCTCTATTAAAATATAACATTTAGAGAAAGATAAAATCATGCCTTTCATGCAGATATAAAAATGAATATATGTTAAAGAATTCATTTTACTCATATGATATCAGGGAACCAGGCAAAATGGGATAGAACTGATTTTTCCATGAGTAACATGGGGAAGCAATTAAAATCACTACCAGGCAGGACAGAAGTTATATATCTATCTATATCTATATAACCTACAATTTACAAAGAACAGCAAAATTGCTTACAATGAACAAGGCTAGAATCTGATAACCCAGAAGGATATGCTAGAGATATGCAGAGTTTTTTCTGACCCCCTCCCCAAATAAAAGAACAAAAGGCGTTGTCAACCAATTTCAGTGGGAAAAAACCAGCAACCTGAGTAATATCAGATCACTGCCAGAGTGATGCTTTTAGAACTCTGAATTCCTCTGACAAATTTGAAACAAATGTATAGTTCTGAAATGTCCTCAAGTATTTTGAAAGATAGAAATGTCCAAATAAGAATATTATAAAACAAAGACAGACAAATAACAAAATGCACTACAGTATTCCAACCTTTGTTCAGACAGTTCAAATTGGCTTATTTCCTGAAATGTGTTATATATACCTTTCATAATACAAACTAGACCCTCAAAGATAAGATCCTCAAAATATGAGCACAGCTATCCAATCCTACTGCTATCCATTGTTAGCTGTAGTACCTTGTTGCTGTGATTCTGTGTTAACTTTATGCTTTGCTATCGTTAAGACTTTTACAATTAATTTTCAGTAACCTTCAGAAATTTTCTAACAAAGTTTTCTTAGGAAACACAGATATAATTACAGATTGTCATTAAAAAAATGACAATTTTCCATTGCTATTTCCATACAAATGATTGAATCCATGAGTATCATGCCACAGTCCCCAACTTTAGGTACTCTGAGTACATATGCCTACTACTAAAAATCAAATGAAACATACAGTAACTTAAGTTCAGCAACAAAACTTTCTCTAAATCAGAATATGAAATAAGGCAAGCCCTAAGCTAAGGAATGTCATCAATACAGAATTATAGTCAAAGAACACAATTTGTATTTCTATACTGAGCCCAAAATATATGTCTACCAGGTATTTACCCAAGAGAAATGAAAATATATGTCCACAAAAATACTTGTACATGATTATTTATAGCAGCTTTATTTATAATAGCCAGAAGCTGAAAACAACTTAAATGTCCTTCCCAGATGACTAGATATACAAACTGTGGTATAGTCATGCAGTGGAATACTGATTAGTAATAAAAAAGAACTGATTACTGATAAATGCATCAATGAATCTCAGATAGATGCCAAGTAAGAGAAGCCAGACACATAGGTACTGTATGTACTGTATGATGCCATTTGCTAGAATTGGCGAAACTAGAGTGACTAATCTAGAGGAAATGAGTGGTTACTAAGGCTTTGAGAGTCAAGGAAGTGATTAACTGCAAAGGAGTAGTAGTTCACTCTTTGGGATGATGAAAGTGTTCTATATTTTGATTGTAGTAATGGTTACATAGATGTATCTGTTTGTCAAAATGTACTAACCTGTAGAGTTAAAATGGGAGCATTTTATTTTATATAAATTACATTCAAAAAGGTTGATAATAAAAATAAAACACAGACCCCCCCCCCAAATATGTATGTGCTGTGGGTATACAAAAGGTAACAAATAAGAAGTGGCATGATGGACAGTTTGAATCACCCTGCTGTAATTATTATCAATTCTCTGAAACCCCATTCTTTTTTTTTTAATTTTTTTTTTTAACGTTTATTTATTTTTGAGACAGAGAGAGACAGAGCATGAATGGGGGAGGGTCAGAGAGAGAGGCAGACACAGAATCTGAAACAGGCTCCAGGCTCTGAGCTGTCAGCACAGAGCCCGACGCGGGGCTCGAACTCACGGACCGTGAGATCATGCCCTGAGCCGAAGTCGGACGCTTAACCGACTGAGCCACCCAGGCGCCCCTGAAACCCCATTCTTTAATATTGACTATTGTGGGTTTTTTTCAGTATCATTAAAAAAAATTAATAGACTTTATTTCTTAGAAAATATTGTTTACAGAAAACTGAGCAGATAATAGAGAATTCTTATGTATGCCACTCACAGTTTCCCCTTTTATTAACATCTTGCATTAGTGTGGTACATATGTTATAACTGATGAACCAATATTGATAGATTGTTGTTAACTAAAGTCCATAGTTTATATTAGAATTCTTTGTGTTGTATAGATTTATAGGTTTTGACAAGAGCATAATGTCATATAGCCACCATTAGTGTCAAAATGATAATTTTGTTGTCCTAAAAATGCTGTATGCTCCACATATTCATCCCTTCTCTTTTTGCCCTCTTCCCCCAAACTCTGGCAAACACTGATCTTTTTACTGTCTCTATAGTTTTGCCAACTACAGTTTTTTTTCTCTCACTCTTTTGGGTAAGTGCTATGTACACACAGGTTTATGTTTCTTATCTCTGCCATCCAATCAGATTACCTCTCCTAACTCTTTCTTTTATATAATTTATCTTTTCCTGAGGACCTCCTGGAGGGTGGTGGAAGAGATCTGCCTACTACAAGCGGTGGCAGAAAGAGCTATGCTCCCCAGTATCCATTCTGCCCTTCTTTCTTCTAATAATAAAACAATCTCACTCTGTCGAGCTTTGACTGAGCCCTTGGCTACCTAGCGAGAGACTGCATTTTCTACCTTCCTTGTATCTTGGTGTGGCCTGTGGGATATGAGCCGAAAGACTATGTACAAGTGATATGATTGTACTTTCTTATAAGATTGAGAAAATAAGACATTTCCCATGCAATTTTATACTTGTGTCTCATTCTTGGGCCATACTACCTTAAGGATATTGTGAATTAATATTACAAGATAATTCCCATAATGTGAAAGGCACAATTATACTGCATTGTAATTTTTGGTAATAAAAATATTCATTGGTTAAAGGAAAACGCTAAATGCAAAGCTTCGATAAACTTATTTTGAATTCTTTTTTTTTTTTTACTTTACAGTGTCTCAATAAAACAAAACAAATAAAAAGCCAGAAGGCTTAACTTCTATGAGGCCCTGTGGGAAACATGGGTTTAAAATGTAGTGGACAACCAGAAGCCTGTGAAGGTAAGTAAAGGAAGGTCAAGGGAGCCGGAGGAGATTCAGGGGATTGTAGTTTTATGGAAGCTAAGGGAAACAAGACTTTCTAGATGTGATCAACATGTCCAAATGAAGTGGAGAAATCCAATGAAACAAGGAATGAAAGGGATTTGATCATTAGTCTCAGTTTTCATGTCTATAAAATGGGTATCTTCGTGTAGTTATCATACAGTTAACTATGTTTCTGGTTTATGAATTTTAGTTTCCTTCTCTTTGTGATTAATTCATTGTTTTATTCAGCAAATACTTATTACTAGTGAGGAACCCTGTTAGAGGCTGGCTATGCAATGACACACTCCACCCTAAAGCACTCTGTAGTGTTGTAGGGTAAACACAAACAGGCCAGTACTATTCCTTACCAAGAGTGACAAGATGAAAGGAAGTATATCAAAGTTAGCTGATTTACTTTGCTTTGTGTTTTTGTTTTTGGCAGATGAACTATGAAACTTAAAAACATGTCAAATGCAGGGGCGCATGGGTGGCTCAGTTGGTTATGTGTCCATCTTGTGATTTTGGCTCAGGTTGTGATCTCATGGGCAGGGGATCAAGCACCAAGTGGGGCTCCCATCTGAGCATGGAACTTGATTAAGATTCTCTCTTTCTTTCTCCCTCTGCCTTTCCCCACTCTTGTGCACCCACTCTCTCTCAAAATAAATAAACACTTAAAAGTAGTCTAAAAAATCTCAAATGCATAATTTTTAACATGGTATTGTTGATGCATGAAAGTGTTTCTAGATTATTGAATACAGTGCCAAGCAATGCATTCTTATTTTTGTATGTGAAAGTTTTATGTTTTTCAAATAACTGCTTAAAGCTGAAGGAGACACCCATCCACTAAAGTTCTCACTCAGAACTCACTGCCCTATACTTAAAAAAAAAAAAAAAGCCAGTGAATACTTTTAATTGGCAGCTATCTTATTCATTTATACCCACAGTTGCTCAAGTATGTTAGGAAATTCATTTACGAGCAGTATCTTTTTTTTTTTTTTGGCAGTATCTTTTTTTACATTGAGTTTTATTTTACATATAGTAAAATCTATCCCATTTATGCGTTTTGGCAAACAAAACGACAGGTGTAATCACCAACACAATTAAGGTATAGAACAGTTCCATTACCCCCCAAAATTTCCTCAAGGTCCTTTTTAGTCAACTCCTTTTCCTGATCGCTATTGATGGGTGTTCTGTCCCTTTTTAAGAACTTTTTATTTTGAAATGATTATAGAGTAACAAGAAACTGCAAAAATAGTACAGAATCTCATGTACCTATCACCTAGCTTTCTCCAATGGTGATATATTACATAACTGTGGTACAAGATCATAACCATTCCCTGTACGTTTGAAGGCAGATTTTCCTTTCACTTCTTGTGTTTACTCTCTTCTTTTCACACAAATTTAATACTGTTGTGTTAAAAGGAGCAGATGCTAGTTTTCCCTCAGATGTCTTCTGTTGCATTTTCAGTATTTCAGTTCGATCACCCCTGTTACTCCTACATCTTTCTGTGGTCTTTTCTTTATCCCACCGTCCCCAACCCCCAATTTAATTCTGCTGCTAGATTTTTTTTTTTTTCCCTGAGATATGTATCACAGATGGTACTATTGTCAATTTTCGAATTGCTAACTTCTACTTTGGTCTTCCGTTTTAAAGGAGGTAGTCCTGCCTGTGCTTAATTGTGGCGCTTACAGTAGTTTTACAGTGTGTGTATGTATGTTAGGGTGTTAGCCGGTTTGATTCCCCAACCTCCGTGAAGGTTCTTGCTCGACCCTTTCTCCGTTACCCTTTTATTTTCCAGATATTTGACTATTTGTTGGAAGAACGGGTGGAACGACCCTTAAAACATGTGGCACCCGTCTCTCAGGTTTGGGTTTGCCTGCCGCACCTCCCCAGTGGGCAGCCTCTGTGGACGCGGAGCGCAAAGCAGCCGTTCGGTTCCCCCGGCCGGTGAGATGAGGGGCGGGGCCTCGGTTCCAGTGGCAGTGGGCAACCGGGAGGTCACGCCCCCTGGCCCGGGCCCTGCGCGCGCGGCTGGCGACGTCAGGCACGGGCGCGAGCTTGGCCCCATGGTGCGCGGGAGGTGCTGGTGCGCATGCTCTGACTCGGTTGCCTCGGTAGCGGTGGCCGAGGGAGGGTTGGGCCTTTCTTTTGGTGTTCCTCTGTGCGCGTGGGCTCTGCTCGTCTGCTACGGTCTCCGTAGCCCTCGGGAGCCCATTATTCTCTTCCTTGAGGCCGCCGGTTGGGCGGCAGCGGGCAGAGCGATGGGCACCTCACCCCGGCTCCCCTCCCCCATGCCCGTTGCCCCGCCCGCCCTGGGCTGGGCGACGGGGTCAGGGGCCGAGCGGAGCTGGGTGAGTATTCCCACAGCATTTGGCTGGCCGCCTCTTCCCGGCTCTGCTTACCGTAGGGTCCTCATCGTACTCTGGGATGGGGTGGAAGGGCGGGTGCGGGTGGGCGGCTAACAGCCCAGCCCTGAACAAAAGACTGGGAAGCGGGGCGCTTGCTAGTGAAATGCAGGCCGCGTCCCAGCGGTGGTGGAACGAGCTTCTGTTTGGGCGTGGGGAGTCGCAGTAGGAAGGAGGGGGCGCACCCAGTGTGACCTGCTCTCTTTGGCCACTACAGAGCCTTCACGGACAACGTGGGTGGTTACTACCATGTGTTTAAGCCTGCGCGGCTTAACGCAGGCATGGCAAGTCTTTGTCCGTGTGACCTTGAAACAAAGGGTCTTAAATTACCAGTGATTTCAGTGTCCAAGTTCCACTTAACTTGAAGGGGTTTCATATTCATTGAGGATCAGGAGGAATAAGTTAATATTTATAGCCAACAATTTTTCTTTTCCCAAATTATCTGCTTATAATATCAAATCATGAACGGGGTAGTTAACTGGTTTATAGATACACGTTTATGATGGCAAAAATAATAAACATCTAGCAAAAGCAAAAGGATAGCTCAGAATGAAACCTTGTCTAAGAAGCCCACCTGAGGATGAATTAATTATCTAGCGGACTATACCGTTGTTTGACCGTTATTGATTAGGGCTCAGGCTCAGCAGTTACTTTTTTTTTTTTTTTTTTTGTCTAATGGAGATGCAAATTATTTTTGACTGGTAGAAAAAGTACTCCTGAAAGTTGTGATTTTATTGCCCTATTTCCAAGATTTTTATAATTTTTCCCATTCAGCTTGCTCCTTCATCAGGAGTTCAATAAATCTTTGCCACAGGCTCACTTTGTGTGAATCATGTTTATAACTTTAAAAAGTTACAATTTAATGGTGGCCTCACGATTTTTTAAATTTAAATTTTATTTTTTAATGTTTTTATTTTTGTGAGAGACAGTGCGAGTGAGGGAGAGGCAGAGAGGGAGAGCAAGAGCGAAGGAGACACAGAATCTGAAGCAGGCTGCAGACTGAGCGGTCAGCACCCAGCCTGTGATGGGGCCCTAATGTGAACCTTGAGATGACCTGAGCCAAAGGTGGAGGCTTAACCAACTGAGCCACCCAGGCACCTCAACAGTGGCCTCACTCTTTAGTGACAAAAGCTTAAGTTTATACTTTCAGAATTGAAAAACATAGTCCCTCAACAACATTATTGGACCCCAAGTAGAATCCTTACTTCTTGCTTCTGAAGAGTTGAATATGGATGAGAGGAAACATTTACAAAATGAAAATTTGATCTAAAAAGAAATGTTGAATATTGAGAAATGCAAATTAAGGGATTGCAATTACAAAAATTAAACATTGTTATTGATATTTTAATTGAGGAAGTTAGTGGAAACAGTTTCTGGTTCTACCCTGGTTTCATTTGGATATAGGTAGACTTACAAGATTGTTTCTCCTTACATTCTTCTCCCTTTGCCAGTTCCTTTCCCTGTTTATTTAGGATTAAATGAGACACTGCTACATGATGAGACAATCAAGATGGCCATAACGTTTTATGACAAATTCTAAATTGATAGCATGTCTTAATGCTTATACATTTCTGAGAAAGATAAGCAACTCTTTAAGGAAAAATATGTCTGCTTTATATAAGTAGATTGTTCGAGTATGAGTTTGATTTGATTCTTAATATCTTTGAAGCCTAGAGATGTTTGGGACCCTAGAGGCAGTGTTTGAATCATAAACACAGTCAGGAACTATAACAACAACAAAGTGCCATTGAGATTATTTAGTGATTATGTGTTGAAAACAAATGTCTTCAGGGGCCAAGCAGACTGGGTATAAAAGGATTGGAAAGTAGGGGAATGAGAATAAATCCTACCTAAAAGCATCCAGAATAGGGAAAGGTTGCTGAAAACTGTAAAACCAGAGGTACCTCTAAAGAGCTTGGTACTTCAGTCCTTGAAGTGCTGATCTTATAGGCTTGCAGAACCCAGGAACATACTTACTAATACAAGTTTATCTTTAAGATTAGGGTTGTCTCATATCACTGTCATGTAATAGCCTTCAGAGAAAACTTTTAAAATAATCTCTATGCTAGCTCAAGAACTTACAGTGGTTTCTTATTGCTCACTGTTTTAAATGGAATTTCTTCATAGAATTTTGGAGTTATCTGTAAACTGCTTTCCTTCCCTTCCTCCCTCCCCCCCACTCCCCTACTGCCTGACCTTCCTATAGACTAAGTTCTCAGCTTCATGGTGGTCAAAGGAAAGAAAGAAGCATACCACTTCTCAGGAAAAACACAGCTTTCTTAGAGGTAAATATTTATTGACAGAAATGCAGGTTGTGATCTCAGATTTCAAAAATATGCTAAGAAACACTATGGTTAGTTTTCTAGACTTCGTTAAATTTTTTTTTTCAAGTTTATTTATGTATTTTGAGAGGTAGGGGAGGGGAAGAGGCTAAAGGAGAGAGAGAGAGAGAGAGAGAGAGAGAGAGAGAGAGAGAGAGAATCCCAAGCAGACTCTGCACTGTCAGTGAAGAGCCCACTGCAGGGCTCAAACTCACCAGCTATGAGATCATGACCTGAGCTGAAGTTTGACGCTTAACTGACTGAACCACCCAGGCACCTCAAGGCTTTGTTTACTTTTAACCCACTTCCTAGTGTTTCTTAATGGGGGCTCATCTGGCATTTTTATGGAGCTGCCTCATACCTTGTAGATGCTCTTTGTATCTGTTCCCTGAGCATTAAATTGCAATAGCAAACTACACACCCTCCTATTTGTGACAACTATGTTCTCACTCATTTCCAAACAACTTCTTTGAGAATGGTCCCTCCCAATGTTGGGAACCATTGGACCATGTCAGCCTATGCTTTACCCAATCTATGCACATGTATTGGCACTTTATTTTTAAAACTTAGCAAACTTTTCAGGCCCTTTGTTGAAGAGCTCTTCCATTTCTTTGACATGACTTTGTCTCTACTTGGTAAGCCCTCATTCATGTGTCAAAATTCAATTCTTCAAGAACTGGATTCAAGTCTTCTAGACTCCTTCTTTTAGAGTCTTTGATTTTCCCAGGAAACATTTGACATTCCTTTCTATGAGGACACACACAGCAAAGTGCTGGGATATTGCAGATGCCAGGTGAATGAGTGAAAGCTTGTGGAAGTAAGAAGGTATGCTAATCTAGTTTTTTGTCTTAAGTTTATTTTGGGAGAGAGAGAGCCCATGCAAGTGGGGGAGAGGCAGAGAGAGGGAGTAAGAGAATCTCAAGCAGGCTCTGCAGTGTTAACACAGAGCCTCACATGGGGTCAAACTCATGAACCTTCCGTGAGATCATGACCCAAGACAAAATTGATAGATGCTTAACCAACTGAGCCACATAGTGCCCCCTAGTTGTTTTTTTTTTTTTAATATTTATTTTGAGAGAAAGAGCGTTTGAATGAGCATGCGTGAGCGGGGGCGGGGCAGACAGAGAGAGGTAGAGAGAGAATCTCAAGCAAGCTCCACACTGTCTAGTAGCCCATGCAGGGCTCCATCTCACTAAGTGTGAGATCATGATCTGAGCCGAAATCAAGAGTTGGGCATTTAATTGACTGAGCCACCCAGCTACCCCATCTAGTTTTTAATGAAGACTTTGTGAAGAAAAAGGGAATGTTTCTTTCATTAAAAAATGTTGAACACTAATTCTTTTCTTTTTAAGAGAGAGAGAATCCCAAATAGACTCAATGCTCACTGTGGAGCCCCACATGGAGCTCCATCCCGTGACACTGGGATCATGACCTGAATGGAAAGAAATCAAGAGTCAGATGCTCAACCAATTGAGCCACACAGGTGCCCCACCAATTATTTTTTTAATGGCACTTGGTAGTATATTTTAAAAATATATGGCTTTATCATCTATTTTCAGAATAGCAGAGTCTGTAGTTTCTGATACCGACTTTTTCTGTATCTCCTTATTTGTGGAATAACTTTGGTCAAACTCATATACCATTAGTTCCTGGTTCTGGCCTAATTAGCATACATGCAGACAAGTTAGTCTCTACAAGTCCCACTCAGTATTCAAAAGCACAAAGAGCTCAAATCATCACCAATGGTGGATCAATTTCTCTTGTGTGCTTACAGAAAAGTCTTGTTTTATATAAAAATATGATAATCTTCTTATAAAAATAATGACACTGGTATCAGAAAGATTAGATGTCATATAAATCTGTTGTTTGAATGGGAAAAGACCAATTGGTGAATAAACTTGAAAGTAGAAGAAGGAAACAATAGGTAGAGATATATAAAATAAATTCATTTAAATTTTTAATTTTCTTTTCTTCATTGCAACTTTTATTTGTTTACAGTGTGCCTGACTGTGTTATAGGTGCTAAGATGCAAACTTGTAAGTCAGAAATTTTCAGATGTTTAGACATTGCTCTATCGACTTTTGGTGTTCCCTGCTGTGGAGGAGATGGCTGAGGCTACTTTAATTTTTGTTCCCGTGTAGATAAACTCTTTTTTCTGCATCTTTGTTTTTTTCCTTTATTTATTTATTTATTTATTTATTTATTTATTTATTTATTTATTTTAATGTTTATTTATTTTTGAGAGACAGAGACAGAATGCGAGTGGGTTAGGGGCAGAGAGAGAGGGAGACACAGAATCCAAAGCAGGCTCCAGGCTCTGAGCTGTCAGCACAGAACCCGACGCGGGGCTCGAACCCACAAGTTGTGAGATCATGACCTTAGCCAAAGTCGGACCCTCAACCGACTGAGGCCCTTAGGTTCCCCTCCTTTTTATTTTTTTAAAATAAGATATTCCACTCTGCTACCTCTAGGCATAGATATTTTCCCCCAACAGTTTTCTCAGAAAAACAGTGAATCCTCTCAATTTATAAAAGTAAATATGTTTGATTTTTTTTTTTTTTTTCTAGCTCAGGAGTAATTTTTCAGTGGTATGTTTGCCTATGATTTCAGTTCAGAAATGCCAGTTAATTGTAGGTTGGATTTGTGGTCTTTGTCCTCTAATCTATCAATATGCTTTGTTTACATCTTGGTCCTTTTCCTTCTGTGTTAGGAGATCAACTCACATGTATATGTTAAAATACTAATTAGGGGCGCCTGGGTGGCGCAGTCGGTTAAGCGTCGGACTTCAGCCAGGTCACGATCTCGCGGTCCGTGAGTTCGAGCCCCGCGTCAGGCTCTGGGCTGATGGCTCGGAGCCTGGAGCCTGTTTCCGATTCTGTGTCTCCCTCTCTCTCTGCCCCTCCCCCGTTCATGCTCTGTCTCTCTCTGTCCCAAAAATAAATAAAAAATGTTGAAAAAAAAAAAAATAAAATAAAATAAAATACTAATTAGATTTTTGCCAGCTTCTGTACTTCTCTGTATTGCCTCTCATATAGATTTTAAATCTCTACTATTATTATATATTTGAACTCCCAGTTTTTTTCTTATCCACTTTCTTTTACACTCTCAGCTATGGTTCCCCTCCCTCATCTCTTGCTTTTGGAGGCTGTATTTTTCTTTTCCCTTTTTCTTTTTCAATTGGGAATGTAAAGTAGATAATTTCCAAGTTTTCTCCTGATTCCCAGTGTAAGCCCAACACAGAAGCAAGCTTTCTCTCTTCCTCTTTTTTTTTTAACAATCATCTTGATTATTTAAAATGTTTTTATTTTATTTTTGAGACACAGAGAGACAGAGTATGAGTGGGGCAGGGGCGGAGACAGAGAGACACAGACTGAAGCAGGCTCCAGGCTCTGAGCTGTCAGCACAGAGCTTGATGTGGGGCTCGAACCCACAAATTATGAGATCATGACCTGAGCTGAAGTCAGATGCTCAACTGACTGAACCACTCAGGTGCCCTTCTCTCTTTCTCTTTATGGCAGTGTTCTTTTTTCTTACGGTGCAAGAGCGTCACCTTGGTCCCATACTGTTACTGATTTTTTTGATTTTCTTACCTTGACAGAAGAGGGACTTGTGTAGGGACTGTCTGACTGTGGTCAGAGTGAGCAAGCTCTCTGCACTACTCTCCCTACATCTAGGTAAGGCAGTGCTCTTCCTCTACGTGTGAGGTAGGAGAGTGTTCAAAGATACAGTCAAATTAATGAATGACAGATCTTTGTGTACTCAGAAGAGGCCTTCCTTTCCTACTCTTTCATTTTTCTGTCCTGTGTGTATAACAAGGGGAGTGATTTTGTGTGATTTGAAATGGTTTACTGTTTTTTGAGTTTTTGCAGAGGAAGTGGTAGTGGTAAGGTCGCACTCTTCTGAGTGCTCCTCCTGTCCCCACAGCTACCTAGGGCTGACTTTACACTGTAGCATGCAGTGCTCCACTTGGCTTTACCTTCCAGCTCTGGTCATGAGCATTATATTGTTGAGAGAAAACTGCCTTGAGAGAGAATCACCAATGGGCTTGGAAGCCAGTAGTGGAAGAAGCACCTCACGCTCCCTTTTTTTTTTTTTTTTTTTTTTTTTGAGGAAATACAGAATGAGGTAGAGTGAGATGCTTTTTTATATTCTTCCTAACTGGACTTCCTGCTGCTAGAGGCCACAGCCAGCATCAGATACCGATTAACATCCTTCAGTTACATTCCAGGTATAATGTTGTATCCCGTTTGAACTTCATTTGGGATACATATTTTAGTGGGATGGCAGGAAGGGAGTGCTGGGCTCACTGGTCAGTGGCTGTCAAGACTGAACCAAACTTTCTCCCTTTTGCTGCTTCCCCATGCTATTTATTGGATAACCAGGGCTATCCCTGCTGTGCTCCAGCCAGGCTGTCAAATGCCTTGAAATCCAGGTCATTCGCTAGCCATATCAAAACAATCCGTCTTTTGTCTCAATTTCCTAACATACTTCTTCCTGGAAACTATCTCTGGTGCTAACTACAAATGTGTGTTTGGAGGCCTTCAGAATCAGGTAATCTCCCTGATCTGGGCCTTAGATTCCACATTTAAATTTGTACCCTGACTGCTTCTTTGCTCTCTGAAATTTGAGGACCACTGCCCAAGAGCCTTGCTAGGTAAGTGATTAGCTAAATGAATTCAAACCAAATTCTTATAATGGTATTGGGTTCAGTTTAACACCCCTATCTAGTAATTACATGTATTTTTTGTTTGTTTTGTTTGTTTTGTTTTTGGAAAGAGTCTAAATATAAATTTTTTTTTTCAACTTTTTTTTTTTTTTTTTTTTTTTTTTGGGACAGAGAGAGACAGAGCATGAACAGGGGAGGGGCAGAGAGAGAGGGAGACAGAATCGGAAACAGGCTCCAGGCTCCGAGCTGTCAGCACAGAGCCCGACGCGGGGCTCGAACTCACGGACCGCGAGATCGTGACCTGAGCCGAAGTGGGCCGCTTAACCGACTGCGCCACCCAGGCGCCCCTAAATATAAATTTATAATAATGTGGTATTGCTGCAGGGAGGGAGAAATACAGAGGAAGTTTCCTAGTATTAGTTAAAAATTACCTTTAATGTTTAAAGGTATTCATGGTATATTCTGTTATAATCACGTTTTTTGTAAATGATCTTGTGTTCTGGGGAAACTTAGTTATATTTCTTTAAGTGTTTTAGTCTCACTTTGATTCTAATGTACATTGATTTATAGGTTCATCAAAAGAAATGTCTTTGACATAAACTAAAACTAAAATAAAATAAATTAAAACCAATCAGTTCCCCGCACATTAGATTAAAAAGCACATGAAAAAAGTGGAAAATGGTAGTGAAAAAAATTGTTTCTAACTAAAAAGGATCATTTGAGCAATGATTATACACAGTATTAGAATTCACAGGGGCTGTTTTTCTGAAAAGATATTTAATAGCAGCAGAATAAGCTTCTTCACACTGTCTAGTCTTAGGGCTAACCTCTAGTTTAGAAAGACTGCTTTCACTTGATGGGGAGAAAAATTATTCTACCTTCCCAATCTTTAGCCTCTGCTGAAGCAGTTAAAAAAAAAGGTTTTGATTATTTGAGCTTAAAAAAAAAAAATCAAATAGCTTTCCAGCAGGAGTAAGACTCCAGCAAAATAGATGTATTAACAACCTACATTTTATGGCACGAAAGAGCTCTGACTCCCTTCTAACTTTTATTTATAGTAAGAAATGAGAGGTTCATTGTTTAGGATGAGATGAGAATTGGAATTAGTCTTTTTACTGAGAGAGAGTTCACTTGTGTTCTGTTGTCACCTCTAGTCTGAATTTATTTATTTATCTTTTTAATTTTTTTAAAACATTTATTCTTGAGAGACAGAGAGAGACAGAGTGTGAGTGGGGGAGGGACAGAGAGAGAGGGAGACACAGAATCTGAAGCAGGATCCAGGCTCTGAGCTGTCAGCACAGAGCCTGATGCGTGGCCTGAACCCACAAACTGTGAGATCATGACCTGAGCCGAACTCGGATGCTTAACCGTCTGAGCCACCCAAGCGCCCCAAGTCTGAATTTATTTTTAAGCTTATGTCTGGAAACCGAGGAAGTTCACATGTCTAAGGTTTTATATTTGCAAAATAAATTCTTGCCATTTTTGCTTATTAAGCTGCAGTTGTGGTTATTTCCATTTTTGGCCATAATTTGAGGCATCTCATAGTAGGAAGTTCTAATATTCCCATTTCTGCCTCTACTAGTCTATAAACTTGGTAGAGACCAGTGTATTACAGCTTGAAAAGTGTATATAAAAATGTTGATTGTAGGGGTGCCTGGGTGGCTCAGTCGGTTGAGCGTCCGACTTCGGCTCAGGTCATGATCTCATGGTCCGTGAGTTCCAGCCCCGCGTCGGGCTCTGTGCTGACAGCTCAGAGCCTGGACCCTGTTTCAGATTCTGTGTCTCCCTCTCTCTCTGCCCCTCCCCCGTTCATGCTCTGTCTCTCTCTGTCTCAAAAATAGATAAATGTTAAAAAAAAAATTAAAAAAAAAAGTTGATTGTATTATGTTTTCATTTTTAGAAAGTTGAAATATTCTTACTTGAGCAAAGAGACAATAATTATTCAGTGATATTTCATTATGATATAATGATTCAAATTGAGATGGATATCATTTTAATATAATATAGTTCTTAATTTTGTAATCAAGCCATAAGTGTATGTATTATTATATGTAACATCCTTCAGCAAAGCCCAGTCCTTAGATAATTTTAAAAGTATTCAACCAAATATTAATTGGTGCTTTGATGTGCTGTCATCTTGCTACTGGCACAGAGCTGTTAATTAGATAAACTATGGCTATTGAGTGAAATTTTATGTTTCAACTAACATTTTGAATAGTTAGGTAAACCTCAAGTAACTGGGGGGGGCTTAGGGAATGGAGTGTTTTTACTTTAGTTCAATTTTGTTGTTAAATAAGGGCTTGTTTGGAATTTATAAAATATGCCAAAATATATTAGTATTTTTTTAAATGAATTACATTCAATTTTTGTTTGATTTAGTATCTCAATATATGTCAGGGTCATTATATAGTTAAAAAAACCCCTAATTTTCTGACTGCTCCTTTTTGGTCTCCCTATTCTAGTTCTGTATCCTCTCTCTGAGTCATCATATGTGTTCTCTTGTTTACGTAATGTTGATTTACAATCAATATTTCTGGCCCAGCTCTCTTTCCTTCTGAATTCCAGATTCATCTCCAAATGCCTGCTAGATTCCCTTCATGTGGTTATTCCACAGGCTTTTTAAACTCAAGCTCAGTGTGGTTAAATTAAGCCCATCTCAGTCCCCAAACCTGCTCTTGCTCAGTACACCACTACCTAGGGTGAAGAGCTGGGAATCTCTCTTAAATCTTTTCTCTCATCTATCCCTCACATATCAAGATCACCAGTTGTAATGAGTATACCAGCAAAATGTCTTTTGAATCCCTCCCTCTTCTACCGTACCTCCAGTGTTTGGCTCTGTTTAGCGTCATTTTGTCTTTCCTGGATTATTGCTAGAGACTATCAACTGGTCTTCATTTAGTCAGGCAAAGCCTGTAGTCCCTCCTGGAAGCCAGAATGCAAATATGATCAGATTCCCCCCACTTTCAACACCCTTTTGAGCCCTCAGGGTACCAGGCTCTTTTGTCTTCATCAGCAGTAGTTCTCTCAGTACCTCTCTTCTACCTCTGTATTTCAGTTAAGCAAGAGTTCTTCAATTACCAGACTTTCCCTTACGTTCAGATTTTTGTGCATCCTGTTCCTTTGCCTCCCTCCTTTGCTAAGTTGGCTTCCGTTCTTCCTTTTAGTGTCTTCTTTCTTAGGTATCACTTTCTCAACTTGTGTATGCACTGAAGCTGCTTAACCGGGATTTGGTATGTAACCCGGAGATCTCTCATCCATACCTGAAACATTTGATGACTGCCTCAGTAGAAGTACTGAGTACTGGTACTTTATTGTCTCTTATGTACTTCCATTCCTGTGCTTGCTGCTTTCTTTTCCCAAACCTATTCTCCCACTGTTTTCTTACCCTCTCAGATTTTCCGTTGTGATTTCAGGAGCACACATCTGCAATAAACAAACATATAAATCCTAAACCCATTATTGTCTTTACTACATTCTGTGAAGTAAATTAAGTATTCCCAGAAAAAGAATTTTATGGTTAAAAGCATCAGGAAACCCCAAGTTAGTAGTTTCCCCACCACAGTGTGTATTGTGAATTTCTAGGGTGGGGGTGCTGAGTGGATGTAGTGTGGATCAGTTTTCACACTTACATATCACATGACGTTAACATCTTCACAGGTCATTGCTTCCACTAACTAGTTTTAAAGGAAACTTGGCTTTGAAACAAAGAACAACAAACAAAAACTGAAGTTCTTTGAGTGGAAGCTGCTGCTTCCTCCACCCTATAAATTTCAGGGTATGGAGACTGCTGGTAGCCTCCACTACCTACCCCAGAGCCAATTTTAGGTCACTGCTTCTCTAGCCTCTTGTCAATATCGTTGCTCCTTTGCGGCTCCTTGGAAGCTCTTTTTGAGGACTTTCGTATCCTATGAAATTCAGCTCCACCAGACATAGCAAGCTAGGTTTTTTGTTTGTTTGTTTTTGTTTTTTTCCTTACATACTGTCCCTACTGGCTACTTTTACCACCATCTTGAGGAGGAATCCAAGGCTGTGTTCTAACTCATCAGGATCACATGTATGTTTATTAGTGCTTATTCTTGATGAACTCAGGATTATACACCATGTATCACTTATCATCTCTGTGCTCTTCCATTTCCTACCATTTGTCCCTTGTCATTTACAAATTTTTCATTTGATCTTCCACCTTATTTAAAGAGCTCTCCACCCCCACAGGCGCTCCAAATAATTCTAAGTAACTTCAGTATCCATGTGGAAAACAGCAAACTTAAGCCTCATAGTTTTCTTTTTTTAAATGTTTATTAATTTATTTTGAGAGAGTGAGAGAAAGAGAGAGAGAGAGTGAGCATGCAGGGGAGGGACAGAGAGAGAGAAGGAGAGAGAGAATCCCAAGCAGGCTCTGTGCTGTCAGCATAGAGCCCGACCTCACAGAGTCATGACCTGAGCCAAAATCAAGAGTCGGATGCATAACCAACTGAGCCACCCAGGCACTTCAAGTCTCATAATTATCTAAACTTACTGAGTTCCAGTGACCTTCTTCTCTAAGTTACTTTATAAACTTGGTAAGCTCTCCTGAAGTTCTAAAGTCTCATAGTCTTCCTAGGCTTCCTTTTCCTTCCTTTCACTATGGTTGTTGTTAGCCCTTTTGGTATTTAATACTCTTTGATACTACCATATTTTCATAGCCCCTTCAGTCTTCTTTTGGTATGTTTCCTACCTAAACTCTGAACTATTCTCACTAGCATATTCTATTCCTTCTTCTATATGTATCCATACACTGAATCCACCCAGCAAAACCTTAGCTTTGCATGTGTGCCCAATGCAGCTCCCTGCTGGTTCCCATATGTGGTGAACTGATTATTGCTGAAGGTAATCACAACTACCTTGTAGTCCAAACTCTTGCATGGCACACAAACCTCCCTTCAAGAAGTTTAGAACTCTTCCATCTAGTATCTTTGAGGCCTTCACTCTGTCTTTCAGCTCCAGTAGAGGGCAGCCAAGTTTAATTTGCATATGACTAGACTATCTCTATCTCCCTATACCTTCTATACTTCCTGCATCATGTTTCTGAGATCAGTCTTAGTGTTCTCTACACCCTAACTTGCCTTTGTTCATACCATTTTTCCTGCTTAGACTACTGTTCTAACCCTTGTGCTTCACCCACTGACAATCTGCTCTACAAAAACTCTTATATACCTTAAAGATTCATCTTCATGCCCACCCACACACCCTCCCACACTATCCCCTCTTTATAAGGGACTCCATCATTTGTGTGTACTTTAAATAGAAGTCCTGTTTTCCAGTGCTGTGAGAATTAAGAGTTGAGCAATTAATTGAAGACGTTGATTAAAGCTAGAGTTAAAATACTTAAGAAAAATACTTAGAACAGAAATACATTCATTTGCCAGTTGTCTCATGTATGACTAAGGGATTTTCTTTGAGTATGGGTAATTGGTTGGAATTCATTCTTCCTTCATTAATTTGGAACCCAGAATGCATCCTCTATATTTCCATTTTATTTTTTTCTTTTCAGCACAAGCAGGGGAGAGGGAGAGAGAGAGAGAGGGAGAATTTTAAGCAGGCTCCAAGCTCAGTGCAGAGCCCAGTGCAGGGCTCAATCCTGCAGCACTGGGATCATGACCTGAGCTGAAATCAAGAGTTGGATGCTCAACCGACTGAGCCACCCAGGAGCCCCTCCAATGTTGGTTTAAAAGAAAGAATTCAAGCCATTCATGTAGCAGTCTGAGCATGGAATCCTAGATTTGTATGGTTTTCCCCCCACCATTTTTTTTGGTTTTTCCCCCACCGATTTTTTCGGTTACATTGTCCATACCTACTTCAATGATAGTTTCTTTTTCTTATGGAGACTTACTGTTATAAAGTCTTTCTGAGGCATTAAATCATAGAAATAAGAGTTATTATTTTTTTTTACTTATATTTTATTGGTTTGGTTTGTGGAGTATTTAATTAAAGTAGTATTTATAATATACACATGTGGTTTGTTAACATAAACTCAACTGATGGGAAGGAGGTGCTTCATGATCAGAATGTTGTAGACACCAGTCAGTGTTTTACTGAGGGGATGGATACTATTTTGATTAACCTGGCAAGTTGGTTGAATGGAAGTTGGTTAAGGGAGTTTCTACTGTAACGATTTTTATTGCTTATCTCCCTTTATTACAGTGTGAGCTCATACAAGGCAGGGGCTGTATATATATACATATTTTTCATTTTGTATATCTAACCTTCACCACACACAGTACCTACCATAGATATTAAGTATATATTTGTTGTATGAGTGAACAAATGCTTGTATAGGTCATACTAAATTTGAATAATCAGAAAGAATACTGCACTGAGAATCAGCTAGTATAGACAGATCATTGGCCCTGGAGCCCTCCTGGGGTTTGAATCCTTTCTCATTTGCATTTCTTGAGCAGGTTACTTTCTCCTTTTCATTTGGGGAATGAGGATAACAATAGTCTTTGGGTTGTGTGAGGGTTAAATGGGAATCTAAAGTATTTAGCATTGTGCTTGACAAAGTAAGCAGTCAACAAGTGCTAATTTTCTTGATGGTGCTTTTCACCAAAGAGGAGACCATGGGAATTCACTTGGTCTAATTTTTCTCATTAAGGGACTTAAATTACATAATGTATCAGTTTCTTTCTATCTTTAAAATTCTCTTTTTATAAATACTTTATGTTTCGGACATACTTATGTAACAAATATGTGGCTATTCCTTGATTTGTCACATTTGTAGATTCTATAAAGTAGGTAATTACTAAGGTGATCCTAACTTTACACCTTGAAGAACTAATACTTTCAGGCTTTAGAACATCATTTGTTAGAGAGGTGAACTCTAATAAGTGTGAAGACCAGCTCAGCTCTACTAAGCACTGCCATGCTATCTACGTAAGGGCTAAGTAAGGTAGGAAGTAGAGAAGGAAGCTCTGAAGAGATTGTTTGGAAACATTAGCTTAGAAGAAGTGAGATAAAATTAAGCTCTGGAAACTAAATTTATGGACAGATTAACTTTTTGAACCCTAGATACACATTTGTTATAAATTTAGGTTAAAAAAATTTTTTTTTAAATGTTTATTTTTGAAATAGAGCACAAGTGGGGGAGTGGCAGAGAGAGAGGGAGACACAGAATCCAAAGCAGGCTCCAGGCTCTGAGGTGTCAGCACAAAGCCTGATACCGGGCTGGAACTCATGAACCTGAGAGATCATGACTGAGCTGAAGTTGGACGCTTTTGGATGCATAACCAACTGAGCCACCCAGGCGCCCCATAAATCTAGGTTTTCAGTTTTCATGTTGATCACATTTTCTTCCTGATTAAAAAATGGGGATAGACTGAGAAAGATGGAAATGTGACACTTTTTTGGAATGGCTCTGAGAATATTTTCCGTTCAGTGTCCCAAATTTTGGTTTGAAGAAATAAGTGATTTAGCAGAATTACTTTTAGCATTCATTCCACAGCTGATGCTTATACTTAGTTTTTATATTGCAGTTATCATTTAGTATGGAAGAAGATGAGTTCTTTGGAGAAAAAACATTCCAGCATTGTTGTGCAGAGTTCATTAGACATTCACAGCAGATAGGTGATGGCTGGGAATGGAGAACTTTGAAGGTAAGAACAGAAATTTTTATATTCTATATAAATGAAGGTTTGTTTTTTTTTGACCATGTAAACCTCAGTAATTGAAACTAATATGTGAAAGATAGTTTGATTTAGTAAAAGGCTTGAATTGAAGATGTTTTAAAACAGATGTCCATTTTATTGCTTCAATGATATATACTCATTATAATTAAGCTAATGAAGTATTATCTAGAAAAGTCCTTAGGTGACCTTCTTTAATTTAATAGATAAGAATGCTTAGCATATTAACTATCTGAATGTAAACAGATGCTTCTGTGGTGCTTCAAACCATTTATTTACACTATTAATTTTCTTAGGAAAGTACTTTTGTCCAGAGAGTGGAAAGATAATCCTGAAACCAAATCATAGTCAAACAATCACAAATTCTGAAATACTGAGAACTGAATTAATTGGGAATTTCTTAATATCGTAAACACATTCCAAAACATTCTTTCTTTTGATTCTATTTGGTAATAACAGTGTGAAAGGTCTATGTACTTATCTATTTCCACACAGACATTTAGTTAAGATTCTCTGCCACAAGCTTTTAAAGAGTTCATTGAGATAATTTTCAGAGAGGATGTTTCCTTTGTTTGATGTCTTAATCTCGTTCCTAAAAAAGTGGTGATTCCTGTTTTTTTGCTTATTGGCTGTTTTCTGTATGAATTCTGAGAAATGTGAATAGTTTTGAACTGATTCCTATGATTCAGAACTAGGCCAGGGAAATCCAGGTCTTGATTCAGTCTAGAGTGCCACTGGAGAGAGAAACCATGATTTCCTTTGGGTCATATGCCAGCTAAGCTTTCATGGGGGTTGGGGTGGGGAGTGTCAGGGGAGACTCCAGCCCTATTGGACAGTTCTTAAGCCTCTGTGGCATCTCCTGCTCCAGGATAACATGACCTTATTATTAGCACCTATTATTAATCTTTTTCCTGAGTATTTTATAATTTTGTTTGCTATTCTTTTTGAGTTTATTCATCTTATTTCTTCTGTGATTATTGACATATTAAAGAGTTGCTGTTTTGTATGTCAACTTTGTGACCATACCATCACCTGAGTTCTCCTTTTAGTCTCAGTGATTTCTCTTGTGACTTCTAAGGTAGAGTGAGGTCATCTGCAAATGAGGAATTTTTGTTGCCTTCTTTGTAATATTTCTCTTATTTTATGAATTGAGTAGAAAAATAAGTAATAGTAATAACATATCTCCTTCATTAACTTTAATATCATTGTTTCTGATATATAATGATTTTAGAAAGTGCTGGTTGTTTATTCATTGAATGAGTATAGCTTTCTGACCTCTTTTGACCTGTAATAATTTGATGGTTATTTCTTTGAAAGTTTTTCTTTTTACCAGATTTTTTAAAAAAGTTTATTTATTTATTTTGAGAGAGAGAGAATGAGCAGGAGAGGGGCAGAAAGAGAGAGGGAGAGAGAGCATCCCAAGCAGGCTCCACACTGTCAGCTCAGAGCCTAACGTGGGGCCTGAAGTCACCAACAGCAAGATCATGATCAGAGCCCAAATCAAGAGGTCAATGCTTAACCCACTGAGGCACCCAGGTGTCCCTCACCAGATTTTTTAAAAAAGAAATTTTCTTGGGGCGCCTGGGTGGCTCGGTCGGTTAAGTGTCCGACTTCGGCTCAGGTCATGATCTCACGGTCCGTGAGTTCGAGCCCCGCGTTGGGCTCTGTGCTGACAGCTCAGAGCCTGGAGCCTGTTTCAGATTCTGTGTCTCCCTCTCTCTCTGCCCCTCCCCTGTTCATGCTCTGTCTCTCTCTGTCTCAAAAATAAATAAACATTAAAAAAAAATTAAAAAAAAAAAAAAAAAAGAAATTTTCTTTTGTCTTAAGCTGGAGGTAGAATAATAGATACTCCAGTTACCATTTCAAGGACCTGAATGGGTTAGGGAGGGAGCTGGGACTGTGTTTATGTGTGTGTGTGTGTGTGTGTGTGTGTGTGTGTGTGTGTGTGTTTGCTTGCATGCATGCACATGTTGGGGGGTGCTGGGGTAGGTCTCTAGGAGGGAGATTCCTAAAATAATCCTTAAATACCTGTTCGAAATTTCCTCATTGAATTTGTTGAAACTAGTGCATCAAAAACTAGGTTCCAGGATTTGTTTTTATTCTTGTCTCGCCTCTGCTTCAGGGATAGATAGGGATGGCTGTGTTTGGCTCCTTGTTTGTTGCCACTGCCTGCTGAGTTAGGAAAGTTCCCTACCCTTGGAATGAGAATTGCACCTCTAATTAAGGGCAGTTTTCTTTAATGTGGGGGTGAGCCCATAGATAGTACCAAAAGAAAACAAAACACTGTTTAGAGAAGATCTTTATAGCCTTAGGGCAAGAACTGCAAACTCAAAAACCTTGGAATCTGGGCATGGTAACATAAAAGGGTCAAGCTGCTAGGTACAAGACAATATGGACACTGAATCCTATGGCCTGTAGCTGACCAGAGTGCTTGTCTTATTGCCAGGTTGGGAACATGGACCCAGGGGTTACCAGATTTTCCAAGAAAAGTGAAAAAGATCTAGGGGGGAGAAATCTCTAAATTTTCAAATATTGGTAACTAATTAAAAAAGATTTTTCAAAGTCAGGACCAAATCTAACATGCCGGTGATGTATAGTATGTAGGATATGTGTGGCCAGTTGATGACTTCTGGGATTGGGTGTGTGTGTGGTAGGACTGTGGTTTCTTACCTCGCCCTGCCTCAGTGCATGGTGTTGATCTTAGTAAAGGGGGCTCTAGGCAAAGCACATACCTTTCTTCTGAATTTTGGGATGTTAGTATTTTTGCCACTTAATTTCTGCAGTTTTGTGTTAGTTTTATGAAGTAGATTATGAATCAGTCACTTGGTTATTTCTTTCAAACCTTACATATGTATTATATCTCATTTTTTTTGTGGGACTGTTGAGGAGAATACTTATACTGTTGTTTTACTTTATAGGCTCCAGAAGTTTATTTTTATTTTGTTAAAACATAGTTGTCTTTAAGTATAGGTGGGAAACAACAAGCTGAACATATTTAAAGTACACAGTTTGATGTTTTGATGTGTATATAAACCTATGAGCCCTCAATACATTGAAGAGAGTGAACATATACATCACCTTGTATATCCTTGTATACCTTCGTAATGCTTCCCTCCACCCCTAAAAACCATTATTTTTTTTCCTGCAAGTTATATTTAAGAAGAATCTTGGTGGGGTGCCTGAGTGGCTCAGTTGGATAAGTGTCCTACTTCGTTCAGTTCAGGTCATGATCTTGAGGTTCGTGAGTTCGAGCCCTGTGTCGGGCCCTGTGCTGAAAGCTGAGAGTATGGAGCCTGCTTCATTCTGTCTCTCCTTCTCTCTGCCCCTCCCCTGCTCATGCTCTCTGTCTCTCCTTCTCAAAAAAAAAAAATATTAAAAAAAAATCTTTTTTAAGAAGAATCCTGTTTATCCCTATATAGAGTGCCTCCTTTAAGGAGTACCCATATTGTCACTCATACCTTCAGGACTGTTTATAAATAGATTTGGCACCATCCATTTTATTTCTTAAATTTAAAAGAATCATGACAATATTTAGAGAATTGGTTAAATTCAACTTTACAGATAAGGCAAAACATTACTTCCCCTGAAAAGTTAATGAGAAGGGCAGTGTGAATTAATGAAACATATAAATAATTTAAAAATTTAAAAATAAAACAGTTTCTTAAAGTCATCAAAATAGTTTCAATTTTTATATTTTAAAGGTATGTGGAATATGGAGAATAGTTCTAAGTCATTATTTTTCAGTGGACTGCATGCTCTTGGCATCTGGACAGGACTGTTCTTGTTTCCGTACCCCCAACATTTACAAACCTGTCAGGGAGGTGGTACACTCTTGTTGAAAGCCATTGTTTAACAGAATGGTTTGTCAGATATTAAAGATACAGTTTAAGAGCATTAGCTTTAGACTTTAACATGGCTATAAATCCTTCCTTTACCCTTTACTAGCTGGATTTTGGCCAAGTTAGTTAACGTCTCCAAACTTCTTTTCTTTAAAAAAAAATTTTTTTTAATGTTTATTCATTTTTCAGAGACAAAGAGTGTGAGTGGGGGAGGAACAGAGAGAGAGGGAGACACAGAATCTGAGGTAGGCTCCAGGCTCTGAGCTGTCAGCACAGAGCCCGATGCAGGGCTCAAACCCACAAACTGTGAGATCATGACCTGAGCCGAAGTCAGATGCTTAACCAACTGAGCCACCTACGCACCCTTTATTTTCTTTTTTTGTAAGATAGGAATAAAAATAATACCCACCATACAACCTCGTAGTTGTGTAGATTAAATGAGATTTACATTCAAAGAGTTTAGCACTGTTTCTGGCACATGGAAAGCCAAATTATGGTTATAATTTTTAGCTAGTTGTTTGAAATTTTCAGTGTCTTTTATTACAGAAATAATGCTATAAATGAAATTGCAGTTAACTTTTCACAAAGTTCTGTTTAAGTGTATTTAGCACCAACTGTACTGGTCTTGGTATATTATTCTGAGTCTTGTAGGATAAGGAAGAGCAAAAGATGGCAAATAACAACGAATGCAACCGCTTGAAAGACAAGTATTTTCAAAATCCAAGAGTTCATAAAAGAGAAAGAGAGACAGAGAGAGAAAATGATAGAATGAACAGACACAGGAGAGAATAGAGTAGAAGAGTCTCCATTGAACATTATTGGGAGAATCTAGGACATCAAGATTTTTGTTAGAAAATTATTAGTCAAAAGGAAAGAGATAAACATTTATCTTACTTTTTCTGTATGATCTATATTTCATGGTAACTAAATAGACTAATGTGATAAGGGAACTTTTATTTTTTCAAAATTCCATCTAATAAACATAGAAATGATGGTAGAATTAGAAAATCATTACTTTTCAATGTCTAATGAAATGAATTAAGTGATAGTTATCACTGGATGAAACTATTAGGTGAAAAGTTGATGGGGAATTTAGAAAGGAGGGATTGAGCTATCATCACGTGAACCTAGTGATTAATTATGACATTACTAAAAATAGTGCATCCAGATATGATATACTTGCTGAAGTTATTTTTTTTTAATGTTTATTTATTTTTGAGAGAGAGAGAGAGCAAGCAGGGGAGGGAAAAAGAGAGGGGGAGACCAGAATTGGAAGCACACTTCAGGCTCTCAGCTGTCAGCACAGAGCGTGACACAGGGCTCGAACTCACGAGGCTTCGAGCTGTGAGATCATGACCTGAGCTGAAGTTGGCTGCCCAACCAACTGAGCCACCCAGGCGCCCCATACTTGCTGAAGTTTTATAACTTGAATCACAGAGTAAAGTCCATGAAATATTCTTGCTCAAAATGTTGAGCCTGAATAGAAATCAATTAAAGAAGTCAGTTGATCGAGAACCAAGTTAATTGATATCACAGGAAACAAATAGGGAAACACAGAAATCTAAAGGACAGCTGATCCAATTTCCTTAAAAATTTAATGGTTGGATAAAGAAGTGAAGAGAGGATTGCATCTCTATCTAGCAAGTTTGTTATTAAAATATCCTTTCTGGGCAGTGACCAGTAAGTGGTCCCCATGTGCAAGACTAGTATGTAGCTTAGGTCATATGTGAGTCACTATGGGACAGTGATGACCACCAGCCTGGTTCAGGGTCACAGGTCCAATGACCATGCACTTGGATGTTTTGACAGTGTCAACTTGCTATGAAAGTTTCTAAGTCTTTACTTTTCTTTTCTGAATTTATCGTTTTGACCTATGGGAAAGAGTGTGAGGATTTTGATAATAGTTTTTGGACTAACAACAATCAGTACGTGAACAGACACCAGTTCAGATCACACTTGGAGCAGCACTACTCTAGAATTCAAAAATTCAAGACACATAACCTAATGTAATTTGTGATCCTGACTCAGACAAATCAACTGTAAAAGGGCCTTTTTAAAGATAGTTAGGGATATTTGATTATGGAATAAAGTATAAAATGATACCAGTTTAGCTTAGCAAAATAAAAAACAAACCAGGGATAGATGAAACAAATGAGGCAAAATCTTAATATGTATTGAGTATGGGTAATGTATATATAGCTTTGAATTTGGTACTATTTTGTCTACTTTTAGGTACGTTCCATATATGCTTCCTTTTCTTCTATCTTGTCATAATTTACTCTTTACCCTAAACTTTGTTAGTAATTACTGATGTTCTTAGCCTTATCTTAGATTTAGACCCCCTTTGGGGATTTGTGCAGAGTTTAAAACTTCAAAGCAACTTACCTTCTAAATTTTTTGTTTTTCTGTTTTTACCTGCTAGAGAGAAATACATTAGTTTAGGACCTCAGTTCTGTGATTTGACCTTTCACAGGTTATTGATAAAATAATTTCCTGTGGGTTTCCAACTTTCTTCTCTCACTTTTGTATAACAAAAATAGCAAGAGAGATATTCAGATACTGCAGACAAAATACCATTCTACCTAATCTTGAGATTGGATTTTATACAGTTAATACTATTTTATATGTTATTGTTCAAGAAGAACTAAAGGGCCTCCCCACCAACATTAATTCCCATCTCTTGTTAAACCTGCTTGATTATATTTTGAAATTTACATAGCAACACACTAGAAATATTTTAATTACTTTCTTTACAGCTCAGGAATAGTTGATTGAAAGAGCTTATTTCCTAATTTAGATAGAGTAAAAGTTTGCAATTTCATTTTCTTCTTAGAAATTTAAACTGATTTTTGGGACACCTGGTTGGCTCAGTTGGTGAAGTGTCGAACTTCAGCTCAGGTCATGATCTTGCAGTTCTGTGGGTTTGAGCCCCTCATGAGGCTCTGTGCTAACAGCTCAGAGCCTGGAGCCTGCTTTGGATTCTGTGTCTCCCTCTCTCTCTGCCCCTCCCCCACTCATGCTCTGTCTATCTCTCAAAAATAAATAAATAAACATTAAAAAATTTTTAAAAATTTTAAACTGATTTTTAAAATAAAGTTTATTTACTTATTTTGAGAGAGAGAGAGAGAAAGAGAGAGAGAGAGTGGGGGGGGGGCAGAGAGAGGGGGAGAAAGAGAATCCCAAGCAGGCTCTGTGCTGTCAGCCCAGAGCTGATGAGGTGCTCGATCCTTTGAGCCAAGGGATCACGAACTGAGCTGAAATAAAAAGTCGGACATTTAACAGACTGAACCACCTAGGCTCCCCTAAACTGATTTTTTAATTCTTTCTCTTTACTCGTCTTTCTGGTTAATTCACATTGCTTTTCTTAAAAATCCTTTACCATTAGGCTAATTATACAAAATTCGTATTTTAAAAAATTGATTGTAAAGTATTTCTACATTTTACTTGATTCCATACTTTAACACTATCTTGGTAGAAAATCTACCTTGCTCTTCCCATCAATCCTGTTGCCCTCCTGAATTTTACACGTTTCTTATTTGCACAGCTGTTTTTATTTTTAATGTCTTATCATAACAAAATTTCAAGGTGTAAAAGTAAAGAGAATAGTGTAATGAATTTGCATGTACCTATCACCTAGCTCCCACAATTAACAAGTCACAGCCAGGTACAGATTGTTTTAAAGCACCTCTAGCATATATAAAATGATGTAACATATCTCAATTTAATTAACTTGGCTTTCCATTTATGAAAAGCTAATACCATCCTCAATGGGGAAAAACTCAGAGCTTTCCCCCTGAGATCAGGAACACGACAGCGATGTCCACTCTCACCGCTGTTGTTTAACATAGTGTTGGAAGTGCTAGCATCAGCAATCAGACAACAAAAGGAAATCAAAGGCATCCAAATTGGCAAAGATGAAGTCAAGCTTTCACTTTTTACAGATGACATGATACTATACATGTATAACCCGATAGACTCCACCACAAGTCTGCTAGAACTGATACATGAATTCAGCAAAGTCGTAGGATACAAAATCAATGTACAGAAATCAGTTGCATTCTTATGCACTAATAATGAAGCAACCAAAAGACAAATAAAGAAACTGATCCCATTCACAGTTGCACCAAGAATCATAAAATACTTAGGAATAAAACTAGCCAAAGATGTAAAAGATCTGTATGCTTAAAACTATAGACAGCTTATGAAGGAAATTGAAGAAGATACAAAGAAATGGAAAAACATTCTGTGCTCACGGACTAGAAGAATAAATATTGTTAAAATGTCAATACTACCCAAAGCAATCTACACATTCGATGCAATCCCAATCAAAATTTCACTAGCATTCTTCTCGAAGCTAGAACAAGCAGTCCTAAAATTTGTATGGAACCCCAAAAGACCCCAAATAGCTAAAGTAATATTGAAGGAGAAAACCAAAGCGGGAGGCATCACAATCCCAGACTTTAACCTCTACCAAGCTGTAACCATCAAGACAGCATGGTATTGGCACAAAAACAGACACAGACCAATGGAATAGAGTAGAGACTCTAGAATTGGACCCACAAAAGTATGGCAAGCTAATCTTTGACAAAGGAGGAAAGAATATCCAATGGGAAACAGACAGTCTCTTTAACAAATGGTGCTGGGAGAACTGGACAGCAACATGCAGAAGGATGAAACTAGACCACTTTCTTACATAATTCACAAAAATAAACTCAAAATGGATAATGGACAGGAAACCATGAAAACCCTAGAGGAGAAAGCAGGAAAACACCTCTCTGACCTTAGCCACAGCAATTTCTTACTTGACACATCCCCAAAGGCAAGGGAATTAAAAGCAAAAATGAACTATTGGGACCTCATGAAGATAAAAAGCTTCTGCACTGCAAAGGAAACAATCAACAAAACTAAAAGGCAACCGATGGAATGGGAGAAGATACTTGCAAATGACATATTGGATAAAGGGCTAGTATCCAAAATCTATAAACAACTCACCAAACTCCACCCCTGAAAAACAAATAATCCAGTGAAGAAATGGGCAGAAGACATGAATAGACACTTTTCTAAAGAAGACATCCAGATGGCCAACAGGCACATGAAAAGATGCTCAATGTCACTCCTCATCAGGGAAATACAAATCAAAACCACACTGAGATACCACGCTGGTCAGAGTGGCTAAAATGAACAAATCAGGAGACTATAAATGCTGGCGAGGATGTAGAGAAACGGGAACCCTGTTGCACTGTTGGTGGGAATGCAAACTGGTGCAGCCGCTCTGGAAAACAGGGTGGAGGTTCCTCAAAAAATTAAAAATAGATGTACCCTATGACCCAGCAATAGCACTGCTAGGAATTTACCCAAGGGATACAGGAGTGCTGGTTCATAGGGGCACTTGTACCCCAATGTTTATAGCAGCACTTTCAACAATAGCCAAATTATGGAAAGAGCCTAAATGTCCATCGACTGATCAATGGATAAAGAAGATGTGGTTTATATATACAATGGAATACTATTTGGCAATGAGAAAGAATGAAATCTGGCCATTTGTAGCAACGTGGATGGAACTGGAGGGTGTTAATGGTAAGTAATATAAGTCAGGCAGAGAAAGACAGATACCATATGTTTTCACTCGTATGTGGATCCTGAGAAACTCAACAGAAGACCAGGGGGGGAGGGGAAGGGGGGAAAAAAGTTACAGAGAGGGAAGGAGGCAAACCATAAGAGACTCTTAAATACTGAGAACAAACTGAGGGTTGATGAGGGGTGGGGGGGAGGGGAAAGTGGGTGATGGGCATTGAGGAGGGCACCTGTTGGGATGAGCACTGGGTGTTGTATGGAAACCAGTTTGACAATAAATTTCATAAAAAGAAAAGAAACATAACCTATGCTCACTAAATGAGAATCAAATATAACAGTAGGTTTAAAAAAAAAAAAAGTAAAAAAAAAAATGATTAACTTGGCTTTCTTTTTTCCCCATCTGTCTTCAAATTATCAGTACTTCAAGTCCACTCTAAATTTATTTATCATTATATATTAAAAATTAATGAATGAACTCAGGAAAAGATTCTAGAGACATAAAATATTATTTCTATAATATTTTAAAAGTTAATTTTATTTATTTTGAGAGAGAGAGAGACAGCAAGCAAGCAGGGGAGGGGCAGAGAGAGAGGGGGAGAAAGCGAATCCCAAGCAGGCTCCACACTGTCAGCACAGAAGAGCCTGGTGTGAGGGGGTTTAGGTTCTGATCCCGACCTGAGAAAAATTAAGAGTTGGATGCTTAAACAACTCATCCACCCAGGCGCTCCTATTTCTACAATTTTTAAATTTATTTTTAAAATTATGAAGTATATAATATATATAATATATACCATCTTAACCATTTTGAAGGCTACAACTCAGTAAAGTACATTCATATTGTTTTGCAACTAAGTTCCAGAACTCTTCATATTGCAAAATTGAGACTTTGTACCCAATAAATACTAATTTCCTATTGCCCCCTTCCCTCAGCCTCTGGAATACTTTCTCTTCTACTTTATATCCCTGTGAATTTGGCTACTGTGAATTTGGAATCACACAGTATTTGTCTTTTAGTGTCTGGCTTTTCTCACTTAGCATAATGTCTTCCAAGTTTATCCATTATTTCTACAAATTTTGATTTAGAGTTTTATGAAGTGGAGAACTAAACAGACAATTGGGAGTGAATTTCTATTAGATGATGACATCTTGAATTGCAGAGCCTCATTCTGTTAAAGAGATTTCACTTCTATTATTTCTGAGGTGCATCATTATTAAAGAGGATTAGGGGCACCTGGGTGGCTCAGTCGGTTAAGAATCTGGCTTCAGCTCAGGTCATGCTCTCATGGTTTGTAAATTCAAGCCCTGGATTGGGCTCTGTGTTGACAGTGCAGAACCTGCTTGGGATTCTCCCTCCTCTCTCTCTCAGCCCCTACCCAACTTGTGCTCTCTCTCTCTCAAAATAAATAAATAAACTTAAAAAAAAAAAAGAGGTTAAAAATGCTTTCCATGTATATTTGACAAGACTAGTTCTTCACTATGTCTCAAATTTGCTGATAATATATAAGCTTAACTAGATATTTCTATCAGAAACATAATCAAATTAGAGAGTAAATAATGGAATTAGTATCTTAATTACTGTTACTTTGCTTACCCATTCACTTTTGTGATATTTATACATTGAGTTGTTGGAAGTAATTATTTTTATTTCAAAAGGAAAATATTAAATACCTACTTTTTTGATCTCTGTGTACAGAATATGCTTCGATCGATTCTTTGCTAAAGTTAAATGACAATTTTAATGTTTACTAAAAGACATTTTTCACTAGTTTCTTAGATATGTTGCTTTATGTCAGTAAAAAATACATTTGTTGGTTTGAAATACTTAATTTTTGCTTAACTTTTCTTCTTTTTCTCCAGCTTATTTAAAAAAAATATATATATATATCCCTGTATTAATACTTGTTTTTTAGGGAAGTTATGAGCATATTACTTCTATTAAATTGGTGTAATGCTATATTTACTTAAGCCATCCAGTGTACATTAATGAAATATTATTTATGGGCCTGAATGTCACTAGATAAAGATTAAATACATTGTATTGGTGCAGTCTCTTGATTAGACTAAAGTAGATTTTTTTTTTTTTTAAGTTTATCTTTGACAATTAGGAGAAAAATGCACTTGGAGCAGCATGCTGTGTTTTTGTAATAAACATTGAATCATAGTCAGTTACACTAGATTTTTCATTCATAATTTATTGTGTGTTATGATATGATTTCTCACTTAAGCATATGCAAATCTTAAGCAATCATTTCAAGAAGAACAGGTTGTATCACTTATGAATTAAATATTTTCGAACATCATTTCTAAAGATTATCAAGAGTGTCAGAGAAAGGAAAACTATAATACTTTACAAATTTATAAATTAAAATTTAAGTTGTGATAGTAATTATGCACACTTAACAATTTAAAGTACATTCTCAGCTAACAGTGATGTTTGGATTCACTGGGCAGGGTGTCAGGCTGTATTTCAAAAATCCTTGTGGGGAGTTATCTTTACAGTATTCAGTTTATAAAGCCCAGAATCTTACCCTGAGGTTCAAAAACATATATAGATTAGAGTTTAATTTATTAATTTATAATAAATAGAATTATCAAGTGAACTAGACTGCTCCTGTCATCATGACGATTCATTTTTGTTTTGTGGGTGGGCCAATCACAATTGTATGAGCACAGAATGAGTACAAATTCTCATGTGTAGTTGTATAAGTGAGATATTTAATGGCATAATCTAAGAGTGGCACACATGTTGCTCTGCAAGAGCATTGAGGACAAGTTGTAATTTCAGGTTTGTAGAGTAAGAATCTTTCTCTTGAACAGTGTAATGACACTGCTGACGTTTCCTTCACTGATTTCATTTTTTTTTTTTTTTAAGTTGTAATGATTGACCACTCTCTTTTGGTTGTCATAGGATTATAGTCAAATCTTGCTGGCTGAGGAGACATTCTGTCTTTTTATTTATTTATTTTTTTAATTTTTTTTAACGTTTATTTTTTTTTTTTGAGAAGAGAGAGACAGAGCATGAACGGGGGAGGGTCAGAGGGAGGGAGATACAGAATCTGAAACAGGCTCCAGGCTCCGAGCTGTCAGCACAGAGCCCGACGCGGGGCTCGAACTCACGGACCGCGAGATCGTGACCTGAGCCGAAGTCGGCCACTTAACCGACCGAGCCACCCAGGCGCCCCGACATTCTGTCTTTTTAGATATCTGTACTCTGACCTATTATGAGTTAATTTCATGTCTGAATTTGAAAAATGCTTATTTCCAAAGCCTTGGAAAAGGCCTTCAACTACAGACAATATTATTATGATCAATGGATGTTTGTAAAAATATAGTGAAAGAAATAATAAAAAATCATACTACCCTAGTACAGTTGTGATTGTTTTGGTGAATTTCCCTCATATGTATATTTCCCATTTGAGACTTTAATGAGTGTTCTTTTAAGTTTATAAATTTGGAGTGAACTTACATATCTGTAACATTGTCTTACCTTTTAGGAAAACAGTAAGTTTTCACTTTAAAGATTGATATTGCTAGGTATCTTCTGGAATTGGTTACCTAAATGAACTGTCTTCTACTTCTAGTACTTTTATTTTTTTAAAAATGTTTGTTTATTTTTGAGAGAGAGAGAGAGAGTGTGTGAGCACATGGGAGGGGCAGGGAGAGAGGGGGATATAGAAGAGGAAGTGGGCTCTACACTGATAGCAGTGAGCCTGATGCAGGGCTCGAACTCATGACTGTGAGATTATGACCTGAGCCGAATTCAGACACTCAACCGACTGAGCCATCCAGGTGCCCCCTACTTCTAGTACTTTTAAAAATAATTACATGGTGCTTTCAGGTCATCTGACATAGTGAAAATATCGTTTCTTTTCCAGTATTTATTATGACTTTATTTTGGTCATATTATTAGTTACAATTTCCAGAACAAATTGTGTGTTATAGCAGCAATCAAATGTATTCTTGTTTTGCAGCATTCTTTTTATGCTCTTGGCACTCTTGTAAGTATATGGGGCAGTCTTATTTTCTTCATTTTGTATCAAACTTGAATAAATGATAGACTTCAGAACCAAGAAAGCAATTGATATGCCCAAGTTTGAGCTAGAACTGGAGCAAGACCCTGAGGTGTTAGACCACTACAGTTCCATACTTCCATATAGTAGCTATCTTTTCCTAAGCATAGATTTTACACAAAGTTTAATTACATAAGCAGTCTCACATATGAGAGTTCTGTGAACCTTGAGCTCTGTGTAATCAAAACTGAGCTCATCATCTTTCAGCCCCTCATCATTCGAATGCTTTGTTTCAGTAGATAGTTCACCATCCTTCCTCTGTCTCCTCAATACCTAGACCTAATGTATCATTATACCAGTTTAGTCCTCCTTTAAAAATCGTTCATACTGGCTTACCTGTGCGTCGTTTGCTCTCCTTTCCTTTGCCATTGTCTTGATTCAAGTTGTTATTTTTGCTCTCTGTGTCTAATCTTGCCCTCTGCCAAACTGCCTTCTACCCTGCCAAAGTGATCTTATAAAATGCAATTCCAGTTCACCACTCCCTGGTTAAATCATTTAGTGATTCTTCATTATTTCAGGGTACAGTTCAGGCTCCTTAGCTAAGCATACATGGCTCATGCCTAAAAAAGATGTACTCTTTTGAGTCTTGCTTCTTTCTCTCAACATTACATTATGCATAGTTTCATGGTCTATAATTGATCAGAGTTATGCTCAAACACCCAGACCACAAAGGGTGGAGTAAGATTTCCACCTGTCTGAAGGATCTATATGAGAGTTAAGGAACTCTTTCATAGTTCAGGCAGGTTCCTAATCTGACCTGCCTTCTTGTTTCTCCTGTGTCCTCTGTGCATGTGTGCAGCCTCACCATCAGCTCAGGACACGAAGACAGCTTGGTTTCCTTAAGGCATGTGGGTGGAAGGCAGAAGGTTGTTTGCAGAGTTCAGGTCCCTCTGTGGGTCTCTTATTACCAGGATCATTCTGTTACCTTTCTCATTATGTTGCTGGTTGGTTGCTTGTCCTAAATGGGATGGCTACCTCAGTCTTACTGGTGGGAGGGCTTTTTCAGTGGAGACACCACTGAATGGCATATTTTCTTTCACCTTCGGCTCTGGATCAGTTGAGCCTCTCTGTCCTTAAAGCTATCCTAGCTGTGGTCCAGGGAGAACGCTCACCCTGACCACTACTAGGAAGGGATGGCAGTAGCCACAAGCAGGAGTGCCACAGATTTCTACCGTTCGTGAACGAATTTCAACAGTGTTTCATGAATAAGTGCCTCTTAATATGTTATTTAAGTTTGGTTAATTGCCAGATTCCTGAAATGGTTGTTTTTAGCAATTTTGAACAGTTTCAAAGTCATTTTTTTGGGGAAGAGTATTTGAATTCCTTCCTCTGGAGGCCACGTGGTAACTTTAATTTGCATTTTCCTAAAAGCTAGTTTATTTGAACATATTTTCATATGTTTATTAGTTGATACCTTTTTTGTGACTTTTGTACATAGTTGCTACATATTTTTTTGCGATTAAATTTAAGCATCACCTTCTTCAGATAGGCACCTGTCACCCGTAAGTTTGACTTAGATTCCCACTTCTCTGTATTTCCGTATAATTGATGCACAATTCTGTGTGGTGATTATCTGTGTACTTACTTGCCTGATTCCCCAAAAGTAGTCTGAAAGCTTGACTGCCAGGAGTTTGTTTTTATATCCTCGCTTCTCTATCCTTGGTGATTAGCATAGTAAACACTCCATATGCATTTGTTTAATTGAGTTAAAATGTTATAAATTGCAAGGAGTTTGGCCAGATATATATATATATATATATATATATATATATATATATGTCATTGTGTTTCATTTCATTGTAAAATGAATTATTTGAAATAAGTGGGTCATTGAGTAGTGTTTAAAAACCTATTTGTTTGAGAAGAATTTTCATTAAATAGCAAAACTCCTTTTTAGTGGAGTGAACCATTGGATACAATGTTATTATGTAATGACATCAGTGAACTCTGAGTTCATTACTTCCAAGCTCATTGGTAAATTATTTAATTTTTTAGTAGCTTTTAACAGGATTTATCATTGTGTTCTTGATATACTTTCTTCATTTGGTGTTCTCACTTTCTTGCTTTACCTCCTATATTACTCTTCACTCTTTTTCAGTCTCCTTTTTTACAGCCTCATAATATTAGTGACTGTGCTGTCTATGAACCTGGATGTCATCATTTTAGATTGCATCAAATGCTAGTTACTCCCCGATGTATATTCCCTGCCCACACTTCCCTCTTGAATTCTCGATTCATAAGGCCAACTTCTTTTTTTTAACTTTTTAAATGTTTATTTATTTTTGAGAGAGAGAGATGGGGGGCAGGGGCAGAAAGACAGGGAGACCCAGAATCTGAAGCAGGCTCCAGGCTCTGAGCTGTCAGCACAGACCCCGACCCGGGGCTTGAACTCATGGACTGCGAGATCATGACCTGAGCCAAAGTCAGATGCTCAACCTCCTGAGCCACCCAGACGCCCCATAAGGGCAACTTCTTATTTGACATTTCTGCTTGAATGTCTCCTCTCAGATCCTAAAGTCAACATGTCCAGAATTAAACTCTGAGTCTTCTTCCTCCCAAACTTACCTAGTACCACCCAAACTGACCTTCTCTCAATTGATGGCAACCCCATTTTTTCCAGTTGTTCAAGCTACTGGAGTTTACATTAATTTCTCTATTTCTCTCATACCCTGTGTCCAATCCATTACATCATTCTCTTGCCTCCACCTTCATAATATCTAGGATCAGACCATTTCTCATCATCTCCTCTGCTACCACTCTGCTATAAACAATCATTTACTCTTGCTAGGGTTACCTTCCTAACTATCTGCCTGCTTCCACCGTTGCCTTTCTGTGGTGTAACCCTTTTAAAATGCGAGTCATATTGTGTCACTTCTCAACTCTAAGTAAAAGCCAAAACATTTATAATAGACTGTAAACTGTGTGATATGCTCCTTCCTCACTTCTTACTCTTCTAGCTTCCCCTCCTAATTCCCTTCCTTTCATTCACAACTATCCAGGCAAACTGACTTCCTTGCTGTTCCTCAGACACACTAGAGAAACACTAGACAGGCACTCCTGCCTGGGGCCTCTAAATTGGCTGGCCCCTCTGTCTAGACCATTCCTCTTCCAGATATGGCTGACCACCCTCCTCTTGCCATCCCTCCCATCCTTCATGTGTTCGCTCACTTTTCATCTTCTTAATAAAGCCTTTCTGACCACATTTTCAACATGTTGAGACACTTGGGCCCCTACCTGCCACCCTCACTCTTGACTTCCCTTATTCTGCTGTTTTCTTTTTCTCACACTATTTACCTTCTAACATGCTCTGTAATTTACTTTTTTATTATGTTTATTGTTTAAAGTCTCTCTTTCCCAGCTTAGTCTATGAGGACAGAGATCTTTGTTTTGTTTGCTAATATGCCCAATGCCACTAGGATATCACCAAATATAAAGTAGGTACACAAACAAATAATGTTAAATTAATGATTGAATATCTGGTTTTCTTTAAAAAATAAAAATTCACAATTTCTCTGAAGAACTTAATTAGATGAAAAGTTATTTGAAAAATTATGAGAAATTTTTAAAAATGCCGATGTTCTTTTATCCCTTAATTGGTGAATTAGGATCCATGAAAACACCATAAAATTTACATAAAAAGTTAATAAGTATCATTCAAATAACCTCTTCAGGGCAGTCTTTTTAATAAAACTGGCATTTCTGTAAAAATGGAATTTTTCTATAATGATATGCAGTATAGTGGAATTTAATGCATACTTTAGATTTAAAAATAACCGTGTAACAGTGTGTTGAGTGGGACCTTTTTATCTTGTTCCAGAATTGCAGCTAAGGCCCTAAGCTGAAGACAAAATACCCTGAGTAACTAATTTTCTGTATTTGGATTGTTATGAATAATCTACTAGCCACTGGGACCAGAATGCTGCCTGTAGAGACTGTTCTCAGAGACCATTCCTGAAGAACCCCATCCGAGTATGAGAATAAGATTTAGCAGAGGAGAAATGCAGAGTCTGTAATGAGAAACAATCCCCTCCCCTCGTTTCCTTGTCCAAGGAACTGCTTATAAAGAGTACGGGATGCCTTCAAGTCAAGAGGAAGGTCATTTCATTGTCTCATTGAGCATTTGCTTAGCTATGGACTGGCTAGTCTTCCGTTTTCTGTTAGAACAGTGCTAAATAGAGTTGAGGATGATACTACAAAGGTGGAGGACACTATTTAATCTATTTAATATAGTCACTTCAGAGAGTAGCTAGGTTTGGCCTGTTTTCCTATTGTCCTCCTCAAGCCAGGAAGTAAAAGGACCTTTGCAGTGGTAGAGGGTACAAGGTCATTGCCCGTATTAGGTAAGTGTCCAGGAGGTGGTTTCTCTGCAGGGTCTTCTGAAGAGCCCATACAGTCACCCTCTGAGGGAGCTAGCAGCTGCTTGCCTGTCATATACAAGGTCAGTATCAGCTAGAGAAGCAAGAGCAAATAACAAAGAGGGTACTGTGACTCCATCTACTTAAGCCAGGGGATGACAGTCCTTCCTACTTCCAGTTCTTAAGCCATGGGCTCCTGGAAGAAGTAGTGAGGGACAACAGGTTCCTCTAAGCAAGACTCTGCTTCACTTTTACATTGCAAGCTGCAGAGAGTGTGAATCGAACTAGAGAGAAAAGAGCTTCAAATAGATTTTGAGTCTGAAGTCTTCAAAATCATAAAAATAATAATGTTTGAGTTCTGATTATCTGAAAGATACAGTTCTAATAACTGAAAGCACCTAAGAAGTTATGGTGTGGCACCCAGTAGTTGTTTAAGGATCCTTGATATATCCGTTAGGTATTTGATGCGTAATAAATCATTACAAAACTTAGTGGTTTAAAACAACCATTTATTATCCCTGAGAAGCTTATAATTACCTAGACCATTCTGCGATTCTGTGACAGGCTTAGTTGATGTCTGCAGGGCTTGTGTATGTATCTACACTCAGCTGAGGGTTGGCTGGGAGCTGGCTTGTCTAAGATGGCCTCAGTTGGGATGATTCAACTTGGTTCTATGTTCTAGCAGGCTAGTAGCCTGTTCTTGTTCTCATGGTGGTGGTAAGGGTCCAAACACAGAAAAAAGAAACACTCAAGCTCTCTTTAAGACCTCTAATTAAACTTCCCTTGGGAAGCCAAGCTCAGAGTCATTGTGGGAAGGCACTACCAAGGGGTTAGAATATAGGGAGCCTTGAAAAATTGGGGTCATTAATGCAGTCAGTCTGCTACACTTACCAGATGCGAGAGGAGATTCCACACAAGAGAGTTATGAGCAGTTATGGGGGAAAATTTTTCATATCTGTACTCTGAGGAGTAGAGACCTTTTAATCACAGGATACAATTGATTTGGACTACATAGGCTCCTAAGATACAGACTGTTTCTTCTATATGTTCTTTCCAATGTATAAATTAACAGAAATCTTTTTTTAATGATTATGGTTTTTTAGTCTGAGGGTTACCCTGGATTTGAATATATATAGTCTACATAATAAGTCAACAGATAATATCTAAATTTGATTTATCAGCAGAAAGCTGTATACATAAAATGTATGGAATTTGGATGCCAGAAGATATAACAAGGAAAGTTGCGGTTGCCTCTGGGTCGACTGACCACAGTGTGTGTGTGTGGGGGGGGGGGGGGGGGGGCGGCTAAGAAAGACACTGCTGATTTTTGTGTTATGGATGCATTTTAGTGCTGTTTGACTTTTAAAACAGTGTGTTATATTACTTTGATTAAAATGAGTAATCATTTTTTTAAAAAGAAAAGTTCTTTTTCATAGCATCGTCACCGTCCTGTTATTTACATATACTTGATTTCATTTAATCCCCACAATATCCCTATGAGTTAGCTATTATTGTTTCTACTTCAGATGAGATGTGTAGGCTTAGAGAATTTAAGTGACTTGTCCAGCCAGTGTTAACATAGTCTTTTATGTAAGAGGCAGGGTCACGATTGGAACCAAGGTGTGTCTGCTTCCAAAGATTATGATCTTAACTCCTAACCTGTAGTTTAATATTTAATTCATTCACTTCAGTTTGAAGCTGAAGTTTAATCTTCTCCATACCAGAGGCTCACACTATTATATAACCCCCACAATGGAACTAGGATATATGTATTTTTTTCCTACTAACAAACTTTAGTTGCTTCTTAACATTTAGTCTTGAGAAGGAAAAATAGCGATTGAGTAAATTCTTCCAGTGGGAATATGATGAATATCCACCATGTTTACTCTGAGGAATAAATTACCACCAAATTTACTCTGAGGAAAAAACATTTACTTTTACTTAATACATTGATACATTAGATGCTTAGATTCCAGATACTGGATTATAATAGCACATAAATTTAGATGTTTCTTAAAAAGTATACTTGTAGCATCTTGTCGTATAAGGAAAGTATTTATAATTAGGAGTTTGATTAAGAAGAACTGATCTGTTTTCATTACTTTTCCAAGTTATCAATATCCAGCTGTATTATCTTACTTTTAGGTGTTAAATTTGAAACAAACTTCATATACTAATTGCTTTTAACAGCTGCTGTAGATATTTATTGCAAATGTCATTGAAAAGACAGATTTAATATATTAGTTTAGTACACATGGTGATTTACAGATTAGAGTATGTTAAATAAACTGTGTCAGAAATTATAAATAAACTAAAATGAGTAAAATTATCCTAAAATTGCTAGACAAGTCTTCACATTTAATGTTACATTAATGAGTTTTGTACAGAGACTGTTTAGAATAAAATCCTTTTTCATCAGATGTTGCACATATGCCTTCACTGTTTGTTTTTCTTCAAAGTAAAACTTAATGAAACAGCTAATAAAACCCAGTTTTACTCCTGATCCTTGAAAGAAACAAGCCCTTGAAGTGCACCCACTGTTTATTCTTTTGCACTGGTTTTTGCTACTTTTCAGCATGTAAATTTTCCAGTAATGGAAAACAGTCAAAGCTATAAACCTTTTCTTCCAAGTCTTATAAACCCAGTATTTATTTCTTATTTGTAAAGTGATTGCACAATGGAAACATGCTTTGCACACATACAGAGAAGTTTGGTCTCAGATCTTCATGTCCACCTCCTGCTGGCTTCAGGAGGGTGTAGTGCGTGTGCATTCAAATAGATCTTTATTATGTAAATACTCAAGAACCAGAATAGGGGTTTAATTACCCTAAAAAAATGAGAGGTTTCCAAGTGAAAGGCATGTATGAGACTCCTGTACACTGTAACTCTCATAAACCTGAACATGCATTAGATTGGTGCATAGCTTATGAAAAAGGATCAGCTTCCATGAATTGGAAATATATAGATGGCAGATGGGTATGTACCCCAGTGGCTTTTTCACTAACCATAGCATATGCCATTCTGTGTCTTCCCGGTTCTTTTATGGAGAGGGTTGTTTTTGACTCTGGTGATAGGGTAGAGGTAGATATTTGGGTTGGGATGTGAGAGGCCATGCTACTCCAAAGTGTGGTCCTAGATTGGTACCAGTGCAGGCAGGTAAGTGCAGAAATTGAAAATGAGTGCTTAGAAACTTGTAAATAATGTGAATGAGTAATATTATATCTGTGAAATATAATTTTTTTTTTAATTTTTTTTTCAACGTTTTTTATTTATTTTTGGGACAGAGAGAGACATAGCATGAACGGGGGAGGGGCAGAGAGAGAGGGAGACACAGAATCGGAAACAGGCTCCAGGCTCTGAGCCATCAGCCCAGAGCCTGACGCGGGGCTCGAACTCACGGACCGCGAGATCGTGACCTGGCTGAAGTCGGACGCTTAACCGACTGCGCCACCCAGGCGCCCCTAATTTTTGAAATTTGAAACTGGTAGTGGGGGGCACTATGCATGTGTGGGGGCAGGGAGCATATGGGAGAAACTCTGTACCTTTCTTTCAGATTTGCTGTGGACTTAAAACTGCTCTAAAAGAATAAAATAATTCCCCTTCTTCTCCTTCCCCCACCCTCCTCCTCCTCTTCCTCCTCCTCCTCCTTCTTCTAAATTGAGACTTCTATTTTATATGTTTTGGATTTTTTTATTTCATTTTTTTTCCTAGTAATTCGTTTTAGTGTTTTTCTCAAAAGCATGTCTATGACAGATTGGAAATAAAATTCCTGATCTTTTACCACAGATGGTTTGAAAAGCATTTGGTCTAGGATGAGATTTTCAAATGTTGATTTATGTTCCTTTGCCCCGTTACATACCATTACATATTAAAATTTGAATAAAAATCAAAGGCTATCATTTATAATTTCAGTACCCTAACCAAACCGCCTGATGACATTGAATGGTCAATGAGCCAAGGGTTGGATGTAGAACCTGAAGTGGAGATATTCTGTGTTCCCCATTAAGGACAGGTTCATATGCTCTAGTGACCACTGAGTGGGAATTGGTGTTGACATTCTCTTAAGAAAATCAGAAAGCCTGACCAGGATTTGTGTCCAAATGGAGGTGGGCTAATGCCAAATTGAGATTTTAAAAAATTAGGGCAAAGTTTTAGGTGGAGGATAGGGAAAAACAGAGAAAGCTGAGTTATGTACTTTGTGGTACTTTTGAAGGGTTAGGAACTTTGAACCACCATGGGATAATATGTGGGCCTTGACAACAGAATGGTGGTAGAAACGGGAAAGCATCCATAGCAAGTTTCATTTACTTTTCAGTTTTACCCAGTTGATTTTAATGCTACTGAAAATCATGATAAGGGATGCTTCTTTGGTGTGCATTTTCTCCATTGCTGATACCTGGACAAGCAATCAGAATATAAAGTTGAGATTTATGTATTATATAACCTTGAGTCATAAAAATGTTCATAAGTCATAGAAATAGAAGTTTAGAGTAGAAGGTCGTATAATTCACCTTGTTCCAGATACTGCTTCTCGTAAGGCAGCTTTTTTGTAGTCACTCGAGGTATGAGTTCATGCCCATGATGCTGGGAGGGAGATATCCTGAGATAGCATTCAGGAATTAGAGATCCCAAGCCCTGTTTGAGCTAAAATGAGACTTACCCATTGGATTATCCAATAATATGTTGAGCTTGGGAGAGAGACTAAAGGCTGATCAGGGAGAAAGTTGGAAGTTGAATACTTGAACAGCTACAAGCGGGCTTAAGATACTGATGGTCATAATTCATTAACAATGTCTTTTATAACCATTCAGAAATTTATAGTAGTTGAAATTATATTTGAGTGCTATTTAAATGACTCCATATGTAAACTCCCTAAATTAAGCAGTTATTTTGGACCAAAAAACTTCAGGTGTGGCACCTGTGGCCAGCAAGTTCTCTGTAGTAGCCTTGTCATATAGCATATACCCATGACATTGGACCTTGAATCATCCCAGTATGTCTGATTACATATTTATGATATACTTGTCATCAGTATTTTTTTTAGTTTTTAAAATTATGCTAAATATGTATGTATATATAACATAAAATGTACCATTTTAACCACTTAAATTAATTTTTTAAAAATTATGGTAAAAAACGCATGACAAAATTTACCATCTTAATTCCTCTTTAAGTGGTTCAATTCAGTAAAACATTTTAATAGTACTAAGTACCTTCACATTGTTATACAGCCATTACCACCATCATTCTCCAGGACTTTTTATCTTAGTAAACTGAAACTCTGTACCCATGAAACAACTCTTCATTCCCCCTTCCACCCATCTTTAGACAACCACCCCTTTCCTTTGTTCTGTGACTTTGATATCTCTAGGTACCTTATGTAAATGGAATTACATAGTATTTGTCCTTTTGTAACTGGTTTATTTTACTTAGCATAACATCTTCAGGGTCCATCCATATTATAGTACATTTCAAATTCTTTTTTTCTTTTTAAGGCTGAATAATAATTCATTGTATGTGTGTGTATATATGTATATATGATGATATGATGTTTTATTTATCCATTCATCTGTTGATGGATATTTGGATTGCTTTTATCGTTAAAAATTTTGTCTTTCACTCTATGTAAAATATTTGTATTTTAATTTCAGTTTAGTTTATCACCATTGGCATTATTTTAGTTTTGCTGACTTTGAATTTATATATGATTATTTTTATTACTTTTATTACCATTTTCTCATAGTGAGTGTTGCTAAATAAAACATTGATTTTATTACTTCTTGATTTATTAATTTACTTACTTAGTGTTTGCTTTTGGTGTTAATAGTTAGCCAAAGTCACACTCTTGATAGAATTTAGTAATTATTATTTGTTTTTAGAAATTAAAAAATATTTTTTTAAAAAATCAAGTAATGATTGAATGTAATTTAATTAAGTTTATTCATTAAAAAGCTTTCTAGCTTTCAAAAATAAAATACCTTGTGAAAATATTTTTAATCCCACATCAGTTTACATATTATATATGTTATGTGAATATGTCAAAGTTTTAATTTTTGGAATAAACAAAAATCAATGATGAATTGTTTGAACTTTTATTAAATTTGTTTTAAAAAAAATTTAATGAACACAGAAAATTCCCGATTCCTGTAAATAGATTTCATGTAGTCGTAAAAGTCTACATAGGCCACGTTAGTTTTTCATATTTGAAAAATATTTAAATTTCACAGATACTGTCAATATCTATATCTATAAATATATATTTATTGATATAAACGTATCAGTTTAATGGATAACTTTTCATTAAAGCAAAAAAGCCTTCAGTTTCACACAAAAAATAAATTGAAGTTACTAGTTAGGTAATGAAATGAAAATTATCTCAAACTTGGATATGTGTGCTTAGTAACTTTCCCCCCTCAGCCTAAATGCCTTACTGGCAGGAAAATGATTGCAAAGACAAGGTACACAGCAAACTGCACTGGCACCTCACTGCAGAAAATCCCGGGCAGGAAGAGACTGGACCATCTTTAAGTGTTGCACAAGTAATACAAAAAACCAAAACTTTTTGAGATTGGTTTGAACAGTAAGCTTTTACAGTTTATTAGGATAAAGCTAAATAAACCAGTTACAAGATCACACCATTCGAAGCTTAAGCCAACTGCCTCAACGTAGGATGGATAGAAGCCCTCATTTTACCCATCAGTCTAGAAATTGAGGCCAGGAAAGCAAAAGAGATGGAAACAGTGGTACTCTCAAGTAACACTTGTAAATATGTTGATGATATGTCAGATGGTACAAAGAAATTATTAATGCAGATTATTATTAAAATAAACACCTGTTAAGAAACTGCCAAATTCTGGAACAGTTAGAATTCCTGAAGAGAAATGCTGGGAAGAATATCAGTTCTCTATAAAGAAATACCAAAAGAAATTACTGGGGGTGAAATATTGAAGGTTGTGAATTCATACTTTGAAACAAATAAGGTATTATGGAAACATGCTTGGGTTTGTATACTGATGGAGTGAGTGCAGGGACAGGAAGATGTAATGGCTGCACACCAAAAGTTGGGAAAATACTGAGCTTCAAATAATACGATATTTTCTTTTCATAGAAGCTCTGTTGTAAAAGTCTGCCTCCATATGAATTTCACATAGTCTGGTGTATTCTAAATGGAGAATACAATATACCTGAAACTGCTTTATTCACATCTGTTTTTAGCTGCATGAGGAGAAATGGGATTGGAATAAGCTTTCCACTGTTTCATACTCTGGGTGGTATATGTCCAAAGAAGAGTTCTGTCAAAAGTTTATGAGCTAGAAGGAGAATTCAGACTTGCTCTATAAACAGTTCTCGTTTGAAGGTTTGTTAAAAAGTAGTTATTGGCTTGAAAAAATAGCTTCATTAGCTGAGTGAATAAACCTAATAGAATATTGCCAGAATCTCATGATAATGTCTCCATGTATGCTGATAAAATTTATGGAGTTAGTGCAAAAATTTGGCCTCAGAAACGTGGGGTTAAAAACGATTCATTTGTGGCGTTTAGTTTGTTGCATGGTTTCAATAGTAAAGAACGATCATTAAGACGAGTAGAGCAACATCTTGCATACTTAAGGAAAAGCTGCATCATGGATTTAAGTGTATGATTTCAGTTGTATTCACAATTTATTTATGCTATCCTAAGAAATTTTCACATTACACTTGTTGATGAAAGTAAAGGAAGAGTTGTTTGATTTACTGAATGATGACAATTTTGAAGTACAATTTAGCTTTGAATTATCCAAATTCTAGTTAGTGATGAGAAAGGAGTTTCTATCATTTGTCTGTGTAGAGGTGGAAAGTAGCTTGGGCTGCTGGTAGGGGTGGAGATTGACTAATAATTTTGTAATATAAAGAAAATGTATTTAAGATTTTTTTCACTGAGTTCCTTATAGATACCACCAAATCCCATCAAGTTTACTCCATTATACTGTTCAAATATGAATTTTTATGTGTGTCATGATTTGAAAGGGTTAGGAAGCACTGGACTGAAACCTGTAACAGTCTGGAAAGCTGAGGCAAGAATGTTAACTGTGACAGGTCTCAAATTCAGTCATTAAATGATTTCAGAGAATAGAGTACAAAGCAAAGACTGGGAGAGGGTAAGATTTCAGGAAATACATTTACTAACTGGGCAAGTGTGATGGGGGAGAGCCTGCTGTCTCCTATGTCTTACTGAGGTGGGGAATAAGGACCAGCAGTAGTGGGATGAGTAGGTGGCAAGAAGATGATGAACCAGACTCATCTGAACTAAAGCCAAATAGCTGTTCTGGTGGTCTCTGAATTATGTGGAAGAATAAAGGCTTGGGTAGAGAAATAGGTTTCTTAGCCTTCTATAACTCACTCATGGGGATTGATCAAAACAAGTCAACTTTTGAAGGAGAAACCTACTTTTTGGAAAAAAATACTAGTAATTACTTTGTGTCAGGTTCTATTTTTAGTGTTTTCTATGTACTAATTCAGTTTAATTTTACACTGGCTGGTAATAGTACCATTATGATTCTCATTTTAGAGGTGAGGAAACTAAGGTCACTCCTGTTCATGGTAGAGCTGGTACATGAACTCAGGCAGTCTGGCTGTAGAATCTCTGTACCTGTCTCTATGCTACACTGCCTCTCAAATCTGTAGTATATCTAACTACCTTTCTCCTCCTAAATTTCCCCCTTTGATCTCAACACAGACTGTTCTCATGTCCTGGACCTTCTCCTGTGGAGGAAGTGGCCTACAACGGATGCTATACTAGGACTTCCTCTTAACGTTATGACTCAGTTGCTTGTTTTGGGGAAAGTTGATGAATATAGTCCAAAATTAAGATGTCATCAGAACATTTACTTTGCAGTACCCCATCATTTTATTAAGTAGCTATCCTTTAGAATATGGTGGCCACTAGCTACGTGTGGCAATTCAAATTGAAATTTTAATTAATAAGTAAAATCAACTCAGATCAAAAACTTCGTTCCCTTAAAGTTGCACAAGCCACACTTTAAGTGGCTACTGCCTACCATTTTGCACAGCACAAGAAAGTTTTCTGTCATCACAGCTGGTTTCATTGGACAGTAGCATTCCTCTTCTCCAGGTCAGCTACCTAAGAAGTGAGAGCTCATTTCCTATTGGCTTCTTACTCCTCAGTCTGCCTTACTTCAGTGATTGGCTCCACTGTCTTTCCTCATATTATAAAAGACAGCGATACCAGAAAATAAAAGATTTTTATGGTCATTAGTTGCTGGTTCATACAAGATATGCTTTCTTAAAACAGTGCTACAATACTGACCTTGACCTTGCTGTTCTTACCTTACTTTGCAAGTATAACAATTACAAACTGTGTTCCAAGAAATCCGTACATGACAGCCTGTCACACTTTGGCTTCTGATGAACTTGAAGGCATTTTAGCTCTTGTGGCTTAAAATTGTGCATTACTGTTAATAAGCAAGAGCTCTTATGGGTGTGTAGTTGGATTTTTGAACCCAATTTTAGGATTTGATTATTATTCATACTGAGTATAATCTCATTTTTGCCTGTTGTAATGGAGGTTTTGCTTTGTTTTTAAATTAAATGTGGATTTGATCAGCTGAGAAACCATCATTATTATTATTATACCCAGCTTTGATAAGCATACCTTTGTAGGTTGGCTGAAAAAAGTCATGTCAAACTAATCTCTTGTTTTCTTTTGAGACGGTTACCAGATGGGCAGGATGCTATGGAAGTAGTGAGTTTGATCTCAACCAAATCATTTAGAATGTTTTCAGGGGCTGGCAGTTTGGTGAATAAGGACTGCAAAAATCATATCAAATTTGAAAAACCTATTTAATCTGAGAAAAATAGACTGTTCAAGAAATTCAAAGGACTGTGTTGAGTGAGCAGTGTTGATCAGAATGATAATTTATTGTTATCAGAGGAGGCTATCAAGGTTACTTACGATAAATATAAAGTGTTGTTAGTATGTTCAGGGGAACACATGAAGTTCCCCAGACCTTGGGGCAGCTCTACATAAGCAGGGGTAACTACAGGGTATTTTCATTCTTGCAACCACAAAAGTGAAGTGAGCCAAAAAACACAGTGGGAATTAAATGAAGTAGGGTTAAGTTTTCATTAAAGGCTGTGCAGTGCATTCACCACTCCTGGTTGCCCTGGCAACCAGGCTCCCTCGCATGCTAATGACATTATAATGAGAAAAAAAACACATGCAAATGCAGTAAATAGTAATTAGAGGCAGAGCCATACATGGAGTGGTGAGCTCCACCTTGGGAAGGTCTGGGGAAGAACTGGTGAAGGGTTTGTATTGAAGACAAAGAAAGAGGTAATGAAATAAAGACTTTGAGCTATGTATAAAAGGGTTGAGTCTGCACAGAGCATACTCTAACATTTGCCTCCTGCAAATACCTGTCTTTTCTCCAAGCAGAACTTAGTCAAAATCAGAAGTCATGCAGTTGTACGTCCACATTGTCTTAACAGTTCTATCTGTTGGTATCAATGAATGGAAAGAATCTTTGTTGTATTTGCCTTAGATTTGGAGCAACTGTAGCAACCTGCTGTTTGGAATGCCCTCTCTGCTCACATTGGACAGGACTGGTCCCATCCGAAGTAGTGGAGCCAGAATATGTAGCCAAAAGTCGGTCTTGGTGAAGAGAGAGTCTTAATTCTGTGTTGTTTCAGGTGGGATAAGTAGGACCAACAGAAGACTACATTTGGTTAATATAGAGTATAACTGACTAATAATACATGCCACTGGAAATGTGTCAGAGATGCTGCGTGACTGCCTCTCTCAAATGTGATAGATAGGGTTTTTGATTTGCCTGAATGGTTAGACTCAGAGTCTATGAATTTGTGCTCAATTTCATTCTCTTCCCTTTATTTCATTTTATTCAGGCTCTTTCTCTGTCTTTTCTATTTTTATTGCCACTGTTGTTTATCTTTTATTTGTGTATATTTCTTGGAAATGACTAGAAAATGTTAAGGTGCCTGCTTCACATTATCCTAATTCTTTGATTTATCTTATTAGTGTCAGCTGAACCATAAATTATTGAATGAAAGTCACCAAAAATAGCCATTAAGATTCATAAATTCCTACTATTTTTTTCCTCTTTAAATAAAAAAAAGTTAAAAATTTTCACAAGGAGTGCATATCTACTTTTGTAAAAATTTGCATTAGTCTATTATTAACAGTTCAAGTAATATAACATATATATGATAAAGTGTTTTTGGCCACTTCTCACCTTCTCTGCCAACTCCCAGTCCCAAACTTCAGAGAAAACCAGTGTGGAGAGTAAACTTTAAAATCTCTTTCTGGGGCGCCTGGGTGGCTCAGTCGGTTGAGCGTCCGACTTTGGCTCAGGTCACGATCTCGCGGTTCGTGAGTTCGAGCCCCGCGTTGGGCTCTGGGCTGATGGCTCAGAGCCTGGAGCCTGCTTCTGATTCTGTGTCTCCCTCTCTCTCTGCCCCTCCCCCGTTCATGCTCTGTCTCTCTCTGTCCCAAAAATAAATAAACATTAAAAAAAAATTAAAAAAATCTTTTTTTAATAAATAAATCTTAAATATAAAATCTCTTTCTATGAATTTATATGTGTGGTTATTATATTTAATAATGTACATTATTAAGATATTATTAATATCTAACACTTATTGACTGAATGCCATGTATCAGACACTGATCCTTTTTGTATATTAATTCATTTAACCTTTAGATAACCTCCCCTTGAGGGATTTTATAGAAAGAGGAAGGAAGGCCAAGAAAAGTTAAGAAACTTGTCCAAGGTGACAAGCCAAATTTATATCCCAGGAAGTGTGATTTGGAACTCATGTTTTCTCTCATCACATTATTCTTCCTATTCTTCAGGTAACATACACATATATGTTTTCTTTTCCCTGTGTCTAGAATCAATTACTCCATATGATTATTCTTCAGGTAGTTTTTTAACTTAATATTCAGAGGTCATTCCATCTCAGTAACTTACTTCTTCCATTTTTTCAAATTATTGCATTTCATTCTCCTGTTCAATGCAAGATAATTTAAGCAGTCCCCTATTGCACCATTAGGTCCAATACACCATAATTTAAACAGTCCCCTATTGATGAGCATTTAATTTGCTATAACAAATGATACTTTAATAAATACCCATGCAGAACAACTTTTATACATACTTACATATCTGTAGAATTAATAGTTCAAAATGGAATTGCTGAATGAGAGAGTGTGCTCACTTTGCATTTTGACAGATACTGCAAAATTAGCACAATTATCACTTTCTTCTTGAAATACTCTTTGCTTAGCATCTGGGACATAAACCTGTCAGTTAACTTCTACCTTGAGACTGTTTCTTCTTGGCTTCTTCTGCTGGTTCCTTCTCATCTATCAACAGCTGAACAATGGAGTGCCCCAGGGCTCATTCTTTGGACTTCTTTTCTTCTCCATTTAGACTCCCTCTCTAGGATATCTTACCCAGCTCCTTGGCTGTAAATACTATACATTCACTGATACCTCTTAAAAATTGTATTTTTAGTGCCTATCATGTCCCTGAATTTCTGGCTTTTATTTCCAGCAACCTAATTGACATTCCATTTGAATGTGTACAAGGTATTGGACATTTAATTCATTTTTATTAAAGCTTCTCCCTCTCCACCCCAACCTTCTTCTTCTACATACTTCCCTATCTCAATAAATATTAGCTTCCAAATGTTCAGGAGAAGAGCCTGAAGTTACCTTTGACTCCTCTCTTTCTCTTACATCTATGTTTAGTCCTTTAGTAAATCCTAACTCCATCTTCAAAATATATCCATAATCTACCACTTCTCACCACCTTGACTGCACCACGTTAGCCCAGGCTGCATCATTTCTCACCTGGCTTGTTGCAGTGGCTTCCTAATTAATGCCCATTTAGAATCTAGTCGTTAAACACCAGCTAGAGTGGTCTTGTAAGAATGTGAGTCTGGTCATATAAGTCTGTGGCTCACAACCCTCCAATGACTTTCAGTTTTAGAATAAAATCCAAAGCTTTGTTCATGACTTCTAAGGTCTAATCAGTTCTTACACCCTTTACTCTCTAGTCTCAAGTTCTGTCATTCCCCCACTCTTTCATTCTGCTCCAGCCATACTAATATCCCTGCCATTTACACCATGGGGCCTTGGCACTTCCCATTCCTACTGTCTGTTGTGTTCTTCTCTTAGATAGCTTTATGACTTATTCCCTTATTTTGTTAGATCAGTGCTCACCATATCAGTGAGGAGCTACTACTTGCCTACCTAATGTAAAATAGCATCTTCCTAATCCTAGTACTCAATCCCCCTTACCCCTTTTTAAAATTTATTTATTTACTTAATTATTTTTATTTTTTAACAGAAAAAAATTTTTTAGTGTATTTATTTATTTAGAGAGAGCACTGGAGCAGGGGAGAGGCAGAGAGAGAGGGAGAGAGAATCCCAAGCAGATTCCATGAATCAGAGCAGAGTCCAACGTGGGGTTCAAACTCACAAATTGTGACATCATGACCTGAGCCAAAATCAAGAGTCAGACACTTAACTGCCTGAGCCACCCAGGCACCCCCTTAGTACTTATTTTTAGAGAGAGAAAGCAAGGAAGGGAGAAGGGCAGAGAGAGAGAGAGAGAGAGGGAGAGAGAATCTCAAGCAGGGGCCTGATCCCACATAGGACTCCTCAGGGGGCTCCATCCCAACTGTCAGATCATGACCTGAGCCGAAATCAAGAGATGGTCAGTGGTCCAACTGAGACACCCAGGCATCCCTACTCTAATTTACTTTTATTGCACTTAATCCCACCTACTTTACATATTTAGTTATTTGTTATCTCCTCTATCCTGCTCCCTGTTTTCCAGAATGCAAGCTTCATGAGGAAAAGAACCTGTTCACTTTCTGTTCACTACTGTAACCCTGAGGCTTAGTACAATATATTGCATGAAGTAGGTGCTAATAGTATTTGTTGAATGAACGAAAACATGGACAAAATTTCTCTCCAAATATACTGTAGCAATTAATTTTCCTATCAAAAAGTATATCAGTATCCCCATTATCTCATACTCTATAAAATTAGATATTACTGATCTTTTTAAGTTTTTCATTCTAAAAAGTAAAAAATGATATATTGTTTTAATTTGCATTTTCCTTATTACACTGATGTTGAGCATATTTTTATATGGTTATTGGTCACTGGTATTTCTTCCAGGAATTTTTTGTTTATGTCCTTTGTCTGTTTTACTGTAGAGTTGTTTATCTTTGTAATATCGATTTGTAGGAGTAACTTATATATTATGACTATCAATCCTTCATTTCTTATATGTATTGCAAATATTTTTTCCTAGACTGCCACTTCTCTTTTAACTTTGTTAATAGTGTCATTTGTCATATAGGAGTTTTAAATTTTTAACAAATCTGCCTTCTTTTGCTTTATGGCTTCTGGGTTGGTGTTTTGCTCAGGAAATCCTTCCTAACTTCAAATTATGAAAATATTCTCTTATATTTTCCTCTAGACCTTTATTATTATTATTATTTTTATATTTAGAGCTTTAATCCATCTGGAATTTATTTTGGAGATTGTGTGAGATAGTAATGTGGTTTACTTTATTTAATGGTGAACCAGATGACTTCATGTTTATTATTGACTCATCCATTCTTCCATCTATGATCCAATTTTTTTCTTATATATTAAATTCCAACATATGAGTCTACTTCTGCACTCCATATTCTAATCCTTGATCTATTTTACTTGTCTGTCACAATAACATAGATTTTAATTATTACTAGTGTCCTTTAGTTGATTTTGATAACTGATAAATATACCATTCATTGTTCTTTTAAAAAAAAAATCAACTACCCTGTGCATTTTTTAAACATAAATTTTATTTAAAAAAAATTTTTTTTTTAACGTTTTTATTTATTTTTGAGACAGAGAGAGACAGAGCATGAAGGGGGGAGGGGCAGAGAGAGAAGGAGACACAGAATCGGAAGCAGGCTCCAGGCTCTGAGCCATCAGCCCAGAGCCCGAGCGGGGCTCGGACTCACGGACCGCGAGATCGTGACCTGAGCTGAAGTGGGACGCTTAACCGACTGCGCCACCCAGGCGCCCCTAAACATAAATTAAAAAAAAATTTTTTTTAACGTTTTATTTATTTTTGAGACAGAGACAGAGCATGAACGGGGGAGGGGCAGAGAGAGAGGGAGACACAGAATCAGAAGCAGGCTCCAGGCTCTGAGCCATCAGCCCAGAGCCTGACGTGGGGCTCAAACTCATGGACCGCGAGATCGTGACGTGAGCTGAAGTCGGCCGCTTAACCGACTGAGCCACCCAGGCGCCCCCCTAAACATAAATTTTAGAATCATTTTACAAGTTTCATAAAAAACTTGTCGGGATTTTTTTCATGGTCTACAGTAAAGTTGTAGAGTTTTCCTGACATGATACATATATTCCTGGATATTTGACATATTTTTGTTCATATTGGGAATGGTGTATTTTATCTTCATGATTTTAATTGATTACTACTATATTTGTAAAATTATTGGTTTTTAAAATTTTCTTTTAAGTTTAGTTATTTTGAGAGGGAGGGAGGGGGAGAGAGACAGAGAGTGAGAGAGGGAGAGAATAAGTGAGGAGGGGCAGAGAGAGAAAGAGAAAGAGAGAATCCCAAGCAGGCTCCTTGTTGTCAGTGCAAGTGACCTAAGCAGGACACTTAACCAACTGAGCCACCCAGGTGCCCCTAAAATTATTGTTTTTATATGTTGATCTTCTTCCTGGACACTCTCTGAAACTCTCTTATTTATTTTTATTACTTTTTCTGTTGATTCTTTAGATTATTTAAGCACACCATGGAACCATCTGCCATTTTATCTTTTCTTTTATAAGAACTTTCTCCAGACAATGAGATGGGACACTTGTAGACCTCACCTTGTATATTTCCAATCTCTTAGAGATTACTGTCCTGCACTGCCTGTGTCCCCATATCTGAAAATTCTGGTTTCATGTTTTTTTGTTTAGCTTTCTAGTTGCTTAAGATGGGAGGGTAAATCTAGTCTCCATTCTATAGAACTACTAAAGAAACACTTAGAAGAATGCAAAACTTCTTGAAGGATACTAGTGTGTATTGCCATTATATGAAACATTTAAATTTAATAAATATAGATTTTAACCTAAGATATTATCAGATATATATGATCATCAGTTCAACTGTTCTGTTTCCAAACCAAGATTGGCAGCAGAGCAGTGGGAGAACATGATTAACTCATGGAAATGAAGAAGAGGTATTAAAGGATGTCTCCCTAAGATTTGTAGCATTGTGGGCTATTGTGTTGGCCCAGCTTTCACATAGCTCTTGCCTTGATACAGAGGCAACAGACTTCCTTCTTCTTCTGAGATTTGCTCATGTCATGCTCTGGGAAGCAGGAGTTCTGATAGAAGATACAAAGGAGAGGGCATTCAGTAGAAAAGCTTTAAACATGCACAGGCTTGGAATGGAGATGACTATGAGGGCAGAGATTGTGACTCATTCTGGGAAATATGTCAGGAAACTTTCGTTACATTAATAAAAAAGACTGAGAGGATAACATCTTCCCCCTTTTTCATCCTCTTCCCTCTTTTCTGTCAGTGTGAGTTTGCCACATTCCTGATATTGATCCAATTAGTGGATATTGAATGCTCTTTTTGGCAAGTAGAATGATTTTAGTAAAGTCTTCAATCTCACAGTATTCAGGCCTCATGGATAAAAAGCAGTGATTGTACTAGTACTGTGCAGCCTTCTCTAAAAGCTGTCAGTATCTTCTTCCCTATGATTGGTCAAAACCCTTTTGGTTTTCAGCAGTAGCCGTGAGAATCTGGCTTCTTGTGCTCAGGCTGGAACAGCTTCTGAAGTACTAACCATTGACTCTGTCCTACCTTGGCTGTTCTTCTGGGCAAGCTGCCTCTGTGTTCTGTGCAGCAGCTGTGTGACTGCCTTTCACTCACCTCTTTCTGCTTTGCTATCTATACTGAGTTGAATAGTGTCCCCCCAAATTCATGTCCACCCAGAACCTGTGCATGTGACTTTATTTGGAAATAGGGTCTTTGCAGTTGTAATCAAGTTAAGATGAGGCTATACTGGATTAGAGTGCTAAGTACATTATGACTGGTGTCCTTATAAGAACAGGGAAATTTGGACATACAGATACAGACACACCAGGGAGAAGACCTCATGAAAACAGAAGCAGAGGTTGGGATGATGCATCTGCAGGTTGGCAACAATCAAAACCTAGGAAAAGGCAAGGGAGGATTCTCCCCCTAGAGCCTAAAGAGAGAGCATGGCTGTGCCAACACCTTGATTTTGGACGTCAAGCCCCCAGTTTCAGAATGGTGAGAGAATAATACATATCTCTAGTTTTAAGCTACCCATTTTGCGGTACTTTGTATGGCACCTATACAAAAGGAAGACCTTTCTCACTTTCCCTTTCTCTTCCTCCCACCCTCACAGCAGGAGCCTTCTCTGAGTTAAACTGCTTAAGGTCAGGCACATTTTATTTTGTGAGAAACTAGTAAAGTTAACAAATTGTTTGTACTGCTTTGCAAGAATAATGCTTTGAAATCAAAGTGACAACTTGCTACCCTGATAATTTTCTACTGTCAGACTATCACATTTCTTTCAGTTTACTTTTCAGTATAAAATAACTTCAGTACTCTTAATTCTCTTGAATGGTTTGCTTAGAAGAGATAATGTTATAAAACAGAAATTATTTATGAAAGAAATCAGATTTGGAGTAAATTTTAAATCTAGAAATCAAGACAGGGAAAGTCAGAACCTGTGTCATTTATATGTTTGTTTTTTATTCTATGATATTAGAAAAGCAATGACAAAACTTTAAGAAGATTTCAACTAGAGCGAACAAAATATGGTAAATCTCTATAAGTTAAATTGGAAGTAGAAGCAAAGGGAAAAAAAAAAATTTTCTGCACCAGGTTTCCCACATCCCCTCTAATCACTTATAGTAGCTGTTGGCCATTCCTTGGGCACAGATAAGCCGAATGCTCTAGGAGGCAAAACCAAATTGTTTAATATAAAAAAAGTATGAGGCACAGATGGAGGTCCCATATCTATGAACTGAAAATTGAAAACTCCAAATGGCTAAGTTGGAAAACCTGCAAACATTATTAAGAAAACAAAAGAAGAAAAAGAGACTGAAATCCCACAAAATGCTTTATAGTGAAACAACATTGTACAGATACCTGTTGAAAGTGTTAATAAGGAAAATGGAACTGATGTGATTTAAAGTTACTTTTTGGTGCTTTGGCTCCAAGAAAGAGAAGGGATTTAGCATCCCTTAAACTGTAATCATTGTCTAAAAACGTGTGTGAAATAAGCAGGCTGTGTAGGTCTGTGTAAACACAGAAATGCATGCTTCCGTCAGATAAGGTCACTAAATTGGTTCAGTAACCTTTTCTGGTCTGACAAGTAGCTGGTTTTCTTTTGCCTTTTTTTTCTTGGGGCCAGTGTGCTTTTCTGTGTTTGACCTGCATTTGGGGAAGGGGAGGGTAGTGTGTTCTCCTGCTCATCTACGAAGTCAGGAATGGGCTGGAGGTGAAAAGAGGGGGGACTTGGCAGGTCTGAGAGTCCTGCCAGGAAAAGGGAGCAGAGCTGTTGTTAGAAAACCAACTTCTTAGGCAAATGAGCACAGTGACAGGCCTCTCGGTATGTCTTCAATGAATGAAACAAAGAATTGAAGACCCTTAAAATTGGAATTTTAAGTAGCCAAAAAGATGTTTGCCAAAGATATGCTAGAATTCTAGGAAAGAAGTGTTGACCTTGTTTTGGTTTACCAACTAGAGGGTTAGTTTAAAAAGGAGAGAAAAACAAAAATTAGTATATGTAAAAACATTTGTGGTTTTTAGAATAATTTTGATTTCAGAGTGGAAGGAAAGCTTAAAACTTTCCTTATTTAGTCTTCCTAGAATAGTGTTTTTTTACATGGGTTGGATCTTTATTTTACTTTGTTTTAATTTTTACAAGGAAAAACAGTACATGGTCATTGTAAAAACTTTTATAATACATAGATATATAAAATACAGAAGAAAATATTTTCTTTCCTCTGTTTCAGATACGTAATTTGTTTTCTATGTAAATATAAATATATGAATGCACACTAATAATATATTTATATAAGTGGGATCATTGTTCTGTAACTTACTTTTTCCACCTAATATTACATCATGGCATCTTTTGTTGTGAGTTATTGAACATCTGTGTTATTTTCATAGTTATCCCTTTAACCTTAAATAATGTACGTCTGCTTCCTGATTTCTCATCTTTGGACAATAAAAATTGATTCCTGTTGTGATAGATGAGGAATTAAATGTGCTTATACTATCTCCCACATTCCTTCCTGTTCTACTTCTGTTTTTTAAATTATATTATTATTTTTACATCATCAAGATTTATAATATTTAGATTTTGTTTATTATATTTAATAATAATGTAATTATTTCTCTTTGTCTTGTTTATAGATGGATTAGAATTTAAATCTAATAAAAGTATATAGTGAGTGTGCTAATGTAGGCAAGATTCACTGCTGAACTAGGTATTGTGATAGAAGGCAGTATAACCCACTGATATGCTGCTGCCTTGGAGAGAATATTTCAGTCAAACTCCTACAGATTATCTTTTCTTTTCATACCTTGGCCTTGCTTAAGAAGGCTCTTTTAATTGGGAAGAATCAGAGAGTCTCCAGTCAAGGGCCTGTGGTCACATGTGTTTTGTTGTTTGATTTCCAGCGAATGAACAAATATGTTCAGTAGGCATTCACACGTTAGGTCAAACAGAAAAAAGCAATAATTATGGGTTGTGTTGTGAAAATGGTGAAGCAAGGGGGTATCAGCCTATATTGGATGGGACCCAGCCAGAATTTTTTTTTCCCCCACAAGGACAGCCCCAGCTTCCTTAGCTGGAGCTGAGGTACATCTCCAATCCTCTGCCCTAGAAAGTTTTGAGGTAAGGGTAGATTATTTAATAAATTACTGTGTTATGTTGAATAAACTCCAAAATACTAAAAGACCAGGGAAAATTAGAGATGTACAAAGCTTTTTTTCAAAGCTGAAATATGTTATATCCTCATTTTTACTTTTGGGTTTTGGTTTCTTGAGTTTTTGGTCTTTTGAAATTTTTGGAAATGCATTCCAAATGCATTTGGAAGGTATGATGATATCAGAAATTGGAACCAAAGTTAGTCAGATTGGGTGGGTGTGAGGGGTGGGCACGAAGTGGGGACACATTAACATTTTTAGAATTGTGTTCTGGAGGATCTCTAAATCCTTAACTACTTTCCTACACCAACTTTGGCTTTTTAAAAAATGGACAGATACTAGTTTAATATCTGATCTACCCAGTATAATCTTTGCTTTCCAGAGGCAGTTTTTACTTTCTTTTTTCACCCCTTAGATTAATCAGCTATGGGCAGCTACTGGTAGTATTGATTTGATCTCTTACAGAAGGAAAGAATAACCACCTGAGATTTGTGGCCTAGGTTTGGCCTGTTACTCAGGGTTCCACTGACCCTGAAGGGACTGTTTGATCAGTGTTGGCAGTGACCTAGAAACTTCTGCATCCCTTAATTCCTCCCCAGCAACCTTGCCATTCTGGGCTGTTAACTTGAGTTTGAGTCCTATGTGCAAGACTACTACAAAGCAGAGCTGAAGTCCTTAGATAACCACCTTTTTTTTTTCTTTTTCTTTTTTTTTTTTAGATAGCAGTGTTTTTCTAGAGACCATTAAAACCTTATTAAAATTCAGCAACAGAAGCCCTATAATTATTTGGATAGCTGGATTCCAAAAGGCATAACAGCTCTCTGGGTGGCATAGCCCATGGCAACTTGTGAGAAAGCAGACACAAACATGTTCTGTTAAGAAATCTTTAGATCCCCTTCCAATACACAATCAGAACCACACTAGAAAACTTGTCTCTATAGCTTTCTATACAGCTTCCAAGACATTTTCTCCCTAGAAGTTCAAGATTGGAATTTATTACAGCAGTGTGATAGCCTGGAGACATATGTTCAAAGGACAATCAATGAAGGATTTGTTTAACAATCAATGAAGTATTTGTTACTTATAGGCACAGAAGGCTTTGTACACTAAAAGAGTAAGTTTCCTTCCTAACCCTACTACCCTCTTCACCTACACTTTCAGAGGTCACCACTGATACCAGTGTCTTGGGTGTCCTTCCAGATATATTCAGTACACACAAAAGCGTATGCATTTGTATTTAAACAAATGATGACATAATATACACACACGCATACTGTTCTGCACATTTTTTCCCTTAATGATCTATTTTAGTTATTACTCCATATCACTACTTGTAGAACTTACTCAATTTTTATGGCTACATAACATTCCATAATTTAGATATACCATAATGTTATTTAACTTCACTGATAGGCACTTAGGTTATATCCAATTTTATGCTGTTGAAGCAATACTTTATACATATCATTCCATGAATTCTGTTTCCTACATGTGCAACTGTATTTGTAAGATGCATTTCTGGGGGAAGACACGTGCATTATTAATGTGTATAGGTATTGCCAACTTGTTCCTGAGGAGATTATACTAATTTATCCTGCCCTGGCAACATAGGACAGTGTCTACCATTTTATTTATATCTTTATCTACCCGCTATATTGTCATGCTTTTTTTTATCTTTGCCAATCTGATAGGTAAAAAAATGGTATCACACAGTTTTAATTTGCATTTATCTTATGGGAAACATTAAACCTATTTTTATATGGTTAATATCCCTATGTACTTCCTCTGCAGTGAACTGTTTATATCCTTTACTCATTTTCCTATTGAGTTGCTGGTCTTTTTCTTATTGGTTTATTGGAACTGTCAATACATTGTAGAAATTAAAGCTATTTATATATTGACATAATTAGTCCTTTTCTATGATATGGCTGCAAATCTATTTTTCATATTTTGATGTTTGTCTTTTGACTTTATGGTGTTAAGGGTTTTTTTTTCCTGTGGAGTGGAAATTATCAATATTTTATTATGACTGTGAAGTTTTTATCTATTTTTAAAATATCTTTATATATACATATATACATATATATATAAACATACAAATATAAAATCATTTACATATATTTTCTAGTGTTTTCATCTAGCACATTTATGGCATTGTTTTTTCTCATTTAAGTCTTTATTCCTTATTTTGGTATAAAGTGAAGGACATTCTGTGGAGATAACTTGAGTTTTGACTGTGCGGAGGAAGTGTTCTCTTTTTAATTGGTGTTTGGCTTACAGCACCTGGACACATTCTATTAGTTTCTCTTCTGCAGTGATGGAATGAAGCAACCTGCTTTGTGGCAGATGGGCAGCACGGAGTTCTGATGGCTGAAGTGTAGTTAGATACAGGACAGTGACAGTTTTAAGTTATGAGATTAATGGCAGTTACAGAGGCCTAGGTTAAGGCTGGGCAAATTGCCAGAAAGTAAGGTTTGAGGTAGTAGTAAAGACCACTTAAAAAGCAGTCTCAGCACTGTCACAGCTCAAGATGAGTGTTCACAAAGGCCAGTTTAGTATATGGAGAGCTCCAAGTGAGCATACTATTCCTAAAGGTTGGGAGTTGTTTGTGGCCATTTCCCCTGAGACAGCTACAGATTACTTGGTTGACTCTGTTCTTAGAGTTCCAAATGGGAACTTGAATGAATTAAGTGAAGTAATTCTCAATCCTGGATGCTGCATTACAGACAACAGGAAAGTTGTGACTGGGAACCCCAGCTAAGGTTGAGAACCATTGTTTAATGTAATCAGTCTGCAATCCCTTTGAATCAGGGATTGCAGTACATGTTGCCTCAGTGCCTCCAAAAGTGCACACAAATTATCTGGGATCCTGTTACATACAGATTCTGAATCAGAGGTTCCCGAGCAAAGCTTGAGATTCTGTGTGTCTAACAAGCTCCCAGATGACAAGGAGGCTCCTGGTTTCCAGATCACCCTTGAATGCTTCAGCTTGTTACTCAGTGTGCAAAGTTTGGGCTTTCACCACTCCACAACAGTCAGTAAGCATGTTTCTACCATGATGCTGATCTCTGGCAGAATTGCTTAGTGTGGTATGGAGAGCACTGGGGTCATATGGCCTGTTTTCCAGTTCCACTGGCTCCCCCAATTAGTTGTAAGACAAATCTCTTAAAAGTACTTAAGTCCTTCACCCTCTAATCTCTAACACGATAGGGTTGAGTTGGATAAACTGCAAGGTTTCCTTTGTTCCTGCCTTCTCCTGTTCTGGTCCAGAGTGTTTTCAGACTCCGTGGAGACAAGGAACGAGTGTTTTATGTGCAAGCAGACTCTGTAGTTAGGACCCTTTCTTCCCCAGGGGCTGGGGACTAGTCTTAACTTTGGATTGCTTGGGGAAAATAAAACTAACACATGTTAAAAAATTAAAGAAAACTTGACATTGAATTGTAAGCTATCATAACTACAGAACGAATGCAGGGAAGATAGAGTTGAGTGTCTACCAGGAAAGTCAGTTGAGATTTGAGTTAATTTTCATTTATTGGGCCAGACAGACTGTAGTACTAGCTCAGGGGGCAGTTCCTAATGCTTTTATGTTTGCTTGTCTCTACAAAAGCAACCTTCAACAGTGAAGAGGAGAACATATTTTTCTGCCTTAAAACAGCATAGGAGAAGGCCTACTTCTGTGAAAGTAAATGTTTGAAAGGAAGCTAATATTCTATAAACTCTTTTTTTTCTATATTTAATTTTTCAAGGCTAATGTTGACTGTTAAGAGATTGATACTGAAAAGAAATTTACCGTATATATAGGCTGTGTCAAAAATCCCATGTATCTCCTTACAGACACACCAATAAGTAGTATCAGAAAGTACCCACAATAGAAACAACATCCCTTAAATTACAAGTAATATTAAAAATGACACATCTCTCTATCTTAATTCATTGGATAAGAGATCAGATAATACATTTAGATTTTATAACACAGGTGTATAGGAATTTTTGACTTAACCTCTTGGTGTCAAAGGAGATGTATTTTGCCTTGTATTAGAATTTGCCGTAAGAAGAGGTTGTATGATCAGCCCTCATGAAACAGAATAGTTACCTTCATTTGATGAATCAGATTCAGTACACACAGTTCAGTTCTAACTCTTCTCTGAATGTCTAAACGGGTTTTTTTGTTCCCTCTATAGCTAGATTATTTTCAAATTGCAGACTGCCAGTACTTTCTGTCTCACAAACATGTATCATTATGGTTTTACTGTATTTGGTAAATCTTTTATATAATCAACTATTGATTATCTAGTATAATGAGGGTGATCATACAATATAGTAGAAAACCATCTAGTTTAGTCATTCAAGTCAAACTATTTCATGATTTAGGAGCCTCTTTCTGTGGTTATAGGAGGCCCATTCTCAACAGCAGGAAAACTCATCTAGTTTTAACATAATAAACACAATATAGGTCATTGTATAGAAAGATTATTTTAGTTGCAAGTGACAGAAAGCCCAATCCAAGTTGGGTGAAGCCAAGAAGGGGCTTTTTGAAGCTGGGTAATCGCAAAATTTGAGGGTAGAACTAACTTTAAGTATGGGTGGTGTAAATAGTGTAATCAGGATCTGGTCTTTCTGCATCTCATGGCTTTGCTTTCCTCTGCATTGGCTTCGTTCTCAGGCTCCATTTAATTACTTGATGGCTGCCAACACTGCCAAGGCTGCCCGTCTTCCTGGTTGAAATCCAGTCGAAAAGAGAATACCGTTCCCCGTCCCCTAACTGAAGTCCTGAACTGTTTTCATTGGCCCTGAGTAGACTGCCCGTCTGAGTTTCTGAGGTCAGCAGGACTGATGTCCTTATTGGCCAGATCAGAGTTCTTTGATCATTCTCATAGTGGGGAGGCCATGTCCACACTGACAGGGAAGTAGGGAATGCTTCCATAGAAGATAATTGACTACTCTTCCAGAAGATGGGGCAATAAATACCTGATGTAAAAAGCAGTAACAAGAACTACACTCACTACATATATCTTTCTCCATTTAAACCAATATTAAATGTCATTTATGTTGTCTAAATACAGAGATTTCAGTGGTAGAAGGACATCGGGGATGTACTTTGTGTTTAGATGATGCAGAACTAGAATTTAAAAAAATGATTAATTCTACAAAATGTATAACTTGAATGAAATAATAAAAGGTGATTATATTGGATACCTAATAGCTTACTTTACAGGGAAGAATGATATTCAAAATGTTTAACAACCTGTGGCAGTGGTATCAACCAATCATAATAAGTTGGATCCAGCCAATTAGAACTGGTGCTGATCAGGACCAAACGGCAGCATTCTTTTGTGAGTGCTGGTAAAGTGTCAGCCCAGGCAACCAGGAGGCATTGTAAAGGTGCTGCCAGATTTCTCAGAAAATATAGTTCCTGTATTAGTTTCCTAGGGCTACCATAAGAAAGTACTATGAACAGAATGGTTTAAAACAAGTACATTCTCTTATAGTTCTGGAGGTTGGGAGTTGAAAAGCAATATGTCGGCAGGGCAGCACTCCCTCTAAAAGTTCTAGAGAAAAATCTTTCCTTGCCTCTTCTTGCTTCTGATGATTGGTGGCAACTGTTGGCATTCTTTGGTTTGTAGATGTACCACTTCAGTTTGTGCCTCTGTTTTTCTGTGGCCTTCTCCACTATGTATCTGTGTCTCTGTAACCAAATTTCCCTCTTCTTGTAAGGATGCCATTTGCATTGGATTCAGGGTCTACCCTATTCCAGTATGACCTCCTCTTAACTTTATTACATTTGCATAGACCCTGTTTCCCAAATAAAGTCACATTTACAGGTTCCAGGTGGACATGAATTTAGAAGGGACATTATTCAAACTAGCTCAGGTACCTAAAATCCAATGCTCTTACATTGTTGGCATGACACAAAATTTAAAAAAAAAGAAGCAATGTTAAAATGTACTATAAAATTTTTCTTTTCTTATTTTATAGATAAAAACTGGATTTTTGAATCTTAGTAAAAGTATTTAAGTGAATTATGAATTGTTTTAGTTGGAATGCTATTCTGTATTTTAACTGCTGCGTCAGAGTCAGTAATCTCATCTTCATTAATTATAACTATTTCTGTTAAAATGTGAATGTTAGTATGATAGTTTGGTGGAGAATTAATAATATTCATTGATACGTAGGTATGTTTGTACATGAGGTATTACATTTTTATACAGGACCTTTTTTTTTTTTAATTTTTTTAAATGTTTATTTATTTTTGAGACAGAGAGAGACAGAGCATTAGCAGGGGAGGGGCAGAGAGAGAGGGAGACACAGAATCCGAAGCAGGCTCCAGGCTCTGAGCTGTCAGCACAGAGCCCGAGGCGGGGCTTGAACTCACAGACCACGAGATCATGACCTGAGCCGAAGTCAGATGCTCAACCGACTGAGCCACCCAGGCGCCCCATATACAGGACCTTATTGAATTCAACCAAATTTTGCTTAAAAAAATGGAACTGACCACAATTAGATAAACATTATCCATTACTGTATTTAAGAGCAAATATAAGAAAGAGGCTAGCAGTACAAATTGGTAAAGGGCTTGGAAATCCCATGTTCCCCATGGAACATTTGAAAATGGTGGTATTGTCATCAAGGTTTTAAAGAATGAATGGCTTTGTAGAAAAGAGTTTAGACTCTGGAGAGCAGAATTGAAACCATTGAGTTAAGGTTAAAGATAAACATTTCAATGCAGTATAATACTTTCTCAATGAACAATGTACTATGTATGAAAATGGAGGCGGTAGTCATATAAGGGAGTAAAGCGTGGGTTCCTGGAAGTGCTCAGGCAAGTGCTGCATAATTATTTCCCTGTGACGTTTAATGGAGATCTTGCCTTAAACAAGAAGTCAAAATGGAAGGTCCCTTCTAACTTCAAGATCTGTTGCAAGTTCTCCTTAAATTTCTCTTTTTATATAGGCCATGAAATCAATATTAATATGTGATGAAATATTTCTTTAAGTTTAAATGCTTTTTAACAGCTGCCAACGAGAAGTTTTGCTCTATGACTTATGTGCTATGGACTGCTTAGGAAGGAGCAGGGAGATCTAAGAGAATGGGGAAACATCATTAATAAGTGAGAATGGTAGAGGATTAAAACTTCTATTCAATGAGTAGCTACTATGTCCAGGGTTTATTGGATGAATTTCTTTATCCATATTATCTCATTTCTTTGAATGTATTTAGTTTTTTATTGCTCAGTTTGAAACTTATGGAAAACTATAGTACTTAAAATGATGAATTCTTAAAATAATTGGCATTTTCTTATGTATTCTTTGGTGATGCAACACAGGACTGTTCTGAAGGCTACATGTGCAAAACACACTTTCAAATTAAACCCGAGACTCTGATGTCACATTCGGGAACATCTGCCTGTGTACAGACATGTCTTCCCATTGAGGTAAGTGGTTTAATATGTCTTATTCTCCTTTTCAGTCTTTTTGAAGTATAAAGGAAAAAATTTAAATCTTAAACATATATTTGAAAACATTAACTGGCATTGGATCCTGGGCCTGCTGTAAGGCAAAAATTGAATATCATTGGTCAGGAAGTATTTTCTTCTATAATATCGAAAGCAGGAATTGTGGTAGTGTAAAGATCTACTGAGTCCTTACAGACTCTGAGCCTTCACCCTTTTGGTTTCTCTTGGATCTGAAGACCACAGATGATTTCCATTGCCTATTGATTTTTCTCCAGTAAAATCCTCCCAGGACAACACAGACATGTCCCTTAGCTGATTAATACATAGCTGGAGACTTCTTTGCCTAGTCTGCCTTTAACTCTTTTCCCTTTAAAACTCTATGCCTTTTAAACTATGCTGGATCTGGGTCTCATTCCTTAGGGGACTTTAACCTTGACTTAAAAATCTTCCTAAATTAAATTTTAATAAGGTGCTGATGGCTTAGTGGTTTTCTGGGATACTTTCAATTTTATTTTTATCAAAATGCAAATAGCCTTCTTATATTGTTGTTAATAAAGAAATTTTTATATATCTATGGCAAAAGTAAACAAGAAATATGTAAAGAGTACAAAAACTGCCATATGTCCTTTAACTGGATGTAGCCACTATTATAATAAATATCTTTCCACAAATTTTCTGTTGTACAGACATGTACATACTTTTTTTTTTAATGCACAAGTAATATATCATAGACTTCTTTACATGTCAGTAAATGTAGAATTCCATACTTCTTTAAATGGCTTCATTGCATTTCATCCTTTGGATACACCATAATTTTGTAGAGCCCATTCTGAAGTAAAGTACTTGAATTCTAAAATAGAATTGATGGGGATCTAATTGCCTCAACACAAAGGAAGAAAATACTAATGCTTGGAATTCTGAGCATTCTGGTAAAATGCGAGATTACGAATTTCTTGTGAAGGAAGAAAGAACCATTTCCTAGGACCTGTTAAGTCAGACTCATTTGGCAATCTGGCATTAGACTCCCACCTCTCTTTCCCCACTGCCTGTGTATGACACTGGCCTAGAAGTAACTCTTGCCAATATAATTCAGTTTGCAAGTTATTCTTGAGGGTATTGTGCTTGGTAATAAGCTAAGTGCCCCTGGGTAGGCGCTCAAATCCTGATTACTGCTTCGTAGTTCAAATAACCAACATCGCATTAGGAAGCTTTTCAATTCATTATATATTAACTTAAAAAATGCACACAGAAATGGTGATTTAAAAGATGAATTACCAGTTTATGCCTAACAAGTTGGCAGAGATTTGAAAAGAACTAAAAAGCAGTGTTGACAGTGTGAGGGAACTGACACTTTCTGGTTGATGTTTTAACTTCACAGAGTTTAAAGACGGGCACATACTACAAAAAATCTATTCCAATTCTAGGAATTAACCTCATAAAATAGAAATCTTTTCAACATTTTCTAACAAATTTCAAACATGAAAAGGTTGCAAGAATTTAGCAGTCAACATCCATATATTCCTCACCTAGAGTCTTTCATTGACATTTGCTGTGCTTGCTTTATTACATGTCTGTCCCTCTATTCATCTATCAGTACATTTTATTTTTTAATTTAATACTTTTACCTCAAAGTAAATTGAAGACAAATATTCATAGAATTATTGGAAATGTACACAGAGATTTAACTGCAAGTACATTCATTTCACCATTATTTATACTAGCAAAAAATGGAAACTGCGGAAATACAGAACAATAATGGATTGGTTAATTATGGCACATCTCTGTGATGGCAGTTGTGATTCAGTAGGCCTGGAATGGGCCTGAGAGTTTGCAGTTCTAAAAAGTTCCTGAATGCTGCTACTGCTGCTGGGCCAGCAATCACATTTTGAGAACCACTGCACTGCTCTATAATAGAATGCCTAGCATATTTGAGATGCTGCGCAGCTGAGATGGTTAGTTGAACTGATGTATGACAGCATCGATATTGCAGTAATCTTGGTGAGATGAGAGATATCTTAGGTTGGGTTCACCAGAAGCAGAGCTTGAGATGGAGGTGCTTATTCACTAATTTGTTAGGGATAACTTTTAGAAGGGAGTGAGTGACAGAAGCAGGATAGGACAAGGGATAAAAGCTAAGGAAGAATGTGCTCTCAGGTAGAAACTAGCTTGGGTCTGACCCCATGGGAAGCTCTGGAGCACAAACTACGCCTAGATTTACTTCTGCTTTGTGTCATTGGGATGGGTCTTTTTGTACTCTGTGACAATTATTGGCTTGTCGGTCATTCATTGGATGAAATAGAGGTAGACATAGCTTCCCAAGCAGGGTGTCTCTGGTGTTACTAGGTATTCTGCTTTGTGTTATCAGCCAACAATCAAAACAGCTAAGTGGGGATGGGTACACTGGCCTTAAGGGGAGGTGGGTGGGGCCTCAGCAGTGTCCACTGCCACAGAGTAACCTGAAACCAACAAAATGGGATCTACAGCGAAATATTTATATAAGTTCTGTATTTAGATGAAAGCAGGGAGATGATATTATTTTGGAAAATGTGTTTATTTTTCATAGAAATATGCCATTATGTTAACATATATTTGAAATGAACTAATACATATAATATTTTTTAATAATGTTAGTGTTAGTTGCTAATACAGTGAATGCCAATAGATACAACTTTCTTTAAAGCTCATTGGGATCTCCAATTAATTTTAAACATGAAAAGGGATCCTGAGACCAAAAAGCTTGAGAACCACTCATCTAGATCAAGGAACTATTACGTTATTACATGTGAAGAACACTGATAACTAAAATGTATAATAAATGAATACACAAGTAAGAGTTAAAACAAATGAATCATAAATAGAATTCATCCATGCAGAGAAGCATCTCAGGGGCCACAGGTGAGCTTGCAAAGATTACTATGAGGAGTATCTGGGGCTTTGGAGACATTAAACTGCAAATGAAGGCCTAAGCAAGTTAGTTGTCTTCAGATACCTAGAAGCCTCTTCTGTGGAAGAAAGAGTAAATTTACTCTGCTTCTGAGGATAGAACTAGTTTGTGTTTGTAAAATATTCTAGATAATTCTCTCTAATGTTTAGTGTTGCCTACAGTGAAATCGGTCAACTTGCAGAGTTGTATACTCCCTCTCCTTTTGTGGAGATATTCAGCAACAGAGTGGATAACCCTCTGTCTGGAATAGTGAGTGGTCATTGACTGAAATGTTGAGATGCTTAAAGCACCAGGCAGATGATGAATGAGTGAAGTGGGTGTATCAAAAGTGGCAGGACTGTGGAGAAGTGGACATGGCATGACTCATCCAATAGGGGCAGCAGACATACAGCTCCAGGTGGATTTTCAAGACAAGGCAAAGATCTGGATTTTTGTGTGTTGGCTTAATTAAAACAAAAGAAAACAAAACAAAACAAAATTGTGCAGGTCACACAGACTATACCTATGGGCTGCACATGGTCCTCAGGCCACCAGCATGTAACCTAGCCTCTATTATAGAAAGAAGTCCTTTATTGTATAGAAGACTAAGCTAGGGGACTGCTAAGTTCTCTTTAGATTTTAAAGCCCAAAAGTTCCAAATCTGTACATTTCTGACTTAAAAGTTTTTAAAGGAATGGCTTTGCTAATAGTTGCTTCAGTTTTGTTTTGTTTTGTTTTGTTTTGTTTTTATTTTGGCCATGTATGATGTGGGAAATCTACTCACTTCCTTGTCCTAACCAGAACCAGCATTCTTGATTGTAGAAAGATAGCTGGATTCATGATTTTTATGACTACAAAATTATCTCCAATGGTATGTATATAATCATAGGATTTTAAAAATCAAAGTGAAATATAATGGAATGTATAAGTGAAGTAATTTGAGAAAATCACAATCTATATCCTTTTTGAAATTTTTAAAATGTAATTCAAAATGGTAGTTAAGAGAATGAGAGGGTATACACAATTCTCTGAAATATAATGGCGTGCTGTTTAGTGTTGGCTTTGAGGAATAGGAATTCTTATAGATTAGTCATATTAGATAAGACAGTTATTGTTGTGGGTGCCTGGGTGGCTCATTTGGTTGAGCGTCCAACTCTTGATTTCAGCTCAGGTCATGATCTCAGGGTTGTGGGATCGAGCCCTGCTTTGGCTCCACTCTGAGTGTGGAGCCTGCTTAAGATTTCTCTCCTTCCTCTGCACATCCCTTGTGCTCTCTCTCTCTTTTTTTAAAAAAAAGGACATTTGTTGTTGAGAGTAGTTAATATGATTTGCTTGTGACATTTCTGAGTTTGTGAAATAACAACAAAGACTTTGGAGATTTTTAAGCAAGGTATTTTCCTTAGCAGTCACCAAAAGAAATCTATTGCCTCAACTTAAAATCGTTGATATAAATGAATTTTTCCTCTTGAAATGGTGTCAGAGATAGGTGTGGAGCATATTTTATTTATTCATTTACTATCTTCATTACTTTAGAGCCTCAGGTTGTACCTTCAGATTACATTTTTTAAAACTATGAAAATGATAGAGTCATAAAGATAGCAATAGCATGCTACTGGAGAAAGGATTTTTGTCCTAGGGCCTTGTAGTTCACTAACTGGGACTTTCCTTAGTCCAGGGCAGGTAGAATATTATAGAAAGCCCTCAACAAAAACAACCTATCATAAATTCCCTGAAGCATAAAGCCGAGAATCAGTAACTGGAGATGATCTCAATTGCCAAAAGAACATATTCAAGAGAATGATGATCTTCTGAGGTAACCAGATCTTCAAACATACTCATTTGCCCTAAGGGTTTTATTAAGTGGCTTCTAGGATGAGTTCCATTTTGTATGTCCAAAATAGACTCCTATGTCATAATGTTGTGTGTATGTGTGTTTAATAATGGAACAAGTGACAAGCAACGGCTCTCAGTGTTAACAATTTCTTTGTAAAGCAACTGCTATTTTTAGACTAAAGTATAGACCTGTTGGTAAATGTAACTAATGAGTAATAAGCATGATTACCCCTAGTATTTGAAGATGTAATTATTAAAGCAATGTTAGAATACCAGAAAGCCTTTTATATTTAATGTGCATTGATACAAATGGACACATGTGTAGTAGTCAGTTTTTATTTATTGATATGATGAATTTAACACTGATAGATAAATGGGTTGTTAAAGAAAATAACTATTAATACAGCAGATCCAATTGCACTCTTGTGTTTTTCTTGAGGTATTTTGATAAAATTAAAAGACAAAGCAAATTTTTATTTTATTTAGAGTGCAAATATGCCATAGAGTGATGTGGTATTTGAAAGTGGGGAGTATAGGATATGCTCAAAACCAACCAGGTCCGATTAGGATTTGCAGCTGTAATTAAACTGTGGATTATTACACTAAATATAGTATTTATTATAAAATTATATTTCTGTACTCTATGACAGAAGTGTTTGTTAAGTTATTCTTAATACTCGCCAGAAAGTGCATATAAAGATGTGGCACTAGAACTGCCTGATCTAATGAAATCTTAGGGGTGTTAAAGCAACTTAGCGTTTTCTTGTGAAGCCAGGGAGTCGTACAGGGAAATGTTTCACTTTCCTGAATCTTCCTTCTTCTCTAGGCCCTATGTACCTGAATGAATATTACTTTGCAAAATTCAGAGTGTGTTAGGTTAATTGAGAACCTATAGCCTTAATGTCTTTTTAAAAAAATGATTTATTTTTGAGAGAGAGAGAGAGAAAGAGAGAGAGACTGAGGGAGGGGGAGAGAGACAGGGAGACAGAGGATCTGAAGCAGGCTCTGCACTGACAGCAGTGAGCCCCATGTGGGGCTTGAACCCATTAACCATAAGATGATGACCTGTGCTGAAGTTAGATGGTCATCCAACTGATCCACCCAGCTGCTCCCCTAAATGGCTTCCTAAGGTTAGTTCTACGCTGGAAATTCTCTGTACTCTTTTTTCCTTGGCAAAGAGAGAATCTATTTTTTGAGAGAAATCAAGATGAGTCAATTCAGGTAGATAACTAATTTTTTTTCTATTTATCAAGTCAGTAGAAAAGCTTTTGTAAAGGTACCTGGCATGGCCATTGTATTTTATCTCAGCAGCAAGTTATATTGGAAAGTTTCCTTTATGTATAGCTCTAATATTGAGGCTTTTTAAAAATCAAAAGTAAGGTTATTTCTAGCCATAGATGTGTACTTGAGAGAATACTGGACTGATATATATTTTTTTAATTTTTTAATGTTTGTTTTTAAGAGAGAGAGATAGAGTGCGAGCAGGGGTGGGGGTTGTGGGTTGGGCAGAGAGAGAGAGAGAGAGAGAGAGAGAGAGAGAGAGAGAATCCGAAGCAGGCCCCAAGCTCTCAGCTGACAGCAGCAAGCCCCACGTGGGGCTCAGTCTCACAAACCATGAGATCATGACCTAAGCCAAAGTCAGACACTTAACTGACTGAGCCACCCAGGCACCCCTGAACTGGTATTTCTGTATCAAAATCTGACAAGCTTTCAATGTGGAATGTTTATGTCCAGTTATAAAGGTCTAACAGGAACCAATTGTTTCTGAGAAGGACACTTAATGTATTACTTTAGTTGTTCTAATTGTATGTTCCTACTGTTTCTTATAATGAGTTTGAGATGCTTTCCACGAAATACTTTAAGAAATATACTTAATGGATTGATTGAGGGTTTCAAACTTTATTTGGGTACTTTCTCATGGAGAATTTCTGAGCAGGATATCTTGATTTTACAATCAAATCTAAAATAAATGAAAGTGAAACCATTATTTTGCACTTCTTTCTCCCCCTTTGATTTAAAAAAATTTTTACTTAATTTCATTTTTTAAACAAGAGAAAGAGTGCACATGAGTGCAAGCAGGGGAGGGGGAGAGGGAGAGGGAGAGAGAATCTTCAGCAGGCTCCATGCCTAGCCTGGAGCCTCTTTAGGGGCTTGATCCCATGACCTTGAGATCATGACCTGAGCTGAAATCAAGAGTCAGACACTCAGGACACCTGGACTTTGGCTCAGGTCATGATCTCACAATTTGTGAGTTTGAGCCCTGCTGCATCAGTGTCTGCGATGGCTTGGAGCCTGGAGCCTGCTTTGAATTCTGTGTCTCCCTCTCTCTCTGCCCCTTCCACATTCAGACTCTGTCTCTCTCTCTCTCTTTCTCAAAAATAAATAAACATTAAAAATTAAAAAAAAAAATGTTGGATGCTCAATTGACTGAGCCACTCAGGGACCCCAGAATTTTTTTTTTTTAAGCCAGTGGAAACTCAGTGTATGGTTGGGGATAGGATACATTGCTTGGAATATATTACAATGAGATTTGATCTTACAAAAGATTAAATAGAATCTAAAATATTTGAGTTTTCAGAATTATTAATTATATTTAAAATCCTTTTTTTCCCTTAGTTAAATTGAAAATTTTAATTAAAAGATTATTTTCTGGAGGAAAAGAAATATCCATTAGCATAATTTTCTATGCAGGGCTCAAAAACAATGTTGTCATATACTCTAAAGAAATTGAATGTTACAATGGAAATGTGTGATCTCATGGTGAACTGTAATCTTCTAGATGTTTAGAGGGTTGTTTTCTTGGTAGCTTGAGTGAAATTAGTTACTTGTTGGGATTTTTTTTTAACTGTCAGATAAAGATTAACTGTTGTACAGAATATTATTTTACTGTGGAACCATTGCTCAGAACTAGGGACAGTTATGCATATAGATGGCTACTTACATAGTAGGACTCTATAGCTCCCCATATTTCTCCCACTAGTACCTGAAGTGCCCACTATTAAAGAGCTTTATTAAAAACACAGATAGATTTTTTTTTTTTTTGCAGGGAGAGAGCAAAACATTTTCAAATTGGGTTAGTGGTTCCAAACCCTACTGCTGAAGTCTGAGCACTGATCTGGTTAGATTACTCTGATCACCATTGTGTCCTTACAATCTAGCCCAGTGTCTGGCATATAAATGCTGGAAACTAATATAGCCTGTATTTTAATTTTTGTAGATTGAACTATCTAGAATTTCCCATCTAATATACTGCTAACTTAACTAAAAGTCCGCACTGTTAGAATAAATATTTTATCATTATTAACTTACAAAGTTTTGGGGAATATTTATTAAAGTTTATTTCTGGATTTATGTGCCTAAGGTAGTAGACTGTGGAAAAAATGAAGTATTGGACTTTGTTACAGTTTTTCAAAGTGAAAAGCTAAGAGGAAAAACTAAGAATAAGGCATCAAAGTGTTTTTAACAATATTGCTTCTGATTGCATAAATGGGACATGGGAACTTCAATAATGTTTTTCCATATGGTGCTTGCAAATTTGCTATTTTAGAGGTATTCTTTGCTCTTAGCACATTGTTTGCTTTTGTATTTGTGATAAGCATTGAGAAGTTATATCTAGTTCTAGCTGACCTCAAAGGAGTCTTAGTTGCAGAGTACAGGTTTGTCTCAGCTGTAGTTTAGAATGGATTGGAAAGAGTAGGAAGACTATCAAGCTGGAAGTACTACATAAAGAATGTCTAGATGGATGCCTAAAAGAATGCCTTCTTTGGCTGGTGGGTCAGAGGGTACAGCAGCCTGGGTAATTAAATGTGGTCTCTCTTCTCTTGTTGCTCATCCCCAGCATATTTTGAAGGAAGAGAAGTTGTAATCTGAAAGTTGTAAGACTCTTGGATGAGAGAGTTAAAATGACCATTGACTAATCTTGAAGTTCTATTATTAATGCTTTCTTTCCAGTAACTATTTTTGAAATAAGTAGTTCACCGTCAGCATCACTTTGGGTTTGTTAGATGTGAAACAAAAGAGAAAAAATATAATGATGATCTCAAACTATGTAATTCTCCTGTTTATAAACTTATTTTTAACTATATTTCTACTTTTCTCCCTCTGAATGTGCTCTGTACAGTGTTTTTATCTCAAGACCCTCCATGATATCAGTCCCTTTTTTATTTCTCTTGCTTTCTTACTTAGTCTTGACCTTGCCGTCTCAGTAATGCCCACAACACCTAAGTTCCATGGTCCCACATTTTTATGCCACACTTATGTTTCCACTTCTCTGTTCTATAATCCTGTCTCACCTCTTTCCTTCACTACCTGATTTCTTGAATAAGCAATCTGTAATACCTTCACTCTTGTCACTCATTTCAACTTCAAGTCTTTTTCTATTGACTTCTATCAAAATCAAGCTATGGAAATTGATTTCTTCTAAGTTACTAGTTACCTTGTAATCATCACATCTAGTGTTCTTTTCCTCCTTGACCACACTGCAACGTTTGACGCTATCGACTAAGACCTTTCTTCATAAATTCTCTCTCCTTTTTGACTTTGTGACACTGGTGACAAAGTATTCTTTTTATTCTCTCTTTCTAACAGTTTATTATCACTATTATTCTGTGGCTATTATCTTCCCGAAGTCAGAATCCTTGGGGAGTGCTGAAGGTCAACTCATACCAACAAAGATGAATCCAGAGGGCAGGGTGGAGGTGAAAATGAGAAGCCAAGTCAAGAGTCATGACTACAGAAATAATCAGAGGATCTTGGGCAACTACCTCGAATAAAGCTGAAGTGCCCATAGCTTTTCAGTTTGACAGCTGGCATTTTGACAAATCAGACTGACTTAAAAACACATGGGTGGAATCTGGCAACAAGAAACTTGAGGGCTGGGATTCCATCTGTTCCTCTGTCCCTTTGGCTGCCTTATGAACCCATTGACCAATCTTTGTTTCTACACTGACTTTCAATATTTAGGGAAGAGGCTGTAGCACATGCTGGACATTCTTGAAATGTGATTCTAACTTCCAAAATGTTTTTCCAAATCATACTTATTTGGTGACACAAGGTGTTGGAATTGACCTGGCAGGAAGTCTAGTATCTTGGGGATTTTTTTTGTTTTTGTTTTTGATTGTTTTGTCTTTCTTTCTTTCTTTCTTTCTTTCTTTCTTTCTTTCTTTCTTTCTTTCTTTCTTTCTTTCTTTCTTTCTTTCTTTCTTTCTTAACCACTTATTACATCTCAGGCTCTGGGGAATGGCTGTCGGAGATCTACATGGTGGTGAGTGTAGAAGGGAATGTTGGTAAGCAAGAGTGGCTCTGCATTAAAAGTAATTTGAAGGGGCGCCTGGGTGGCGCAGTCGGTTAAGCGTCCGACTTCAGCCAGGTCACGATCTCGCGGTCCGTGAGTTCGAGCCCCGCGTCAGGCTCTGGGCTGATGGCTCGGAGCCTGGAGCCTGCTTCCGATTCTGTGTCTCCCTCTCTCTCTGCCCCTCCCCCGTTCATGCTATGTCTCTCTCTGTCCCAAAAATAAATAAAAAACGTTGAAAAAAAAAATTAAAAAAAAGTAATTTGGGGCTGCACATGTGAGTGTTGAGACTTTAGACTGATTTGAGAAGTAGTTAGAGTTTTTAATATGGTTTGACTAAATCTCCCCTTCTGAGGAGCAATAGGCTGTCTGTGTTAGGGCCTTGACTAGATTGTTGGTACGTTGTTAGGTTCCTGAATCTGGGATCTCCATGCAAGTTAATGAGGAGGACTGAGAAACAGAGAGACAGACCAAGTCAGAATCTATTAATGAAAGCTGAGATTCAAACACCAAGAAGAGTAGTACAAACATTTCCCCCCAAATTAGAGGGAATGATGGTGTCACAGGTTTGAAGTTAGGCAGATATGAAACTGCAGTAAGGTTAGGTGGGGAATAAAGAGGACATGAGTGATTGCCCCAGCCATTCTAGAGTGTGCTGGATCTTCTTTGCATTTCACAAATGAATAGTATTGGAGTGTGTCAGACAAGTTTAAAGAGTTAGGAGGAGTCAACAGGCAGTGTGAATATGTGGGTAGGAGAATCAAATGAGTTCTATAATTTGAATGTGCTTTCTCCTAGCTCTGGTCCTTGTCTGTGTTCCCTGTTTTAGTCTATTGTTTGTTTGAGGGTATCTGGTGAGTCTTTCTGGATGTTCTACAGCTGTTGCCGATATTGGTTGGTAGCTGGGGGTTATTTATATCTTTGCTTAGAGGTGATAGGAAGCAACTTAGTGGAAGCTGTAGTCTCTAGTGTTATCCCCCTACTCAACTGCTCAAATCCTTGAGCATAGGATTCATAGCTTAAACTTACCTTGTAGCATTTTCTCAGAGAATCATTTTGAATGAGGGGTCTACCAGAAAAAATATTATAAAGAACTACCAATAGAAAGTTTTATTCTATAGAAAGGCTTTTCTTGTGAAAATATCCAATGTGGCATTATTGCTCTATGATAGGTATTTTGTGAAATAAAAAGGTAAAAAAAAGTGAGAATATACTTGTCTGAAATCTGTTGTTTATAGAAGCTCCAAAGTATATTAACATGAAATTTCGATTTTTCCAAAAAGACCAAAAATATCATATTCGACAGAAGATCTTTTTTGAAAAAAGTTTATACAGCTTCCATACTTGTACGTATGATTGGTAGTTTAGTGCTCTTTTTAAAAATAATAAACAAATGAATGTTTCAGGAAACCTGTGCTAGACTGAATCAGGTGGAACTGATTTAATGTTATGGATAATTGCATAATTAGTGCTATAAAAAATAAACCATACTATCTACTTGATGGACTGGAGCTGCTGTGAAGGAGGTGTGTAATTATACAATCAGCATCCTCCTCCTATGCTGATTCTAGGTAATCCTTTTTCTGCCTTGTCTGAGAAGGGGCTTCCTGTCTTGTGTTTCCTGATGTTATTTAAGTGAACAGAACTGAGCATTGAATAGTTTCCAGTCCCTTGGTAAGTCTTTCCCTGTCCTGTGTCTATGTGAGTGCATCCTTTGAGACCAGTGGCTTTCATACTTTTTGATATAAACCCACAATAAGAAATGGATTTTATAGTAGGACCCAGTATATTGCATATGCACATACCTGAAACCAAGGCTTATGAAACAATTTTTTTAAAAATATAGCCTGTTTTACTAGTTATTCTGCTCTATTTAATTTTTTAAAAAATGCTCGTTGAGGCCCACCACTTGATTTCAGAACCTGCTAATGGCTTATGACTCTTATTTGGAAGTACTGCCTAGACTTTTGGTGATTGCTAATGTTAGTTGAAAGGATTCTGAGAGTAGTGTAATGGGGCCGCCGTGGGCTTTGGGTAGCAGGTGGCATGGCATGGTTGAGAGAGCAAGGGCTTTGGAGTTGGGCAAATTTGGTTTTAAATCCCGACCTTCCCTCATTTTAGCTGTGTACTTTGAACATGTTACTGAACCTTTTTGAGCCTCAAATCCCTCATCTGTAAACCTGGGCCCCAAATACTTAAGGGAGTCAGGAGGTGGGGAATTGGGGGCTGAGCATAAGTGGGGTTGATGTGTGCATTAAATGATATGGAAGAAACAACTGGCCAGCGCTGTGAAAATAAAACACAGTGCTTCATAAAGTTTATATTCCTTTCTCCACTCTTTCTCAACATCAAACATATCAACAGTCGAAGGGTACTGTAACAGTCCCTTCCTCAAGGGGTGGTTTATGAGGATCAAATAGGATAATGGGTGCAAGGATTAACAAATGTTAATTTTTATTAATGCAACTTAAGGCAGTTTTACTGTTTCAGAGTAAATGTGTGCAAGTGGATAGACTTCTACAAGGTTAATTGACAACACTGGGAAACAAAACTGGTGCTGAATTTCAGTGTTGTGTTGTGACTGTTAGCAGCAAGGATTATTTTGAAATACAGTAGTATCGTGTGTTGATATTGGAGAGCTGCTACCAAAGCTGCCAAAGGATGATTTATAACAGAGCCCATTATAAATTGCTATATACAAGTTGTTCCATATTACATCATATGTGGAATTTAAAGAAACTTTAAAATTAGTCAACAAAAGATTTTACTTCATCAAGACCTGGAAAATGAATATCAGAAGACAACTAATTACCTCTTGTATAATATTTGTGAAATTTTCTTTACCTTAACCGGAATACAGTATATTACTGTAATTGTGAGGGTAAAAAAAAAAATTAACCTTCATCTCACTGCATGAAATCTTGGAGAGGGGAGAATTTTCATTGTACAATTGTACATGGTTCTAAAACCACCTCCTTTTGTTTAAATGTGTTATAGTTTTTACTACTTCTGAAATAGTTCATGACTTCGAAGTGCTGTTTCCTCGCTAGTTCCAATTTTTAACTTTCTCACCTGAAATGAAATTTCTTGGTCTCTATACTGTCTGTACTCCTCTCTTCCATGCATTTTTTTCTCTGAAGTTGTACTGATATTGTGATTATTTAGTGGTAACCTGGGCTTTGTTGGTCATGGAAAGGGATATAAATCAGCCAAGGCAAGTATGAAGCAATGGCAGCTACAAAGCATCTTTATGTCTTATTTTCCATGGTGTCCAGTCTCTACTTGCTCTGAAATGTCTCAGTCTCACGTTAGGCATATGTTGGTTGATTGTACTTAATTTCTCTGACATTTCTGTTTTCAGACGCTTCCATCACATTAAGAAATACCCTAATGCTTGTGTTAAGTTCAAATCACCCTTACAGGCATTCAGAAGAAAAGGCCCGGCTCCTTTAAGACAGAAACACCTTTTTCTCAGCCAGAAAGCTCATTGTAAAACTGAAGGGCTTACCCAAAAAGGGCTTTAATGTAAATTGAATATTGATAGAGAAAGGAGGTTAATTAGCCTTAGTAACTTGGTTGCTAAGGAAGCATTTTCCTGATTGGGAGGGAACTCTCCTGGGTGTTCTGCATCTTGTTGTGGACCTAAGAAGCTTTGTTTTATCTCTTGCTTTCTGTTTCTGAGTTGGAAGAGGAAAGAGCAGAAAGCTATCATAGGGATGAAAAGCTGTGGGAAGCAGATGGTTGTTCTCTCTTAGCTACAGAAAGAGAGCTAAATACTGACTAGCAACAAGCCAACGCCAGCAAGGACTCTGTTTAAGGCAGACAGTTGGAAATACCATGAGGGCAAGATATAAAGAACTTGCATGGGAGAACATAGAGAGGTTGGACTAGGGTTTTTTCAGTCCCTGAAAACATTGCAGGTGAGAGAAATTAAAGGACGTTGTGAATGGATATCCAACAACCATGTCAAATAATAGGATTACATGTTTTCAACATGGTTGAGGTTATTAAGAGAAGTTATTTAGCTTGTATTTACTTTACATTTGGAAGGTTTTATTCTCTATTATATATGAAATTTGGTAGATTTAGAATTTGTTAATCTATATTTTAATAAAGAATGTTTAGTTACACATATTGCTTTATGTTAGATGTTTTATTGTTTAGTGTAATAGAAGTGACTTTGAAGTTAATAAATTAAAATTTTTCCAGTGAAATACTTTTCTTTCAAAACAAAAATGTCTTTGAATATTGACTAATCCATGTATGCTAAGTTCTCTGGTTATCTTTAAGTAATTTGTGAAAGATTATTTCCACGTACTAAATGGTACTTGACTAACCTCAGGGAGTTAGTGCCTATAGTTTACTTAATTTCATTTTTTTTTCATTCACTGCTTTGTTCAACAAATATTTTTTTGAATATCTGTTGAGCACCAGGCATTGTGTTAAAGGGTACCAAAAGAAATAAAGCACTCCTAGGAGGTAGTGATGCACTTCTTAGGAGAATTTGGAAAGTGAAAATAGTTTTGCTGGCATTTTATGGTCTATGTTAGATTTTCTAGGTTTTCTTCTTTGTTAGCATTGAATATTATTATTTGTTGTACTGATCACTGTATTATTTGTTGTCTTTAGTTTTTATGGCACTTTTAAATTATAAAATTCTTTTCAGCACTGTTATTTGGATTGTTTTTAATAGACATAGACTTAAAAATACAGCTAGAATTTTGTGGCTCCTCTTATGACCCTGGATAGGGTCCTCATTGATAACCTGTCTGGAATTTACCTGGTTTTCCTGGCCATTCAGTTCTTATATGCTGAGTGTGATAGGAGGATCTCAGCGGAGAAGCAAAATTTGGTGATCCTTTTGAAGGCCTCTGATTATAATAATATTCTCAGAGAAGCTAGTTTACCATGGAATTACTTAAGTATAACCAGAGGACTTAGTAAATATATGGGTGGTAATCAGTGATGACTCTAACACTACAAGGCCAGATGGCATTATCAAGTAAAACACATTAATAGAATAATAGACTAAATTGGACACCTTCAATAAGATAGGGATAGAATAATATATTAAATGTATGGAGAGTACTCACTGGTCTCCTTCCTTTTTTTTTTTTTTTTTTTAGGTTTATTTTTTTGAGACAGAGTACACATTTGCACATGTGTGAGTGGTAGAGGAACAGAGAGAGAGAGAGGGAGAGAGAGAATCCCAGGCAGGCTCTACACTGTCAGTGTAGAGTGGGACTCAGGGCTTGAGTGCCACAACTGTGAGGTCAAGAATAAGTTAAGCTGAAATCAAGAATTGGTTGCTTAATGGACTAAGTCACCCAGTCGCTCCTCCTTCCTTTTTAATGTGGAGGTACGAGTACATTCTGATAGTTAAAAAAATTTGCATGCTAGGTCCACACACTTTCAGATTTATCTGCTCCCTAATTCTAATCTTACTTCACAATCTATTGGTTTAGACATTTTATATCCTTTGCAACTTGGATTATCTTTTAAAGATTTGAAGTTTAGTAAATGAACAGTGTCTTCAGGAGAAAGGAGAGCAACAGTTATGAAGCTTGATGTTAAAAGGTAAATATTTTGTAGATTTTGAGCACAGTGATGAATAATGAGAGAGCACAATGAGAGAAACGGAGGTTAGTAATGACAATATTTAGTGACCCTTTGGATGTCACATTTATTTTACTCTGCATTATTTTATAATAAGAGCATTGTTTATTTTTTTTGTAGCTGTTAGAGAGACTGCACTGAGCTGAGATTAAACATTTTTTTTTTTAGAACTCAACTGCTTCTATTAAGATGAAGCCCAGCTAGTAAACTCATTAAGTAAGGACCCTAGGCACTCCTCTGGTGCGGAGACTGAAAGCACAGTATTGCAGACATCTTTGCATCACAGTCATGAATGACCTTGAAGGAAACCAGCACTTCATAAAGCAAAATCCTCTCTGTGGCACTTCGTTCTGATTTGATTGATGCTTTAGAAAAAGCTGTAAGATTTTCTTTTCTTTATAGTGTGGGGGCTATACTCCTTACACTTCATAGATTTTTGCACTTGTCTGGAGTATTTTGTTGGCAGGTTCTTATAGGTTCTGATCTTTCACTGACTACAGTGCAAGTAAGCAGTGAAATCACTCTCCTTTGATCAATTATTATTAGGGAGTGAGGTCTTGGTGCATTGGGATCATAGTTTTTACGAATGGAAGAATACTGACTTTCTACCTTGAGTGTAATACAATAATTTTTCTTCCATCATAATCTTTCCATGCATCTCAGTTGGCTGAAGGGTCTTTAATACTGAGGTTTTATGATTTATATTATTCAAAGGATATATATTTCTGTCTAGCCACTATCCACTGTACTTTCTTAGATTGATAGCTTCCCTCCTTTTAGTTTTTACCTTAATGTCCAGTGTAGGTTTTTAGTATACGTTTTTATATCCTAAGAAGAGAACACTAGAAATCTTAGATGATAAAATGATTATTTTACCTCTTCAGAGTTACTTGGTCATCTCCTACATAAGCAGTTATAAGTAAGGATCATGCAAAGGTGTAATCATTCATTTGTCTGCTGTGACCACTGCTGTAGGAACGCCAGGAGAAAATTCTTTAACATTTGGCTGTGGAAAGTGTGTAAAGGCTATATTGGGACCCTTGGGGCTAGGTGTTTAGGAATTAACATTACGGATAGGTAGAGGTGTAACTCATATCAAGTACAATCTGGTGTATTGAAGAGATAATTTGGAACCTTCTCTCTACCAGGGAGCCTGGTTTAGCCCAGGACTCCAAACCTCAGTGCCTCACTTTCCCACTTTGGGATCTGAATTTGCTATTCCTGACCTACTTCTCCTAACCTGACACTGAATTTTGCATCTTGATTGGCCCACCATTCTGCTTTTCCTTACACTTGGTCCTGTATGAATCTCCATTTATTTTTGACCTTGCCCTTGTAGTTTGATTCAAATTCCTGGTGTTTCTTCCTTTGTTTTGCAGTTTGATATGCTGTATGGTTCTATCCGAACTAAGCCAATCAGTCAGGTTTTTTGATGGACTTCCAGTCCTAATCATTAAACTTCTGTCTTATGAAGATAAGAAAGGGTGGAACAGACTTTCCCGCCCCCCAGGCCCCTTGGCCGTAGCAATCCATATCTCCAGGAATTCTGTAAAGCGACTGTGTGAGAAATTTTAAAGACGGTAGTAAAAATATGAGAGGTGTAATTTAGGAATACCTAAATACTTATCTCTTAGATCTTCCCAATTTGTTGAACCCAGAAATAGCTCAGTAAATAGGTACTTAGCCAGCCTGTTTTTTTTTTTTTTAATTTTCCTTCAATTACTTGATTAACATCATGTCTCATGGGCAGCTTCATTTTGAAGACCCTCTTGAGAATCTTTGCACATGTTTAATTTATTCTCAGTCCCTTATATAATATATTTTCCGGCTGATGGACATCTAGATTTTTCTCTTTTAAAAGTACACTGTGAATGCATTGAGATAAATAAGTTCTCAGCCTTTTATACAACTGTTAGTGATTTTTCTTTCTTTTCTTAACTAAACTACTGAAATGGTTAGAAATCTATTTACTTTCATGAACTAGAAAGTAAATCAGTAAGTATGGAAGACTGAGGTTTTAGTAAATAGAGATATATTTGTAATATTTCCAGATAGTCAAAATCAAGGTTTTCTTAGAGACTGATTTTGTAAAGTAGATATATAAACAGTTATAGCAGAAAATTCAAACTTATTAATGGTACATATAGAAAAGAGAATCGCAATAGGTACTCACTTAATTTCTAAGAAACTATTGCTCTATTAAGTTTATAAAATAACAATGGACATTTGCAAAACTTTGGTAAAAAGTTTAAGAAAGGCTTTTAGAAAAGTTTTTCTAGCTTTGTTCAAAAGCTATGTTAAAAGACTATTGTGTTTATTTCTAATTATTTCATATTAGGCCCTCAAGTGCATTTAAAATGTCAAAATATTTTATTTTTACTTGTGAATTGATTGTTGGTTAATTACAATATGCATTTTGGAGTAATAATGAATTAGAATGGGTACTGCTGAATTAGAATAAAAACTTAAGAATTTTAAACAGATGTGACTATGGATGTCACATAAAAAGTCTTTAAAAAAAATTAACAGGGTCAGTGGTGGATTCATTACAAGGCGTTTGAAGGAATTTTTCACCAAAGGATCCATTCCCATTACTCATCAATTCAGTTCTCAACTTTTATTGGATAACTACTTTGTACTACTTAGTATAAAGAAAAATCAAGACGTTATTCCTACTTTCAAAAATTATTTAAAAGCTACATATTTTAATAAACATTTGAGTGGATTCTACAAAGAGAAAATATTTTCTGTTACTATGTTACTGTTATTAATAAGCCAATTATAATTCATAATGTTAAATAATGGAATAAAACTAAAAGTGGCAATAGAATTAACAAATAAAACCATGAAAAACAACAATAGACAAAATAGTAATAGCTTTAGGGATATAACTGAAATACAAAATATATGTATATTATAATACTGTTTTGCATGTGCCTGAGTGATTATGTTTTAAGTATGTATTTTGATTATATGTTCTGCCTAAAAATACCTACAAAATATAGTGACTTTATTTACTTATTTTATTTATTTATTTAAAGTTTCTTTATTTTGAAAGAGAGAGTGCACACACATGAGTGTGAGCAGGGGAGGGGCAGAGAGAGAGGGAGTGAGAGAATCCCAAGTAGGCCCCATGCTGTCAGTGAGAAGCCCTATGTGGAACTCAGTATCGTGAACTGTGAGATCATGACCTGAGCCGAAACCAAGAAGGGGACACTTACTTGAACCACCCATGTGCCCTGCAAAATGTAACGATTTTAAGTAACAATCTGAGACTAGTGTCACTTGAAGTCTCAAGTGGACTACACACCCAAGATGCCTTTTTCAATCACATGTATGACAACTTAATTCAAATGGCTGGAATAGTTGAAGCTGACAAGACATCTCTTTCTCTCTACATGGCTAGCTTGGGCTTCCTCTAGTATGGATGTTTTAGAGTAGGTAGACTTTTTAGCTGGTGGCCTTCTCTCCTAGGACACAGAGTCCAAGAAACCCACATGGCACCTCAAGGACTTCTTACAACCTTAACCTTATATATCATGCAACATCACTTTTTTCACATTGTCTTAGTCAGAAATGAGTCTCAGATCTCCCAGTTTCAAAGGCAGGAAACCACTCAGGAGCCTGTATGTACTCAGAAGACATGGCTTATTGTGAGGTGGAGGAGGAGAAAGAGGAAGGAGGAGCTACTACAATGTGTAGTATTCATTCATAAGTGCTTTATAATCATCATATCTTTGATAAAATTTATATCAGCGTACTTCCAAAATTAAAATTCATGCTAATTTTATAAAGAACAATATTTTATGGCTGAATTATATATTCATCTGTAGGTTAGTAAGGGTTTTAATTGCATTGAGAAAAATAAATCTTATACCAAAATATTTGCCAGATGTTTTCATTTTAATATATATTGAATATATTCTGGGGGCAGAGTATTACCCAATTCATTAGGGGAAAAATACAGGGAATTGTAAGATCCTACTTTACAAGACCCAGAACTCAAACAAATATTAGCTTTTGAGGCAAGGGCAACACATCAAGAGTAAAATAGTAACCCACAGCAGTGACATAAGTTTTCAAGGAAGAGAGAGATAAATATGGTCTGAAATTATTTACAAAGGCTTCATTACAGAATTGAAACTAAGCTAAAGACTGAAGACTAGGTGAAATTTTGGGTAAATGAACAGTCCAAGGATGATGTAAACTCAAGTATGTAGAATCACTCAATATCTTGAAAAGTGCTATGTAATAATAGCAATTGTTATTAATGGGACTTAGGAGATCCATTCCCAAATGAATGGAAGACATCCACGTAAGGTATGGCTAGATTGCAGAGAGCTTTTATATTGATATCTGTTGTTTTCCCCTGTTCACCACTCATTTTTCACTTCTCTGATTAGGTACTTTTATTTTCTCCCAACTGATTCATTTGGCGAATATTTACTGAGCTCATACTGTATTTCAGACACTGTTCTATATGCTAGAGATATAGTGGTGAATCTCACTGTCAAAACCTAGCCCTTAGGTATCTTCCCCTACGTTCCCCAACTGGGAATTGTTTTGTTAAGACAGTTAATCAAAGTGTCCTGTCCTCCCCCGGCCTAGGGTGAGCATATGACTAACCTAATAGAGGCCCAAGGATGGAAAATGGATGGAGTAGACTCATTCTGAATGTGATGCCCTGAGGAGTCTATTAGATCTTTTTATCTACATCCCCAGAGCTAACATGGTTCCTGTCTTTCCCCAGGCAGAGATAAATTTTTCCTTCAATTCTAGGAACTAGCACCTATCCTTTCAATAAATTGCTTTTTGTTTAGTTTAGCTCCAGAATCAGTTTCTATTGCTTGCAGCCAGTGAACTTTAAGACAGTATTGTATACCTATGTCGGTTCCTAAAGGATTTGAACTATATTGTGTAATCAGTAAGGCACTCTTGGCAATTTTTGAACAGAGAGCTTTATTTTTAAGAAGATTTGGAGATGTCTTATTAGATTAGAACAAGGAGAGATTGAATTAGATTCACCATTAGAAGGCTGTTAAAATGTCCAAGCACAGAGGTGAATAAAGGCGCAAATTAGACTGATTGCAGGAGTAGAAAGAAGTGATGGAGAAGAGCAGGGTTGGTACTAGGGTGAGGCAAGAGAGGCATACTCACCTAGGATGAGTACCTCCTTAAATTTTGTGCTCTAGGTGCCTGTCTTATCTCATCCTAGATTTCACTCTGGAGATGATATTTAAAGGGAAAATTGAAGGGCTTAGTGACTGATTAGATACGGGAAATAATCATAATCATAATTACACCTGTCACTGTGCAGATATTGTTCTAAGCTCTTTACCTTTAACTGAAAAATACTGTGTAGGGTAAATTTTACTGTCTTCATTTTACTGTTGAGTAATGTGTCTAGGTTACCTAGGTCATAAGGGAAAGAGCTGAAGTGTAAGAAAAAGGGATTTAAATATGAGAATTCTACCAAACATATGAAGAAGAATTAGTGCCAGTTGTATACAAGCTCTTTTAGAAAATGTAAGAAGAGGGACACTTCTCAGTTCATTTTATGAAGTTAGCATTATTATACTGATACTAAAATCAAAGATAGTACAAAAAATAAAACTATAGATCTATATCCCTTCTGAATACAGATGGAAAAATCTTTAACCAATATTAACAAATAGAATTCAGCAATATAAAAATTATACAGCATGACCACATGTGGTTCATCTTAGAGATGCAAGACTAGTTTGTATATTTGAAAAATAAATTAATACAACCCACTATGTTAACTGGTTAAAGAAGAAAAATGATATCAAATTAATCAACACTGAAAAAGCATTTGATAAATTTCAGCACCTGTTCTTGATACGAACTGAAAAATAGAAACAGAAGGAAACTTCCTTTATTTGATAAAATGTATAGTTAGTATTCTATTTAATGGTGAAAGGCTGAATGCTATTGTCTTCAGTCTGGGAACAAGTCAAGATTATCTCTTCTCACCATTCTTATTCAAATAGTGATAGAAGTCCAGCCTGTGCAATAAGGCAAGAAGAGGAAATAAAAGATACAGATTGGAAAGGAAGAAATAAAACTGTGTCAATTTGCAGATGACATGACATTATTTTTTATGTAGCAAATTCTAAGAAATCTATTAAAAATGTTTTAATGTTTATATTTGAGATGGGGTGGTGAGGAGGGACAAAGAGAGAGAGAGGGAAACCCAGAATCCAAAGCAGGCTCTAGGCTCTGAGATTTCAGTGCAGAGCCTGACATGGGGCTCAAACTCACGAGCCATGAGATCATGACCTGAGCTGCAGCTGGATGCTCAATTGACTGAGCCATCCAGGTGCCCCCTAAGAAGTTTATTTTTAAAAATGCAGCAAACCTAGAATTAATAAGTTAGTTTATCAAGCTCACTGGATACAAGAAAACATACAGAAGTCAATTGTATTTCTGTATACTAGCAATGAACGTGTGGAAATGACTTTAAAAATATCCCTTATAATTGCTCTAAAGAATTGGAAAATACTTAGGTATAAATCTAATAAAATGTTAATAGGACTTATATGCTGAGAACCATAAAATGCTGATAAAAGAAATAACAGAAAATTACATAAAATGGAGAGATAGAAAGTATTCATAAATTGGAAGATTGGAGACAGAGATGATAACAATTCTCCATAACTAGACATATAGATTGACACAATTCCTATCAAAATTCCAGTAAGATTTATTGTAGATATAGACAATATTGTCCTATAGTTTTTTTTGAAAAATCAAATGAACTAGAATGGGAAGAATCAGCCTACCCGATTTTAAGACTTAATGTAGCCACAATAGTAAAGATTTTGTGGTATTAGTGGAAGGATAGACACATTGTTCTCAGTGAAATAGAATAGAGACTCCAGAAATAGACCCATATAAATATGTTCACCTGATTTTTGGCAAAAATACAAAAACAATTCAGTTGAAGAAAGATAGCTATTGCAACAAATGTAGCTGGAGCAATTGGACTCCCAGAGGTAAGAAACCAACCCTGACCTACATCTTACACTTCATACAGAAATTAACCCAAAATAAATCATGGACTTAAAACTACAATATAAAACTGTAAAGCTTTTAGGAAGAAAATAGAGATTTTTGGGGGGATCTAGGACCAGGCAAAAAATTCTTTGACTTGAGACCAAAAGCATTCTCCATAAAAAGAAAAATTGGTAACTTGGACTTTCTCAAACTTAAAAGCTCTTGCTGTGCAGATGACCCAGTTAAGAGAATAAAAAGAGGGACGCCTGGGTGGCTCAGTCGGTTAAGCATCTGAGTTCGGCTCAGGCCATAATCTCATGGTTCATGGATTCGAGCCCCGCACTGGGCTCTGTGCTGACAGCTCAGAGCCTGGACTTGCTTCGGATTCTGCCTCTCTCTCTTGCTCTCTCTCTCTGTGCCCCTCCTGTGCTTGCACTCTGTCTCTGTCTCTCAAAAATGAATAATGTTAAAAAAATTTTTTTTAAAAGAGGATGAAAAGAAAAGTCACAGAGTCTGGGAAATTATTTACAAACCACATATCCAGCAAAGGACCTTTATTGAGAATATATAAAGAGTTCTCAAAACTTAAACAGTCCAATAGAAAATAGGCAAAAGACATGAAGGGACATCGGAGAGGATATAACGATGCAAATTAAAACCATGATGAGATATCAGTACACACCTATCAAAATGGCTAAAACAAAATTTTAAATAGAAAAACAGTTTCAACGTCAAAGCTGACAAGAATACAGAGAAAGAGAATCACTGATACAACTGCTGGTTGAAATGTAAAATGATATGTGGTTTCTTAAAAAACTAAGCATTCAACTGTCATTTAATGCAGCAGTTACCTCCTAGGCATTTATACTAGAGAAATGAAAACATATGTTCATCCAAAAACCTGCACACACATTTTTATAGCAGTTTTATTGGTAATAATGGAAAACTGGAAACAACCCTTTGATGGGTATATAGTTAGAAAACAACAACAACAACAACCGTGGCACAGCCATACTATGGAACACTATACAGCCATAAAAAGGAACAAAGTACTGATATGCACAACATAGATGAATCACCAGAGAAATATGCCAAGTAGATAAAACCAGTCCCCCAAGGTTATGTAATGTATGATTCCATTTATATATCATTCTTAAAATGATAAAATTATAGATTGGAATACAGATTGCCAGTTAAGGCAAGAGAGAAGGCAAGGAGAGAAGTGTGGCTATGGAAGTACAACACAAGGGATCTTTGTGATGATGGAAATGCTCTGTATCCTCCCTGTATCAGTGTTCATATCCTTGTTTTAATTTTGCATTATTTTTGCAAGATGTAACAGTTGATGGCAATTGAGTAAAGGATAGACTTTTTGTATTAATTTTTATAATCCATGTATATCTGATGTGTTTTTATAATCATTTTAAGATTAAAAGTTTAGTTAAAAAATGATTTTAGTTTCAAAGTTAATAAAAAGGAGAATGAAGGTGCTTTTTAATATAACTGGGAAAATCCCATTCCTTTAATGTGGGTGGTTTCCAGAACTTATTTGAAAAATCCAATGAAAATAAATTAACACAAATATGATGATGTTTAATAGGCACTTTAACATCTTAGAATTTTTTTATATTGTAGTAAGAGAAAACTTGTTGACTGAAACGGATCTCTAATTGATGTGATTTCAGGCAACATGACCAGGTCAAGTGGAGCAATCTTAGTAATGTAGGACATTTTTTGGGGAGGGAGTAATATATAGGCAGGTGTTCTTTCTAGGGACCTCATTTAGAAATCAGCTTTTCTGCTATGACTGCCTTTTTTTTTTAATTAACTTGTTTTATTTTTTATTTTTTTTAAATTTACATCCAAATTAGTTAACATATCGTGCAAGAATGATTTCAGGAGTAGACTCCTTAGTGCCCCTTACCCATTTAGCCCATTCCACCTCCCACAACTCCTCCTGTAACCCTCAGTTTGTTCTCCATATTTATGAGTCTCTTCTGTTTTGTCCCCCTCCCTGTTTTTATATTATTTTTGTTTCCCTTCCCTTATGTTCATCTGTTTTGTCTCTTAAAGTCCTCAAATGAGTAGAGTCATGATTTTTGTCTTTCTCTGACTAATTTCACTTAGCATAATACCCTCCAGTTCCATCCACGTAGTTGCAAATGCCAAGATTTCATTCTTTTTGATTGCCTAGTAATACTCCATTGTATATAGATACCACATCTTCTTTATCCATCCATCCATTGATGGACATTTGGGCTCTTTCCATACTTTGGCTATTGCTGATAGTGCTGCTATAAACATGGGGGTGCATGTGTCCCTTTGAAACAGCACACCCGTGTCCCTTGGATAAATGCCTAGTAGTGCAATTGCTGGGTCATAGGGTAGTTCTAGTTTTTAGTTTTTTGAGGAACCTCCATACTGTTTTCGCAGACTGCCTTTTTAAGGCTTAAAGAAAAAAAGCTTATTTATCCATTTTGAGAGAGAGAGAGAGAGAGAGAGACAGAGAGAGAGAGAGAGAACAAGCAGTGGAGAGGCAGAGAGAGGGAGAGAGAATTCCAAGCAGGCTCCTTGCTCTCAGTGCTGAGCCCAGCATGGGGCTCGATTCTTTGAACCATGAGATTATGACGTGAGCTGAAACCAAGGGTCAGACACTGAACCGACTGAGCCACCCAGGGGCTCCATGCCTTTTTAAGCTTTTTTTTTCCTTCCTTCAATTCTCTGCCTTCCATGACATTCAAGGAAGAATTTGACAGTGGAGTAGCACTAGAAGGATGCAACTCAGGAGTGATCATTTGAATGTATACTTTTTCACTTGAAGTTAGGAATTGGATTTCTCCTTTAATATTATTAGCATGCTTTATTGGTAGGGAGATAGGATTTAATCTTGCTATTACAATAATTTCCATAAAATGTCTTCTTACAGATTTCACACCTTAGTGTGAACTAAGAAATTCTCAGGATACCTGCATGTTGACAAACTTCTACCTAAAATTTAACAAGATCTATTTTTCCCATATTTTTGTAATGTGGACAAAATTGACTTGAATTATATCTCTTATTTATAGATTGCAGTGAAGGCTTTTCAAGAAGTGTTTTCAGTTGTATTAATACTGACTTAAGGTCATTTGGTTAATACATAGTCAGGGAGCTGTAGAAACCACATTATAAGGCCAGGGTTAATTAGTACCAGTGAAATCATATTATAGAGAATGTAATACTAAAAAGCTTTCTGAATAATAAGACTATTTCCATAACAAAATGTTTGAAACACATGTGTCTGATTTTCTTCTTGGAATGTAAAAATAATTGTATTTATAATAGATGCATCTACATACTTAAAATGGAAATATGGAATTTTTATAGAAATGCTACAAATTTGGTTAAATAGCTTTTATATTTGAATATCAGTTTGAACATTTTTATTTTGGGTTGTCCCATTAAGTTATCTTCTAAATGTAGTATATGGTAAAAGTAATTATCAAACCAATGGAGGGAAAGAATGGTTATGTATTAAATGTTATTAGAATAGCCAAATAACTACTTGGAAAAACAAGATTGTGTTCCATCTTCATATCATATGCCAAAACATCATATGCTAAATGTACAAATTCAAATATAAAAGTGCTAAAGGGAAACTATAGGTTTATATTTTTATAATATGAAGTGGCAGGGGCTTTCTAAACATGACCCTGATAACAAAAAAAAATATGTTACTGATCTCTATTGGTATGTAACAAACCATGCTGAAACTTAGTGACTGAAAACAATGGTGTGATTGTATCTCTCTTAAGATCTGTAGATTGGTTAGGTTGTTCCTCCAGGGTCTCACCTGGACTCATTTATGAGGCTGCTTTTATCTGGTGGATTGGCTGGAGCTGAAGGGTCTAAGAGGCTGCAATATCTCCCTCTTTGTTGTGTCTTATTCAGTTGTCTGGCCCAAGCTTCTTTACATGGTGGCTGGGTCCTGAGGAAGTAAATCAGAAGGTACGGGGCAGAACCCATCCTAGGTGGCCTAGGATGCCTAAGCTCCAGAAGTCACACTTCTGCCACATTGTATTGGTCACAAGTTGCAAGGTCAACCAGATATAAGGGGGTAAGTAAATAGATTCCATTTCCTGAGTAGCAGTATCTCATTACAAAATAACATGGCCATAATGAGGCATAATTTTTTGGCATCCATTACTATAATGATCTCCCCCAGTGTATCTCTTGCTATCTAGACACTGCCTGAAAACAGGAACCAAGTAGATTTGGGTAAAATTTTAGATATATCCCTTACCCTCTGAACATTGACTGCTTACTTTCTACAATTTAAGGTCTAAATAGGTTTGGATTATTTGGTAGCCTTATTCTTTGAACTTGCCAACCATATCTGTACTACCCTTATTCATAATTGAAATAACTTTTTCAGTGACTTTAAGCAGTTTGATTATGATGTGCCTTGGTATAGTTTTCTTCATGTTTCTTGTGATTGGGATTCATTGGGCTTCTTATACATGTGCGTTTATAGCTTTTTAAGTATTTACTTATCTCCCCCAACCCCATTCTTTTCCTTTGGGGACTTCATTTACACACATATTGGATTACTTGAAGTTGCCCCAGCTCATTGGTGCACTGTTCATTTCTTTATTTGGTCTTTTTTTTCTGTTTTATTTTGGGTAGTTTCATTGCTTTGTCTTCATGTTTACCGATCTGTTCTTCTGCACTGATCTTTCTCAGATGTGTTTTTCATCTCGATAAATTTGGTTTGGGTCTTCCTGCTCCCTTCCCTCATCCCCAGTTTTATTGAGATATAATTGACATATATCAGTGTATAAGTTTAAGGTGTATAGCATGATGGTTTGGTTTACATATATTGTGAAATGATTACCATGATAGGTTCAGCTAGCATCCATCTTCTCATATAGATAAAATAAAAAGAAAAGAAAGAAAAAACAAAAAAAGAAATTGTTCTTCTGATGTGAACTCTTAGAATTTACTTTCTTTTTTTTTTTATTTTTTAATATATGAAATTTACTGTCAAATTGGTTTCCATACAACACCCAGTGCTCATCCCAAAAGGTGCCCTCCTCAATACCCATCACCCACCCTCCCCTCCCTCCCACCCCCCATCAACCCTCAGTTTGTTCTCAGTTTTTAACAGTCTCTTATGCTTTGGCTCTCTCCCACTCTAACCTCTTTTTTTTTTTTTCCTTCCCCTCCCCCATGGGTTTCTGTTACGTTTCTCAGGATCCACATAAGAGTGAAAACATATGGTATCTGTCTTTCTCTGTATGGCTTATTTCACTTAGCATCACACTCTCCAGTTCCATCCACGTTGCTACAAAAGGCCATATTTCATTTTTTCTCATTGCCACGTAGTATTCCATTGTGTATATAAACCACAATTTCTTTATCCATTCATCAGTTGATGGACATTTAGGCTCTTTCCATAATTTGGCTATTGTTGAGAGTGCTGCTATAAACATTGGGGTACAGGTGCCCCTATGCATCAGTACTCCTGTATCCCTTGGATAAATTCCTAGCAGTGCTATTGCTGGGTCATAGGGTAGGTCTATTTTTAATTTTCTGAGGAACCTCCACACTGCTTTCCAGAGCGGCTGCACCAATTTGCATTCCCACCAACAGTGCAAGAGGGTTCCCGTTTCTCCACATCCTCTCCAGCATCTATAGTCTCCTGATTTCTTCATTTTGGCCACTCTGACTGGCGTGAGGTGGTATCTGAGTGTGGTTTTGATTTGTATTTCCCTGATAAGGAGCGACGTTGAACATCTTTTCATGTGCCTGTTGGCCATCCGGATGTCTTCTTTAGAGAAGTGTCTATTCATGTTTTCTGCCCATTTCTTCACTGGGTTATTTGTTTTTCAGGTGTGGAGTTTGATGAGCTCTTTATAGATTTTGGATACTAGCCCTTTGTCCGATGTGTCATTTGCAAATATCTTTTCCCATTCCGTTGGTTGCCTTTTAGTTTTGTTGGTTGTTTCCTTTGCTGTGCAGAAGCTTTTTATCTTCATAAGGTCCCAGTAATTCACTTTTGCTTTTAATTCCCTTGCCTTTGGGGATGTGCCGAGTAAGAGATTGCTACGGCTGAGGTCAGAGAGGTCTTTTCCTGCTTTCTCCTCTAAGGTTTTGATGGTTTCCTGTCTCACATTCAGGTCCTTTATCCATTTTGAGTTTATTTTGGTGAATGGTGTGAGAAAGTGGTCTAGTTTCAACCTTCTGCATGTTGCTGTCCAGTTCTCCCAGCACCATTTGTTAAAGAGACTGTCTTTTTTCCACTGGATGTTCTTTCCTGCTTTGTCAAAGATGAGTTGGCCATACGTTTGTGGGTCTAGTTCTGGGGTTTCTATTCTATTCCATTGGTCTATGTGTCTGTTTTTATGCCAATACCATGCTGTCTTGATGATGACAGCTTTGTAGTAGAGGCTAAAGTCTGGGATTGTGATGCCTCCTGCTTTGGTCTTCTTCTTCAAAATTACTTGGCTATTCGGGGCCTTTTGTGGTTCCATATGAATTTCAGGATTGCTTGTTCTAGTTTTGAGAAGAATGCTGGTGCAATTTTGATTGGGATTGCATTGAATGTGTAGATAGCTTTGGGTAGTATTGACATTTTGACAATATTTATTCTTCCAATCCATGAGCAGGGAATGTCTTTCCATTTCTTTATATCTTCTTCAATTAGCTGCATAAGCTTTCTGTAGTTTTCAGCATACAG